>NW_025333643.1:4800000-5432500 GCF_019186645.2 Phyllostomus hastatus | reverse complement strand
GGGGCATTCGAAAGGCAACTGATTGATGTTTCTCTCCCTCTCTTTCTCCCACCCTTCCCTTCTGTAAAAATAAGTAAAATCTTAAAAAAAAAATCCTTCAATGTGTCAAACAGCCTTATATGGAATTCACATGTTGATAAGCCTGAGTCTTCGTGCACGGATTCCCCTTCTTGACTTACAGTTCCAGGCAGGGAGAGAAGAGGGGCTTTCTGCCCTCTATCTGTGATCAGTGTCTGCAGTGGCCAGGGAAGGAAAGGTACATGTCGTCAGAAGAATACTGCTGGAAAAGCGGGCACTTTACTAGCTATTTACCTGGAACCACAGTGACTGAAGGTGTAACTAGAGCTTTGGGGATTTCCAGTGAGGACCCTGGCCTCTCTAGGGTACTGCCAAGACCTTACTCCCAGGATGCTCCAGGTCCTGGCCTCAACAAAGTTGAGACCTCTGGTCAGCCAAATCCTGATGCCCGGTTAGGGTCTCTCTCTACAGTTAGACATAAGACTTGTACCTCAGCTTGTTCTTACTAAGGAATGGAAGCCAACAGCTGTTGGAGCAAACTCCCTCCTGCTTGGCTCTGCCCTTTCAGATTACCCAGAGATGGTTATTTCCCATAGAAAGCTAGGCCAGTGCCCCAGTAAAAGGTGCTGCTTCCAGTAGAAACAGTAACCTGAGAACTGAGAGGAATAGTTTTAAGAGAGGAACAGGGTCAAATATTTGGGGCCTGAACCATAAGGGTAGTAGGACCACAGGACAGATGTTGGCCTTGCACTGTGAAGGTAGAAGGATAAGCATTGCGGCGTGAGGGTGATGTTGGATCCTGCCCCCACGGTAATGTGTTCGTTGTTCTTTCCTCTCCACAGGCTTGCAGCCCTGAGTGAACGGGAGACTCGGCTGCAGGAGGTGCGCTCAGCCTTCTTGGCCGCATACAGCAGCACAGTGGGGCTTCGGGCAGCAGCCCCCAGTCCCTCTGGTGCCATTGGGGGCCTGCTGGAGCAGTTTGTCCGTGGTGTTGGGCTCCGGGGCACCAGCAGCAGCGCCTTATGAAGCAGCCAGCCCACAACAGCTTTATGCCTCTCTCTCACCTGAGCCCTGAGTGGAATCAAAGCCATGCCCAGCCAAGGGGTCATTCAACATCAGGGGAAGTCTCCTCTCTCCCCCATGTCCACCATGCACATGGCAGCCCCACAGCAGAGCAGAGCCAAGGACAGGGTTCTCCAACGCCCAGCTTCCTGACTGATGACCGTCACGCCTCTTGTCACTGCCTCCCACCCACCCTAGTCTTTGCTAGGATTCCTGCCAACTCATAACTGTGTGGGGTTTCCCTGGGGCCTTCTGGAGGCCAAGACTTCAGGAAAGGAACCCCCTTTTCCATTCTTGTTTCCTGGGGAGGAGGGGGTCACCTGCACTGAGAATAGGCAGTTTGACACATAACAAAATAAAATCAGAGTCTTTCTAAACAGCAGCTGTCTGGCATCCTCATTGTATTGCTGTCTTTGTGAAGTTACTTGGAGGGTTCTCATTGTCCTTCCTTGTGCTGGAAGAGGGGGTTTAGGAGGTGGACCTCAACTCCCGAGTCACGATAGTCTGTGAAGTCAGAACATGTAGTCAAGCTGTTAAGGGGTGAAACAGTTGTCCTCAGGCCTGAGTAGGCCCTAGTCACCTAGGGAATATGTTTATCCATGCAGGTTCTTAGGGCTGCCTAAAATTTAGACTTGACATTGCTATATCTTCATTTAGCTGGGAATGGGCTGGGGTGTGTGTGTTCGTTTTTATCAAGTTCTGGAGGCAGCTCAGTTCTGGTACAGGCAACTGGCAGATCCTGTTTATAGTGGAAGGACTGGCTTCTGGGGCTTTGGAGGCTCTTGGTGTGGGGAGGGTGGATCTGTGTGACCACCACCTCATCTACAGTATAACCTAGATTGGGTTGCATCCTCATGTAGTATCAGCATTTCTAACACCATAAAGTCTAGGATTCAAAGACCTGGGCAAAGGCCTTGTACAGTACTGTTAATAATGGCCACCATTTACTGAACACTGACTCTTAATACGAAAGAGGTCATTGGTGTGAATGCCCAGAGGAAGTAAATAATGCCAGCAAATATTTGAGAACTTACTGTGTACAATCCTCTGTGCCAAGTCCTTTGCGTGAATTATTTCAAAATTTTACAACACCCCAAGTAGATGCTATATAATTGCCTTTCTACCAATGAAGAGATGGAACCACAGAGATGTTGAGTAATTTGCCCAAGGTCACACAGCGAAGGAGAGCAAATGTATAACCCTTCCTATTCAGAGACCTAGGAAGGGCAGGAGTGGTGAGGGAGAGGAACAGATTGTAGACAGAGTGCTCGGGTAGAGGAAAGGTCTCAATTGCTTACCAGGCGCCCCCAACCCTTCAGCACCGCGGACAGCTCTGCAGGGGGCTGGGGATTGGGCCCGGAGAAAAGCACGGGAAGGATTCTCCCAAGGTGTGTGTTGGAGTTGAGGTCTGGGTAAGGTTCCGGGGCCCGAGGCTGCTCTAATGGGGCGGGGGCCACCCGCAGGGCTGGGCGGGGCTGTGTTGCCATCTGGAGTCGCTGCCGCAGGCGGCCACAGTCGAGGCGTGAGCAGCGGGCGGGAGAGAACACCGGGCTGGAGGGAGTGCAGCCGCGGCGGCGGCGGCACCTGGGCCGGCCCGCCACCGCTGCTACCCTTAGCCTTCCGGGGCTCCTGCTGCCGGACCGGCCATGTCTCTCAGCGGAACCTCTGAGCGCAGCGTCCCGGCCACCAAGATTGAAATTACCGTGTCCTGCCGGTGAGCTGGTCAACTGGAGAGGGCTCGGGCACTGCCCTAGACCCAACCGGCTTCGGGGCTCGGACAGCGGCCAGACCCAGGGGGAAGAAGCATCTGGGGATGGAAAATCGCGGATGCAGACTCCGGGTTTGGGGAGGGGGTTTCCTTGAGCCCCACCAGCAAAAGAGGGCTCACTCAGCCTGCGGGTTCAAGGGATAGGTCGCAAGGTTCCAGTAGGACCTAGGCCCCAGGAGGACAAAGTTCTGGGGCTAACCCTCATTCCTGGGCCCCTGGAGACAGTGTGGACACGGGCGCGTCCAGTCGGAGGGTACAGTCCTTGGGCAGAGATTTCCGGTGCTGTCCAGGGTGCTAACAACGCGTCTGGATGTAGTAATGAGGAAGGAAGGCGCCATCTGAGCCCCATGCCTCCCCCGGGGGCCCAACTCAGGGGAGAGCCGAGGCGGTGGGCTTCAGAATGATCTATCCTTTGTCCGTCTGTCTGTCGCTTTCTCTAGGAACCTGCTGGACCTCGACACCTTCTCCAAGTCCGACCCCAGTAGGCGGCACCAGGGCGGGGCGGGGAGGAACTTGGTGTGCGGCAGTGATTGAGGACTGAGGAGCGGGGAGGGGGTGCAGACTGACCAGACGTCCTTCCCTCCCCGCCCCCACTCCCTCCTGCAGTGGTGGTGCTTTACACGCAGAGCCGGGCCAGCCAGGAGTGGCGGGAGGTGAGTCGGAGAGCCCTCTTCCAGCCCAGAGCTGCCCCCGGGAATCACCTCCCCCCTTTGCAGGCCCAGCGCTGACTCTCGGAACCCACCCCACCCCTCGATCCAGTTCGGACGGACGGAGGTGATCGACAATACACTGAACCCAGACTTCGTGCGCAAATTCGTCCTTGATTATTTCTTTGAAGAAAAGCAAAATCTGCGCTTCGATGTGTGAGCCCCGCCCAGTATTCTGGCTTGGACCGCCCCCGACCTGGATCCACCTGAAATTCTGGCTGGCCACGCCCCCGCCTGGCCTCTGGGGCTGGTTTCTCCCCCGGCTCCGGTTTGGTCCCACTCAGAAGGGATCCGCTCCAGTCATAGCTCCGCCCCCAAGTCTAGTTTGGCCCTGCCCTTAGGTTACATCCAATCTAGTTCACACCCCGGGCCTGATCCTGCCCATAAATCTGCTCCGTAATTTACCTCCACCTCCATCTAGGTCCCGCCCCACAAGACCCCGCCCCCTGGCCAGCCCCGACCCTGCCTCGCCCCAGGCCTGACACTCCGACTCTGACTCCTGCCCCAAAAAGGGTATCCAAGTGTAATCTGGGTCCAAGCCTCTCCCTCCACTTACAATTTTAACCAGGACTCTCCCACGAGCCCCACCCCACTCTGGTTCCACTCTCTTTCCAGGTACAACGTGGACTCCAAAACCAACATTTCCAAGCCGGTGAGCGAGCGTCCCCTCGCGGGCTGGGCGTACAGGCAGCACTCCGAGTGTTAAATGACCCTCTTTGGAACCCTCCTACCCCTCAATCCTGACTCCACCTTCTTCAGTCCGAACCCACCCTCCTGGCCCTCCTCTCCTGCTCCTGCCTTGGTTTCCCACCTGTGCCTCTTACTCACTGCTCCTCTTCCTTCTCTGATGCTGCTGGGTCCTGCAGAAGGTGAGGCTGAACCTGGTTGGGAGGGGTAAGAAGGGTGGAGGTGAGAGGCGGGATGGCAACCTGGAGTAAGCAATGGCAGGACCAAGAAGAGGAGCTTGCCTTGGACCCCTCTCCCCTGCCCCCACCCTCTCCTTTAAAGCATTTGTTGGGCGGTGGTTCTTGCGAGGTCCCGCCTCCTGTGGTCGTTGCAGCTGGGCTGGGCTGGGCTGATCGCCAGGGCGGGGCTGGGATTCTGCCTCCCGGTCTTGCTGACTCCGTTTCCCGCTGCAGGATTTCCTGGGACAAGCGTTTCTGGCCCTGGGAGAGGTGATTGGAGGCCAGGGCAGCCGCGTAGAGCGACCCCTCACGTGAGCTGAACTGGAAGGGGTGAAAGGGGAAGGGTGGGTGCCCCCAAATTTTCGTCCCAAAGATGCTGCTGACACAGTAGTACCGGAAGCTGGGATTCCGCCCCCCCCAAGGAGCCTCCAGTGGTTCCCATCACACTCTGGGGAGACTCCAATCTCAAGGACTTGGCTAAAGTCAGTCTCAGGCTTGACATGTCTTTTCTCTCTCCTCACTCTTTTTCTGAGTCTTTCAACCTTTAAAGTCCACTTCCAAGCCCTTCTCCTTCAGAAGGCTTCTAGTCACTAAGTCAAGACCTCTGAAATTTCCATTATTCACTAAATATTTATTAGCATGTTTTACATGCCATACCTTGTGCTAGGCACCAGAGATTTATCCGTTCCACAAATAGTAATGGGTATATGCTCTATGTCAGCCACTGTTCAAAGAGCTTAGGTTGTAGTGATGGATGAAACAAAGGTTCCTGCCCTCAAGGAGCTTACACCATAGAAGGGGGGTAAGACCTACAAAATAGTCATAATAAATGAGTTAATTACATAATATATTAGAAGACAGTAAGTGCCATTGGGAAAAGGCTAAGTAGAGCGGAATTAGGGGGATTGGAAATGCTGGGTCGGTGGGAGTTGCAATATTTAACAAAATGGTTAAGTAGGCCTCTTGGTGAGGTAACTTTGGAGCAACGACCTGGAGGAAGTAAGGGAGTAAGCCATGCAGGACGTTCAAGGCAGAGGGAACTGGCAGTGCTAAAGCCTGATATGCTCAAAGAGCAGCAAGAGGCCAGTGTGGCTAGGGCAAAGGGAGCAAGGGGGAAGAAAGGAGGAAGTGAGGTTGGAGAATTAACAGTGAAAGCCTTATAGACTGTCAAGACTTTAGCTTCTACTCTGAGTTGGGAGTCACTGGAGGGTTCTGAGCAGAGAAGTGACACGATCTGACAATGCTTTCAAAGGATGATGCTGGCTGCAAGATTTAGGATAAATCTTGGGAAGACAAATGTAGAAGCAGGGAGGCAACTGCAAGGCTATTACAGTGATCCCAGGTGGTTGTAGTGAAGGAGGGAAGAAGTTGTCAGATTCTGGATATATCTTGAAGGTGGAGCCAACAGATTCCTGACAGACTGAATATGGATGTAAGAGGAAAAGAGAAATCAAGGGTGACACCAAGGCCTTTTGTCTAAACAACAGGAAGAATGGAGTTTCCATAAACTGAGATGGTAAAAAAAAAAAAGGAGGGGGAGTAAGCTTATGGATGATTCAATCAGGAGTTCAGTCTGACTTGTTGAATTTCATAATTTTTATTAGATATCTGGGTGGACATGTCAAACAGGTGATAAGATACATGAGTCTTAGCTGCTCTTTAAGGCCACGAGACTAGATGAGCTCACCAAGGGAGTAAGGAGAGAGAAAGAAGACCCAGGACTGAGACTTCAGGAGTTGGAACTAGAAAAGGAGACTAAAAAATAGTGTTAATGAAGTAGGAGGAGAGCCAAGAGAAGGTGGTGTTGTCCTGGAAGCAAAGTGAAGGACATGTGGATCAAGGAGGAGAAAGTGACTAACAATGTTGAATGCTTCTGCAGGTCAAGTAAGGTGAGAATTCAAAATTGGCCATTGGATTTAGCAAGATGGAGGTCAGTGGTGACTCTGAGAAGCAGAGTTTTGAAGGAGAGGTAGAGGTGACAGTTGGAGAGATTTAGGAAAGAATGAACAGAAGAATGGGAGTCAAGGAATCTTTCAATGGGGGTTGCTGCAAAGAGTAGAAGAGAAAAGGAGGGGTAGATAGAAAGGAAAGTGAGGTCAAAAAAAGTTTTGTAATTTTTTACCATGAGAAAAATTATACACACTCGTATGTTAACTGAAAAATTGACATAACAAAATGAGGGGGGGAATTGCTGGAGTGGTGTCCTTGTGTAGGCAAGAGGATATGGAATTTAGCACACAGGGGAGGGATAAATTAGGCACATGAATAGTCATTTATAGCAACTGTAGGAAGACAGTGGTGTGGGTGAAGATACTGGAGCCAGGGAGGTGTGTTGGTAGATCTGTGGACATTCTCTTCTGGTTGCTTCAGTTTTGTCAGTGAAGTAGGAAACGAAGTCATTGGCTGAGTGGGAGGATGGGGGAGGAGACTTTTCAGGTTTGAGGAGAGTGGAGGAGTAAAACTGCCATCTATCAGAACCGAAGAGTAAGGGATCTTGGGATGTATAGTATGATTAAGAACCCTCTTGAGGTTTGTGGCAATGCATTTAAAATGAAACCAGTTAGCATGATCATGTTTTTCCCTCTGGCCATATTCAGTTGCATAGGTGTAGTACAGGTTTGGCAGAGATTTGGATTTAACTAGGGCTGCTGTTCTGCAAAATAGGTATATCAAAGTGAGAGAAGGGCAAGAGAAAAGGGTGGTGATTATTATAATCATTGACTGGAATTTACATTGGGTGAGGAGGTGAGGGAGAACATCAAAGAGGCAAAAAACAGTGAAAAGGCAGTAGGATCCATGACTTTGTCCTAAATGTGCAAGTGAAGAATCCCTGTACTCATCACACTTATCTTTTTAAAGCACAAAAGGTCAGAGATCAAAGAAGCCAAAGAAGTGGTTCAGCATTCTCATTTTAAAGAAGGAGAAAATCACATAGCAAGTTGAAGCCAGAACTTGAACCTGGAACACTCCTGACCTAGCTTTCTCTCTCCCATACTTGGGATCCTTTCGAGGGTCAGGGTTCACTGGTCCATATCATCAAGGTCCCTGACTGCTTGGAGACCCAAGGCAAGTTGAGGATGGGTGTCCTTCATGCACATGGGTCAGGAGAGGTTAAGGCTGCCCCTGTCTTTTTTATTTCACTCTTCACAGTCTCTTGAAAGCACAGCATCTTTGACCTAACAAACCAGCCCTTTGCCCTAGGTCTGGATAGAAATCCCTCTCTCTTATTCAGAACCGCTACATTATCCTCTACTTTGCTGTTGGCTTTGACATCCCATCTCCTCCTGGAAACTGCCTGAGGCCAGAGTCTAGCAGAGCTGGACAGTGCCAGCTGACCAATTCATACCTAGCACAGTATCTGGCATATAGTAGACACCAGGGTCTGCTTTGAGAAACAGAACCACCGTCATGTCTATAATGTTTTTCTTTCTATGCACTCATTCAGATCTCTTCACAGCCCTATTAGGGGCATGATTCCCATCTCATGGGGGCGGGGGGGAACTAGGGCCCAAAGAAAGGGGAAATTACTTGTCCAAGACTCTAAATCCTATGTCTTTCCCATGCTACTATTGAGATGTTTGCCTAGACTATCATTTCAGACTATAGACCCCTCTCCAGTCAAAGTTTATTCCTTCCTCACTAGGAGTCATGCAGGATAGAAGGCAACACACTCAGAGGACTGCCAGTAAATGGCAAATTGAATCCCTTGGCCCACCCACCCAATCCCAAATTGGCCACCCCAATCTTTGTTGCCTACTCTTCCTCCCTCACAAAGAGGCTTTTTCTACTTCCAGGGGTGTACCAGGCAAGAAGTGTGGGACCATATTGCTGACTGCAGAGGAGCTTAGCAATTGTCGGGTTAGTAAGGGCCACATGCTAGACCGAGGAGGCTTGCTTCTCTCTCCACTCCTTTAGTGGGTTGTCTGAGGCTGTCAGAAATTTGAGGTTAATAGTCCAACTTCATCCCTAGGACATTGCTACCATGCAGCTGTGTGCAAACAAGCTAGACAAGAAGGACTTCTTTGGGAAATCAGACCCCTTCCTTGTGTTCTACAGGAGCAATGAGGATGGCACGTGAGTCACTACACCCTCCAGTGCCACCCCACCTCCCCTGCTGTGACCATGGCCCATTAAGGCTCTTAGGCTGGACATCTTAGACTCCACTGGGACCTGAGTCCAGAATTCACTCAAGGCAGCACACAATATGTGTTTAACAAGTGGAAGAATCCCAGGAATCTCTAAAAGTATCAGGCCCTCTCTCTGGGCTCAGTCCTACCCAAAGGCAGGTTATAATCCTCTTGCTCCTCTCCAGGTTCACCATCTGCCACAAGACAGAAGTTATCAAAAACACACTGAACCCCGTGTGGCAGCCCTTCAGCATCCCCGTGCGTGCACTGTGCAATGGAGACTATGACAGGTCTGCTTCAATATAAACTAGGAAGTACAAAGACAAAGGCATGAGAGTGGGGCCCCAGAAGCATGGCAGAAGGGTCATAATAGTGTTTGAGCATCCTGCTCAGTGAGACAGTTTTGGATATGGAGATGACTGGATAGAGAAACAGATAGCTACATGGATGAATAAGTGGATGGATGGATGGATGGATGGATGGATGGATGGATGGGCGAGCAAATGAACAAATGAATGAGCAGATACATGGATGGATTGTCAGATGAATGAATAAACTGGTGACTGGATGGATGGGTATATGGGTGGGTATTATAAGAGGATTGATGAGTAGGTAGGAGAGATAGATGAATGGATAAGTGGACTGATAGCTTGATTAGTGGATAGACAGATGATGGATGGATTAATGGATGAATGAGTAAATGGGTGAATCATTGGATAGCTATATGAGATTGGTGGAGGCTAGAGAAGCAGAGGGATGATTGGAAAAGCAGGAGAAAAAATAAGTGAAGTGACAGGTAGATTGATGTATGGACAGATGAATGGATGGATAAGTAGATGGATAGGCTGACCATATGAACTGATAAATGTGCAGTGTGAAGATAAGTGGGTGGATGGAAGGATGGATGGCCACATAAATGGTCGGTTATGTAGATGAATGGACATCAGATGGACAGATATCAGATGAATGGGTATTTTGTTAGATAGATGAATGGACAGACAGATGGATGTCTCCATGCATCAGTAAGTCAGTGAATGGCTAGATGTATAGTTAGATGGATGGACAAAGACAGGAATTAATATGTTATTGGATTGGCAAATGTACAAGTAATTGGGTGGCTAGATGGATAGAGAGATGATTGAATGGACTGCCACACACATAGGTGGACACACGGGATGACTTAGGCATAGTAGTTAAGAACAAGTCTTTGGAACCAAAATGTCTGAGTTTAAATCTCAGCTCACTTATGATCCTTAGTCAAATTACTGATTTTTATACCTTGGTTTCATTATCCAAAAAGTAAAATAGTAGTACTTACTTTATAAGGTGGTTGATAAATTAAATGAGACAATCTGAAAGAGTTCTGAGAACAATACTTGGAATAAAGTAAGACTCAGTAAGTGGGAAAGAATAGCAACAGTAGTACAAATGGCAGTGGTAGTAGTAATAGTAGTGGTAGTGGCAGTAGGTAGTCAGGAATTGCATGGACTGATGAATGGATGGATGGACAAAGGGGAGGAATGTTGAGGGAAGATCTGGTGGGTGGATGGGAAGATAACTTGTGTATGGTTAAGGGGTGAAGGTGTCTCTAAGATTTATCACTCACACCCAGCCCATCTCTATCTTTTGCATTTCAGAACAGTGAAGATTGATGTGTATGACTGGGACCGGGATGGCAGGTGGAACTTCCTTCTGTACTTAACCCACACAGTTCCCTATAAGATGCAGTGCATTCACTAGGAAATCGCAAGTGTCTTTGGGAACCAGGAAGGGTGATGATAGATACCAGGGCCTTGAGTATAGCTGATCCCCTCAGTTGTCTCTCCAGTACACTGTCTCTTCCCTTCTCTCCCCCTGAGCTTGGCCACTCTTCTGGCCCCAGCCCCAATGCCCTGCAGCCCAAGTAGAGGCAGGGGACAATGAGAATAAAAGGATGGTTTTAGGGCTGGCTCCAAGCCAGCAGTAGCTACTGCTCACCCACCCCTGACTTCATTGCAGCCACGACTTCATTGGTGAGTTCACCACCAGCTATCGGGAGCTGAGCAAGGCCCAGAACCAGTTTACAGTGTATGAGGTGAGAGCTCCAGCCCCATCCCCCGTCACCCAGGTCCTCCTTCCATTTCAGAGTGCTTAGTCTGTAGTTCTCTTCCTCTGTTTCCCACCATCACCGTAGGTACTTAACCCTCGTAAGAAATGTAAGAAGAAGAAATACGTCAACTCGGGAACTGTGAGTGCTCCCTGGAGCTCTGACCCTCCCTGAATCTTTCTGTTTCTGTCTGTATTGACACAGCATGACAAAGTTGGGGTACTGGAAGGCTGTGGGCACAGATCACTTGGATTAATAATGTTGGGCACAAAGTGGCACCATTACGTTTTTCTCTCTTTTTTCTCAACTGTGGAAATTTTTTGATCTTCACTCTTTTGTGGAATTCTTTTTTAAAACCTAAGGTGTATTTCCCAATTTAATATACTTTTGGAAATCCAAATATGTTCCTAACAGCTTCCCTCTTTTGCCCGTTCCAAAACTGGACAAGGTGGGACAGGGTGGAGCAGGGGTGGCATAATGGGTCTCTGTCCCTGCTGCCACCCTACTGCCCCTTCCAAAGTAGCAGGGTTGCCTCTTCTGTCCCACAGGTGACACTGCTTTCCTTCTCTGTGGACTCGGAATTCACTTTCGTCGATTATATCAAAGGAGGGTGAGTCACAGGCCAAGCTCTGGGCTAAAACAATGAGTTCCTCCCAGATCTGAGCCTTAGTTTTCTTATTTATGAAGTTCAGGGTCCAATGAGATCATGAAGATAAATTTGAAAACATCGGAAAAACACAAAGTGCTCTGTAAAATGCATAGTGTTGCCAATTTTAGTTCTCATTCTGAGGCTTCATCCACAGCTTCTAGCCCCCTAAAATCATGGCTGTAGTGAAGCCATGGGTAGGTGAGCAGCAGCGGCTGCTGATTAGAGCCAGTTCTAAGATTATGGCTTAGTGGTCTTCCAAGGTGGAGCCAGTAATCTGACTGAGACCCATATGAAAGTTATGCCCAGGCAAGAGGGACAGACTATAGACTCATTCTGTTTGGTTCAGTGGAGGCAGGCAGTCCTGGGAAAGGTACTTTGCTTCTCTCATCCTCACTTTTCTCCTATGTAACATGGAGATATTAATTACCACTTTAGGAATATAGTAAGGGTTATGTTAAAGTACATGTAATGTACTTGTCACAGAGTAGGCATTTATTTCTGCTACCCAAAGTGTGCTCCATGGACCATCAGCATCTGCATCACTTGGGAGTTTGTTAGAAATGTAGAAACTCGGGTTCCACCCAGACAATCTAGATCAGAATCTACAATTTAACATGATCCCCAGGTGATTCATATGTACACTAGTGTTTAAGAAATACTGGTATCATGAGTATTAGTCCCTTACTTCTCAATCCATCTACTTTCCTGACAGGACCCAGCTGAACTTCACAGTAGCCATTGACTTCACAGCTTCTAATGGTGAGGCATGTTTGGGGAATGGGATGTGGAGGAAGTCCTTATCACTGGCCTGGATTCCAAGCTAGGGATAAGAGTTCACCTACTAGGAAGCCCAGGCTTGAAGCTAAGCTCAGCCAGCTGATACTGGGGCAGGAATATTGGGGGGAGATTATTGGGTGTAAGGGTGGGCAAAGGGCACAGAAAAATAGGTGGGTAAATGTATCAAGAAAGTTTAATGGATGCATAGCTCAAGAAGTAGATGAATGGGAGAGAATAGGGGTTTAAGGAGAGATGGATAGATTAGTGAGTGATGATTGGGTAGGTAGATAAATGAACAGAGCTGGTAGATGTTGGAGACTGAGGACGATAGGATGCATGGATGAGTATGTGGGTGGATAAGTGGCCAGATGCTTAAACTGGGGGCAACAAAGGGTAAGCAGATGAGGAATGAATGAGTGGACAGGTGGATGGATCCATATGAGGATAGACAGGCAAGTGAATGAGTGGAATGCATAGGGGTGAATGGGTGGGTAGACAGAAGAATTTGGCTATATGGATGGTTGGAGGGATGGATGGATGGATGGTTGGAGGGATGGATGGATGGATGGATGGATGGATGGATAAGAGAACAGAAAGGCAGATGGATAGAGGTGAATAGGTAGACTGATAGAGGGATTTATGCCAGCAAATGGGTGAATGTGTAGATAGGTGGATAAATCAATGGATCAATTAAGGATTGGTGGGTAGACAGGTGGGTAAATGAACATATGGATGATTGGGTAAAATAATGAGGGGGTACATGGGTAAAGAGTGAATAAATGCATGGATGGATGCATACAAGGACAGGCAGATGAATAGGTGGATGTGCAAGGTGGCCATGAGGCTGGGGCTCCTGTGTCCCTACAGGGAATCCCCTGCAGCCCACCTCCCTGCACTACATGAGTCCCTACCAGCTCAGCGCCTATGCCATGGCCCTCAAGGCAGTGGGAGAAATCATCCAGGACTATGACAGTGACAAGCTCTTCCCAGCCTACGGCTTTGGGGCCAAGCTGCCCCCAGAGGGACGGATCTCCCACCAGTTCCCCCTGGTATGGTATGGGCCAGAGCCTACACTCCATGCCCTGGCATCTGGCCCACACAAGTTGACAAATATCTTCTACTTACATTTCTTCTAAGGGTCATGGATCTGCAGAGGAGCAGAAAGCTACGATAGGGTAGAAGAGCTGGGAGGGTAGCAGGGCTGGAGTTTGGAGGGGAGCATGAAAGAGAGTGATGGAAAAAGGAAGGAGTGAGCTGGGATCAGAGCACTACTGGGCATACCCTGCATGGGCTCAGCCCAGCAGGACATCTTCCCTGACAGAACAACAATGATGAGGACCCCAACTGTGCGGGCATTGAGGGCGTGTTGGAGAGCTACTTCCAGAGCCTGCGCACAGTGCAGCTCTATGGGCCCACCTATTTCGCTCCTGTCATCAACCAGGTGGCCAGGTAAGGGAACCGGATGGGGTTTGAAAAGAATGAGGACCCAGAGATGGGAATGACCTCCCAAGGATAGTTAGGACCACTCCTAGAGAACTTGTGCTTTGGGGAGAGGGTAAAAGTTTGTGTTAGCCAGGCTTTGGTATAAAAGGGTTATAAAATGCCTTATTCTTGGGCAGAGAGGGTATCAACGAACTACCCTACCCCCACTCCCTGGGAACAACAATTCAAGCCTCATGTGTGGGGGGAAAAGACAAATGCCTACAGTTAAGTCACAAATTTGACATTAGATCTGGGAGTGATCCTGGTCTCATCATTCACTAACCACGTGATCTTATGCAATTTAGCCTCTCTGAGCTTCCATTTCATCCATCAGTGGATGTAATGATGGAAAACAATAGCTCCTTCTTTATAGGGTTATTGGAAGGTTAAAATTTAATAACAATATAAAGATTATTAGCACCGTAAGTGCTCAAAAAATGGTAGATTGAAAAATATAAGCATCGCTCCCTCTCTGGAGCATGCCTGTGCTGTTCCCTCCCCCAGGAACATTACCTTTGCCTTTCTCTCTTCTAAGCTCCAAAGGCCCTTCTTTTGCCTCTGTAACTTGTTTCCTGAGTCCACACAGCCCAGCTGGCTCACTTCTACTACCTCTCTAACTTTCTAAATAAACTTCTCTTATAACTTGAAATATATATATATGTAACTCCAAATTTTCAGAATAAAAGTATACAAAGTTAGGAAATCCCAGATCACATATCAAATTATTTTTTAAATGCAAGTAAAATAAAATGACAGAACTAAAACCAAATGTGTCAATAAACATAAATTGGGTAAGCTCACCTACTAAAAGAAAAAGAGTCTCTGATTGAATTTTAAAAATAAATAAATTGAACTAACTGCTGAATAGAAGAATCCTAACTAAAACGAAGTACCTCAGAAAGCTTAAAAGTAAAAAGATAAAACAAACAAGCAAAAAAGAATAAAAGTAGAAGGATTTCAGGGAGATTATACATCCATAGACTTTCTTTTTCCCTAATAAAGATTTATTTTCTAATTCACAATAAGGATAATAGTTTTTTTCATTATAAAAGTAACATCATACATTACATTGGTATAGAAAATTTCAAGAATGGAGAAATGAAATAAGAAGTACTGCCAAGGGGAATATGGATATATGTATGTAGTTCTTAACCATCTTCTCCTTATGCATACATAATTGCAGTCAAATTACATGTGATATTTCACTGCTGACTTTTTTTCACTAAATAGTGGAGCCTGAACCTATTCTTTAGTTGTTATTAAACAGACTTCTCAAATATTATCTTGGACAAGTTCACTGATTCATTCACTCATTGATCTAATAAACATTAAGAAGAGGGGTGATGTAACATGAATGTGGGACGTGGAATCCGACTGGCTAATACACCTGCTTTGCCACTCACTAGCTGTGAGACTTTGGGTAAGACTCTTAACCTCCTTGTGCCTGCTTCCTCAGTTGTAAAATGCTAACAATAATATCCACATCATCAGATTGTTAGCTATTACTGTTACTATTATTATAGTCATTACTATTCAAAGCCCATCTGCTGGGTGCTCAGTTCTCTGTTGGGGCACTGGAGACTCACAGATGAATCAGATCTAGTCTCTGCCCTTGGGAGCTCCTGCCTTGGTGCAAGAGACAGAAATATAAATAAATCATTATCTTCTGTAGGACAGAGCTTCCCAGACTTTTCCAGCAAGTCCGCCTGTCAGCAAAGGCAAGTGACTGCTTCCCCCGGCGGACCCTGGGAGCCCAGCTGAAAGCAGTCAGACTGAAAATGTCTTTGAAGTCCCCAATTTTTTCTTAAAAGTGCACGCAAATTTTACACTGTTTTCACAGTGTCCATGTTTGCTTTAATTTAGAAAATAAAGTGTTTTAAGTATACGTAGAGTCATCCTAGCTTTATCCACAGGATCATAGAGTAGAGTGGATGCTCCAAGTATTCTGTTGCCTTGGGTCCCCATAGACACACAAGGTAGTACCTTCAGGGGTGTGAGAACCCATTTGGAAGGACAGACAGCCTATCTCAGTGGACAGTATCCTAGAAGGCAAAGGAAGAGCAGAGGAGGGTGTAACCAAGTCTGAGAAAGCCAAGGCAGCCTACTCATGGAGGAGACTGCCATGCTGGGTGTAGAGAAGGGAGTAGAGTAGGCCTGGCAGAAGGAACCGCATGTGGAAAGCACAGAGGCATGAAGGGGCAAGCTCAGGAAAGAGTGAACAGTATACTAGGATTGGAATGTGCTGTGTATACAGAATGGAGTATTCAAAGAGCAGGCTAGGGATGAAGAAAAGGCACCAAGAGCTCAGGCTTTAGGCTCAGCTGGTGAAGCATGGGCTTGGACCATGGCTTAACATCTCTGAACTTCAGTTTTCTCATTTTAAAAGTAGGAATAAAAATGTTCCTCCTTAGAATGGTGATAAGGATTAAATTAGATCATGTACGTCAGGTGTGCAGCCATGATTCTGATGATCACAAATGACTGTTTTTTTTTCCCACCCAATAGCCAAGTGGGGCACAGACTGGTCTCCTCTCACAAGTCACCCATCTCAAGGGTCTAAATGGCTTTGGTAATGCCAAGTATCTATAGGAAGCCAAAGATGTACCTTCCACGTCCCCAAACCCTTCTAGCCCTCACCCACTGTGCCAGCCTCATCTCTCTTCTACAGTCCTACATGTGCCACCTGGAATCTTGGTTTGCACATGCAAATCCTCTATCTGGAACACCTTCCCTGTAGTTTCCTCTCTGTCCCCCACCCCAACAATAGTACCTTCACCTGGCTAATTTGTATGCCATCTTCATTTTCAGGTCTTACATTCAATGACATGTCCTCAAAGCCTTAACCTCAATGAATCTTAATAGTGTAAGCATCCATCTCCACCAGGACAATATCCTATTCTCTGCTGCATGCTCAGCACCGAGCTTGGTGCCTGACACGTAGCAGATGTGCAGTGATACTTGTAAAATGAATGAGCAACAGGAAACAGTACTAGTCCAGGCCTTTGGGTGGCTATGGCCAGAATTCAGAAAAAGAACAGAGGCTGATAAGGAAGATTATAACCCAATCCCACCCTAGGCACTGGGCAAACTGAGTCACAGCTATTTGAATACTTCACCATGCTTTTCTCTGATTTTTTATTTTTTAGATATCAGGCTTAAATATCAGCACAGTCCAATACAACCTCCTGCAATGATGGAAATGTTCTATATCTGTGATGTCCAATATAGTAGCCACCAAGCTACCTGTGGACATTGGGCACTTGAACCCTTGAGCTGTAGCTAGGGTGAACAAGGAACTAAATGTTTAATTCTATTTAACTTAATTCATTTAAATTTCAATAGCCACATGTAGCTAGGAACTACTTTATTGGATGATATAATTTTACCTTTCCAACCCTCACACGGCTGTCAAGAGACCTGGGTCTGTCATGGCCTTTGTGTTGTCTCAAGGCCTTGTGTTCCTGATACATAAAATAAGGAGACTGGACTCAGTTACTTCTGAAGTCCTTTTGAAATGGAACACTGTTAGACACAAAGATTGATCGTAAGAGAAGGAAAAGGAGTGCTGGGAGCAGCAGTCAGACTGGCTGAGAACCCACCTGCCCAGGAAATGGGATATAGTCAGCAGAGGGGAGGAGGGAGAGAGACAAAATAGGTGAGAAGAGGGAAGAAAGGAGGCCTTCAGCCTTTGGTCATGCTCTTGTATAAATACCAAAATCTTTTCAGGAACTACAAAGCCCTGTGTGGTCTGGCTCCTGCCCTACCCACATGGCCCACTATGCTTCTCTCACTTTCTGGGCTCCAGATAGGGTGGGCTTCCTTCGGTCCCATCACAGGGCCTTTGTCCATGCTGTTCCTTTTGCCTGGAATGATCCCCCCTTCACTTAGCTTCTCCTTCATCCTCAAACATTGTTTCCTTATATAAGCCTTCACTGACCTAGACTATGTCAGGATCCCCTCCCATACACTATCACAACAGTGTCCCTTTCTATCACAGCACTAGTCACAAATGTAATTTTATACATATGTCAGTGATTCTTGGATCAATGTCTGCCTCCTATTGAGTGGGCTGGGGTAGATTTGTTTTTTGCCATGGTGTACCTTCAGTGCCTAACACAAAATCTACCATAGTAAGTGTCTCACAAATGTTACTGGAAGGATGGCAGGCAGGGGGAGGTAGCCAGTCTGGGGAAGGAGCATGAGCTTCAGAAGCCCCAATCCTTGCCTGCTACATACATGCTGGCTGTGGAAGCTTTAGGAGTATGGTGTTTCCCTTGGCCTCTCTGGGCTTTCAGCTAGATTGTTTTCTTGGCCTCTCACCCAGGGCTGCAGCCAAGATCTCTGATGGTTCCCAGTACTATGTTCTGCTCATCATCACGGACGGGGTCATCTCTGACATGACACAGACCAAGGAGGCCATTGTCAGTGTGAGTCCGAGGAAGAGGGCTTGGCAGGGAGGGGTGTAGAGAATTTAAAATTAATTTAATTAAATAATAACTGTGAAGGGGATGAAAGCTAACACCTTAGCCTGCCAGTTTCATGGATGCTGGCAGAAGACATAAAACTCATGGATCAGAGACAAAGGACTTTGTTACCCCCAGCAATAGCAGTAGCTCGAGCATTGGCATTTTCTCTTATTCTCTAAGTCCCAATTCCCACAAGATGATGTGAAGAGGGCCACATGACACCTGCACCCACAGTGTGCTGCATTATGGGACAGAAACCCTGAGTTTAGGGAACCCACACCTTTTATAATGGGCAGTAAGGATGCCTGCCCTTTGTTCCAGTGTGAGACATTTTATTATATTGGACATTAAATAAACCTGCCCTTTGGTCTAAAGAAAGACACTATATCTTTCAAGGCTATTTGTTATGCAGATGTCCTTGTAAAAATAGTCTGGAACAAAGGAAATCAGTGCCTCTGCTTGCAAGATGTACAGAAATGTAACATATACAGAGAGAATTGCTCCCAACAGTAACCTCTTTTATTATGGCTACTCACCCCAGCCATTCACTCTCTTTTCCTCACAGGCCTCCTCACTGCCCATGTCTATTATTATTGTTGGTGTGGGACCAGCCATGTTTGAAGGTAAGTAGGATGGGTGTTGTCCATGAGTGGGACCAAGAACTGAGGAAAATAGGGGAGAGTCTGAGCACTCAGGCTGCCTCCCAAAAAAGATAGGATGGATGCCTGGGTTGGACTTTGGCCACATCACAGATCTTTTATGAACCTGGTTCCTCATCATAACTGAGGCTGTTGATCTGAATACTTCCCTCTTGGAATTCCTGGGAGGATGGAATATGTGGGAAGGCATAATAATAATGCCATAACAATGTCTAATATTTGTAGGATTCTGATACAATCATTATGTATTCTCAGGGTGACTCTAAAGGGGAGCTAAGAGGGAGGGGGGCAGCTTGGGTTGGTGTGGCAGAGGCCAATCAGTTGAAGGTGTCTTTTCTGCAGCAATGGAAGAGTTGGATGGTGATGACGTGCGCGTGTCCTCCAGGGGACGCTACGCTGAGCGGGACATCGTTCAGGTAGACCTGACCTGGGAGACAGAGTCATGGAGCTGAAAAACGTGGTGGGAAGGAGAGGCTAAGGTGGCAGCCACTTTACCTTCTGCCTTCATAATCACCCAACTTTCCCCCCTCACTCTTTCAGCCTTCCTGCTTTCATTGAATAAAATCTGTGTGAGAAACAGACAGGTTGCGGTAGCCGTTGTGGATCCATAGTGTAGGAGATCCCCAAGGCTCCTGCCCTCTAGTGGAGACAACCAATAATAATCACACAGCTAAATATCTCATTAGATTGTGCTAAGTGCTCCAGAGGAACAGCACATGCCACTGAGAGCCTGTAACAGGGACCTGTCTTTGGTAGGGTAGTCAGGAAAGGCTTCCATGAAGAAATGATATTTGAGCTGAAACCTAAAGCAAGGTATAAGCATTACAGGCAGAGGCGCAGCATGTGAGAAGGCCCTGAGGCTCAGAAGAATTGGTCCAATCATGGAAAAGGCAAGAGGCCAAGGTGGCAGGATCACAATGACAGAGAGAAAGAGGAAGCCAAGGCTTTGCTGATCATGGTGAAGATTTAGGGGTTTGTTCTTTAAAAATTGGAAGCTCTTAAATGACTTTACATAGGGAAGTGAGATGGTCAGACTTTCATTTTAAGAGGATCTCTGCTTCATGGAGAGCAGACTGTAGCAGGGCAAGAGAGAAGGGAGGTAGACCTATTAGTGAAAGAAGCCTTTAAGTAGTAGAAGTAAGATGACAGGGATCTAGATGGAAATAGAAGCAGTGAGGATAGAGGGAAGAAGCAGGTTCAAAATATTACTTAAGAAAATTTTTACAACAGTTGACTGATAAATGGTGATGGAGTGTGAGGGGGGCTTCAAGGATGATTCTCAATTTTCTTTTATTTATTTTTTAAATATATTTTCTTGACTGTGTTATTACAGTTGTCCCATTTTCCTCCCTTCACTCCCCTCCACCCTGCATATCCCCTCCCACCCACATTCCACCCCCATAGTTCATGTCCATGTGTCACACTTATAAGTTCTTCAGCTTCTACATTTCCCATACTATTATTACCCTACCCCTGCCTATTTTCTACCTACCATCTATGCTACTTATTCGCTGTACTTTTTCCCCCTCTCTCCTCCTCCCACTCCCTTGTTGCTAACCCTCCATGCCATCTCCATTTCTGTGTTCCTGTTCCTGTTCTAGTTGTTTACTTAGTTTCTTTTCGTTTTTGTTTTAGGTGTGGTTGTTAATAATTGTGAGTTTGCTGTCATTTTACTGTACATGTTTTCTATCTTCTTTATCTTAGACAAGTCCCTATTATATTTCATATAATAAGGGCTTGGTGATGATGAACTCCTTTAACTTGACCTTATCGGGGAAGCACTTTATCTGCCCTTCCATTGTAAATGAAAGCTTTGCTGGATAGAGTAATCTTGGATGTAGGTCCTTGCTTTTCATGACTTGGAATACTTCTTTCCAGCCCCTTCTTGTCTGTAAGATCTCTTTTGACAAATCAGCTGACAGTCTTATGAGGACTCCTTTGTAGGTAACTGTCTCCTTTTCTCTTGCTGCTTTTAAGATTCTTTCCTTATCTTTCATCTTGGGTAATGTAATTATGATGTGCCTTGGTGTGTTCCTCCTTGGGTCCAACTTCTTTAGGACTCTCTCTACTTCCTGGATTTCCTGGAAGTCTATTTCTTTTGCCAGATTGGGGAAGTTCTCCTTTATTATTTGTCAAATAACTTTTTCACTTGTTGTTCTTCCTCTTGTCCTTCTGGTACCCCTATAATTCAGGTGTTGGAATGTTTAAAGATGTCCTGGAGGATCCTAAGCTTCTCCTCGTTTTTTGAATTCTTGTTTCTTCATTCTTTTCTGATTTGCTGTTTTTTCCTTCTGGTCCACTCCATTGATTTGAGTCCCAGTTTCCTTCCCATCACTATTAGTTTCCTGTACTGAAATAAAGCAAATAAATTTTCCTTTATTTCACTTAGCATAGCCTTCATGTTTTCATCCAATTTGTGACCATATTCAACCAATTCTGTGAGCATCCTGATTACCAGTGTTTTGAACTGTACATCTGATAGGTTGGCTATCTCTTCGTTGCTTAGTTGTATTTGTTCGGGCACTTTGATCTGTTCTTTCATTTGGGCCATTTTCTTTTTTTTTCTTTTCTTTTTTTTTTGTCTCAGCGCACCTGTTATGTAGTAAGGGGCAGAGCCTTAGGTGTTCACCAGGGTAGGTCAACCCAGTCACTGGGTTGTGATGCTGTATGTAGGGGAGGGGTCCAAGAGGGAACAATGGTGCTTGCTCTGCTCTCTGCCAGATTTTGGTCACTCCACCGCTTCCCACAAGCAAATTGGGCCCTTCTGGTGCTGATTCCCACATGGGTGTGTTTGTGTATGTCCTGGGACCCTGTGGGTCTCTCCATTGAACTCTCCTGCGAGGCTGGGAGTTTCTCCCAGCACCTCAACCCCCACAGGTGTTTTCAATTGGTGTTTTGAGGCTTTATTTCCCCGTGCTGGGACCCTGGGTTGCATGGTCTATCTCACTCTCCAGTTTTGCCTGGTTTATCTGTGTGTGAATGTGGGACTGCCTGGTCTGCCAAGCACCTTGTGCGCTGCTCTGCGCTCCATAATCCGCCGCCTCACTGGGTCCACCAGCTGCTGCCCTGTGTGCCCGGGGTCCACCAGCCACCACTTTGCCGCTACCCCTTTCTGCCCGGCTTCCCAACTCCGCCCCTCCTACTGGTCTGGATGAATGTTTCTTCTTTAACTCCTTGGTTGTCGGACTTCCATACAGTTCAATTTTCTGTCGGTACTGGTTGTTTTTTGTTTCTAACTTGTTGTCCTTATTTTGGTTGTGCTAAGAGGCACAGTGTGTCTACCTACGCCTCCATCTTGGCCGGAAGTCGATTCTCCATTTTCTAACTTAAGCAATTGGATGAGTGATAGTTCCATTTATTGAAGGAGGGGCAGATTTGGCAGAAAGGGTTAGAATTCAGTTGTGAACACACTGGATTTGAGGTATCTAAAACAACTGAATGAAGATGTGATACAGGCAACTGTAGACATGTATAAAATCATCCTGGAAGAGAATTGAGAGAAAGGACCAGGTTTAGTGATCAGATAGACCCCAGAGGAATGCCTGGTGGGGAAGCTCGTCCAGAAAGGGAGGTAAAACTCCAGCAGAGTGGTGCATCAAGAGTAGGATGCATCCAGGAAGAATATGGTCAAATGTAATGGAAAGAGAAACAAGATGAGGACAGACAAGTCCTACCCACTGGACTGATTTGGGAACATAGGGCTACTGACAACAGTACCAAAAGTAGTTTCGGTAGACTGAGTGAAGCCAAACTGGAGTAGACTGAGGGTAAATAGGAGGTGAAGAAAAATGGGTAGAAAGAAAGCAAAATCAGAAAGACAGAAAATATCCTCCTGTCTAGGATAGGAGGATATTTAGAAAGGGATGTTAGGGGTCAAAGAGGAAGCCTCCCTACTGCCCCTCTCCCCCACTCCCCTCTCTGCTAGCCACCACTCACACCTGATTATCTGTTTCTGTTCTAGTTTGTCCCATTCCGAGACTATGTCGACCGATCAGGGAACCAAGTGTTGAGCATGGCCCGACTAGCCAAGGATGTGCTCGCAGAGATCCCAGAGCAGCTGCTGTCCTATATGCGCACCAGGGACATCCAGCCTCGTCCTCCACCACCTGTAAATCCCAGCCTGACCCCAGCTCAAAAGCAGCCCTAAGGAACCTACTTATCCAATGCCTGGAATCTGCCCACCCACCCATCTACTGCTTCTGCTGAAAGCCAGAGGCACCTAAAGCCCTGTGACTCACTGGGAGGCCAGCTTAGAGGATCAGTGCTGGGTGTCAAGTCCTCCACTCTCTCACCCACAGATGGACCTGGCACTATCACCACCTCCCTGCCTTTATGCCAATAATAAAGCTGAAAATAATAATTACTCCACTTCTGTCTCTTGGGTCTTGGAGAAGTGGACTAGGGGACCCAGGGCTTGGAATACTAAGAGGAGGGAGGATAACTTCAGGTAGGATTTATTCCCATCCTATTAAACATTCATCCAATCATTTTTTTCAGACATCATTTAAACACTTTCAGAAGTGCCAAGTAAAATTGTGCTTGTGTTTTTCTGAGAGAAGAGAGAGGCCATACATAGCTTTTATCTGACTCTTAATAGGACTCCTGACCTGAAAAGAGACTGGCTTTAGGATGATTGTATTACTCTGCTCTCACTCATTAAAATTGATTTGTCTGAATGAGAATAATAAAAACAACTAGTATTTTCTTTTTGTATTCATTACATATCACACACTATGGTAGACGATGTATAAGCATCATCTATTTAATTCTCACAGCAATCCTGTAAGTTAGGCACTGTATTTTATCTCCATTTTACAAAAGAGGAAACTGAAGCTCAGAGAGAGTAAGTCACTTATTGAAGAGAATTCATCAGTTTGACTCCAGATTCCAAGAACTTAGCCAGAAAACTTCTTCCTGGAGTGTGTTAATTATTTTTTTAAGATTTTATTTATTATTTTTAGACAGGGGAAGGGAGAGAGAAACATCAATGTGTGGTTGCCTCTTGTGCACCCCCTGCTGGGGGTCTGGCCCACAATCCAGGCATGTGTCCCAACTGGGAATAGAACCAGCAACCCTTTGTTCTCCAGGCTGGCACTCAATCCACTGAGCCACACCAGCCATGGTAGGAGTGTCGATTTTATTAACATAAAGATGGTGGGGGAGGTTGTTTGGGGGTTTTTTTTAAGACACTATACAAAAACATACATTATAGTGGGCCGAATGTAAGGTCGCATTAAAATAAAATGGAAGCTTCAAGGTCCTTTGGGCTTAGCTGCAGAACCTTGAAAGACCCTTTCGCACTTCCCTTTGATGGCAAACCTGGAGAGGCTCAGCTACAAGCATGTTTAACAAGTGAACTCTCCCTGGTACCCAGGTTCTCCAAAGTCCCCAAGAACTCACCATAAAGCTTTCGAGCTCTGTTTTACAAATAGGGAGTTTGAGGTAGGAAGAATTTAACAACTTGCCCTAGTTCATATAGCTACGAAGTGGTCTAGCCACATTAAAACGAGCTGTCTGTTTTGAGACCATCTTCCAAATGGCAAACCGTAGCAATGACACATTTCCCTGCCAAACTACGGGATATCAGGCATCTGAATCCTGTTTTACAGTAGATATGCCCTTTCACACCCCAACAGCCTTCCGCACCTCCCCAAATCCGGCCCCTTGTGTTAGATCCACACCTTTCCTTTCTGTCCAGTCCCGCCCCTTCACATTTCCAAAGCCCCGCCCCTTCCCTTGAAGCCTAGATTGCTTTTCTCAGGTCTGTCCTTTCTCACTAGCCCACAACAGCTCCACCTCCCCGGCCAACCCAAAACCCCGCCCTTTATTTCTTGAGGCCTAGTTTTCAGTTTAGCCCCACTCTTTGCCGGGTTAGTCTCTATTCTCCTTGGTAGGACCTGCTTTACAGATAGCCCCGCCCCTCCACTGAACCCCGCCCTCTTCCCAAATCCCGCCCCATAGACTAGTTAATTCTCTTCCAGCCCCGCCCCGCCTCTACCCATAAATACTGACCTTCCTTTGGCTCAGACCCACGTCCCTCTTGCTCTCAGTCCTGCCTCCAGCCCCGCCCTGTGCAGCTCCGGCTCCTCCTCCGCCTCGCTGCCTTCCTCGGAGACCAAGGCCAGGTCTTTACCGCAGCAGCGGCGCCAGCAGTGGGGGGAGGGAGAAGGGAGGGAGGAGACAGAGGGGGAAGGGAGAAGGGCGGGCTCCTCATCCCCAGCCCCTCGCTTCATGTTTGCAACCACAGATTCGACACAGTTGGCCGGACAATTCCGCATCTCAGGTACTGCGACTTCAGTCACCATAAACTCTCCTCTAAGATAGAGGTGCTAGAGAAGCCCTGTGGGGTGTTCAGGGGCCCTTACGAATGCCAGAGAATGGTCTCCCCAGCCTCAGCTGGCGGGCGGAGATCTGTGTCGAAAGTGCAGGTTGGCAGCGCTCCGGCAGCACGTTTACCCTGCGCAGACGCCGTCGCTGCTGCCGCTGCTGCTGCTGCCTGCTGCTGCTGTTTCTTCCTTTGCCGCCACCGTCTCCAACGCCGCCGTCCCCGCGCTGCCTCCGGGAGTCTCCATTGTTCCGGCAGTGCCGGATCTGGACGCCGAGCAACTTAGGGGCTCTCAAAACGGGAGGCAGCTGAGAGAGTTGAGACGACACCAGGGCGCCGGCAGGAGCGGAGGGGGTCAGCGCGGGAATCCCGGGGAGCCGGGGCCAGAGCGTGAGGCTGCAGGGGGCCGGGGTGGCGAGGTCTGAGGTCTCCGAAGTTGGGGCTCCCCCTCCCCGGCCCATCTTTCCCTGCCGGCCTCCCCAAGTGGAGTCGGAGCCCCGGTGGGCGGCCCGGCGATGAGCCCGGACTCGAGGTGGCCGGTGAGTGCGGGCCAGGGACCAGGGCGGGAGTGGCTAACGGGGAAGGGTTTGACTACTTTTGTGGGGAGCTTGTTGAGCTGTCCTGCCCTGGTGCCCCTCGGGCCCTTCCACCCGGGAGAACTGACAGTGACTTCGCTTCCAGCAGGCATCCCAGGGCAACAATGTTTCCTTCAGGGCTACCGAAGTCAACTGCGGGAGGAGAGTCTTGTTTAACTTGTTACACTTCGACAAAAGGGAAACGGCGAGCCGCATCCGGGAGAGGGCTGCGGGCACTGCCTGGGCCTGGCCTGATCCCTCCGGCTCCCGCCTGCTACTTCCTCCAGCCCCCTGAGTTCTGCCGCCTTACTTTTGGGCCCTGAGCCCTACCCACGGGCTTTCAGATCTGTGTTCTCGGCTCCCTCCCCTGTGCCTCTGCCGCTGACTCCCAGCGGGACATCTGCCCAGGGCTCTGTGCTACTTAGGAAGCCAGGGCAGCAGAGCTGCAGCGTTCACCAGGGACCCACCATTGAAAGAGAAGAGCTTATTTATGCTTACGATTGGTTTGTTTTTAAAGGCACAGAAGCAGGTAGGAGGTAGAAGGGAGCTGGAATTGAAGTAGTAGCTTTACTGATGTGAAAGTCAGGTGCTTTGACAGAGACACTGAAGCAGCCCACTTGCTTGGTTAGGTTGCAGGAAGATAGAGGCCTAGAGGGGTCACTGTTTGTCAGGGAGGTCAGGGTGGCACTGTCTGGAATGGTACCAAGCCCCTAGCTGAATTGTTAAACTCAACTAAGTCTGGAGAAACTGGGGCAGTCTCTGACTAAGCTGGGCTTCCTGGGGGCTGGTGCCATCTGCTGTCTTCATTCACCCAGGAACACTGGAGAGGAGAAAGGGAGGGCCCTGAAGACCAGCATGGAATTGAGTGTGCCTGGATTGCCTTGTTCCTGTCTGTACACTTAGAGCTTGGTACCACTGCCAGGGCCAGGGGATAGACTCTCCCTAAAGACCTCAGAAGTGAACTAATTCTTTCTGTAATCCAGTGATTTCTGCTGGAGTCCAGGACTACATCATTGGCTACCCATTCAGGCTTCTACATGGGCTAACACTAGTCTTCATCCATCTCTCTCAGCTCCAGATCTGATGATCTCATTCAGCTATTCTGGTACTGGGGATATAGAGGTGGGCTCTGGTGTCTGCACCGCACAGCTTCCAGTCTGGTGGGGAGGAGACAAAGGTGAGAATGGAATGCTGTAAAAACACAGCTCCCCATAGGAGAGACAAGTCATACCAAAAGAAGTGACACTTGATCTGGGTTTTGAAGAATGAGTAGGAGCTCACTAATAAGAGAGGATGGAAGGCATTCCAAATAGAGATCATCTTGCAAGAATGAGAGGTTATAACTTTCAGGAAATGGCAAGCTGCCCTGGATAGACAGAAGCACAGCTGTAACTGGTGAAAAGAAGAGTCTGAAAAGGAGGACTAGGACCAGACAGTGAAAGGAGCCCCTGAATGTCAACATAGGGAATTTGGATATTATACTGAAGTAGGGAACATCAGAAAGATTTTAATCCAAGATTGAAATGACTGTTGCTACTTGGTAACAAGATCACTCTGGCCACATTATGCAAGATTAGGCTAGAAGGTTGAGGCAGAGGGTAGAGTGACCAGGCAAGAGGTGAGGAGGCCCACACAGTGGCCATGGTGTGGAGGAGATGACACTTAGAGATGCTGTAGAGGTAGGCTGGCCAGGATCCTTGAAAAGAGAAAGGGTTGGAGGGAGTGGAGTGGGTAGTCAGGAGCTCTTCCTAGGCCTCTGTTAACTCATCTGTACATTCTAGATGTGACAGCATGGGGGTGGACTTTGACGTGAAGACTTTCTGCCACAATTTGCGGGCGACTAAGCCACCATATGAGTGCCCTGTGGAGACTTGCCGCAAGGTCTACAAGAGTTACAGTGGTATTGAGTACCACCTGTACCATTATGACCACGACAACCCACCGCCCCCTCAGCAGACTCCACTCCGCAAGCACAAGAAGAAGGGGCGCCAGTCACGCCCAGCCAACAAACAGTCCCCCACCCCCTCAGAGGTATCACAGTCACCGAGCCGTGAGGTGATGAGCTACGCACAGGCCCAGCGCATGGTGGAGGTGGACCTGCACGGCCGCGTCCATCGCATCAGCATCTTTGACAACCTGGATGTGGTGTCAGAGGACGAGGAGGCCCCCGAGGAGGCCCCTGAAAATGGCAGCAACAAAGAGAACACAGAGACACCAACTGCAACTCCGAAGTCAGGCAAGCATAAGAACAAGGAGAAACGCAAGGATTCCAACCATCACCACCACCATAATGCTTCTGCCAGCACCACTCCCAAGTTGCCAGAGGTTGTATACCGGGAGTTGGAGCAGGACACCCCTGATGCCCCTCCCCGGCCAACTTCCTATTATCGGTAAGGCCTCCTCTGTCTCCCAACTCTGGAACACTGGTCAAACAGGGCTCAGGAGCCAGAGAGAGGAGACAGGCAGCAGATAGGAGAGTGGCAGGGATAAAGGATAACAGGAACACACTAGTCCTATCAGGGCAGTGAGAGGAACAGTACTCCAGCTAATGGTGGTGGCACTTACTATAACTACTCTTTCATGTTATTCTCTTTTTAATTTTCTTTTTTCCCCACATATTATTCTCACAACAACTCACTCAGGTAGATATTGTTCTCATTCAACAGATGAGGAAACCACAGTTCAGAAAGGGGCCAGACATGCCAAAAGTCAAATGCCAGTAGGTAGCTGAACCAGTATTCAAACCTAGGTTCCTCTGACTCCAGAGCTATACTGTTTCCACTCTATCAAAGGACTCCTTCTCTGGTTCCTGACCCTCTCCACTCCATCACTGTGTGACCTTGGGAAAGGGATCTGGCTTCTTGTGTTCTAGTGGCCCCACCTGTAGAGTAGGTTTAATATTCCCCTGCCTGCCTAAAGGTAGAGGACAAGGAACACTGATTTATAAGGTCCTAAAAGCAGCCTGTAAATCGCAGAGGTAATTTTCCCATCGTTCATTCCTTTCTTGTCACCCAGCCTTTAGCATGCCTAATCATTATGTCCGTCAACTATATTTTGTACTCCTCCAATGGCCTTTTTTTTTTATTTCATTTAATTGTTTCTTGATAACCCACTTCCTCCCAAAAATTAGTCACAGTGGCTCCTAATAAAGTCACAGGCATAGGCTAAATTTCTTTAACATGAGGTAAAAAAAAAAATGAAGGATTGGGGGCAGGGTGGTGGTAAATTGCATAGAGAAAGTCTAGCCAAAGGATGGTACAAAAACCAAGTATACAACTTACCTCTGAGAATCTTGGCATCCAAGGCAAAAAGAGCATTCTGATGAGTTAAGGTGCAGTCTTTGGTGCCAGCTAATCAGAAGGTCTGATCTCTGAGAAAGACTTATAAAGGTTTTTACAAAAAGTGTAATCCATATGATGTTATACTAAATCTCATAAAAGCAAATCTGTGGGAACCCAAGTAATTTGGCTTAGTATGTCACTTTTCTCTCTCTCCCCTGTTCACATGTTACCTAGTCTCCTTCCTCTCTTCCATTCTTTTCATCTGACTAGCCCAGCTCCACCTCCTTCTGGCTTTCCATCTGGTGGCACTGACTGTCATTTCCACCCCCAACACAGACCCCTGTCAGAGCCTGTCCACTCTCCTAACTGCGCCCTCCTAATGGCACTCTTTGCTTTGATGGGCAGCTCAGCCCAACTCATTCTGTTCCCTTTCTCCCTCCCTCCACTCAGATCCACTCTTTCCTCCTGGGGAGCCAGGCTATTTCTCCAGGGCAGCAGTTCTCAGCTTGGCGCACTGCCATCAGTTTGGAGTTGTATTGGGTGCAATTTATTACTACTGTTAGCAAAACTGCCCAAGTTTTGGAAAGAAGAGTTGAGATCACCTCTCTAATAACACCACTTTCTCTTGTTTGCATCTGATACCCCTGAGGAGGATAAGGAGGGCGGTGTGCCAGGAATTGTGTATGACATGTAGCCTACCTTATCTGTGCTGTAGTGAACCTGTAATCTGGGTGCACTGTGGAAGTGTATTATGTGTGTCATGGCAAAGAAAAGTTTTAGAGCTGTTGCCAATGTCTGGAAGGGGCCTTATGGTTCACACTAGCCCTGAGCCACATGCTTTTTCAAGGATGAGGACATTGCAGCCACCTGGGGAAGAGGTGCAGTGCTAAGGAATAAGCTGCTTCAGATAGACATAGCATTTTAGTGTCTTTTCTTCTCTTCCACCCTCAAAATACCTTTCAAATGAACAACACTGAGAACCTATATCTGTGTGGTTCTTGCCTCTATCCTATAGTGGAGGAGCTCAACACATAAACAGCTATAATACAAAGCAAGGTGGTGGGTCAGGGCTATGCAAAAGCTAATAATAAAGCTAACATTTATTGAATACTTGCTGCATGGCAGGTACTGTTCCTGAGTACTTTACCTGTATTAACTCATTTAATGCTCACAATAGCTATATGAAATAGGTTCATGTTAGCATCATCACTTTAAGATGAGGAAACCTAGGCTCAGGGAGGTCAGCTCACTTGTCTACTACCATACAAAGCATGATTCCAGAGCCTATGTTTGCCTGGCCTGGTCTAGCACCAGGACCCCATTTCCCTTGTGGAGAGAGGATGGGCAGCCAGCTATGGGCCATTTGATTTGGTCCATTCATTTTTGTAATTCCATTTAATCCTGACAGCATCTTTGGGAATAAGTAGTATTATCTTAATTCTATCGTCAATAAAACCGGGTTCAGAAATGAGCAGTGATGTTCTGAAGGTCACAAAGTGAGAGAGCCAGGATTTAAATTCAGGTTTGTTAGAAGCCAAAGCCCCATTCTTTCCATTGCAGCTCTCTGTAGCTTTACAGTACTAGAGTCCAGGTGACCTAGAGCATGGTTAGGGCATTGGAGCCTGCTCTGACTCCCAGGAACCTGCTGGTCCAGTGAGCACTGTAGAGTGTGAATCCTGGCTCTGCCACTTCCCAGTGTTGTGACCTTTCTGTATTGGGCAATTAACTTCTCAAAGCTTGCATTTCCTCCTTTGCAAAATGAGGGCAATAAAAACATTGACCCTATGGCTATATTGACAGTAAATGTGATAACTTAGCACAGTGCCTGGCTCACAGTAAATGCTCAGTAAATCTTAGTTGTTCTGACTGTTATCTTCCAAGACTAACCAGTCAATCACACAGTACCTATAGTTTGAGGGAGCCCTGAGCTTGTGTTGGCACAGCTGACAAGACCCACAGCAGCTCCATTCAGGACACTGCTAGCTGGTGCTAAAATAACTTAGAAATAATTTTCAGGTGACTTCTGAGAACATTCCTTCCCCTGACTCTTTGCACCATCATCCAGACCATCCCAGTGGGTCCTAGCTGCCCCATCCTTCTCACTTTAGAGCTGCTGCACCCCAAGGGAGGGGTGTAGCATCTAGGATATGAGGTATGGAGTTAGCAGGCCTAATTTGACATCCCAGCTCTACCACCTTCTCACAAGGGAGCTGGGGAATGAAGTAACCTCTCCAAACCTATGTTTCCTTTTCTACAAAACAGGAATGATTATAAGACCTATAAGTAAGGGTGGAATGAGACAACATATGTACAGAGGGCTTAGAGTAAATGCTTGGCAAATGTAACCCATTGTCTTTAAGGGAGGGAAATCTCAACCATATGATGCTGGGCTGCCTGTGTGCACTGCAGGTACATCGAGAAGTCAGCAGAGGAGCTGGACGAGGAGGTAGAGTATGACATGGATGAAGAGGACTATATCTGGTTGGATATTATGAATGAGCGACGGAAGACAGAGGGTGTGAGTCCCATCCCACAGGAGATCTTTGAGTACTTAATGGACCGGCTGGAGAAGGAGTCCTACTTTGAGAGCCACAATAAAGGCGACCCCAATGCACTAGTGGACGAGGATGCTGTGTGCTGTATCTGCAATGATGGTGAATGCCAGAACAGCAATGTCATCCTCTTCTGTGACATGTGCAACCTGGCTGTGCACCAGGAGTGCTATGGTGTCCCCTATATCCCTGAGGGCCAGTGGCTGTGCCGCCGTTGCCTACAATCACCCTCCCGTGCTGTGGACTGTGCCCTGTGCCCCAACAAGGGTGGTGCCTTTAAGCAGACAGATGACGGGCGCTGGGCCCATGTGGTGTGTGCCCTGTGGATTCCTGAGGTCTGCTTCGCCAACACAGTCTTCCTGGAGCCAATTGACAGCATTGAGCACATCCCACCAGCTCGCTGGAAGCTGACATGCTACATCTGCAAACAGCGGGGTTCAGGGGCCTGCATCCAGTGCCACAAGGCTAACTGCTATACAGCCTTCCATGTGACGTGCGCCCAGCAGGCCGGCCTTTACATGAAGATGGAGCCTGTGCGGGAGACAGGTGCCAATGGTACCTCCTTCAGCGTCCGCAAGACAGCCTACTGTGATATCCACACACCGCCTGGTTCAGCACGCCGCTTGCCTGCCATGTCCCACAGTGAGGGTGAGGAGGAGGAGGAGGAGGAGGAGGATGAGGGTAAAAGTTGGAGTTCAGAGAAAGTCAAGAAGGCCAAGGCCAAATCCCGGATCAAGATGAAGAAGGCGAGGAAGATCCTGGCAGAGAAGAGGGCAGCTGCACCTGTGGTGTCCGTGCCCTGCATCCCACCACACAGGTATGTGGGGAGCAGGTGGACAGGTTGGTAAGGGAAGAACAAGCCCTCCTGAAGATTGACAAAGCCCTGAGTGGAGTGACAGAGTTAGGTTATCTTCTTCCTAGTAGGAGCTATATAGAAATTTTAAAATATCCAAAAGAGATTAGCTCTAACAGGTCACGTGACTTTTATATTAGGAGCCAGAAACTTTGATTTTTATCTGGAAGACCTAACATATTTTAAACTGACCTTCATTTGATGATGTGGTTCAAGTAATGGAGAAAGGATGTAATAGCTACCAGCTACAATAGAAGAAATAGTCTGACTTTTAAGGGAGAAATGGAATGAAAAGGGGGAAGGAAATGCTTAAGAAGTCACAAAGTAGTTACTGCAACTCTCTTATGTCCCTAGTTGATTTTCTATAGTTTACTGCTATACTTTATCTTAAAACCTGATAAGACTCTGTCTGAGCTGGGTGCCCCAGGGTAAAATGGTACTTTAGGCTGTAGTGACAAGAGCGGTCTTAGGAGCTGAACTCCCTAATCCCCTGGTGAACAGGTTTAGGGATCTTGATTAGTGCTGGGAGTTTGGCTTCCAGTCTGCCAAACTGCCATTGACAGTAGACTTGTTCCCTATTCAGCCCCATTCAGACACTCTCAACTAGCCAGAGGCCCTTGTTTTACTTAAGAAAATTTGTTCTTCTGCTTCCCAGGCTCAGTAAAATCACCAACCGCCTAACCATTCAAAGGAAGAGCCAGTTCATGCAGAGGCTGCATAGCTACTGGACACTGAAGCGGCAGTCACGGAATGGGGTCCCACTGTTACGTCGTCTGCAGACACACTTGCAGTCTCAGAGGAACTGTGACCAAGTCGGGGTACTGTGTCATGTTCCCTGTGGGCTCTGGGAACTAGGGCCAGGGGGTAAGAATTAAGATTTATGACTATAGCATTCAGTGTCTGAGGGCATAAGCTGTTTCCTTTATTAAGCTAGCCCTCTAACCAGACCCAGGAAGAAATCTTTATAGATTATCCTTGTAGAAGGGTACTGTTCCTATGTATTCATCCATTCATTCCACAAGTGTATACCAAGCATGGCACAGGGGACACTTAGGTTGAGGGGCTCCCACTGGAGCTGGCAAATCTGCCAGTAAATTCATGTGTGCCCTCCTTTGGCTTTATCTGAACTCAAGTTTCCTGGTCTGTGCTCCCCTCTGGCCTTCCTTTGGCTCCCTTATCATCTCCTGACCCCTTTTTGCTTCTACAGAGAGATTCTGAGGATAAGAACTGGGCCCTCAAAGAACAACTTAAGTCCTGGCAGCGGCTCCGGCACGACCTAGAGCGAGCTCGGCTGCTGGTGGAGCTGATCCAAGCGAGAGAAACTCAAAAGGGAGACAGTGAGTACTCCTGGGCCAGCTGTATTTTAAAGAGGAAAGAATATATCTGGGAGAAGGAAAAGCATGTGTCACCTAGCCAGGAAGCAACGAGACTGATGTTGGAGTCAGGTCTTCTGAAGTGCAGTGTGTTCTCGGGCCCACCAGAAGCAGACTGTCACAAGAGAGTATGAATGGAATTCTGAATTATTTTATATAGGTAACTAGTGCTGTAAGCTCAGTCAAGAAGTGAAAGGCCAGAGTAGTAGTTGTTTCACTGGGTGGGGCCTTGTAGAATGTAGACCTGAGTTAGTACACCCAGCTATTGGGGGTGGGAAAGAAGGAAAATGCCCACACCAGCTGCGACCATCTCCTCAGACCTCCTTGCCAAGGGACTGGCCTGGGCCTGGCTGATTGGGCCTTTCTCTGTGTCAGATCAAGGTCCAGCAGATTGCCATGGAGATGCAGCTAACCCCTTTCCTCATCCTCCTTCGAAAAACCTTGGAGCAGCTCCAAGAGAAGGACACAGGCAACATCTTCAGCGAGCCGGTCCCTCTGTCTGAGGTAACCGAATTGGACGAAGTAAGAATCCCTTCCCCTCACTCCACCTTCTTTCTGTTCCTCTCCCAGTTGGACCCCTGCTGCAGGTCTGGGCCAGGGACTAGGAGGGAACCTTGAAAAGAGGGGCTGGTGGCCCTGGAGCTCCAGGATGACTGGAGTTACATGTATCACCTGGACTGTGTCTTGTCCCTGTCATACCCCAAGGGCCCAGAATGGGAGGCAGTCTGCATTCCCTCCCCAGAGGCAGGGACTGAGTCTGCCAAATGAATAATCCCAAGGCAGGAAGACACTTCGGGGTGCTGAACCCTAGAACGGAGACTTTAGAAGGCTCAGCACCTAAAGAACGAGCTCTGAAGCCCTAGGTCCTGACTGGCAGACTCTTCTCTCTAAAAGATATAAAACGAGAGGCCTGATGCAGCAGCCTCCTTATAAGTCTTAACAATAAGCAGAAATGAGCTATAGGAATGCAAGGTGGTATTATTTCTGGAGGACACCCTTAGCTGTTTTCTTATTGAAGCCTCATATGGCTCTAGGAGGAGGATTTAGCAGTAATTTTATCACTTTTTCCAGGCCAGGAAAAGAAGGCCCAGAGAGGTTAAGAGACTTGCTAAGGTCACACAGCTTGTGACTGGTAAAGTCAAGACTGAATGCACCCCTCCTTTCCTCTGTGCTATATGCCTACCTCTATGGTGGGAGGAGGTTACTGGATGCTTTTCAAGGGGTGGCGTTAGGAGCAGAGGTTCAGGGGAATGAGAAGCATATCTCCACTTAGCCACACCTACCCTGCTCTCCTAGGTACCTGACTATCTAGACCACATCAAAAAACCCATGGACTTTTTCACCATGAAGCAGAACTTGGAGGCTTACCGCTACCTGAACTTTGATGATTTTGAGGAGGACTTCAACCTCATCGTCAGCAACTGCCTCAAGTATAACGCCAAGGACACCATCTTCTACCGGGCAGCAGTGCGGCTCCGTGAGCAGGGTGGTGCTGTGCTCCGCCAGGCCAGGCGCCAGGCAGAAAAAATGGGCATCGACTTTGAGACGGGCATGCATATCCCCCACAACCTGACTGGAGACGAGGCCCCACACCACACTGAAGATGGTGGGTGATGAGTCACAGATATATAGAGGCCAATGCTAAGGATGAACAGCTTTCCTAAAGTCCCATCCTGGGAGCAGGCAGTATAGACAGGAAGCAGTTAGGCTGAACAGTGGCAAGCTTTCCCCAGGAAACCAGATTTGGTGAATGGATAGCAATGTCTGCCAGTCCACTTCTTGGCGCTGCTATATTATGGCTGTTTCTGGTGGGAAACTGAGGGAAGAAGTGGGTTTCTTGCTGCCTGTTCAAGATTTAAGGGGCTCAGAGAACTGCCCTGAGTCTGATCTTTTCCCCTCATCCCCACCCCTAGCAACAGAGGAAGAACGGCTGGTCCTGCTGGAGAACCAGAAGCACCTGCCAGTGGAAGAGCAGCTGAAGTTGTTGCTGGAACGGCTAGATGAAGTGAATGCCAGTAAGCAGAGTGTGGGCCGCTCACGGCGTGCAAAGATGATCAAGAAAGAGATGACAGCACTGCGGCGGAAGCTTGCCCATCAGCGGGAAACTGGAAGGGATGGGCCTGACCGTCATGGCCCTTCTATCCGGGGCAGTCTGACACCCCACCCGGCAGCCTGTGACAAAGATGGGCAGACAGACAGTGCCGCTGAGGAGAGCAGCAGCCAGGAGACAAGCAAAGGTCTGAACCCCATAGCAAGGTGGACCCCAAAGCAAATCAGACCTTGATTCTGAAGCCTACACTTACTTAGCCCCTGCCATCCCCTAGGTGGAGGTCTTTCCTACATAGCTAGCTGTACTTTCTCCCTCATTCCCCAGTCAGGGCCCTCTTAGCTGCCTCTGTGGCCATTTGTATAAGAAACACTGTTCCCAGTTCCATGATCCTCAACTCATCTCCCCAACAATAGCTGGAATAATGGTCTTATACACCCAGGACATATCCTGGACATTTACCCTTCCCACATCAGGCCCCTCACCAACTCTCCTTCTCTCTTTCTCTGCTCCAGGCCTGGGTCCCAACATGTCCTCAACCCCCGCACATGAGGTGGGCAGGAGAACCTCAGTTCTGTTCTCCAAAAAGAACCCGAAGACAGCTGGACCGCCCAAGAGGCCGGGCCGGCCCCCCAAAAACCGGGAGAGCCAGATGACCCCCAGCCACGGAGGCAGTCCTGTGGGGCCCCCCCAGCTCCCCATCATGGGCTCCCTCCGTCAGCGCAAGCGGGGTAGGAGCCCCCGGCCCAGTTCAAGCTCAGACAGCGACAGTGATAAATCCACAGAAGATCCCCCAATGGGTGAGCCTCACCATCACCCAGTCCCCCAAGAGAGTGAGCAAAGCTGCCATCCTTCCCAACATAACTTCCACCTATCCCTTCATTTGCCCATAATATGTCAAAGCTAGAAGGGCCCTTAGGAATCCTTTAATTCAATCCCCTGATTTTACAGACTGGGAAACTGAAACCCAAAGACACTGATCCAGCTAGATTCCCATCCAGGGCCCCCTCCATTGTATCACTTCACTTCTTCTCTTCTCACCCCCGCTTTGGGGATCTCCTGCCCTTTAAGCCTTGTGTGTCCTAAGGTCTATAACTGCCAAGGGAAGTGTAAGGGGTGGGGCAGAGCTGGGGCCAACTGTGGTGGACACTCCCCAGAGCTAGCTCTGCTGGCCAAGGTTGGAGGAATTTTCCAGCACAGGAGAAGCAAGGCTCTAAGTACCTCTGACCCCCATGCCATCTCTGATCTACATCTTCCTGACTGATTCCTTCCCTCCTCCCCTTCCCCCTCCTCCCCATCCAAGACTTACCAGCCAATGGCTTCAGCAGTGGAAACCAGCCAGTGAAGAAGAGCTTCTTGGTATATCGTAATGACTGCAGCCTTCCCCGGAGCAGCTCAGACTCTGAGTCCAGCAGCAGTAGCAGCAGCAGTGCTGCTTCAGACCGAACCAGGTACCAGCCCTCCAGATCAAAGCCTGCCTCTGGGTTGCTCTTCTGGGTTTCGCTATGGGAAGTGAGGTGGCAGCCATCTCAGCCTAGATTAAGATGGCTCAAACCCAAGGTTCTCTGCAAAATAATGGAATAGATGTGAATTTCTCCATAATGGAATGGAGGGACCATACTGGGTTCACCTGATGTTTTAGAGCAGAGGGCATAAACTGATGCCTTCTGTGGCCTGGATTTGGCCTGCAGACGTATTTTGTTTGGCCAGTATGGTGGGGGAGTTTTGTTTGTTTGTTTGTTTGTTTGTTTGTTTGTTTTTAATGAATCCAGAAGTACCACATAAAACTCTCAATATTTTAAAAATTAGATCTGGCAAATCTGGCCAGTACTGCTTTTAGACAGGGCATGCATTCAGCACCACCACTGCTAAATCGAACCCACATTAGTCAAATCATTGCCTAGTCCCAAAAGAGGGCATTTGGATTTGAAATTCTTTAAGTAACTTTTGCTTTCCAAAAGTTTTAGGTGCTAGGGGTTTAAAAAAGAAAGGACACCCACCACACATTCTCCACTCTTCTCCTTTGAGCTAAGCTCCCCTTGTCTTATCTACAGCACAACACCCTCAAAACAAGGCAGGGGCAAGCCCTCCTTCTCTCGGGGCACATTCCCAGAGGATAGCAGTGAAGATACCTCAGGCACTGAGAATGAGGCCTACTCCGTGGGCACTGGCCGCAGTGTGGGCCACAGCAGTAAGTACTGTTGCCCAAGGCCAGGGATGCTGGGGGCCCAGTATCCGGGCCTTGCCAGCCCCCTGTCTGCTGATCTGCCCCCTCTCTCCCATTCCTGTGAAGTGGTAAGGAAGAGTCTGGGTCGGGGACCTGGCTGGCTGTCAGAGGATGAGGACTCCCCTCTGGATGCTCTGGACCTGGTGTGGGCCAAATGCCGAGGGTATCCATCATACCCAGCTCTGGTAGGCTTCTGCTTTTCTTGTCATATCCCTTGCCTGTCAACCCCAGAATGCAGACTCACAATTACTAGACTTCTGTTCTGCTGAGCTGCAGAGTACAAGGGTCTTTGGCAGGTAGACAAAGGTCCCCGATTAGTTTATTCATCTCTCCCTTTTCCTTTTCTTTGCCCCTTGGGCTCTGAAATAGTTCAGCATAGGAAGAAGGTCAACATTGCAGCCCTGGAGGCATAATAACCTTTTTATGTCTCCACTGCAAAGGAGACTCCAAATTCTTGGGGAAGAAAGGGACTGAACAAAACTATGGTCTTATTACTCCTTCAGATCATTGATCCAAAGATGCCCCGGGAAGGTATGTTCCACCATGGGGTTCCCATTCCTGTGCCCCCACTGGAGGTGCTGAAACTTGGGGAGCAGATGACCCAGGAAGCCCGAGAGCATCTCTACCTCGTCCTCTTCTTTGACAACAAGAGAACCTGGTAAGGGAGAAAGGGGGCATTTGGTGACCTACAGCCACAAATGCAACCCTGGGTATGGGGATAGGCTGCCAGGAAATTCTAGCAGCAGTCAGACGAAGCTATCACAAATCAGTGGAGGAGGGACTTAGATCTTTGAGCAAAAGGGTTGTGTTGGCCATGAGTCTGAGTGACTGAGTGGGCAGCAGCTCACAGACAACCATAGCTGGAAAACAAAGGACCATCAGTGACTGACAAATATGGAAGTGGTTCTCCACCCAGACTCTGAGTTTTCCCACTTCTGCCTCCATAGTGACAGGATGGGGATAAAGCAGGCATAAACATTCAGATTCTGGATCCCTGTGATCTCATTTACATACATAATCTTTTTGTTTGTCTGCAGAGGATATTTAATACCAGTACAGACTTCCTGGAGCCTATGGGACAGGGTACCTTTTTCAGGTTAGGTCAGGGCTCCTCCTATGAGCAGTTCTTTGAGGGCAGGGACTGTGTCTCTTGGTCTCTGTAACCCCAGTACCCACCACAGCCTGACTTTCAAGAGGTATTTTTAAATGAATGGAGTGAGGAAGGCTGGTGCTTGTAGCTCTCCCAGAAATGACTGACTTGTTCTTCACTTCATCTTATAGGCAGTGGCTGCCTAGAACTAAGCTGGTTCCTCTGGGTGTGAACCAGGACCTCGACAAGGAGAAGATGCTGGAAGGCCGCAAGTCTAACATCCGCAAGTCAGTGCAGATCGCCTATCATAGAGCTCTGCAGCACCGCAGCAAGGTCCAGGGCGAGCAGAGCAGCGAGACCAGTGATAGTGACTGATACTACCTAGCACAGCCCAACCTACAGTGCCCTGCCACCTCTCTCCTTTTTGCTCACTGTCCTGGAGTGGCACCGGCCTCTGCACTGACTCATTCCTGGTCTTGGGGCCAGTCTCAGGGGAAGTTGGGTGGGGGCGGTCCCTCCTGCCCTGAGTGCAGCTGGACTGTACAGAACACTCCAAGGGCCCATGGTGGCTTTGCGCAAGGAAAGAAGAGGTCCCACAGGCCAGAAAGCTCCAGAGACCTCATAGCATTGTAGTGCAGGGTGGTGGGCCAAGGTTAGGACACTGCATAAAACAGGCCATCCCACCACCTATGCCTGCTCATGCCAGGAGAATATAACTGCCTAGTGGCCTGAGGCCATGCAGGTGGTGAGGTGAACAGGCATTGCCCAGCCTAACAGTGGGATTGATGTCTGTCCAGCCCAGAAGAGGGGCACTAGGTGACCCCCCTCCCCTGCTGTTGTAAATACTGTAATTAACGGAGAATTTAAATTATTCTCATTTGTAACTGCGTTTCCGGGTCGCGCCAGAGTCATTTGGTACTAAAAAGACTGGGGCCTGTCCCCTCTTCCCATTGATTCCCCCACCTTTCAAACTGGTTTGTATTTATTTCAAAAGAAGAAAATATATTGATTCTTACAAAATAAATTGTTTGGAATTCTTGGTTCTTGCTTTCTTCCAGGGCAAAGGGAGGTTTTGCCCCCGGGGATGTCATATAATTGGGCCCAAGTGGTTGCAGGCTGCTGATCATACTGCATTTGTAAGACAACAGCAAAGATAATAGGACAGCTCCCATTTCCCATGCACTTACTGTTTGTACCTGTGCTGAGCACTTTCAGATGTAGTTTCATGTATTCTTTGCATTAACTATAGGGGAAGTTAATAATAAGTAGGTTATCTGCACAGACACAGGTTTGAAAAATTAACTTGCTTAAGTTCTCACAATTAGGAAGTTGCAGAGCTAGGATTTTAACTCAGGTCTGTCTGTTTGCAGAGCTGACTCTTTAACCAGTAAGTATGCTGAACTGCTGGAGGAAGAGTCTACTGTTGATTCTTTCATGAACTTCAGATACTTCCAGTCCTTTGCCAGTAAGATGATGGTCAAAGTGCTTCAGAGTCACTATAGTTGTGAGTGACCTTCCCCTTCTTAACTGGGGACTAAGCAGGGATGTAGAGGATTTCTCTTCATTCATTCCCAATCCTGGCACCTTCTTTTCTAATTCAAACATTCATTGAAGGAAAGCCTTCCAAGTGCTAGGTACTTGTGGGCTGACATGCTAGTGGATGAGACAGTCACAGGAAGCAGTTATCAAGGGTCTCAGAGCTACTGAGGGGGGCTATAACAACCACAGCATTTGATTGATGATACCAAATTTCTGGTACTCCGCACTAGGTAGTGTGGGGGCGGCACAAATATAAATCAGCTGCAAATCTTGCCCTTAAGTTATTTGCAATCTAATTCGGCAACCAAAAAGCACTATGGTAGAAAGTTTAAAAAATCACCCAGATAAAAGTGCAGGTCCGCTAGCTTTTTGTGAGTTTCTCCAGAGCCCAGCAGCCAGCCCAGGCAACGGGGCTAAGCAGACAGGCTCAGGGCCACACACTTCCCTTGCATTCTGAATTGCCTTTCGCGCTCCCAGAGAAAGCCCCTCTACAGGCCGTATTCAGCTCGTCAGTGTTAGGTGGCGTTGTACTGGAGGAAAGCTGAGACCAGAACACAGGTGCAGGCGACAGGCGAGACTGGACGATCTGAGTCACGCCTCGGGAGTGAAGTCTGAGGAGGCCCACGAAGGCGAGCGCGAAGACCGAATCCTCAGGAGGCAGACGCTGTGGAGAGTCCTCGCAGGAGCTTGTGGGCCGGAGCTGTGCTCGGGGGCCCGTTGGATTCTCACTGAACAGGGATTTATGGGAGGAGGACTGAGGTGAACGAATAGCAGACTGGGGAGGCCCGGTGGGGAGAAGGGCTTCCTGAAAATGGCAAGGGATTGGATTTGGTTGGGCGGGTAGGCAAGCCTGAGAAATCCATGGCTCAGAGGACATCAGGCAGTGATGACAGGGGCCCGAGGGCGCACTCTGAGCCGGGTCTGTGGGGACTAGCTGGCCTACCTAGCGCAGAGGAAAGGCCCAGAGAGAGCACGCGGCGAGCCCAGCACGCGCTAACCGCTGAGGCGCCTAGCGAAGACCCGCCCGCCGCTGCCGCGCCCGTTTTCATTGGCGCCTCTAACTTCCACGCGGATTGGCTACCTCTGGATCCAATAAACCGGGCTTGAGCCCTGCTTCCTTTAAGAGTGAGGTCAAGCTCTGGAGAACCCGGAAGAGTGTGTTTGCGTGTGCTTCACACGACAACTTCGTGGTACAGTGGCGAGCACCCTGGGGTTGTTGGAGGAGGGGAGGTTTAGAGCAGGAGGTGGGACAGAGTGGAAGGAACTCGACTTGAGTGACGAGTGAGGGGCGGGGCCTGCGAGAAGTGGAGGAATTAAATGAAATTGGGCAGATTTCAAACAGATTAAGAATTTGGGTGAAGCCTGACGGTTCGAGATCTCGGTGGGAGTGGTCTGCTGGCGGCTTGTTGAGCGGGTTCTGAGTGGGTGTGGCCATTATGGGGCGGAGACTGATAAGGAAATATTAGCCTGCTCAGTTTTGCTCGGTAGCATGAGACATCGTACACTATACTCTGTCCCGTCCCTATGGGCCTCCATCCCCTGTCCACTCTCTGAGCTACGCCTGGACTTGGTTCTGGCTTCAGGACAATCCTTCCGGTGAGTGACTGTGGCTCCTGACTCCTCAGCACTGCAGGTCTGGGGTGCAAGGGAATGTTGGGTATGATAGAAGAAACCTTAGGGTACAAAAGAGGAAACGGAGGCACGGGTGTAGAGCCTGTTAGCTCCTTTTTTATTTTTAATAGTCCAGTAATTGTTGGAGAGATGGAAAGATGGTTGTCACCTGTTATCTCTTTAGACGTAATAAGCCTATGCAGTATTATTGTGAGGATAAATTATGTAATTGATGTACAAGAAAGCACTTTTACTTTACAGTTCATTAATCAGTTTTGTATGTGGAGAGGTAAGGTGGGAGGGCCCCAAAGGGTGCAGGAAGGGAAACTGGGTATTATAGCTACCTGTACCTGGGGTCTCAGGTGGAGGGAGCAAAACCCTGCACACTGGAGTGGTGTGCTGGCTGACCAGGTATGGACACTGACCCAGACTGAGGAGAAGCTCTACTGCACTGTGTACCGAGGGGAAAAAGGCCAGACTGGGAAGCCCACAGGAGAAGAGCTGAAGGCCCTACGCCAATACCTCCAGCTGGATGTCAGCCTGGCTCAATTGTATAGTCATTGGAGTTCTGTGGATTCCCACTTCCAAGAGGTGGCTCAGAAATTCCAAGGTGAGTACAGAACCTGGGGCAAGGGTTGGGGTTCTTATAGTTTGGTAGGTTATTCAGTTCCACCATCTGTAAAATGGGGGTTTTATCTACCTCATAGGATTTTATGAGGATTAAAGGAGCTAATACATGTACAGTGTTTAGAATAGTGCCTGATACATAGTAGTTATTTTTACCATTATTTTATTGTCCTGCTGATCACCTTCGTGGAGTGATGAGGATATTAAGCCAAATCCTGTCTGTGTGATTGAGGGCAGGTGACATTCATTATGTAAATATTACAGAGCATTTGCTATGGGACTGGGAATACAGCAGTGAACAAAATGGACACAAATCCCCACTTTTATAGTGGGGATTTGTAGCTTTATCTGTGGAACTGGATGATGACCTAGACCTCTCAACATGCTGTGAGGAATGAAAGTTCCAGTGTTGTTTTCTCTAACAGTGCTGTCTCTCATTCCCCTGGGTGATTCTGATTCAGCTTTCAGAATCAGGGTATTCCCTCTGGTGCCTAAGATCTGAGGGTGAGAGGAGGTCACTATTGACTGCAGGTCCTTCTCCTACTCCCTGCCTTTCCTACCTCCAGGTGTTCGACTCCTACAACAGGACCCCATCGAGTGCCTTTTCTCCTTCATCTGTTCCTCCAACAACAACATTGCCCGCATCACTGGCATGGTGGAGCGGCTCTGCCAGGCCTTCGGACCTCGACTTGTCCAGCTAGATGATGTCACCTACCATGGCTTCCCCAGCCTGCAGGCCCTGGCTGGTGAGTAAATGGGTCTCTGCCCCAAGGCCCACTAACAGTTTTCAAGGTCTATTCAGTTCTCCTGTGGTCCCCATCTTTCATCTCAAAGTTTCCTGCCTTCCCAAAGCCTGCCCTCATCCAGAATCACCCTGCTTGGTCTGATTAGTCCCAGTCATACCTCACCCTCCCTATTTATCCCTGAAATATCCTCACTACTCTGCTTTTTGCCCCATGGGTTTAATGCCACTTCAGAAAAACATCCATATTCAAGGTACAGTACTTTGGGGTTAAATGCACATGGTTTGTTTGTGTGGGTTTTTTTAAGAGGAATTATTTAGAAAGTCACAGAGGTACCTGGCTAGTGTTGCTCAGTGTATTGAGTGCAGGCCTGTGAACCAAAGGGCTGCCAGTTTGATTTCCAGTCAGGGCACATGCCTGGGTTGCAGGCCAGGTCCCCAGCAGGGGGTGCAAGAGAGGCAACCACACATTGATGTTTTTCTCCCACTCTTCCTCCTTCCCTTCCCCTCTCTCTAAAAATAAAATCTTTAAAAGAAAAAGTCACAGGGGTAGAACAAGTGAGCCATAGAAGAAATGGGCTCAGGGAACAAGTTACAGAGGCAAAATAAGGGTGCTTGGAGCTTAGGAGAAAGAGAGAGGCAAGGAAAACATGCCTTGGGGGCAGGTGGGAGGGAAAAGTGCAGGCATGCTCCATAGAGAGAGCCGCTGCACACTTGTTCTAGAAACAGACTGCCTGAGTCTGAATCCAAACTCTGGTACTTAATTATTCTCTGTGCCTCTGTTTCTCCATCTGTTGAATGGGAGAATAACCTATCAGAGTTGCCACAGGGTTAGGTAAAGGAATGCACATACTGCACCTCGCACAGTGCTCAGCATATGGGAAATATGCAGAAAATTCAAATTGCTGTCTCCATAGTGAACCCAACAGTTTTGTGTCCAAGAACATACATTCTTCACAGCAACCCTGTGAAGCAAGTTTTGTTTTGTTTTGTTTTGCTTTTTAAGAGAGAGAGAGAATTGATTTGTTGTTCCTCTTACTTATGCATTTATTGGTTGTATCTTGTATGTTCCCTGACCCAGATCAAACCTATAACCTTGGTGTCTAGGGACAATGCTTTAACCAACTGAGCTCCCTGGCCAAGGTGAGGCAAGTTTTTACAGAGACAAGTATCTCACTTGGCAGATGTAAGGCCTAAGCAAGGGGAAGTGCTTGGGGGCTGCATAGCAAGGAGACAGCCTGCCTGGAGAAAAGAGAGTTTTTGGTGCTTAGAAACCCAATCTCAGGCCTCAGCTTGCAGCTTAGAAATTCATTTCCTCTCCAGGCTACTCTTAACTCATTTGTAGGATGGGAATAAGGGTTCTTATCTGGAAGTGTCTGAGGGGTGAATAAAGCTATCGTGAAGCAGGTTTAGAGCATAGGCATTGGTGTCCCAGACCTGGGTGCAGATCCCATCACTGTGTCCTTTTGTGGCCAAGTTACTTAACCTCTTCTAAGCCCTCATTTTCTCCATCTGTGCAATGGGAAAAACAGCAGTACTTTCTTCAGGGTCCTTGAGAAAAGTGTGATAATGTACCTAAAGCACTTTGCTTGTGTTTGCTCCCTAGTATTTGATCATAGAAGCTATTGCTATTCTTATGACTATTACTTTAGATCATGAGTGTAAATAGCTCTTGGAAAGGTTAAGAAACTCAATTGGGGAGTTTCTTCAGGGCAGCAATCCTTCTGAGTCCCTGTTCCAGTGCCCAACACATAGTAGGTGCTCAGAAAACATTTGTAAAGAGTGTAACCTAGGCCTTAGCCCTGTCCTTTGTACATGCAAGTGTCCTGAGGTCTTCAAAAAGTTGTGAGGTGGGAGAAGGGTGCTAAGGGAAAGCATTCATTTGGCATGGAAGGCTCACACTAGCCTAAGGACATAAAGCATTTGAAGATGCCTGATGTCTGCTTCCTTCCCTACCCCCACGCCCCCACAGGGCCAGAGGTGGAGGCTCAGCTCAGGAAGCTGGGCCTTGGGTACCGTGCCCGTTTCGTGAGTGCCAGTGCCCGAGCCATCCTTGAAGAATACGGTGGGCTTCCCTGGCTTCAGCAGCTGCGCAGGGCCCCCTACGAAGAGGCCCACAGGGCCCTCTGCACCCTGCCTGGGGTGGGCACCAAGGTGAGGCCCCAGTTGGGTAGGAGCTATCCTTACCACCCATGTAGAGAGTAACAGTAGGCCTGAGAGCTGGGTACAGGCTACCATCCATGTAGAAGGTAACAAGGCAGACCCAAGAGCTAGATGCAGGCTTGGCTTCTGGAGGCGGGGTAAGAAGGAGAAAGTATACAAGCAGATATTTTATTAGAGAAAATGCAAAATAGGTGTATAGGACATTGCCCTTTGAATGCATTTGTAGAAAGGTCAGGTACATCTATACACTACTATATGTATGCAGAAATTTCTAGAAGGAACCACAGGAAACTTGGTAGTGGTTACCTTTGGGAAGACAAATAGGAAGATAGTTCTACTTTTCATTTTATTTTTTTCTTGAAATCACATGTACTTATAAAACTTTTTGTTCAATCTCAACAGGGTTAGCTAGCATCAAAATGATTGGGAATCTGACATTTATTGTTTTCTTCTGTCTACTTCTCTGTAGTTTAAAAAATGAATTTTTACTTAAGGAACCTTTTTTAATGGGCTCTGAACTTCACTCTAACATTAAATCTTTGTTCTGCCTGTTCCTAGCCATGTAACTTGGACCAAGTTACTGTACCCTTCAGAACCTCAGCTTTCTTGTCTGCAAAATGAAATACAGTACCAGCTTCTTGCCAGGTTATGATGAGAACCTGGCCTACATAGATGTTCATGTAGTAGCAATCTCATGACAGCTATTTTTAAAATTATTAATAGATGGCATATGTTGAGAATATAGAATAATAGTAACCTCAAAGTGGAGGAGGAAGTAGCTGGCTTTGGGACTAGAAGCAGGATGCTGCCTGGATCCTGCCATTCCTTCTCTGTGGCTCACTCTGTGTCCATCCAAGGTGGCCGACTGCATCTGCTTGATGTCCCTAAACAAGCCCCAGGCCGTGCCCGTGGATGTCCACATGTGGCAGATTGCCCAACGTGACTACAGCTGGCATCCTACCACAACCCAGGCCAAAGGTCCAAGCCCCCAGGCCAACAAGGAACTGGGTAAGTGGGGAGATGCCAGGGCTAACAAAGACTGAGGCCATGGAAATTTCTCACTCCTCTTCCTAAAACCCCACCCCTGTGGATGGCAGTGGGAGGGGCCAACTTATTTTGCCTCATTACTTTTGATTTAGGAAACTTTTTCCGGAGCCTGTGGGGCCCTTATGCTGGCTGGGCCCAAGCAGTGAGTATACCTATGCTTTCTCTCTTCCTCAGTCCAGACCCCATAGAACTTCTCCACCAGCCCTGACCCAGATGACCCTAAAGGATTTTCTACCCTTTGTTCCCAGCCCTGACTCTAGTGGACTTGCATTGTCCTGGGTCTGCTCCCTAGGAACTCTGTGTCCCCTCACACTACCACCGGCCCAACTCTCCCTAACCCCAGTGTACCTTCTCCTGACACAGACTTCCCCGTCCCCAGGTGCTCTTCAGTGCTGACCTGCGCCAGCTCTACCAAGAGCCACCAGCAAAGCGCAGAAAGAGATCCACAGGGCCTGAAGACTAGGTGGGAGGCACAGGACAAAGGGATTCTCCCAGTACCTTTTCCCTCCATTCCCCATTATTCTCCATCCAGCCTCGTATTGGGAAGAGGGCTCCATGCAACTACCTCAGGGGGCAGGCACCCTCAAATTGAGCAGTTTGTACAATAGTGTGGAGTGGGGGTTGTCTGGGCAGACAAAGCTACCTATGGTTTAATCCTCTTCCCTTTATTACAAGAAGGAACAATAAAATAGAAACATTTGTATGGAAAATGCAGTGGAGGTGTGGTAGGGAATGGGTGGGGCGGGGAAGGGTAACCCCAGTTCAAGGAGGGAAGGGGAGTAGGCTGCCCCCATCTCTCCCACACAGGGGATCCTGACCCTGGATCCAGAGTCCTAGAGGTGAGGGGGCAGTCTGGGGGACATTTCTGGGCCCGGCTCCACACAGCAGTCTCGACAGCAGCAGCCAGCTGCTGACCCTACATGAGAAGAGAAAACAAACTTAGCTGTGGAAGCAGACCCTCCACTCCAACCTGGTCGCCTCTTCGTGGACCACCCATGCCCTTCCACAGAGCCCTGGTCCTCACCCCCAACTGCTGGTGTCAGCAACTCCCCATGGCTCGAAGTCTGTCCCTGCCCCTCCTGGCTGGTGCCCAGATGTAGCTTCCTCATGTGCCGCACCACAGCTGTGGCATTGAAGGCTTGCTGTGGGGAGAGGGGGAAGAAGGGACTTTTGAAAGAGTGGGAGACCGTGGGGCAGCGTCTGGCAGGGGGATTCTTGCAGTGGTTCCTTCTTTTTTAGGTATTAATGATTGATCCCCTAAAACCACCTGAAATATCTATAAGGCTTTATTAAATGCAGCCATATTATGTATTTGCATATATATGCACATATATAAAGAGTATATATTAACAGATACATAACTTTTTTCAATTTAAAAAATTTTATTTATTTATTTAGAGCAGGAAAGAGAGAGAAACATCAGTGTTGCAGAGAAACATAGATTGGTTGCCTCTTGCACACCTCCAGCCAGGCCCCTGGCCCACAACCCAGGTGTGTGCCCTGACCGGGAATCGAATTGGCAGCCCTTCAGTTCACAGACCAGCACTCAATCCACTGGGCCACACCAGCCAGGGCTATGTAGCTTTTTATATATAATTAATCCATATTCACATTATAGCAAACACTTAATATAGCATTGTGTCAGGCATCATTCTAAACACTTTACATACTAATTCATTTAATTTTCACGGAAGTCTTTGAGGTGAGTCCTATTAGTATCACCACTGTCAAAGGAGGAAACAGGCACAGAGAGGTTAAGTAACTTGCTCAGGTTTGTATATTATTCAGCATATCCAAGTACATGTCCCTATCCACTCCTCACGTTCACCATATCCAAAACCAAAGTCATCCCCCAAAGATAAGTTTCTGCTCCTGGGATCTCCATCTCAGTGATGGTACCACTGTCCTCCCTATCCCCAACAAAAATTTTGGGCCAGCCCTTGACATCCTTAGCCCAACATCCATCCTATCATCACTTCTTGTCAATTCTACCTCCTAATCGACTCCTAGACCAGCCACTGTTCTCTGTTCCTGTTGCCCCGGCTCTGATCCAGCCTTCACTGTCTCCTGCCTGCACCTCTGCCACAGCCTCCTAAAGGGACTCAGCCTTCTCTCTGTGCCTCTTTTTGTTGAGAGCCCTTTCTAAAGGGCAAGTTCCTGCTGAAAATCCTGGGGCTCAATCATAAGTCAGGGCCCCAATGTGGCAGTTGAGACTCTGAGCAGCCTGGCCCCTACTTGCATATCCAGCCTGGGCCCCTGCCTCAGCCACTCAGTCCCTACTGCCCCCAAAGCCCTTTCAGTCCAGCCAGGCTTAGCACTGGCACATCCTTGGATGGCTATACTCTCTTGCCTTTGGCCCTTTGTACATTGGTCCCCTCTACCTTAGATATTATTCTGTGCCTGGCTAATTCCTACCTAGCTGCCAGGTCTTTAGGCCCCTTGCAGGACCCTGTGGGTTGGATTTGATGTCTCAAGAATTATACACTTCCCTCTAGATTTCGAGGTCAGGTACTCTCACTGGAATAGAGTAGGTGACATGGAGCACTGAACAAATGAATGAAAGAGGTTCTTCAGCCCTGGCCCAAGTTGCTTGGTGGGCATTGTCCGGCAAAGTGAAAGATTGCTGGTTCAATTCCCAGTCAAGGCACATGCCTGGGTTGGAGGCCAGCTACCCAGTTGGGAGCATGCAAGAGGCAATTAATGTTTCTCTTTCTCTCTCCCTTCCCTTCTCTCTAAAAATAAATAAAATGTTTAAAAAGAAAAAGTTTCTTTAGTAAGCATTCTTGACTGGTTACTGTGTGCCCAACTTGGTGCTAGGTGTTGTGCAAACTAAGGCCTGGTTGGGAGTGGGGAGGAGTTCTGGGTAGGCTGGGACCCAGGACTAAGGACATGGGCTCACCTTCCACTTGCTCTTGGCAAAGTTCTTCTTGATCTGCTCACTCACTGACTGGTGAATATTCTTATCCAGAGCCGTATCTCCTGCAATCCTAGGGTAGGGGTGTGTGGAAGGTTATCTGTGAAGGCAGAGCAGGCCTGGGGGCCCTGGGCCCCACCCCAGTTTGCAGGTCATCGGAGTTCTCACCATGGGTGCTGCAAGGCCTGCTCACAGGTGAACCTCTTTTCTGGATCCTTCTCCATCAAGTGCCGGATGAAGTCTTTGGCTGAGCCCCCAAGACAAAAGCAAAGACGGAAATGCCTGTGGACACCCCCAAAACAGAACCTACCTCCTCAGGTCTGGCCTGGTATCCAAGCAAGACGAGGCCAGATCTGTCCATGCACCGCCCCACCCCACCTTTTTTCTTCTCTAAGCCCCCCATCCACCCCAGCCTTCCAGCTGTCTCCTTTTTCCCTTAAGAAAAACTTGTTCTTAGAAAAGGTTCTACTCAGTGTATTCACACTGATGTGTAAATGATTAATAATGGTTTCATAGGTTTGCCTCCTACTAGGAGGCACAAAAGGACAGATGAAAACTTTTATGTGGTGTTTTAGGCATTAGAAAGTCAATGGGGGAAGTATTTTCAAAAATACTATGTTTGAAGGCAGAATGAATGAATGAATGCCTACAGGTTTCTCAGATCAGGGCCAGGCAGAGGGAAGAACCTGGGGTGGGTGTCTCAGACAGCTTCGTCTGGGGCTGGGGAACTGATTGAAGGAAGGCAGTGAGGAGGCCCCCAAAGCATGAGGAAAGCACTAGAGGCAGCGCCCAGGGGAAGACCGCAAAGCCCCAAATACCAGAGTCAGAGATGTCGTCCCAGTAAGGAGAGTCAAACTCGTACTCGGCCTTCAAAATCTGTTCAAAGAGTTTGGCATCATTCTCGTCATAGAAGGGGGGGTAACCGCAGAGCCTGGGCAGGGAGAAACTCATCCTCATTTCCATTTTCAGTGTACACACTGGCTCCGGATGGAGCTTTGGGGCAGTCCCAGGGGTCAGGCAAGACCCACAGGAAAGAGTTTCCCCTTTTACAAAGGGGGCTGGGGAAATCTACCCCTCTCTGCCTTATTCACTCCTGTCCAGCTCCACTTTCTGTTCCTTAACATGTCATCTTTTCTTCCTCAGGGCCTTTGCACTTGCTGTTTAGGTCTGACTCCCTCACTTCATTCAGGATGCCAGTCAAATGTCACCTCCTCAGAGAGGACTTCCCTAACCTTTTCATCTAAAATGGCATCCATTCCCCTCTCTCTACCCTACTTCATTTTTTATAGTACTTTTTAACCACTTGACAATATTTTATGGATTTATTTACTCATTTATTTACTTTTCTCTGTCACCTACTTGAGTGTCTGCCTCCTGAGGGCAGAAACTTTATTTTGTTCTCTGCTAAATCCTCAGTGCTTGGTTCAGTGCTTGGTACAGTGCCTGAAACATAGTATCTATTGGATGAAGTAATATTAGTCATTGATTGGTAGATAAAAATGTGGATGGCAAGAAGGAAGAAATAGCAGAGGGGAGGAAGAGAACACAAAGTAGGGGAGAGGAGAAGTCTGGAACCGTATACCCCAGCGGCCAGGCCCCCACTCACAGGATGTAGGCGATGACTCCGATGGACCAGCAGTCCACTGCCTTGCTGTAGGGCTTCTGTGCCAGGACCTCAGGGGCTGTGGAGGAAGAGGACATGGTGGTGACAAATCTGCCCTGCGGCTCCTGGTTCCTCCCCCTCCCATGGCCTCAGCCCAGGTCCTTCCGCACCCACGTATCCCGGGGTCCCACAGGCCGTGGAGAGTACACTGCCGGGGTCCTCCATTTTGGAGAGGCCAAAGTCGGAGATCATGATCTTGGAGTCTTCGTCCAGGCTGTAGTACAGCAGATTCTCTGGCTTAAAGGGCAGGAGGGAGGGGAAGGCGCAGTCAGAGGCTGGCCAAACCTTCTGTTTCCCCAAGCAACCCTGGGGAACAATGGGACCCCAAAAGCCACTGTGGCTTCACAGATGCTATCTCAGTTGGAAGCACAAGAAACTGAAGGACGTTCTCAAGGAGGTTAAAAGTTCCAGAAAGGACAGGGCTGTGAAGAGGTGGGAGGGAATTTTCTGTAAACCTCAGGTGTTTATTGTGAAACCCTAAAGACATAATTTTGGAACACCTACTGTATGCCACAACTTGACTAGCGCTTGATTTCATTTCAGCCTTACCACATCCCTACCTTAAGATGAGGAAACGGATGTCTTGAGAGGAAAGTCTATACATAGTGACTTGCCTGAAAACCTACACTTAGGGAGTAACAGGGTCAGGATTCAAACTCAGTTCTGTCTCACCCCAGATCTGGTCTTCTCCTAGACTGGAATGAGATGTACTACAACATGTGAACCCCATCATAATCTGAGAAGTAGGATTTCAGGGGTTTCTGGCTTCATTATGTTTTGCTCTTCCATCCAAGTTTTCTACAAAGTGCAAATGGGACTTTTATTATCAGAAAAAGACACAAGACATTACTTGGATGACATGACAGTAGAGTTCACCTTTGTTTCCATTTGCGTGCCCGAACTGGAGTGGGAGGAGGCAATTTAAGGCTTACAAGGTCCACTTTGCAGATGAGAAGTCAAGGTTCAGAGAGGGGGTGAGAGTTACCCAAGGCCACACAGTGAGGAATGTGCAGAGCCCCCATCCCTGGGTGCCCCAGCTCACCATACCCTCACACCCCACCTTGAGGTCCCGGTGTACGATGCCCAGGTCGTGCAGATACTTGACAGCATCCAGCACCTGGAATATAAGGCGGCTGGCATCCCGCTCCGTGTAGAAGCCTTTTTCCACGATGCGGTCAAACAGCTCCCCTCCTGACACCCTGCAGCAAGGGACAGAGCAGTCTGGCCAAATGAGCAAGAGAAGCAGGGAAGCTAGGGAGGGGGTGGCAGGGAGAGGTGTGAGGAAGGGTCAGAGGCAGGCAGGCTGCTCACAGCTGCATGATGAGGTAGAGGTGGCCCCCAGTCTCATAGATGTCGTCCAGGGCAACAATGTTGGGGTGCTTGATCCTGAATAGAGAAACGAGGTGGCTCAGAGCTGAGAACAGTTCAGCTCCCTTGCCACCCTTACCCTGAAGGACCACCATCTGAGAACCTGGGTAGGACACACCAAGGATCTGGATTCCAAAGGCAAAAAGCTGATTTACCACAATTGATTACAATGTGTTCGAAGGTGGAGAGCACAGAGGTAAACACTAGACTCTAAATCACTAGACTTGGGTCCAAACCTGCCTCTGCTACATGCTATTTGGGGGCAAGTGTTTCACCTCACAGTCCTGATCAGTATATGATTTAAATTTTTTTTTCTGTGTTGATAAATCTGTCAGCCTGCACAAGACCAGGCGCTTTATCCTGCTCACCACTGTTACTCCGGCACTTGGGGCAGAGTAGGTGGTCACGAATCATTGAATTGAGTGTGACCTCTCTGAGCCCGTTTCTTCATCTATAATATGAAGCCAATGATAGTATTTCCTTTGAAGAGTTGGGGTGAGGATCACATGACATAATAAACAGGTAAGTAAGTAAGATGCTTTATATAGTGCCTGGCATATTGTAAATATTCAATAAACCATGACAGTGACTGACCTTCATGGAAGATGGCTCTGCCATAGACTTGCCATGTGACCCTGGACAAGTCCTTTGCCTTCTCTGAGCCTCAGTTCCCCCACCCCTACCACCAGTAGTGGAAATGATCATTTTGTCCCTGCAGGATGGTTGGAAAGCTCAGGAAAGAGACTGAAAGTGAAGATTCTCTAGTGAGAATCTAGTGAGGCAGTAAGTTTCATATCGGCATGAACAATTCATAGACGAGGTGGTGTTGACTTAGTTAGTGGGTCACATAGACTAAGATAGTGCTCCCACTTAGATAGTGGGAGCACATAGGCATTTTCGAATTTGCTGTGTGGTTTATTACGTGGGGGAACAAGGCATGTCTAGCAATAACACCAGTTGAGATGGATGGTTTCAAGCCCTGTTCAAGGATTGACCTTTAGACCTGATTGAACAGATTAAACCTCTGTAAATAAGCAATAACATATCAATGGCATCTGTCATGTTAGCTATTGTGCCAGGCACTTAAAGTGTTGCTAGTGCTCACCACAACCTTGACAAGTGGAGATTATTACCCCATTTTATAAATGAGTAATTTGAAACTCAGAGAGGTTAGATAATTTGCCCAAAGCAGGGGTTGGATGAGGATGGGAAGGGTCAGGGCAGGGTCAACCTGGGCAAGCACAGGCTATGGCTCACGCACTTGTGCAGCACAGCAATCTCATTTTCCATGCTGCCCTCCTTGCCCTCCAGAGCCTTCTTGGCGATGCACTTGATGGCCACCAACTTCTGAGTCCTTTTATCCTCTGCTAGGATTACCTCTGAGAAGGCCCCCCTGCAGGGAGAGGGGATTCATGAGGCAGTGAACTGGGACCCCAACTTCCCTCCAGCCTTTCCTCTTTTCCCTGTGGGTTATGTGACCACCTCAGGACCAAAGAGGTGGGATGAGCCTCCCTCCATCACTTATTCATCCTCTAGTGCCAGTCGGAATAGTCTGTGCCCTGGCCACAATAATAGGGTCATGTGATGCAAACCAGCTTATTTGCACTTTGAAAAGGAGGTGCTCTTTTCTGCTAAGCTGGTAGAATGTATACCTGGGGCTAATGGTAATCATCGTTGCCACCACTCGGGGAGAGCCTGCTTGAGAATGAGGCCAGCATAAAGGAAATCAGAGAAATGGTCCAAGACAATTTCCTGATAACATCATGTGAGCCCCTGGATCCAGCCATGCCTGGAGTTCACCCCCTGGGTGTTTTTTTTTTTTTATATTACGTGCTTGATTTATTTCTTTTTCTGCTAAAGCCAATTTGATTCATGGCTAATTTAACACCCTTTAGAACCTTTAAATACCATCAGTATCACCTGGAAACTGTTTAGAAGTGCAGAATCTCAGGCCCCACCCCAGAACTACTAAACCAAAATCTGCATTTTAACAAAGTCCTTGAATGATTTGTATGCTCAGTGAGGTTTGAGAAGCAGTGCTTTATAACAGGCTCTTAGAAAGGAGCAAATTAAACTCAGTTGCACTGAAATTCACTGATTAAGGAGGGTTTACTACAGTATTCTTTTAATTTTTTTTAATTCATTTACTTTTAAAGAGAGTGCATAAGAGTCATCGGTTGCCTCTTGCATGCCCCCAACTAGGGACCTGGCCCGCAACTCAGGCATGTGCCCTGACTGAGAATCAAACTGGCGACCTTCTGGTTTGCAAGCCGGTGCTCAATCCATTAAGCCACACCAGCCAGGGCTAGAGTATTCTTTCTGTTACTTTTTGGATAAGAGGTCATAAGTCAAAAGCATCTTCCATGGTGAAATCTCAATCATCAGAATAGCTAGTGACTGTATAGCTTCATTGCTGGTTTCTGGTCCTGTCCCTCTTCAGTTTACCTTCCATGCCATGGCCAGAGTGACTGTCTTGAATTGCAAGCTTGTGAAAAAGTCTTCAACATATTTCTATGCCCTGTGGGATAAAGTCCAGCTTCCACGGCTTGGCTTTCAAGTCCTTGCATGACCTGTTCCCCTTTCTTCCCCAGCCTCTGACTATAAGCTCCACCTGACTCTACCCCTTTCCACACAAATTACACCTCTAAGCTTTTACTTATGCTATTTTTCTGCTTGGAATGTCCTCCTCTTTCTCTGACAAGTGCACTCCTACTCATCTTTCAATACCCAGCTCTAATGCCTCCTCCAGAAAGTGTTCCCCTCGGCAGAAGCCACTGCTCTCTCTGGGCTCTAAGATAAGAATCCTTATTCCCTTCTTTAATTGGAGCTCAGCATGTACCCTGCTGTCATTTTCCGTGTGCCTGTCTTCCTCACATGTCTGGGATCAACATGAAGGCAAAGACTAGGTTTCAGTTTTTTCTGGACTCCCAGCACTAAGAACAGAGCCTTGGCCAGCCCATCCCTAGATGTAGGCCAGAACTCCCAGCTCTTGGCAACAAGTTGAATAAACTGGCTCCTTCACCCTTCCCTACTTCCTTCTTTTCATAGGAACCCAAAGCTGTGGCAAGAGCAGCCCCAGTTCCATCCACTAGCACCAGAAATGAAAAGCCAGTATTGGCCATGGCAAGGCTGCCAGAGGGCCTGGGCTATAGGAAATAGGAAGTAGTGATTAACTGGCCAGAGGAAGCACCACCCTGGACTCAGCCTCCCCAGCTAGCCAAGCCCAAGAGTAAGGACCTTCCCAACCTCACCCCTCAGCTCAGGAACAGCCCCATTCTCTCCTGCCCTGAGACTCACGTTCCCAGAACATCACGGAAGTCGTAAATGTCCCTAATGTCCTCTGCCTGCTTCCAGCTGGGGCCTTCCACTGCCCCAGGCATGGCCCACTGCCCCCTGGCCGTAGCCAGGGCTCCTGGAAAGGGAAATGGAGGGAAAAAACTCAGTAGGGCCCAGACTTCTATGTGAGAACTTACTGGTAGCCCTATTCAGTCATTCAGCCTGCATTTTTTCATTCTTTGATTCATTTACATGACCAAATCATTCAACAAACATTCATTCATTCACCAGTCATTTATTCATTTAGCAAATTCTTATGCCTAGAGGAAAATCCTTCATGGTGGCAGCAAAATTCTTCAACAAAGTCACTCACTCATTCATTCATTTTATTCAGCTTATCTCCCAAATCCAAATACCCCAGGAGACTCTGGCCTCCCAAAGAACAACAGAAAAGACCCCAGAGCAGCTTGTAGAAGCACAAAGCCCAGGAGGATCCCCCCTCCCCCCCCTCCAGAACTAGCAGTGTTCCAGCCCCGCCCTGGGAATTGCAGGGGTGTCTCCTCTCCCTCCTCCTTCTTCGCACCGCCCAGCCTCTGGAAAATCAGGCTTCCGGCAGCCTGGGCTTCCAGCAATATCTCAGCCACGTTTTTAAATAGCTTGTTCTGCACCGTTGCCACGGCAACAGCAGCCACAGCTGGAGCTCACCAGGATTCCTATTTCCCCCCTCCCACCTGACTCCCTATCTATCTGGGTCTCAGCAGTCTGAGAAATGGTCCCACCTAGCCCATCCCCTCTTGATCAGAGTCAGAGAGTTCACCTTACTCTGCTGAGACCTCTGCAGGAGAGGGTGGGAGTGCTTTCTCCATTTATCAGATGATGAATGGGGAGACAGAGGCTGGCGATGAGCAGGAGCTGTGTCTAGAGTTTCCGGAATGACCCCTCGCTGGGGCCCCAACAAAGTTTGCTAAGAGCAAAAGCCTTAGAGGGCTACTTCCTGTATTGGAAAGACTGCCCTCCGCTGGTCCTTCTAATGTGCAGCCCTAGTGGGGCCCATTCAGAGAACACAGCCTCACAAACCCACCCCAGGCCCACAAAGGATGAGGTTAAAACAGAGCCCAGCATGCTGTGTGACTTCAGGGAGGGCACTTTTCTTCTCTCTTTCCCTTGCAGGAGAATGTGGGGAAGGTGCCCTGACTAGAGTTCCTGGTGTGAGATCCCTCTCCTTTGATGGGACCTCCTTTCCACCGGGGCCTGGCCAGGTTTGCAGCAGTGGTAGGCCATGGTGGGACCTCAGCACCAGCCACCTCTTCAGGAAATTAGACTTGATGGTAAACTCTAGAGGCAGAGTTTTCAACTGTTATGCCAGAGGCCTGGCATATACAACCTTCATAGTTCCATACATATCCCTGCACCCAGACACACCACCTCAAGCCCACCCACACCTCTGAGCGCCAACACTTGCCCCCAGATCCAGCACCCTCCATACCCAGAACCCTTGACACTCGATAATATAGGTACACCCAGACATCAGCACATATGTCCAAACACATGATTCCCCAGACAGCCTCACAACTAAATATCCCTCCCACAGATCCCTCTTACACCCTGAAGCACACATTTGTGTATACCTAGACCAGATGACACCCAGAAACACACACATACCCCTCACCTGTATACCAGACATCCCAGATTCACTCATACTCTTCACCCTCCAGTTCCTATACACCCTAGAAGCTCCTACAGTCCAAACGAAACCCCAACAAATTACACACCTTACTTCAAACATCCTCAGTACACAATCATATACCACCCCCCGTACTACCTTTTGAGCCAGATACCAGCATGCACAGCACCTGGACACATATCTGCAACAAAAACACTGATTCCCAGACATCCCCACCCATAAGGATACACTTACACACCAGCACACCAGAACTCTGCATATGATCTGCACGCCTGTGCTAACATTAGCACACCCCAACCCGGCCACCACACATCTCTACCTTCAGATGCCCAGTCCTTCCACATTCGGGCCCAGCTGCTTGCACGCGCACGCACACACACACAGCCCTCCCCACCTTCCTCTATTTATCCAGTCACTTCCCCACCAGCCCGCCTGGCACCTGCTGGGTCTGGGGCAGAGGCCAGAGGAAAAGGCCCACCCAGCCCTGCCCATCCAGAGTCCAGCCCGCCCTAGCACTCCCTCTCATCCTTGGGGGAAGGCATCCAGCGGCTGCGCGGTCCGGCCGCCCTCCCAGACGTCCAAGGGCGAAGGCGGGACGGTCCCGCGGCTGTACCTGCGGCTGCCCCGCCGCGGGGCCGGTTGGGAGGCCGGAGGTGGCTGACACTGAGATCCCGCCACGGTCCACCGCCCGCCGCTGAGCGCCTGGCCCGCCCGACTGCTCTCTCGCTGGGGCTCGGCTCGGGCTCAGCTGGCTCCCTCCGCCCGCCTGCGGCTCTGATGTCAGGAGAGGAGGAGCCTGAGGCGGAGGGCCGGGGGCCGGGGGCCGGGGGCCGGGGAGGTGAGACTCAGCTCCCCGGCTGGGGAAGAGGCGCGCGGGGGCTGGGGGTACCCCGAGTACAGGTCAGGTCCCCTGCTGGATCCTCCCGCTTTTTGTCTCCCGTAGGGCCCCCATTTCACAGAGGAGGCAACCTGAGGCCCAAAGAGATGAAGGGTTCAAAATCAGCAGTTGGTAAGAGGCAAAGCCGAATCCGAACCCAGGTCTGTCTGGTGCGGGCGGCTGGCCTCCGTCGCCTCGCACGCAGAGTTTCTCTCAGAGCCGTCTGGGAGCTCCCTGGGGGCTCTGCGGCTCTGCTTCCCCTCCCTCTCTACCACCCCACCCCAGTGCCCAGAAGGAAGCTAGGTCTCTCACAAGGGGCTCAGGGGACCGTTGAGGGCAGGGCGATCGGGCAATAGGGAAAGAATAGGCAATGAAGAGAATCGAGGCAGTCGTAACGGGTGGCGATCCCACTTGACAAGTGGAAAAAATAAGGCCCGAGGTCCCTCAGCAAGGCAGAGCTGATGCCCCAGTTCCCTACCCCTCGGGGTGGTGCCCGAAAGGACTGGGGCTAGGGAGGAAAGGGGGAGTTGGGTGAGTTAAATCAGGATCCTGGAGGAAGCTGAAGAGAGGACGAAGTGCCACGTGACTGGGCAGGCGCCAGGGGCTGAAGGCTGGAGGGGAGGGGGCCCCCACCGCGCCTGGGGCGGCAGGCGGGCAGGCGGGCGGCCAAGGAACCTGACCGAGGTCGTCTTGCGCAAGGCCTTCCTTGGGAAGAAATTTGGTGTGGAGTGAAAGAAAGGGGAGCAGCTCGCAGGAAGTGGGGGTGGGGCTGGACTGTGACCGGCCAGGGGGGCACATTGCCTCACACCCCAACCCCACTCCACCTCAATCACCTCCCAGTGCCCTCTCCCCCTTCCTGAACCCCACATTGTCCAGCTGGAGATGGGAAGAAGACAATGCTTACTGCAACTCAGTTTCAGCTGGGCTTTTCCTCTTAATTCTCTGGATTGTGTCAGAGGACAGTCCATTTATTATGTCCAGTGTACAGATGACAGAGGAACGTGGCTCAGGTTCCTAAAAAGGCTTTAGAGATTGACTTACCTAGGTCACTCTTTACCTCTCTGAGCCTCAGTTTCTTCATCTGGAATATGGGAATATTGATAACTGACTCAATTCTCCTGAGAATTCTGAGATAATGGATGTGAAGTGCCTCTAGGGATTCCAAGTATCAGAGCTAGACTTAGTGTAGCTCAGAGAAGGGACCTGATTTGTCCAGGGATGGGGCTAAGGGGCAATTTCCCTCTCCCAAATCTCAGTATCTCAGGCTGTCTAGTCCATGAAAAAACATACTTTGTGCGCAGGCTGAGCCCCTAATCTCTGCTCCCTACACCCACCCAACACACCCACTGAGCTGAGGTTGTCTCACCCAAATTCCTTTTTATCTCATTAACATTCTCAAGGTGAAATGTGGCCTCTGTCCTTCTGAGGACTTGTATAATTTTTATGCTCTGTTTTTATTTACATTTTGCCTACTTTTAAGCAAGTCTTGGGGTACTTATGCTTTCTTTTTTCTAGCAAACTCATTCTTTTTTTCTTTTAAAAAGTATTTCTACTAAACAAGTAATACATGGTCATTGCAAGAAAATTACATAAAATACTAAAAACACACACAAAACCATTCTTGCAGCTGACCAGATTCCTTCATTTGCCAAGAAACAGAAATCCAGCCAAAGCCAGAGGAACCAATGGCTCACAATAGCTGGCACAAGATTGGAAGAAAAACAGCAAGATCAAGATCTGGCAAGATCTTGGAGACTGGAAGTGGAGGCACCAGTACTCACAGGATTTGCTTTCTCTCATCTCTCCTTGTCTTGATGTCTCTGTACACTGGCTTCCTTCCTTCTGCAGAGTGATCTCTGCCTGGCAGGAAACAGGGTGTGAGGCAGCCTCAGCTTTCCAAGGGAGCCCAGCAGAAGGAGAGCTGTACGCTCAGGGGAGGACTCTGCTGGGCTCTGCTGGATGCCTACACTTTGACCCCCGAGACTTGCCAGGGTAATGAGGGACTATACTGGGCAAATGTACTGTCATGGGCTGCCACACCAGAGTCACAAGGAATGAAGAGGGGTATCTTGCCCAAAGGAAATAGGGAGGGGTGCTGGGCAGCCATAATCACAAATCCACCCCAGCCCTGTTCTCATCAATCAGAAATAACCAAGTGTTAATATTTTTCAGTACCTATTCTTCTGGACCTTCGGGGATGCATACACACACACACATCACTTCCTATGGCCTCCACTCCCCACCCAATGAGCATATATCAAGATATTCAAACAAAAAGTGAATCGAGGAAAGTCAAATTTATGAAGAGAAAAAGGATGTAATCTTTTTATCTCTTTCGCTATTAAAAAGATGACAAAGCAACACAGACATCCCCATCTCTTCTTGAACCTGACAGAAAATAAGCCATTGGAAGAGTGAATGATTTTCTAAGGTTAGAGAAATTGGAAGAAGTCACAAGGGAAACAAGGGCAGGTTTATTTATAAAACATTAAAACATTCTTTAACTTTCTGTTGCTAAAAACAAACCAAAACACCCGTACCCTACTCCAAAATCATAGCCGACAGTAAAAAGTGAACTTCAGACTGAGGAAATGTTTTGCACACAATGGGTTAGTATTTCTATTATGTGAAGAACACATAAAATTGGTAATAAACAGACTAAGGACACAATAAATGGTCAAAGGAAACAGACGAGACGCAATAAACACAGGACAATTTCTACCTCATAAGTAATCAAAGTAAACTACAAGAGCTTACTTATAGCCTTTCAAACTTGAAGTTTAAAAACCTGGTAACAATGAAGACTGGTGTTAATGTGAGCAATGGATACTTCTACATTGCTGGTAGGACAATGACTCGGTAAAAATCTTTTAAAAAGCAATTTGGCAATATGCATCAAAGGCTTAAATAACGTCTAGGCCTTTTGACACAGGAATTCCTCTTTGGGAATCAATTTCAAGGAAATAATGCTAAATTAGGACAAAGCTATATATGCTCCAAGATGTTTGAAGAAATATTTTTGGTGGATGTGTACCCATTTGGTGTTCAATTATTTAAATTTTAACAACAACAATGAAGAAATAGAATGAATTTGAATGTCAAATCTGTCACATCTTTTCTTTCCTACTGTTGAAACACAGCACATTAAAAGACACTCAGAGTCAGCCCTGGCTGGTGTGGGTCAGTGGACTGAGCACCAGCCTGTGAACCAAAGGGTCACCAGTTTGATTACCAGTCTGGACATATGCTTGGGTTGTGGGCCTGGTCCCCAGTGGGGGTCGAACGAGAGGCAACCTCACATTGATGTTTCTCTTCCTCTCTTTTTACTTCCCTTTCCCTGTGTCTAAAAGTAAATATATATATATTTTTAAAGAGACATTTGGAGTCAGACAGATATGGATTCAAAGTCCATCCACTTCCACCCCTCACCAGCTGTGGGATCCTGGGCAAGTCATTTCACTGTTCTGAGCCTCAGTTTCTTCATCTGTAATGTTGCATAATCATACTGATAATCATACCTACTTTGTAGCATTATTTTGAAAATTAAACAACTTAGAAAGTTCCTTTCACCCAGTAGGCTAGTGCCCTTGCCGTCACTTGGGTGCTCAGCATGTCCCTGGTACATAATGGGTGCTCAATAAAAATGAGACAGAGGAGCTCTCTTCTTTTCTAGACAGCAGCTGTCCTAGGACAACTGCTTGTAATATTATTTCTTCTTCCATTCTTGAAGCCTCTATTAAACCTCTAATAACAGGTTCTATTCAGCTCCAAATTTGGGGTTTTCCTTCTGCCTTCATGGAGCTTAGCCCTACTTCTAATCCGATCAGGAGCAACCCATCTTAAGAGACTCAGAGATCCCCCCAATATTGACCAGATCTCACTGATTTCTCTTGGCTAATACAGACATATTTTGAAGCAGTGATTGTTGTGCTTTTCTCTGATTCTCAACCCAGAATACCTTTAAGTTTTTTTTGTATGTGGTAGTGTTAGCAGGCCCAGAGAGGGACAGCTAGAACAGGGCCTCTGAAGTCTAAGACCTGGCTTACAAAACTGGCTAACCACCAGTTATCTGATCTGGCCCTTCCCCTTTCTGTATCCTAGCTTCCTCTTCTGTAAAATAAGGGCAATAGGCCCTGGCCAGGTAGTTCAGTTGGTTGGAACATTGTCCCAATGTGCTGGAGTTGCTGTTTGATCCCTGGTCAGGGCACATATAGGAATCAACCAATGAATGCATAGATAAGTGGAACAACAAATCAGTGTGTGTGTCTCTCTAATACCAATAAATAAAAAATTGTCATAAAATAAGGGTAAAGTATTATCTGCTCTTACATATGGTTGTTGAAAAGATTCATGTAAAGGGCTTGGCATCATCCCAGCTTGACCCCTTTGCAGACCTTCAAGAGTTGTGTTTTAACAACATGCCCTGAGTTTTCATCAAATGTTGTGAAAAGAAGTCACATATGAAACTCAATTTCTACTTGCTATAGAAATTTATGGAGAATATTATCAATATATGACTTGAGAAGTTTCTTCAGCACAAGAAATTATTGGAATTTTTGCCAGAAAAACTGGGAGATGCCCTTTTTCTTTGATATCAAGTGTTCTGAGACTGACCCATTTTATTTCCACTTTGGCTTGGCTTTCAAGAGGCTTAGACCTAAATCTGGTGCTTAATAATCCTGTTGGACTTAACTTTATATTTGTGTTTTATGAAACTCATTGTACACATCCTTAATTTTAAGTTTTCTCAAATTCTTTTGAAGAAGGAAGGAAGGAAGGAAGGGAGGGAGGGAGGGAGGGAGGGAGGGAGGGAGGGAGGGAGGGAGGGAAAGAAAGAGGGAAAGGAAAGGGAAGGAAAGGAAAGGAAAAGGAAAAGAAAGGGGGAGGGAAGGAAGGGAAGGAAATAGGTGTAGTTTGAAAAGTGTGCTTGGCATGCCACATGATCACTGTATCCACTAGAATATAGGTTTGGTTTCTCTAACAGATACCAAAAATAATTGTGGCTTAAATAAAATGAAAGTGTATAACAATCTGGCTGTAAACAATGTCTGATGTGATGACTACAAGGTGAGAGGGATTCTGGCTCCTTAGCTTGTTGTTCCACTGTTCCTATGGTGTTGTCTTTGACCACACGTTTCAAGATGGCTTGCCACCATGTTTCATCTCAGCCAGGGGCAAGTGGGAACGTGGAAGGCACACCCGTTGGGGTGCATAACTTCATAGTTACACACATCTCTTCCTCTTGGTCAGAACTTAGTCACATGATCATACCTAAGTGCAAGGGAAGCTGGGATATTTCGTTTTTCAGAGGCATATGTCCAACTCAAAAATCAGGAATTCTATTAACTATAGAAGAAAAGAACGTATTTTGCAGGGCATCTACCAGTTTCTGCCACATCCACAGTCTCAGATGTATTTCTTTGCACATGACTGCATTCTGTCTGCCTCAATTTCATTCTCAGTCTCTCTAATCAGTCCAGCCTCCATGCTGCTATCAGAGTGCTTTCTGATTCAGAGTGCTATTATGGCATTCCCCTGCTCACAAACCACCCCTGGTTCCCTACTACCTAGAAAAGTGGTTCTCAAACTTTACTATGAATCAGGAATCACCTGATGGACATATTAAAACAGAGATGGCTGGGCCACAAGGCTTCTGATTCAATAGGTCTAGGACCTGAGAACTTGCATCTTTATTAAGTTCCCATGCTGATGCTACTGGTCCAGAGACTACACTTCGAGAACCACTGACCTCAAGAAGAAAGCCCATGCTTTTAAAATATTTTTAGATAGAGGGGAAGGGAAGGAGAAAGAAAGGGAGAGAAACATCAATATGTGGTTGCCTCTCACACACCCCCAATTGGGGACCTGGCCTGCAACCCAGGCATGTGCTCTGACTGGGAATTGAACCGGCGACCCCGTCGGTTCACAGGCCAGAACTCAGTCCACTGAGCCACATCAGCCAGATGTTTCTTAATCTGCTGTTCACAAACTGTCCCAGCTTAGTCTCAACCTAGTTTCCAGCTTCATTCTTAGCTTTCCCCTCCCCTGTACCCAGGGCTCCAGTCACACTGAAGTTTTCACCTCCCTCTAAGCAGGCCAGCTGTTCACACCTCTGTGCCTTGCTGTTCCTTTTGTCTGGAATGTTTTCTGCTCTCTGGCACCCTCCCTCCTTTTCACATCCTCCCTCATGCTTTCCTGACCCTCTAAGTTGTTAAGTCATTCTCTGCTCCATGTCCCTCCAGACTACGTGCATTATTCTAATTATTGCCCTTACTGCCTTGTGTTTTTGCCTGCCCAGCTGTCTTCCCATATCTGCAGCCTTTGTCACCCGCATTGCTTTCAGCCATGGCAACGGGGTCACTGAGTGAGGAAACAGAAGTATGAATATGGAAATGGAGGCAAGGAGATGGAGTGACTAAATGACCTAGGAGGGGGAAGAGATGAAATAATGAATTCATGCACTACAGAGTGAGTCAATGGTCCATCTGTGCTTGGTTGTCTCCACTGAGTCCTGAGCACCAGATAAGGCATTTACTCTCTGACCAGATTTCCACAAAATTCCAAGTTCTTGGCATCTCCCCCTTCTTAGCAGGAGTCACCTGTGATCCCATATCCACCAAGTTGGTCCTCCAGAGTGTTCAGGGCTGGCAGGGGCGGGGGATGCACGTGGGTCACGTTCCAGCTCAGAGCTTAACCCCCACCCAATCACCCTTCTTCTCACTTACCCTGGAATTTCTGAAAGTTGTAAGCCATTTGGGACTCTGGAGAAACAATTTCAGGGCCAAGGCTTTTTGACCAAACTAGTGATGTGTCAGGATTGTTTCAAATTAAAATTGGAGCCTTGAGATGCTGCAACTAATCTCCTCGCTCTTCACCAAAAACCCAACTTCCTCCAAAGCCCATAAAGGAGGTCCCCTCTGGCTCCAGCAGACATGGATATGGCCATAAGAAAAGACTCCCTGCGCCACTGTGGTTGTCAGCTCTGTCAGGGATGGTGCATTCTGGGGCTGGTAACTGTTCCCGCACCCAGGCTGTAGAGCCTCAGAAGGCATTGCCCTTCTTTGAGACTAGCGTCCTCTCCTATAGGGTATGACACTACTACTTACTTGTCGGTGTGTGGTAAGCACCAAATAAGACATGGGAGTAAATTTTTATTAACTAATGTCACCCCAATAAATTCAGTAAGAAAGAAAGGACATGGGATTAAAAGGCCCAGCACAGAACCAGGCAGGTAGCAGGTATGCAACATATGTAGCTACGTGCTCACAGCTGATACTTAAAAGTTGTCTCTTCCCACTGAGCCAGGCCCAGTTGGTCTCCTAGGGTTTTCCCTTCCACAGTAATGTGTTGTTTAACAATCAGGATAAGGATATGCTCCGAGAAATGTCATAAGGTGGTTTTGTCATGGTGCCAACATCAGAGTGCACTTACACAAGCCTAGATGCTATAGCCTTCTACACACCTATGCTACAGTGTCCATAGCCTACTGCTCCTAGGCTATAAATCTGTATAGCATGTTTGAACTAAATACTACAGGAAATTATAATGCAACGGTGTTTGAATCTAAACATAGGAATGGTACAGTAAAAATATGGTATAAAAGATTTTAAAAATTATGCAGTATACAACATCTGTAGAGGGCACTTATCATATTTGGAGCTTGCAGGATTGGTAGTTGCCCCAGGTGAGTCAGTGAGTGAGTGATGAGTGGATGGCAAGGCCTAAGACATTATACTGTATACTACTGTAGACTTTATAAATACTGTACATTTAGGTTATACTTAATTCATTTTAAAAGTACTTTTCTTTCTTCAAAAATAAATTAAACTTAGCTTACTATAACTTTATAAACTTTTTATTTTTTTTAACTTTTCAGCTCGTTTGTAATAACACTTAGCTTAAAACACAAATATGCCCTGGCTGGTGTGGCTCTGTGGACTGAGCGCCAGTCTGCAAATCAAAAGGTTGCCCATTCGATTCCTGGTCAGGACACATTCCTGGGTTGCAGGCCAAGTCCCCAGTAGGGGTATGAGGCAACTGATCAATGTTTTTCTTCCTCTTTCTTCTTCCCTTCCCCTCTCTCTAAAAATAAATAAAAATGAAATCCTTAAAAAACTGTTTTAAAAGATTTTTTTAAGTAACGAATTATTTATTTTTTAGAGAGGGGGGAAAGGAGGGAGAAAGAAAGGGAGAGAAACATTGATGTGTGAGAGAAATATCTATGGGTTGCCTCTTGCACACCCCCAACTGGAGACCTGGCCCGCAACCCAGGCATGTGCCCTGACCAAGAATTGAACCAGTGACATTTTGGTTTGCAGATTGGTGCTCAATCTGTTGAGCCACACCAGCCAGGACAAAAAGAAAAACTCTTAAAAGAACCCATTTTATTTATTTATTTATTTTTAGAAAGTGGGGGAAAGAGGGAGAAAGAGAGGGAGAGAAACATCAACGTGTGGTTGCCTTCCACGCGCCCCTCACTGGAGACCCAGCCCACAACCCAGGTATGTGCCCTGACAGGAAATCAAACCTGCAACCCCCTGGTTCCCAGGCCTACGCTCAATCCACTGAGCCACACAAGCCAGAGCCCCCGCCCAAAAAAAACTTTAAAAAAGCCCACGCAAACATGTTGTACAGCAATATAAAAATATTTTCTTTCTTTATATCTTATCCCATAAGCTTTTTTCTAGTTAAAAATAATTTTAAACTTTTAAAACTTTTTTGTTAAAAACTAAGACACTAACACACAAGTTAGCCTAGGCCTACACAGGGTCAGGATCATCAATATCACTGTTTTTCACTTCCACATCTTATCCTGCTGCAAGGTCCACAGGGGCAATAACATCTCCTATGGCCACAATGTCTTTAGAAAACCTTCTGAAGGACCAGCCTGAGGCTCCTGAGGAGGCATCACTCGCTTCAGAAATATGTTCATGGTAGTTAACTTGGTTCCTTCATTTAAAAAAAAAAAGATTCTATTTATTTATTTATTTTTAGAGAGAGGGGAAGGGAGGGAGAAAGAGAGGTAGAGAAACATCAATGTGTGGTTGCCTCTTGTGCACCCCTACCAGGGACCTAGCTCACAACCCAGGATTGTGCCCTGACTGGGAATTGAGCTGGCAACCCTTTGGTTCACAGGCTGGCTCTCAGTTCACTGAGCCACACCAGCCAGGGCCACTTTCTTTTTTTTTTTAAATCAGAGATTTGGCCTGGTTGATACAGGCCAATGGATTGAGCTCGGGCTGTGAACCAAAGGGTTGAAGTTTTGAATCCCAGTCAGGGCACATGTCTGGATTGTGGGCTAGGTCCCCAGTGAGGGTCACGTGAGAGGCAACCACACATTGATTCTCTCCCTCTCTCCTTCCCCTCCCCTCTCTTTAAAAATAAATAAATTAAATTAAAACAAGATAAAATTTTTAAAAAATCAGAAATTTGTAAGCAGATAATGTACCATGAACATTTCTGCCTATTAATGAAAACCTTCTGGTGTTGGATGTCCATGTTTTTGAACTTTTTAAGGAGCTTGTTGAGGTCTGCAAAAGCTTCTGCTAAACACTGTGAATTTTCTTGAGGTTTTTCTTTTGGGACCTATCATATATGTGGTATGTTTTGGGCCAGAACAGTATTATGCAACATATGACTATATTTATAATATTACCTTCCCCTTCTCACAATTCTAAGTTTGGGGCTTCAGGTCCCATCCTAACTCCTCTGCAAAGCTATGTTCCTGGAACTCTACCAATGATGCCTACCATTCTCATGATCTGGCTAACAAATGTGGAGATGAGTGGTTAATTAAGAGTGTTAATTAAGAGTAGGGGGTCTGCAGCAGGGCTGCTGTATGTAGTTGTACAGACTGTGCACTGCCAAAGCCTAGGAGCAGCATTCACACAGGCTGTAGGCAAGTGGGCCCCAATGAGTTGTGTAATCAAGAGCCACTGTCTGCAAGTCGGATGGACTGAGTGTGAATCTTGGCTCAACCACTTATCAATTGTTTGACTAAGCAAGGTATGTAACTTCCTAAAACTCTGGTTCCTCATCTGTGAATGGATGTTCTTAGTACCTACCATATAGGGTAGACAAGATTCAGTAGTTTAATGAGTTTAGAATAGTTCCTGGTAGCATTTACTGAGAAGAGAAACAATCTTGTCTCAGAATCCCTAAAGCAATATTACAAAAGGCCTTTGATTGATCCAGCTTGGGTCACATGCCCATTCTTTGGACCAGTAATTGTGGCTAAAAAGATGGAATACTATGATTGGCCAACCTTGGGTCATTTGTCCAACCTAATTTGACAGTCCCACAAGAGCCACACGGAATGGCTGAGTATATAAGAATGCTGGTTGTCTTCATTCTTTTTTTTAAAAAAATTCATTTATTTATTTTTAGACAGAGGGACAGGGAGGGAAACATTGATCATTTGCTCTCACATGTCCCCAACTGGGGATCTGGCCTGCAACCTCCTAGGCATGTGCCGTGGGAATCAAACCAGTGGCCTTTTGTTTCACAGTCTGGCACTGAATCCACTGAGTCACACCAGCCAGGGTCATCTTACTTTGTTTTTTTTTTTTTAAACCTTATCTTTATGGATCAGTTCACAGGTCATTTCCTCAGAGAGCCATCCCTTACGCCACAGTACACAGCAAATTATTCTCAATTTGAGGCAGGAACAAGAGCTATTTATTCTATCTTCCTGCCACGGCTGTAGAAGAGACAGTTAGTGGCCTTAACAACATCCATTTCCCCTTCTTACTCAGATCTTTGTTGGGTTTCACTGTGTCTCCCATTGCCTTGACTTAGAGGGAAAGCAGACACTCTCGCTAATTTACACCCACTAGAGCCATCCCTTGCCACAGTGATTGGTTCAGTAATGGGTATGTGAGACTTAATTTGGGCAAAACATAAGGGTGTCTAGAAAAGGCTTCTTGCTCTTTTGGATGGGCTGTGGAAGCCAGCTGGCTCTTTCCTGCCCTCTTTTGTGCTGACTGCAAATGAGGAAGCATTTGGCTTCCCTTGACTGCTACTGGCTACCACCAAACAGCTGGACGGGAACCCAGTTTAGGTTGAAAGCTGTCACTGCGGAAGACAATGGAGACACCCGGACCCTTGATGGCCCTGAACTGCTGGACTGGCCAAGCCTGGAGCCACCCTGCCCCAGGACCATCAAGCCCCTAGTCAACATATTTCCTTTCTTAATCCACTTTGAGCTGGGGGTGTTGTTACCTGAAACCACAAGTATCCTCAGAATGTACTTCCTGGTACATTCAGGGGCGAGTGGCACACAGGTGAGAGCCACCAAGCATGCTCTCCCCAACCTTGGCCAGCCACACCAGTTGCCTTCTACTCCACAATAACAGACATTCAAAGATTCTGGATGCTTTTTAAAAAACCACAGCAGTCACTTTACTCTTTAAATTTGCACTTTACAAAACCACAAAGGAGAAGTCCTTGAGGGAGTGAGGGGTAGGTGTAGGGGAGTGGATGATGGTAAAGAGGGAAAGAGGAAAGCCCAGAAATGCTGTCTCCCTCATCTTGGGGACCAAGCAGAGACTGGGCCCCAGGTCAGCCCAACAGGGCCTCTGGTATCCTTGCTGTACAAAGCTAGGCCAAAAGACTTCGGTGAAAGGCCACAGCCCTCTAGAGACTGTTGCCGTATGACATTTGACAGTCAGCCACAGGCTGAGGCTTCCAGCAGCCCAAAGAAGGAAGTAGGCCTCCCGCCCCATCCTTCCTCAGGCCAGGGGAAGACAGTCTGAGGCAGGGGTGAGGGCTACCCATCCAGCAGCTTTAGGATGCTCTCCCGCTCCTTCAGAGTCTTCCAGGCCTGGTCTTTCTCCTTCTTGGTGGGCGTCCGCTTCTTTTGCCGGGCAGCCATGATCTTGCGGAAGGCATCCATGACCTCGTTGTCTGCCATGCGGACCCGCTGCCTCAGCTCCTGCCGGCTCACCTCCTCCTTTGCCAGCCTGTGGGGACCAGGCAGCCAGGTGTCATGGGAAGCCCACATCCAGAATGGGTCCCCTCCCTCTTTCAGACTGAGCCCACCCACAACCCCAGAATGGCACTCCTATGGACTGTTTCAGACCAAAATGTAAAGTTACTGAATCACATTTATATGGTGCTATGTGCTAGTTACTATCTTAACCTCTTCAAAAACATTAGCTCAGTTAATCCTCATAACAATCCTGTGAAGTAGGTATAAAACTGGACTCAAGAAGGGCAAGAAACACCCCAAGATCCCACAACTAATGAGTAGATCTAAATCAAGGCAGGAAGGCTCCAAACAATCTTCTAAAGGTATTTTGGTGCCAGCAGAAGACCTGCTTACTTGAGCATCCAAATCCCAGAGCAACTAAAGATCAAGGCAGCCTGAGGTCTACAGGAGGAAGGTGGGATGCTAAACTGACCCCTCTGAATGGAATCCAACTCGTAAATCCCATTAATGGGAGAGCTGGAAGACTGCTTAGAGATCTGATCTACTCTAACCTGTTAAAATTCCAGAAGGGGAAGCTGCTGCTCAGAGCAGAAAACACCTTAAGGCCCTGCAGCTGGTCCCACGCAAGGCTGGGGGCTGCACTCTGGCCTCTGATAGCCCCAAGCCAGTTCCTTCTTAGTTCCTGCCCATTACTTCTGTATCTAGACATCTCTGCTTCTTTTTCTCCCCACCCCACTATCTCTTTTATCTGTATTTTTCTCCTCTGGCCCTTCAGACAGAACTAGAAAGAGGCTTTGGATTCAGCCTTGGGCTCAAGTTGAATCTTGGCTGTTTATTGGCTGTGTGACCTTCAGCAGGGCACTTGCTTCACTAGGCCTGTATCGCCTTCTCCACGGCTGCAGTCAAGATTAAACAGGAGGTTGCACCGAAAGCACCTGGTACACAGCCAGCACTCAGGACTCTCTGTCCTTAAACACCCTAACAGCTTCTCAGCAACTACCTCCTTTTAATGGTGCACGTTTATCACAATCACCCAGTTGGACACTGCAAGCCCTTTGCTCTGCCTCTCTTGCTAGCCCCAGCACAGCGCTTACGTGAGGCAGAGTTGGCCAAATGAACAAGTGTGCTCTGCTCTACTGGCGCTTTGTGAGGCGAAAAAATAATATTTGCCTGTGATAAGCAAGAGTTAGTTGGGCTGCTTCTCTAGCTTCTCACTAAGAGGGCAGTGACTAACATGATCTCCTTCCAGATGTCACCTACACCCTTATTGTGACCGATGTAGGATGAAGGATGAGAGTCAATATGAAATGAATGACACTGTGACCAATTCCTTAAACAACTGGTCTTAAACACTGGGTAATTTCAAGTGAAGGGCCAATAATGGTCAGAGATGCTGAACAAAATGTTAACGGTTGATGAATGTAAGTGGAGAGTATATTGGTATTCATCGTACTATTCCTCCAGATTTTCTGGGTGTGTAAAACTTTTCATAAAAGACTTTGGGAGAGAAAAAAATAAGCATAAAAAGATTTTAAAAAATAAACCACACAACACGAATATAGTTAATGCTACAGAACTCTACACTCAAAAATGATCTAGAGGGTCACCCTGGCTGCTGTGCCTCAGCTGGTTGGAGCATCATCCCATAAACCAAAAGGCTGCAGGTTCAATTCCCAGTCAGGGCACATGTCTGGGTTGCCAGTTTGGTCTCCAGTATGGGAGCATACGGGGGGCAACTAATCGATGTTTCGCTCGCTCATAAAAAAATTAAAAAAATAAATTAAAGCTATGTTTTAAAAAAATGGTTTAGAGGATCAAGTTTATATCATGTGTCTTTCACCACAACTGTAAGCAGGATTAGAATCTACTTAAGACATAGTCTGTGGGTTGGTGCCTGGCATTGACAATTTTTTCAAGGCTCTCCAGGTGATTTAGATGTCTTGCTGGCTTGGGAAGCCTGTCGTAAAGGCCCCACAGAGTGACAAGCAATGGCCAAGGTCTTGTCAGCCAAGCCCTGGCCTGTGTGTCCTGTCCACACTTACCTCAGCAGATCGTGCTTCTTGGTGCGGTTGTGGGCACTGAGTGCCTTCAGCTCAGCCTGCCGCTTGCGCAGCTCAGCAAGGACCTCGTCCTCTGAGTCCTCTGCAGGGCGGTCCTCAGACTCCAGCAGGCCCTGGGCGATCAGCTCCTCCTTGATGCGGCTCTCCAAGGACTTGGTATGTGGCACACTGCAGGGGAAGGCAGCCCTGTTTAACGGCCAGCTTTGAAGGGAGACCGCCCTCAGAGGTTCCCAAGGTTAGTGAACACCTTACTTTCTCTTTGGGCACCCCTCTATATCTGTCTAGTTAAAAAAGTAGAGAGAGACAAATCTGGTCTTGTTTCAAACACAAGCAACATATATCCATTGCCAAAAAACATATAGAAAAACTTATAATGCCAACAACCCAAAGAGAACCTCTATGGTTTTGTTATATTAATGTTATTTTGCTATGTTGTTAATGTCACATATAATATACACATATTTCATTATATGCATTTTTAAAGATTTTTATTTATTTTTATGAAGAGGAAGTGAGGGAGAAAGAGAGAGAAACATCTCTCGATATGCAAGAAATACATCGAACTGTTGCCTCTCACACACCCCCAGCTGGGGACCTGGCCCACAACCTAGGCATACACCCTGAATGGGAATCAAACCGGTAACTTTTGAGTTCACAGGCCAGCCCTCAATCCACTGAGCCACACCAGCCAGAGTTACATATTTTAATCCATACGCAAGGACACATTTATTTTTATTGGTTTCTGAGAGAGGAAAGGAAAGAGAGAGAAAAACATGGACTGGTTACCTCCTACACGTGCCCTGACCATAGATCGAACACACAACCTAGGAATGTGCCCTGTCTAGGATTTGAACCTGCAACCCTTTGGTGTATGCAATGACACTCCAACCAGATGAGTCACTAGTCCAGGGCGCACGCACGCACACACATCCTCCCTTATCAGCAAGGGATACATATGTTCTAAGATTCCCCCCAGTAGCTGCCTGAAACCGTGGATAGTACAGAACCCTATACATACTGTTTATATATATATATTTTTTTTTAATTTATGGTGCTAATTTATAAATTAGGTAGGCATGGTAAAAGATTAACAACAATAATAGAACCATTATAACAATGTACTGTAATAAAAATTACGTGAATGTGGTCTTTCTCTGATAACCAACTGGTAACTGACACACTACCTGAGTGAGCCGCAGGTGGGCGGGCACAGGGCACAGCACAGACACGCTGGACAAAGGGACGGCTTGCGTCCCAGGTGCGATGGGGTGGATGGCATGAAATTTCATCATGCTACTCAGAAGAGCACACAATTGAACACTTACAACTTGTTTATTTCTGGAATTTTCCATTTAATATTTTTAGACCACAGCTGATAGCAAGTAACGGAAACTGTGGAAAGCAAAACTACAGATAAGGCGGGGACTACCATGCTATGCACATTCCAGATTTTATTATGTATTATTTTCAGTCTTTGTTATAGATAATTTTTTCCCTGTGTACACAAAGTATGCCTTAAATAAAAAAGGGCCGCACTGTATTATGTTACAACTGACATCTTCCTGACTCATCACTGTAGTGTTTACATCTCTTCATGTCAATTAACTACATTTCTGTAACGCAGTGACCAGCTGCAAGTCATTCTGTCAGACAGAGCTATGACGATTTCGCCAACCACTGACTTCGGCTGGGCACTTAGGCTGTTTACAGTACCAATGGGCTGTGATCAACAGTCCAGCACTAAGTTCTTGCAGAAATGCCGGGCCGGGGCGCGTGTTTGAGATTTTGGGGCGCTTTCTCAAACTTCTCTCAGCCTCCTTGTTAAGACCTCCCTGTGTCTAGATAGACAGAAGTCAATAGAAGCAGGGGACAGACTGTGAGGTGGAGATGGGACACCACTCACCTGAAGGGCTTGTTCTGGTTTCGAGGAGAAGTGCTTGCCCCATCAGCCCCTGATTCTTTCCCAGAGATGTCGGGAATAGGAGAGTCCTCCATAGGGGAAATAATATTTTCCTAGAAGACCACATAAAGGGTGGAAGGAGAAGAGCTATAGTATTTCCATTTTCCTGCTCCCCTCCGACCTACATGGATAGTCCTTGCAGACCAGAAATGTCCTTTTATCTTTCCTCTCTCAACTAGTGCAGGAAGCTCTTCTAGCTTCCAAAAAGCTTTGAACATTTTAGAAACACCTTTTTTGTTGTACTGATTCCCAAAGAAGGAAGCACAGAAGAGCGATGGCAGCACTAAGTGAGAATAGTGAGAATAAATGAGGTTTGTTAAGTGTTTGCAATGCACCAGGCACTGTGCTAAGCACATTGTGGCAGAGGCTGCCAGCTGCCCAAAAGCCATTCTTACCTTTCTTCTGTAGCAGCTAGGCTTATCACTGCCATGTACACTACACTTCCCAGCCTCCCCTGCAGTCAGGTGTAGTCAAGTAACAAATTCTCTCCAGTGGAAAGTGATTAGAAGAGATAAAAGCCACAGAAAGTCACGGCCCATCTGCCTTCCTTCATACACTCTTCCTGGGTCTTTTTCTGTGGGCTTTGACTGGCAGTCACACCCAGAGTGACTTTATGCAGAGTGAATGGTTTTGTGTTTTTGTTTAAGATTTTATTTATTTAAGTTAGAGAGATGGGGAGAAAGGGAAAAAGAGAGGGAGAGAAACAGGTTGCTTCTCAAACGCACCCTGACAGGGAACGCAACCTGCAACCCAGACATGTGCCCTGACTGGAAATCGAACCAGTAACCTGTCATTTTGCAGGACAATGCCCAACCAACCGAGCCACACCAGTCAGGGCCAGAATGAATGTTTAAGATGGCAAAGCCACCACAGCTGGTGTCCCTGTCTGATGCTGTAGGGCAGAGACCCCCACCCATACCTCAGCCAGCCTGAAGCAAGTGCCCCATACTGTTACATGAGAGAAACATACACTACTGTGTTTGGCCCAGAGAGGAAACCAAGGCTCAATGGGGCGAAGGGATGTGCCAAAGGTCAGAGAGCATAAAGAAAAGGGTCTCTGAACCTGGAGTTTGAGTCCTGCTTCTATGTATCAGCTGTGTGACCTCAAACAAACAGCTCCCTTTTTTTGAGCCTCAATCTTCTTGTATGTAACACAGGGCTAACCACTGTCCTTGCCTCCAACGAGAGAATGTAGGGAAAGCCACTTGCACAGAGCTCAGCCCAACACTCAGCAAAAGTAACTGTGAAGTAGAGGCTACCTTTGGGGGAGGTTAGAGAGTGGGAGGGGCATAACAGGGGCATCTACGACACTGGTGATGTTTTATTATACAAGTGTGCTCATTTGTGAAAAGTTATCAAGCGATATGTTTATGACTTATGTACTTTTCTAAATGTATAATATACTTCAATAAAAAATGAAATAAAACATTAGTTGCAGTTTGGGTTGGGGGTGCTCACCTCCACCAAGGCCTGTAGGAGGCGCTGAGTCAGGGCACCAAACGGGCACCCATCTTCCGGCTGCTCGTGCTGGGCCTCGGATTTCTTCAGCAGGGCATCCACATCTGAAGCAGGCAAAGAAGTGGTGGGCAACTGGGCTGAAGTGTGGGGACTCAAGTCCTGGCCTGGGGTAGGCAATGAGGTGAGGGGCCTACCTTTAGTGTCCAGTTCGGTCAGTGGCCCCATGAGGCCTTTCTTTTTGTCTGCCACAGCTGCTGCCCGGGCTCCATCCTTCTGCTCCTCTAGCAGGTCCTCCTGTGCCCAGCGCTGGGAGTAGTGCTTTCCCAAGGGCGGGATCTATAGGAGAGATCCCACAGGCTGAAAGGGGTAAATACAGGTCCTCCCTCCCTCCCTTCCTTCATCCTTTCTTCCTTCCTTCCTTCCTTCCCTCCCTCCCTCATCTGCCTCCCAAGTACCTGCCTTAGGGTGGAGGCCTGTGCCTTGTGTAGGTGAGAAGAGACAAAGGAAATAAAATCTCTACACTCAATCTAGTAAGGAAGATGGGTACATAAAGAACTAAAGCATACACAGAAGCCAATATGGAGCAATTTCCAGAATACAAGTTACAGAATGGCGTGTGTTCATGGCACATCTCAGGTCACAGCTCTTGTCTCTAGAAGCCTTGGGCTCAGGAGAGGAAACAGTCTTTTGTAATTACTTGAATTCATTACTGCCAAAGGGGTTACTTTTTCAAATAAAATTTTTAAAATTCAAATAAGTATCAGAGATAGATCAAGGTCTTGCAGCAGCCCAAAATGAGACCAACTTTCTCCTGGGGAATCTGCAAAGGTGTTCTGGTGGATGTAAAGTGAGATCGGGGTTTGACGGCTCAGTCAGTCTGCCAAGGGGAGAAGAGCACATGAGGAGGCCCAGAGTGAGCAGGGACCCTGTGTCGGACTGCCGTAAGGGTAAGGTGCTTGGTGGGGCTAGTGAATGCAGCAGTGAGGAGAGGGCACAGCCAAGGAAACTGGAGAGGGGCGCTGGGCAGTGTTGCCAAGGACTGAGACACTTGGACTCAATCCTGTGGGTAATGGAAGCCAGGAGAAGCCCGAGAGCAAGGCTGTGTCACATCTGAGCATGACAGTGAACCTATACTTTGTTCTATTTCCTACACTTTCTTTAATGGAACCTGTTTTATTTTCATCATTAAAAAATAAACTTTTGAATATTAAAGAAAGAAAAGCCCCTCTGGAGGCAGGAACTAGTAAGAGACTGTTTGGGTAGAAGCTGATGGAAGCCTTGAACCAAAGCATAGGGGATGGAGATATGGCGACAAGGGACATACTGAAGTCAATGCCTTAGAACGTGGTAACCACTTGGATGGGGTAGAAGGGAGACCACGCAAGGAGAAAGCTGAGCGACTGGGTGTTGGGTGGATTAATGAGGCAGACAGGATACTAGGCAGGGTAGGGGAAGGAAGATGATACATGACTTTAGGATCTTTGATTCTGAGGCACCTCCAAGTCTTCTTGTTCTCCACCATGTCTGCTAAGGCTCAGGGTTTCTACCTTGTAATGTTCAGCCTCATCTTCTGGGGGTTTCAGTAGCTCCTCTAGTGTGCGCACCTCCTCACTGGTGATATCAGCACAGTAGGGCTCCACTGAAGCCCAGAACCTACAGAGAGAAGCAGATCCTAAGTGGGCACCCCATGCCCCACTAGCCTCAGCCCAGGGCACCTCCACAGTCTCCACTTCCCAAATCCCAAAGCCCCTCTAAGTTCTTTGGTTCAGAACCTGTTGGGGGCATCATTCTTGGGGATCCGCGGCACATCAATTGGGTCATCAGTGAATTCATATTCCTGGATCTTGGGCTGAAGATTTTTGGATTTGGGTCGCCCAGGGCCAGGGCCCGGTCCATGTCCTGCCTTCCCTTCCAATTTTTGCTTCTTGGGCTTCCCATGTTTGGGGGGAGCTCCAAGCTCATGGTCTCGACCCAGCTTCAGGAATCGTCGGTCACCTTTCTTATCCTGCCAGTCAGTGAGGATCTGAAATTCAGAGACTGTCACTGAGGGGGAGAAGGGAAGACACAGGACAACTCTTTCCCCAGTGAAAAATTAGGATCTAGATCCTGAGGAGGCATCAAGGTCTTTCCCGATCCCCCTTTTATTTAGCAAACTCCTGCTCCTTCAAACTCAGCTCCTTTTCTGTGCCCATCTCATAGGATTTTATTCATTTAATTCTCATCATTCCATTCTTTTGTCTGTATTTTCACTCACCTCTGTAGAATTCAGGACAAAGGCCACACAAATTACCCCAGTACATGCTAGCTCTGGGAAAATACACTGGTGGTTAACTTTCTGGTAAAGATAAGCAAGAACCTCCCAGCAAAACTTCACTGGAATGCCTCCTCTGCATCAGTTACAGTTTCTTAGCTACTAATATGCAACGGACTGTGCCACAGCCAAAACCTGAAGAGCATCAGTGAATTCCCAGGGCCCACAAGTTGACTTTATCTATCCCTCGAGGTCCAGTGGGAATGGCATCTTCTTCCTCTGAAGTTTCTGGCACTTGGCACCTATGCTGTAGGCCCAGTCGTGTTTCATGGCCATACTAAAAGGAACAGCATACTTGGTCTTTTCAACTAGATTATAAACAACTGGAGACCAAGAAGCTCATCTTAACCGGCTCTATTCCCCAGGATCTGGCATAGCACCTGGCACACAGACCTCAGGAGAAGTTTATGCAGTGAACAGAAATAATCAGAGTAATACCAATAATTAACATTTGAAATGCTGACTTAGTGTCAGACACGGGGCTGAGCCTTTGCAAAAAATCTCTCTTAGTGCCGCAGGTTCAATTCCCAGTCAGGGTACATGCCTGGGTTGCAGGCCATGACCCCCAGCAACGGCACATTGATGTTTCTTTCTCTCTCTCTCTATTTCCCTCCCTTCCCTCTCTAAAAATAAATAAATAAAAATCTTAATAAAAATCTCTCTTAATCCTCACAAAACTTCTGAGGTAGGTCCATTTTTCAACCCAGTTTGCAGATAAGGAACTGATGCTCAAAAATAGGATGTAACTTTCCCAAAGTCACACAGCTAGGAAACAACAACACTAGCAAATGCTTATTCCAGGATTCAAAAGCAGGTCTCCATGCTAGAGTTCCCCTAGTGCCCCTAATCATATCACATCACCTAGTACTTGTCTGACCTCTGCCTCCTTTTAGTTGGAAAACTCCCTAAAAGCCAGAATTTACCTAATTACCTCTCTCTAATGACCTGTATAGTACCCACAATATAATGGAGGGGGGTGGTCAATAAATGCGTAGTGAATTAGCAATCTTGCAATTTATGAGGATGACACACATTCCTGCATATCACACAAGCCCAATTTGGGTCTCTCTCTGCCCCTCTAACCTCCTGTACCACAGGCCTTAGCAGATGGGGCTAACTCAATGACCCACCCATAACTTAATCATAGTCCATCCCTGGTGATGTTCTCTCTGTAGGGTATCACCTGGGTTTCAGCCTCCAACACTCGCAGGCGCCGACTGGCAGAGGAAAGCAGGGTCTCAAGCTCCAGCTGAAGAGTGTCCAGCTCCTCGATGCCGATGCCGTCATCCTCAGAGCGGGCCAGCACCGCCGTGTAACGTGGACAAACTTTCAGGTGGTCCACAGACTTGAAGTCGTGGAACTGCAAGGGGCAGTCCTTCAGCTCACTCATGGCCCAGGACACAGGACACTGGATACTGTGGAGCTAGAGAGGAGAAGACCATTGATGGGAGATAAAATGTCACAAGCAAAGCCCAAGGGCTCCCTCCATCTTAGGAGAGCCTCAAGGAGAAAGCCAGGCTTCGGTACCCTATTGACAAGGTTGACGACACAGGTCCTATTCACAGAGCACCTACTGTGCACCAAGCAAAGTGCAAACATTTTACCAGCCTCTCGTTGAATTCCTCACCCAACCCTATGAGCAGGTACCACCTGATCTCCACTTTACAAATAAGGAAACAGAGACTCTGTAAGGGTGGGTACATGCCCAGGCTTACCAAGATGGAAGCAGTTAGTTCTAACTATGGGCCCCTCATCACCAGGATCTACTATGCCCTGTCTTCCCCAACGCTCTTCCATTTTGTTCTCTTTCTCCTGGAGATCAGTTAAGCCTGAGTTCCAAGCATCTCATTCTTACAATGCTAATATTCGCTGTGCCTCCCAGCCTTGTCTTGTCTCACCCCTTCCCATCTTTGCTTCTGACAATAGTTAAGAATGTAGCTGGTAAGCCAGGCATACCTGGGTCCAAGCCCAGGCTTTATCATTTTCTATTTATATGACCCTGATGATGTTACTTATCTTCTTGAGGCTCGGTTTTCCCATCTGTAAAATGGGGACGAAAGAAGTCTGGGTCTGTTTCTCCATAAGAAGACTGAATCTGTAAAATGGGGATAACAACGGTACCTACCTCCCCGGGATGTTCTGAGGATTAAGAGATGATGCTCGTCAAGAGCCCAGTTCAGTGCCTGGCACAGAAGAAGTGGGACTGCTCAATGGTTGGTCCCACCCTTGGGTCGCCCAATGCCCCGCCTTCAGCGTCCCCGTCCTCTTGGGACCCCCTAACGCGGCCCCCGCCCCCTCTGCTTCCACACTCCGACCATCTACGGCCCCCGGGCCGCGAGAGGGGGCGGGGAGTTCCGGTTGGTGGATCAACCACCCGGAACTGACTATGAGCGGGCCCCCTGCAGTTGACGCGGGGGCGGAGAAACGCAAGGACGAGCCCACAGTGGCTTGCCGGGGAGGGTTTGCTGGCCGGCAGCTAGCCCACTGCAGGTGGGGTGAGGGGTATATGCCTCGGGTGTACCCGAGGCAACTGCCGGGGATGGAAGGCGGGGCTAAGCAGCCGGGTTTTCGGTCAGGCGGGTAGTCCCGCCGAGCCCCAGGGGCTGGCGGTAGGAGGGGCCCGGAGAAAGGAAGGGGGCGCAGAACCGGAAGTAACGAAGGTCTCCTCCGCCTCGTCTTGTCCAAATATGGTGCCCAACCTGCGACCGGGCTGCACCATTGCATAACTATGGGGGAAAAAAGCGACAAAAAGGACGAGAAACTCAAAGTAAAAAGCAAGAGATGCATGGATAACGGGAGAAGATTGAGTACCTATTTGAAACTTAAAGAATTAAAAAAAATCAAGACAAGCCCAGAGGGAAAACTTACAAAGGACCAAGTTTTGCCAGGCTTCCCTTCCCCCACTCGGAGTACAGATGGTAACGTCCGGAAGTCCAGGAGGAGACTACGGCTGCGCTTCTGGCGAAAGGGCAGGCGTCGCGGGCCTGGCCACTTCCGCACTTCCGCTTTCCGGCCCAGCCAGCGCCCGAGATGGTGAGAGTGCCGGGCCCCCTGCCAGGGACGCCCCCCCTCCGCTGCCGCCCCGTCCCTGTTTTTCCTCAAAGCTGTGGGTCTGGGGGAGATAGGGTTTTGCAGCGGAGAGGCCCAGGGCCCAGGGTTGCTGCAGGGTTGGGGGCATGATGAGGCTGGGAGAAAGAGGGCGGGGTAGGGGCCGAAGTGAGGAAGGGTCAAGCGGGTGACGCCCTGGTAAGAAGCAGTTCTGTTGGCTTCACCGCCTGGCTCTCGGAATAGGTAGGGAATACTCCTGATGCTTGGAGCAAGCCGGAAGTGATGCTTCCTAGGTTTTTGGTAGTGTCTCGTAGGCACATAGTAGGCCTCAGCCCGTTACAGAGATGCCGAGGCATGCAGTAGGGCCACGTCCCCAACCAGAATAGAACTTCATTAAATAACGCCGCTCTGTTCTCTCCTGCTCGCTTGAACCGAGTTTTCTAAGGGAAACGCCTACACTTCCGTATCCCATTCTTTTCCTTATCTCCTGCCTTGCTTCTACCGTACTGACAGATCGATCTCTTATGCTGCCTGCACCGAAACCCCTTCCTGGCTACAACTCAACCGTGTTAGTCTTACTGTAGTACGTAAGATCTGATACTACTGATTCCTTCCTCCCAGGAAATCCATTTGATAAATGTGGGTATTCGTGAGAGTTAAGTGGTAATTATTTAGTCTCCTTACTCTGGTGACCTTGTGTATTTTGGTGACTCCTAAATTTGCCTTCCTAGCTCTCTTTTGCAAGATTTGTCTGGCTGTCTTGAAGACACCTTGACATTAGGCCTCCAGAGCAAAACTCCACTTCTCCCCTAAACTTGCTTGTCCTCCTTTGTTCCTTATATTGGCTATACCTCTCGATTTTTTTTTGAAAAGCAAGTTTATTGAGTTATTACATGAGGCTGTGTCTATTTTAATTGTGAAAGGGCAGGCGTCACTCAGCCGGTCACCTAAAATTCAGCCTTTTCAGATTTACCATCTATGAATTTTGACAAACACAATCTTGTAACCACTGCTACAATCAAGGTACAGAACTTTTCTAGCACCTCAAAATGTTCTCTCAAGCCCCCTCCCCCAACCTGAGACAACCAGTGACTTTTCCCCCTATACTTTTGCCTTTTCCAAATTGTCATAAATGGAATTGTTCCATATGTAGGCTTTTTAATGTGGCTTCTTACCTTAATGCATTTGAGATTCATCCATGTTGTATCTGTCAGTAGTTATTCCTTTTTATTGCTGAGTAGTATTTCATTGTACTGATGGACCATAGTTTGTTGGGAGGTGTTTTTATTCCATGATCATCTACATCTTGTGTCAGTGTAACCCCTGTGATAGATACTCTGCTCATCCTCTTCCACAGCCCCAGTCCAGGCTCTCATCAGCACTCTTTGAATAACCCTCTCTGCATTATGTCTCACTTCTCTCTCCAGTTCATTCTCCACAGAGCCTTCATGCAGCTGTAGTCATACAACTTCCCCCTCAGAAAGCCCCAGCAGTTCCTTATCACCGTAAAAGAAAAGCTAAACTCAGTAGTCTGGCATTTGAGATTCTCCATGAATCTCCAGGCTACTATTGCAGTGTCATCTACTGAATCTAAAATATTTCCCATGTACAGCAACGTTGCACTTATTACTACTCCAGAACTCTTAATGCCTTGTGTTATCCTAACCTTTCTTAAAACACTACTTTCATTCATTCATTTATTGTACAGAAAATGAATAAGGCACTGTATACATATGTTAGGTACTAACAGAGCTAGGTGTAAGATAATGTAGATTTGGATAAAGTAGACATGGTCTGTTGACCATGAAGCTGACAGTCTAGTGAAGGAGAGATCACTTTACTAAAGATGTATGATGATTATGTCATCGTAAATTATGAGAAATGCAATGAAGGGGAAGCCAAGAAAGACTTCTTTGAGGAAGGAAGAGGTTTTTCCTGAATAACTCAACATCTGAAGGATGACTTAGGCGAAGACAGGGTAGCAAAGCCTGCAGATAGATGGTTCAGCATGTGTGAAACCCTGAGGTGGGAAGGAACTTGGCTAATATAAGGAAACAATAGGCCAATGTAGCTAGAAGATGACCCTTCTAGTGGGACTTTCCTTCTATCATTGTAAAATTCTAATCCTTTTCTATCTTCAAGTAAAAGCCCACTTCTACAAATATAACTTGTAAATCTATGTCACAGTTATCCTTTATATTGTATTTTTCCCTCCCCATTGAGCTGTTTAAGGGTAGAGATGATAGTAATCATCTTTGAATTTCAAGCGCTTAGCTCAGTGCATAACACATAGTAGAATTACCCATTTTTTTGCTTAAAAGATAGAGGACAATTATTTACCTATAAGCCTCTAGACTGGAGTTTATCAACTTCAGCACTGTATGGGGATGAATGATTCTTTGATGCGCATTGTAGAATGTTTAGTGGTGTGCTTGGCCTCTGTCTTCTCAGTGCCAGTGGCACTCCTATCCCAAGTAGTGTCCGTGAAAAAATCTCAAAATTGCTGAATGCCCCCTGGCAGGCAAAATGCTCCCGTTGAGAACCACTGGTCTAGACTTAGAATGGAAGGTACCCTGAAGGCCTCGTCTGCTCTGTTTACTTTGGTGTTGGGGAGCCCAGCACCCCCAGTACTGCCTGGCTCCTGAGTAGCTAGAGCAGAGGGCCACTGGGTTTGGTGAGACAGATTCTGATCCTCCCTTGGGGTTTTTCCTACAGACTGCCACTCTCCGCCCCTACCTGAGTGCCGTGCGAGCCACACTGCAGGCTGCCCTCTGCCTGGAGAACTTCTCTTCCCAGGTTGTGGAACGACACAACAAGCCGGAAGTAGAAGTCAGGTAGGGAAAGAAAAGGTCGGGTGTGGGGATGGGTGCAGCCTCAGATGGCTATTGTCTAGAATGTGTCTTGAACTTCTATTCTGGCATTGTTGGGACCACAACAATTCACATATTTTGTCTTGCTGCCAAATGGGAACAGTGGTTCCCAATTTGGAGTTCAGAAAATAGGGTCAGTGGGTTGGCAGGACAAAACCCAGGGGAGAAGCTACTCTGGAGCCCAGATTGCTTGACACAAGGTAGGACTTCTTAGAGCCGTTCATGAAGTGTCTCCTATAGTATTACCAAACTCACTGGCAGTTTGAGAAGAGGATGGAGAATTTGGTTATCTGAGATGTTATCTCTGTTCTTTCCTAATTTAAATATGAATGATTTAAAAAAGATTTATTTATTTTGGGGGGAGGGGGTAGGGGGGGTAAAAAGAGAGGGAGAGAGACATCGATGTGCAAGAGAAACACTGACCAGCTGTCTCTTGCACCCTGACTGGGAATTGAACCAGCAACCCTTTGGTTCACAGGCTGGTGCTCAATCTAGTGAGCCACACCAGCCAGGGTAAAATCAAAGATTTTTTTCCCCCAACCAACCTGGACTCAATATATCTCCTGCAAATATTCTGCAGTTCTGCATTTTGGATTATATTCTTTTATCTAGTTTATGTTTTCTAAACAAGTTGTTATTTTTACTCCTTAAAGTTTAATCTGGGACATATATGTATAAATGAGATACATGGTATTACCACACTGTGCTGATATGATTGGAATTTTTTTTAAATGACAAGATGTTAGCATGTGTTGTGTTATGTTTCTGAACATACATGGTTTCCACTAGGCATTTCAACAGGACAACAGCTCACAGACAACACCACCACAGTGATTACCATTACATAGATCTGGAAACCCAGAGGCATCAAAACGGGGGGCTGAGCTGGGAGGGATCTTAATGCTGAATAAGCGAATCATTAGGGGTTGATCATTAAAACATGCCAAACTGTGTTAGCTTGTCCTTCTCTCTGAGGTCTCTCTTCTTATTCTTTAAATGGTGTGTGGGCTTGTCTGTAGTTACTAAACTAAGAGCTACCATTTGCAAAGCTCCTACTTTGTGTCGGACGCTTGATCCTCTTTGATCTCTCTCAGTCCTTGCCAGTGGAACAGGAATGAGTCATTTTACAGATGAGAAAATGGAGATTCCAGTAGGGTAACTTTCTCAGGGAAAATAACAGGAGGCTGGATTTCAAACCCTTTCTACCCCGACTCCAGAGCCTATGCTCTTTGCATTGGAGAGTACGCTCCCTGGTGCCCATCTGAGAGTGCCCCGTTTGTGAGTCTCCTGTTCCTCGGACTACGGTCTCAGATAGTGATTCCAGGACCTGCCGTGGGATTTCCCTGAACAGCCTGTCCCTCTCTAGTACAGCAGCCTTTGTGACATTGTGTTTTCAGGAGTAGCAAAGAGCTCCTGTTACAACCTGTGACCATCAGCAGGAATGAGAAAGAAAAGGTTCTGATTGAGGGCTCCATCAACTCCGTCCGGGTCAGCATTGCTGTGAAACAGGTGAGCTCACCGCAGAGCCCCCGCCTCTTCAGGAAGCCAGGGATCCCCATCTGAGAGGTGAGGGTGGACGGAAAACCAGACTCTGTTTCTTCAGATGTACCCAGGAAACAGGTAGAATGAAGAGAGAGCAACTCCATCTTTTAGGCTGCCCTGGAATAAGCCCAGTTCTGAAAAATACATAGTACCACTATTAGTGATAATCATAAACTCTGAAAGTAAGATTAAGGGTAAAAAATAAAGTGCAATTTGTTATGTTTCCTCAAACAACATTTTACAAATGTCTGACATTCCCACCACCCCCATCATTTTTGCCATGTCTATGGACTACCTAGACAGTTACTTATTTAATAGTTTTCTTTAAATTAGGTTAGTTTCTTTAAAAGAAACACAAGTGGAAAAACAGTATCGTTTGCCAGGTGGAGGGAGCTCTAAAAAATACACATAATGAAACCCAAACTGATTATGTTGCCTACAGAAAACTCTGCTCCTGGGGCCCACTGTCATTGTTAAGAGAAGATTAACAAGTGTTGGGGACTATTCAGGGCATGCCAGTACCCAGCTGAAAAAATTTTTCTTTTAGAAATCTTTGAGAGCTCACCAGGGAGAAATGGTATTGTTTGATATTCAGTGCTATTAAAGTGGAGGCCACCTAAGGTTATCTCCGGTACCCCAGGTGAGGTATATCACAGACTCTGGGAAATGCAGCACTAGTGAAAGGAGAAAAGGAAAGGCATCTTTGAATATAGGTGAGGACTCTGGAAGGAGAGGATAGAAGACTCAGGTTCACCAGAGTTACCTCTCTGGGTGGGCAGAGATTAGGTCATGTTATACTGCTGTGCTGGAGAGGCTCTAATGTTGTAGAGCTCCCCTTCGGTTGGCAACCAAGTGCCCATGATTCAGAGTTCAGGCAGTGATCATTCCCAGTACCAAAGCCCCCTGCCTCCAGTGAGCCTGGGGGATATTAGGTCAGAGGACCAGGCTACAGATTCCTGTTGGCATAGGGTATCAGCTTTAGGGAAACAATATTTCTGCTTTGCTCTCAATAGGCTGATGAAATTGAGAAGATTTTATGCCACAAGTTCATGCGCTTCATGATGATGCGAGCAGAGAATTTCTTTATCCTTCGAAGGAAACCAGTGGAGGTGAGACCATGTGATTCACATGATCATAATACTCAGGATTCTATCACTGAATCCACTATCACTGGCATGGAATTGTTTCTAGAATCAGGATTGCTACTTCTCCAGCTGTAGGGCGTCTACCTGCTGCTTGAGTTGGGAGTCGGCCTTCATATCAGCTAGAGTAAGGGGGATTGGCTTAGGAAAAGGTAGGTCTGCCTCAAGCATGGAAATGGCAAAAAGAGCAGACACATTATTCATCTTCCCAGAGCCTATAGTCTAGCAATGGAAAGGTCACAATAAGTCAGACCCTGTCTGAGCTTTGCCACCAGCTGATCTCATAGTCTCAAGGATACAGTTGACATTGGGTCAGTCATTGCTGACTTTGTACTTGAGTCCTCTCCACAGACTCCCGGTCAGTTTGACCTAAAATATCCTTGGTAACCGAGCAACTACCACACAGAGCAGCGCACACCATCATGAGATACATTAGATGTGTTGGAGACGTCCTCATTCTGATCTAAAATCTTTCTTCCAGTCATAGATCTAGCCTCTGAGGCCACCCACAATTAGTAAAATTACTCCTGCACACGCAACCCCTCTGGTAGTTAGATACTCCATTCCATCCCTCTTCCGTAGCATCTCTTCTCTTCAGACTGGATGTTCCCTGTTTGATTAGATTCTTCTCTAACAAGATTTCAAGTCCCTTCACTTTCCCCTGACTCATTCTGAATGCAACTATTTGTGCCTTAGTCTTCCCAAGACATCTCATTTACACAGAACACTCAACTGGGTTCAGCTCATTGGATCCAGCCAACATAGACGCCCCACGAGAGCGGGTGGGCTACTGACTGAAAGGTGCGTCACCCAAGAGGAGACCACAGCCAGCTGGAAGCGTGTGACTGAGCGAACGGAGAGAACATAGCCGAGTTCCCCTTGGGACACTAATATTCTCCTGCTTCTTCTCTTCCTCTCTGCTGTCTTCCTTCCCTAGGGGTATGACATCAGTTTTCTGATCACCAACTTCCATACAGAGCAGATGTATAAACACAAGTTGGTGGACTTTGTGATCCATTTCATGGAGGAGATCGACAAAGAGATCAGTGAGATGAAACTGTCAGTCAATGCCCGTGCCCGCATTGTGGCTGAGGAGTTTCTCAAGAATGTAAGTAGGGGCCTTCCTGGTTTCCTTCCAGGGGTAGACGGAGCCATGGGTCCTGCTGAGAGGTTAGCATCTGGCAGGAAAGTGGTGCCAGTGTGTGAGTGTTCCCTGAGGCCTCTAGGATCTCTAGTGGTGCCTCAGGGCTGGAGGACCTGAGCTTCATCTTTGACAGCTATAGGACATTCTCCGTAACTGGGTGTCTGGGGGATGTCTCTTGTGGTCTTTTATGAGGACTTAGATGCTGATTTCTGCATCTCAAACACAGCATCCTTCCCTATATCTAGTTCAAACCCTAAGCTAGGCAAATTAAATCCACATGTAAATTTTTCTAGGAATGTAGGACAGTTAATCACAATGTAATTCCACTTCTCAAACAGACTTAAATATTTTCCTTTAGTGTCTGTTTCTCAGGCTTGAAGTCATGATTTCATCAACCTGCTTTCCATCACTTTCCTGGCCTAAGTCCTCCAGATCCCTCTTCAGTTGTCTGTGCTGTCCTAATTGAAAGGGCTACACTCCTCTAAAGAGGAGGAATCGTAAACATTGATGAACTGATGACACAGTCATTCTTGTTTAGATGTTCAGGACATGCCTTCTTATTTTTCTTTTTTTTTCTTCTGAACAATCTTTAGTTTGTTGGCATGTTCTGCTCAGAGTTGACTGTGACCCTTAGATGGTGGATTTAGTGTTTATTCCTGCCACTGCATACAGACCCAGCCCAGAAGAAGCCCAGATTCCTATAAATGGAAATTACACCCTCTTCCCCTGGGCATTAACTGTACCGAGGGCAGCCAGCGTGCAGAGCAGCCATACTGTGCGCACAGGGTGGCATGCCCGGTCAGGTCACATGGGCTGTGCGGTCACACTGCTTGAGTGAGTCCAGGCTGCACCGCCTTCCCCGGCGTGGGGCTGGGGCCAAACCTCTCAGCTAAGCCTATTATCTCAGAGGCAAAATGAGGAGATTGAGTAATTAATCTGAACCTTGTCAGTGTGGTTGAACGATGAAGAAAAGTATGGAAAGCATGTCATTTGGCACATAGTCAATGTTCTATGTATTACAGCACCAATAGGAGGCTTTTGGATTGAACTGTGAAGAAAAACAGTTCTTGTCCTAATTTAATATTTAGATCATTCATTCATCAATCATTTTTATGACAATTACATTTCTATAGTTATACAATTAAAAGTACATTCACATGTCTCATTTAATACCTTAAACAATCTTTGAGTCAGGTGTTAATCCCCATTTTACGGATGAGTAAACTGGGGATTAACAGGTTCAATCACCTGCCCAAGGTCCCTCAGCCAGTAAGTGGAGAACCATGACTTGGAGCTAGGTTTCAGACTCAAAGATCTAGAACAGTACTTCAGCCTCTGGCAGGGGTCACACACTCAGCTGCCTGCCAGGGCCGGGCAGGGTAACGTACATGCGTGAAATGGGTAGTGTGGGGGCCTAGCAAGTACATGCCTCACCTGAAGAGGATCACCAGCCCACAACTTCATTTACAGCTTTTCAAAAGAAACCCAGAATCTTTCATATTTTCAAGGTTGGCCACTAATGCATATTCTTTTAAACACTGGGTGGGCCTTATTCTGCTCAGTTTCAGGCTGGGCCATTGTTCTGTAACTGCTGGTCTATATAATGTCCAGGGCTGGTCTTGGCACCATGGGGGCACTTGATGGCAGAAAACGTTTCAAGGGCCTGTCCTGGTTGGACCACACAGAGCTTGACACAAAGTACTCAGCTCTCTGAGTCCCCAAGCCCTGCATCTCTAAATGAGGCAACCTCTGTTCACCAAGTGAGGTGCTGTGACAGTGCTTTCTAGCAGCTTCTGTGGTGTGGCCGAGGGGAGCTGTGGAAAAGCTCATAGCACCTATAATTTCTCAGCCTTGGCTGGTGCTGGGTTTAGGGCCAGTGCTCCAAAGGTCACTGCTGAATTAGAAAGAGCATACCCACAGGGGTGTCTTGGGACCAACCCTACCCCTCAGATCTAAGCAGAGTGGCAACTCTTGGGTCAGCCTACCTCCCCCACTCCACTTCCCCCCACCCTGCAACAGGCCTCCTGGGGTACAGCAGTAACTATTATTCACCTTCTCTCAATTCTCTTGACAGTTTTAAACATCTGGTTGGATCTCGTGGCCTTCCCCCTCAGAATCCTGTGTCTCTGCGAAGTCGTCCTGGAGTTACTTCTTGGAGCAGCAGTGGAAGCAGAGGAGGGGAACTGGGTTGGGGCGGGCATCAGAGGTGGGAGGGGGGGTGGTGTGCTTGCTAGCTGGCAGCAAAGCAGCAGTGGACCTGCCCCAAGGCCACACGTGCCTGGTCAGGCTGGCTTCTGATGTTCAGTCCCCTGGGCTGGGACAGATTTTTTTTTAATGTCTTGAACTTAAACTGTGCTTGTAGGAGACTGTAATCTTTTTGTCTTTTTAAACAAACAATCTCCATCTCCAGTGGCTGTGACTGGTCCCAGTGATTGTACCTTATTGGTCGCTGTGGGTCTGGGCAGGCCTGGAGCCAGAAGGCGACTACTGTTCCTCCCCCAGTCCACCCCTTGTGGGGAGGGAGGGAGGTTTCAGACTCTAGTTCCTCTCCTTTCCCCTCTTATTCTCAAGCCTCCTTGGGCCCATTAGCAGTGGCCAGCTTCCTGAGCTCTGCCTAAAGATGGCCATCCAGCACTGGTTGGGGACAAGGGCTGAACCAGTGGCCACCAGCCATGCCTAGGAGCTGGAGCAAAAAAGCCAGGTAACCTCTGGCCACAGGGGCTGCTTCAAGCCCTCCCAGCTGAGAGGGGCCAGTGTTTTGCCTTGTCTGTCAGTGCAGTGCCTGTACTAAAGGTAGAGAGGTGAGTCCTACCAGATTCCTGGCTGGGGCCCTTTCACCCGCTCTGGCTCCTCTGCTCCTGTGCTCGCTGTACCTTTTCTTAATCCAGTGGATCCTCCCTCCCCTGATTAAAGTCTCTTCTCGCCCCTTTGGGGCTGCATGAGGTCTGGGCTCTGTGTGCATATATCAAAGGGGTGATGGGCTTTTTCCTTAAAACCACATGGCTGGTACTTGGGCCTGGGGCCAACGCCAGAAAGTCTTAATGATTGGTCCCTGACATCCCGGCCAAGGGTGCTAGTCCAGAGACCTGTGTTACAGTGTAGACACCACTCATTTGTAAAACTTCTCTGTCTATGAAGAGCTTTGGTCCTTTTCATGTAATGAGCTGGTTTGGGCTAAAAGCCAACTTCAGAGTGATAATGATCCCTTTTTATGGCTAGGGTAGCTGAGGTTCTATGAGATGCAGCTTAGCCCAAATCTAGCCACTGAGCAAGAGGGTAGACTTCAGATCCCAGATTTACGCCTCTATCAGTGTTAAGACAGTAGCCATGTGTAGCTATTTGCATTTAAATTATTCAAAGTAAGTAAGGCTTAAAATTAACTTCCTCAGTCCCACTAGCAACATTTCAGGTGCTCAGTAGCTACCAGTGGCTGATGCCCACCAAGTCAGGTGGTACATGTGTGAAATATTTCCATCATCACAGAAAGCTCTGTTGGACAGTGCTAGATTTATTGGCGAAACTTCAGAGTCAAAACAGGTGTTTGAATCCTAACTCGTAAGTTTAGCAAATTCTGTGCCTCAGTTTCTTAATTTATAAAGTGGAGATAATGAATGTAAATAATAATAGACCCTGCTATACAGGTACTAAATAAACAATAGCTGATCTTTCTACCAGACCACTGTCCCAAGCTGATAATTCCATTGTGCTGGACATGGGGGTTACATTATCCCTGTCATGGAGAGATGGGACTAGTGAAAGAGCCAGGTGTATAAGTATGTGTGCTGAAGTATTTCATACTAACGTAAGTCTGGGAGCCTACAGGGCATGTATGAAAGGTTACAGAAGGGTTAGCCTTTGAGCTGTGCTTTCAAAAGAGTTTCTTCCAAGTGTCCAAAGGATCTCTTGAAGTGGAGGACAAGGTCATGTTAAAGGGGGGAGGGGCCGGGCTGGGGGCAATTTGGATAGCTATCATCCCCTTTATGACAGCTCTGTGACCTCCTGGTCCTGCCTTGCAGAGTGAGGTGTGCCCTCTGGGGTACATGGCTGTGTCTGGCTTTGCGGGGAGTGTTAAAGGTACTCACGGCGAAGTTGGTGTCCACCATAGGGCAGCTGCTCACTTAACCCTCAGAGGATAGCCCTGTTTGGGTGAGCCAGCCAAAACTTGCCATGGATCCATCTCCCAGGACCTGGAACCTCTGGAACCCAATTTGCTGCTTGATTAGAGACTGGATGGTTTCCATTCAGCCCAGTTGCCAGCCAATGGTGTGGGGTGGGGGGTTGGGAATGGTGTTCTGAGTGGTCAGGGTTGGCTAGACAGGTGGAGGACTCACCGTTGATTGGGCAGATCTAGCCAATGACAACACAAAGTGGGTGTTTTAGAGCAGGATATTCACTTTCCTGGACTCGGCTTAAATGGGCACTGGCTAGAGTTTGCCTTTCAAACTGCCCATATTTCCACGACCAGTAGACAACCCTTACGAACCATAACATGGGCTTATGTTTAACTGTTTAAGAGTGGGGCCTTGGAGTCAGACCCCGGTTCCAGTTCTGGCCCTAAGGTGTTATGACACAAAGTATTTAACATCTTGGAGGCTCATTTATTTCACCTGTGATTTTTTTGAGGCTACCACTTTGCCACTACCTCCAAAAAGTTTCCTTAGTTTTGCCTTGAGGGCTGTGTGTAACTTCAGTTACATTTTTCCTGCAGTTGACTCAAAACTATGTTTTTCTATTTCCAGGTTATTGTGGAGTTGGGGTGGGGAGGAGTGTACGCTGCCTTGACCACTGTTTCCCCCATATACCGTCTTTCCATCTGTCCCCAAGGACCTGCAGACACCATCCCGCCTCATCAGGCTCCAGCCACACTGGCTGCCTTTAGTTCCCCAGAAAGGTTCTTACCCTCCTCGGCTGTTGCTGAGGCTTGCCTCTCTCTGGAATGCTATTCCTCCCCTCTTCCCTAGCTAACTCCTGATCTCCTTTGCATTCTATAAGGCTTTGGATTAAATGTCACCTCTTCAGAGGACATTCTTGACTGCCTTGTCCAAAATACGCCCCCTTCCTGGTTGCACTTATCAGGCTTATAGCTGTTTTATACTTTCATTGCTTACTTTTTGTTTCCTCCGCATTGGGCTGTGAACTCCATGAGGTCAGGGACCAACCTAGCGCATTGCAAAGCACGTGGTCCTCTATAAATATTGTGGAATTGGAAGTGCTGGCTGAGGAACCATGGCCCTGATAGCAACTGGTAGCCTCGTGATGTGCGCTTCCACCATCGGTGCTATGCTCATCAAGAGGCTGAGGCAGGCGAGTCTCAGGATTTGCCTGCTTGAGAGATCCTCAGAACCAGCCGGCCCTCCTGAGAGTGACGAGAGTGGTTTCCAAGGTGACAGTAAACAGGGGGCGGAGCCTCGGAATGCAGGGCTTCAGCAGGGCCCACCACGGAAAGGAGGCAGCGTGGGGAGGCGCGCATGCAGGGTCCCCGCTCAGTGCTGCTCCTGAGCGCAGGGGAGCCGAGGGTCTCACACCAAGGCTCCACGGCCTGGTGCAGTCAGGAGGGTGGCCCCGTATGCGGCTGCCAGAGGAAGCCGCAGCCGCCCAAGCCATGCACCAGTTCCACAGTCCCATGGCCCTGGGCACGCCACTCGATGTTGAGGCCCCCTGAGACGCAGCCATGGCCGCGGCCCGCCTCCATTTGGCCCAGTGAGGCTTGCGCAGGCTGCGAACACTCGGCCCGCAGCCCCGCCTTAGCGCACAGCCCATGCCACGCCTTCGAGTCGCTCACCCACTGCACTCGCGCCCAGGGCGCCACAGATCTACGTCCCCTTGGGCCCTCGCACACCCGGGTCCTTGATGATGCCCGGCTGCAGGACGGTGAGGCCCTGTGCTGTAGGCCCATCCTGGCCTGAGGCGGTAGCAGCGAGGACGGGAAGATTTGGGGTGGAAGGAATGGAGGCCGGGAGAGTGATAGAGGGTGGGCATCTAGATGAAGGGTAGAAAAAGAAAAGGAGCGTGGGCATTGGGGCTAGAAGAGATGCTAGGCTGAGCCCTCGCTATACATCTTTTTGCAGGTTCCCTTGTACTCTGGCCAGGATTGTCCAAGGCGTCTCATCACATGGGCCGGCTGAGAAAAGCCAAGATCTATGTAGAGAAAGCTGTCAAGGTTGGAGGGGACTGTGGGGGTCGCGTTCTAGAATGGCTCAGCCTGTCTCCCTGAACGACTTTATTCCATCCTTAAAAAAGCAAACAGAAACCCTTGATCCCACACCTGTCTGTAAATACCTCCCTATGTTTGATACCCCTCACTTAGCAGACGAGTCTGCTTCTCTACCTGGGATCTGCTGTTAGCTCCCACTACTCTTCTGTGCCCTTCCCCACTTCCTTCAGGAGCCACTCTAGAGGAGTCACTAGGGACTTCCCCTTAGCCCCTTTTCTGTCCTAATCTTTGTTGTGTGCTCTGTCATCCTGCACCACCCTCCCACACACCCTTTTCTCTTGGCTGTCTGCTCATTCCAAGTTTTCCTTTCTCCCTCCCTGGCTACTGCTTTTCAGTTGTCTTTGAAGGTGCCTGGGCCTTTAGTGGTTCCCTGGATCCCTTCCCACACTTGTCTCCTTGGCTGTGAGTCCATACAATGTGCTGTGCCCCCCACTTGCCCTTTCCTGCCCAGCCTGTGCTCTAACTCCACACCCAGCAGATCCAGCACCTACTTGACATCTCTATCTAGAGAACTTAAAAGCATTTCCATGTCCCACACCATATTCTTGATTTTCCTGCCTAAACCAGTCCTCACTAGTCTCTAGTTCTCCCCATCTCCTAGTTGCTCAAGTCAGAGATCTGATCTTTCTGTTCACTTACCCACACATCTACTCCCATCGGCAAAACCAATCATCTCTATTTGTAGAACAAGTCTGAACTCTATTACTTCCTTCCTTTCCCCACTGTAGCCACCTTCATTCTAGCTATTGTGATTTCTCTCCTACACAATCCGTAGCAGCCTTCTAGCTGGCATCCCTACTTCCATCCTTGTCTCTTCCATCTAGTTTCCATACAGCAGCAAGCCAAACTTGTGGAGCCTCCAGCCATGGCACTCCCTCCCTTCGCCTTTAGTGCTTCACACTGCTGTTCTAAAATTCAAGACCATTTCCAAGGCCTGCAGGGCCTTCCACAGTCTAGCTATGACCTGCCTCCTTAGGAGCGCCCCCCTCATTTCCATCCTCACCCTGGCCTTCTTCCAGTTCCTTCAGACCTCTCTTCAGCCTCAAGATCTTTGCTCATGCTTTGCCCTTTGCCTCATCTGCCATTTTCCCACCTCTGTAAAATTCATGGCTCCTTCTCCACCTTCCCTGTGTATGTATTTCTAGTTTCTCTGGATCCCCATTAAGTATCTGGTTTTTGGACCCAGCCAGCTTGGATTTAAATCCCTGCTTTTTCACTTAACCACTGTGTGGCCAAGCTACTCAACCTCTCTATGTCTCTGTTTCATAACGAGTTAAGTGGGGATAATAGCATCTATTAAAAATACATGTTATTTTTAGTAATATATATAAATGTTTAGCACATAGTAGGTGTTCAATAAGTATTAGCTACTACCATTATAATTTTGGTTATGCATATTTATTTATCTACTTGTTTATAATCTGTCTCCCCTACTAGAATATAAAGATTTCCTGAAGGTAGAGCCCATAACTGTCTGGTTCACCATCCCCTATGTCTGGCACTTAGGTGGTACTTACTGAACAAGTATCCTTCTTTCACCTTGCAGCAGAAGAAGATCTTTATGATCCAAGGTCACTACCCAGTAATCCGGTGCCTCTTGCGCCACAGGGGCTGGGTGGAGAAGAAGATGGTCCGCTCCTCGGGCACCACCCTGCTGTCACCTCAGAAGGATCTGGACAGCTCAGTAATGGATGATAGCAACACCACTGAGGATGGTGAGCAGTTCCTTCCATTTCACCAGCTCTCTCTCCCGAGTCCCTTTTCTTTGGCTCCCACTGACCCAGGGTTGAGACTTTGGTATGGGACAGGGGCAGGGGCCTCACCAGGCCTGGACTCTGCATTTGCAGAAGATGAAGATGAGGACGAGGTGTTCCAGACACCACAACTGTTCGACTTCAATGACACACAGGAATTTGATGACCCAGATGGGACACACGCTCTGATGGTGAGGGCCCAAGGGACTGGCAGGGGTCTGCTTAGTTGGAGGGAGGGCACTGGAGTCCAGCTGGATGACCCCAGACAAGTTTTTTCCTTCTCTGAGCCTCAGTTTCCCCATCTGCAGTAAAAACTGCTTCTCTAAAGCCTGGATGGGCTAGCAGAGTGGTGAGAGACACAGTGGGGCTCTGACAAGGCTGACCTGGGACCAGAACTTGGCTAGGCTGTATCAGAAACTGGCATAGACTCCAAGCCTGGGAATTCCCCCTTCCAAATAAACCCCCAGAGTTCATCTCCTCCCTCTGCCCATGGCAAGTGAAGGCTGGGAGGAAGGGCTTAAAAAGCTCTGAAAGAGGCTGATATGACGGTGTGGAGGACATGCATGTTGAGGTGTCCTCACATGTGGCTTCGAGTCTTGTCGCCACCACTTACTAAGTTGAACTGTACCAAGTTGCTGTTCTTGTATGTCAGGAAAGGTTGAGCAAGGGCAGTTTCATATGGCTCAACCTTGTCAGCCTTGGACAAGTCACCCTCCCTGTGCCTCAGTTCCCTCATTCGTGAAATGAAGACAACAATAGCACCTACCTCACAGGGGCTGCTGAGGATTAAATAAATTGACATGGAAAGTGCTTAGAACATGGTCTAGCACATGGTGTTGTTGCTTATTAATAATCGTACCTCCCAGAGTTGTAGGAAAAATAGAGAGACATAGAGCCTTTGTCACATGCTATGTGCCCATCAGTTTGGAGTCATTGTCCTGCCACTGAGCAAGTCATGGATGGCCGTGGGCCAGAACGAGGTGGCTTAGTCACTGCCTAGGAGCTTAGTCACTGCCTAGGAGCGCTTGGCCACAAGAGGCTGCAAGCCTGCCTGCTCACTGCTCACCAAGTATATACCCTGGAGGAAGAACTGTCCTTTTTTATTTTACACAAAGGTGGTGTGTGGGCTAGAGGCCATCTTGGAAGCATCCTCTCCTTCCATTCATGCACCCTGCTCAGCAGGGCAGGAAGAAGCCTCTTCCAGCCTTGTGCTACCCACACCAGACTCCCCTGTCTCCTCTCCCCAGTCCCGCATGGTTCGGAATGAGATCCCCTACTTCATCTGGACCACGCGGCGGGATGTGCTGGACTGTCGCTTCCTCTCTAAGGATCAAATGATAAACCACTATGCCCGGGCTGGCTCCTTTACCACAAAGGTGGGCTCCCCAGGGAAGAGGGCATGGCAGCTTCCAACCCCCCAGCCCTTGGACCAAAAACCCAGTTCCCTGTTCTCCTTGGCATTAAGAGAGAGTTCTCCAGAGGGGTTTAGTATGTAACATAGTGGGATTTGGAATTAGACAGTCCTGGGTTCAGCTCCAACCCCTGTAGCATGTCTGGCACATGTAGACATTGACTAAAATAGACTCCAGGATCCAAACAGGATCTGGAGCCAGAACAAACACCAAGTTCAATGACTGACTGAGCAAGAAGGCCCTCACCTCCTAAGCAGAGGATATCTGGCTGATGGATCCGTTCTATCTTACTAAGGTGTAGTAAACTAAGGTGTTAATAAGATAAGGTTTATTGACAAGTGATTTCACCTCTCTGGGCCTCAGTTTCCTCATCTTTAAATGAGAATAACAGTAAAACTATCTTCTAGGATTGTGGCAAAAATGAGGTCTTTATAATTGGGACCTGCTAGTATATTTTTTGGTGTGGACTGGGAAGGATTCCTAGAGGAAGCAGGTCTTTAAGAATGTGACAGGTTGGATATGAGGGATGTGGGGCCTTCTCAGCAGGGACTGAGTGGGTGAACATCTGGAGGTGAATGTGAGTGAGTCAGGCCAAGCAAGGGCTCAGAGTCTCTGAGAATGTCCAGGCAGAGTCTCCCAGAGCTGTCTGGGCTGGTGCTAAGGGTGGGGAGCCCCTGGAAGATTCTCTGGGAAAGTCCCACCCTGACCCTTCAGTGGCTAACTCCATAGGTGGGTCTATGTCTCAATCTCCGGAACTTGCCGTGGTTTGACGAGGCTGATGCTGACTCCTTCTTTCCACGCTGCTACCGCCTGGGGGCTGAGGATGACAAAAAGGCCTTCATAGGTAAGGAGATGCCCATCCCCATGCCTGGAGTCCTCTGGCTGCAGGATGAAGGCTTCTCTCCTCATGCACTTGTCAACCCCAGCAGAATTCCTTCTCCATCCCTAATCCTTATTTTTCCCTAGTGTGCCTCTCTTAATGAACCTCCTAGCTTTGTCAGCCCAGACCTCCAGAAGATCTTAGGTAGTTTAACTTGCATTCTAGAGCAGATTCTAAAAGTGGTCAATGGGCTGAGCTTGGAATCCATAATGGATTCCAGACCTGTGTCGAATTCCATTGACTAGATTGGGTCTCTGATCCAGAAAAGGTCTAGACTTTGGGCTCCTGAAGCAGAATAGTTTCCAACTCTAGAACATGTTCTAAATTCTAGTCAGAATTTGGATCCAGAGTGGATGCTCGGTTTAAATTAGTCTCCAAATCTAAAATAGGTTTTGGGCCAAGGTTTGGTTCTGAGGCTAGAAGTCCATCAGGAATAGAAGAAAGAAATCAGACAACAGGTTTAGGTGAGATTCTAAAGGCAGAATATGAGCCAAGTCAAGTCAGATTCTGGATCTGGTTCTATGTTTGAAACAGGAGTCAGGTTCTAACCCAGGTTCTAGAATTAGAAGGTAGTCAGGTTCTGGATCCAAAGCAGGGCAGGTCATGATCAGGTTCTAGAAACAGAACATACCTGGAGCCTAGGGGCTGAGCAGAGTATTCCCTGCTCCTGGAGCAGAGGACTTCTGGTTGACAGCTGCCCGCAACGTTCTGAAGCTGGTGGCAAAGTCCGAATGGAAGTCATATTCTATCCAGGCAGAAGAGGAAGAGGCCCCACGTAAGTACTATGTGGTTCCCTCCATTCCCTCATCCATTTGTTCTCCCACACATCCACCCATCCATTTATTATTCATCCACACATCTATTTATTTTCCATATCTGCCTATTTACCATCCCTTCCCACCCACCCACCTATGTACATCTACCCACCCCTCTGTTCTTCCATTCATCTACTCATCTGTCCATCTACCTACCCACTCACCCACACACTCACTGATCTCACATTCACCTACCCATCCATCCATTCATTTCCCCACTTATCCCCACACTGTTGATCTACTCATTCATCTACTTTCCCTCAGCAACTTTCTATTCATCCCTCCACTCCGCCACCTTCCTACCTAGCCTTCCACAGACCCATGTACCCATCTATCCACCTGCTTTTCCATCCTTCTCTCCATCACCTGTCTATGCTCCAGTCTATCCACTCATCCATTCTTTTGTCCCAACCACCTACCCACCTATCTTCCTATCCATTTGTTAATTGATCCACTTCCTTATTCAGCCCTTCCATGGGCCTGGAATGTGGCCAAGCTCTCTAGTGGGGACAGACTAAGTCCTGTCTGTGGGGAACTCAGGTCTCTGCAGGAGAGGAAGCAGTGAAACTGTATAGTTTCATGTGGTCTGAGGGCTCCTTGTGCCCAAGGAGGCACAGAGGTCTCCACATTCCATGTTAGCCCAATCCATTGCTTGCCCTTTCCCTTTCTGGACTTAGCTCCTACCTCAAAGCCCCCATACTGTAATTCAGGGGTCTATTAGCCAGGGATTCAGGGCCATAAGGGGCAGCTCTACTGGGAGGTGGGAAATCCCTCTTTCTTCCAAAGGGAGACCTCCCCATTGCTTCTCCCTGGGTGTGCTAGGATCAGGGGCACAAGGGCCTCAGGTGTGTGAGAGGTCCCAGGATCAGAAAGGATGCAGGTGTGTCTGAGGATATAGGAGCTGAGACTCTGGGGTGGACCCTCGAGTGATTGAGAAGTTCTGGGACAGTGGGGGCCAAGGATGAGCACTAGGGTCTCAGGTGAATTTAGAATAAAGTCTCAGGTAAGTGACAGGTCCCAGGGCAGTGAGTGATGCAGGTGTGTGGTGGGTCTCAGGTGTATTTGGAAGAGTCTTTATTTAAGCAACAGGCCTTGGAGCTGTATGTGTGCCGCGGCATGTCTCAGGTTACCTATCAGATGGTGATAAGCCCCTCCATGCCTCTGCAGAAGACCAGAAGCTCACAACACAGGAGCAAAAGCTGGAGAAGGTATCCCCAGAGTTTGTGGATGAGGCTCTGTGTGCCTGTGAGGAGCACCTTAACAACCTAGCCCACCTGGACATTGACAGGGACTTGGAGGCCCCGCTGTACCTCAGCCCTGAGGGCTGGTCCCTCTTCCTCCAGCGCTACTACCGAGTGGTCCAGTGAGTATCTCTGCAGCACTGCATGGAGCACGGGCAGATGCCCCCAGCTCTAGGGGGCTTCCATGTTCTGAGCCATGTTTGGTCAGGGACAAACCCTCTCTAGTGCAGCCCCCACCTCCTCCCTAAGCCTTTTGCTTTTGTTTGTCCTATTACTCTCCTGCCCAAGAACTACTCAGGGCTCCCATTGCCTTCACGATGTGGCGCAAACCTTCCTTCCTGGATCTCCACAAAGGTCATGGCTTGTGCTATAATGCAGACCTCAATTAGAGTCCTAGATTTGCAACTTTCAAGCTCGATGACCTTGGAAATGTCACTAATCTTTTTTGAGCTTTACTTTTCTCAAATGCAAAATATATTTTTAAAAATTGTCTTGCTCAAAGGTAGGATTAGACATGGTAATTTGTATTATGTATGTAATACTGAGGCACAGACTCAGTATTCACTCACAAAATAAGAATCTGTTATGTCAATCAATTTTATCCTAGAGGCCAGTGTTTCCCAAAGTGTGCTAATAGGATGCTAGTTCTACAGGATGTAAATCAATTTTTGTGGAGGAAAAAAAAGGGGGGGGGTGGGCTCTGTGGTCAATCATCTTTGGAAAACATTGGGTTAAACAAAGTTAGTAGCAGGTTTCCTTGGTGCAGGGCTTTTCAGAATGCGTGGGTGGGACATACCCCAGAGAGAGAGAGAGTGGGCAATGTTGGAGGTCCTCAAATAAGGTGTTTTTATAACGTTGATGAGATGCTGTTCTGGGAACTTTTGTTTATATCATTTAGCCCATGGTAAAATTGGTTTTGTTATACACGGTTTCACTTAACTGCAGAACCTATCAACAATGTTAAGTGAGTACCTAGTGTGTATCCTGTACCTAGGTGACCCTAGACCCCTCAGAACATCCTGACGGGTTGTGTTTTCAGGGCACATGTTGGGAAAGGTCCTTAAGCAGAGGAAAGGAGTGTCAATGAGACTGGTGCTATTGCAGGGAGATTCCATTCAGCAGAGGCATGCAGGAGAGACTGAGGGAGAGGGCCCAGAAGGCAGAGCACTGTGTGCCAGGCTCCAGAAATGGCACGTAGACCCTGCTCTCAAGGGACACAAAGCTCAGGTGGGGAGACTTGCAGCAAGCCAGGCAGGAGAGCTCAGGGCCTCACTGGGGTGGGTTAACAGGGAAGAATGGAGCAGATTCAATGATTTATTTACAGGGAAAACTAAAGAGCTAATAATGAAATTTGAATGTGAAAAAACCCACATTATTGATAAATCATTCATTTGTATCTTTTTTTAAGTGTCAGAAAGTGAAAATGACCCTGTACTTTCCCCTTAGCTCCAAGAATATGTAAAGCCACCCTTCTTAAACTAAGAATTATCAAGACTGAGTTAGAATGTTATGTGAAAAGAATGTGAGTCCTATTTATTTCTGGGTATAGGCGAGTTCTAGAGGGCTGTAGGAACCTCTCAGAAGTCAGAATGTCATAAAATATTGCATCATGTAACACATGTGTCAAGTTGTTCAGTTAGCGAGTTAGCATTCATTAATTCATTTAATATTTATTGCCAAGCCCTGGCTGGCATAGCTCAGTGGATTGAGCACAGGCTGTAAACCAAAGCATTGCAGGTTCGATTCCTAGTCAGGGCACATGCCTGGGTTGTGGGCCATGTCCCTGGGTTGCCTCTCATGTGGCCCCCAGTGGGGCCACACATTGATGTTTCTCTCTCTTTCTCCCTTCCTTCCCCTCTCTAAAAATAAATAAATAAAATCTTTTAAAAATATATTTATTGCCATGTTTCTCAACTCCCCTCCCATACCCTTTACGTCCCCCAACCCCTTCCCCTCTGGTAACCCCCATGCTGTTGTCTGTGTTTTCTCAACTTTTTAAAACAAATCCATGACTCAGCAGCCAGGCTTTTTATCAGGGCTGACTTTCCACAAGCACATGGGTTATTTTTTATTTCTGTTAAATATAAAGTCACATTGTCATGCTGAACATATTTTTTCTAGTTACTACACGTGCCCCTGCCACCCCCATGTGACACTTTTCTGGGCCAGATCACAGATTTACTGAGCACCTTCTTTGTGCTGTGGCCCACAGGACGGTTTCCAGCAAACCTTCTGGAAGTAGAAAGGTCAGGACGTAGGTGTGACTGAGAGGCCCTGCTGTACCCCTTCCACCCTGCTGTCCCTGTTCCTGGCGCTGCCCCAGTGGCTGCCTCCTTATCACAAGAGAGAGAAGTTCTCCATGGCTGGAGACAGTCAGGAGGCTGAGATGTTAGAGGGAGGTGAGCATCGAGTGGAGGCTTCCTTCCTATTCAGTCAGGAGAGAAGAAATAGGAGAGTTTGGATGAGGCAGCCATCTGGGCTGTTTTTTGTGGCTTGGTTTAATTCAGGACAGTTTGTGTCCTGTAGGGAACAGGGCCTCTCTTTGTCCATGAACCCAGTCTGTACAGACGAGGTGCGGAGATAAACTCCTGCCAAAGTACTTGCTTACCCAACCATTCATTCATTTAAGAGACTTTTAGGGAGTGCCGAGTTAAGTGCCAAATACACTGCCTGGGGATGGGAATACAACAGAGAATAACAGCTGCAGAAGTGTTCCCGCTCTTACGGAGCTTACGTGCCAGGGAGGGGAGATAGACAGTAACTAAGTGTAGATGTCAGGCGGTAGATGGTAGGAAGAGAAAAGAAATAAAGCAAGGAGATGTGTGATACAGATGTGCTTGAAAAGAATTAGACTAGGAAGGGATTCACGTAGCAAACAGTGCTAGGTCCAGGTTAGAAGGGGGATTAAACCTCCCAACACACCTGTAAGTGTAGGCAGGATGTAGTTTGTGTCCTGGTTCAGCTTTTAACTCAATTTGTGATATTGGACAAGTCTCTTAACGCTCTAAGCTTCAGTTTACACTGCTCTAAGATGGGACCAGTAATACCTTCTTGGCTGAGCTACAGGAAGGATTAGTGATAATATATGTAAAGTCCTCCGCACAGAGCCTGGATGTAGTGGTGCCTCACCATTAGATGTGGTGTGATTAATTCTGCCAAAGGCAATTTTAAGGTACTGGAAAGTGAGGTGGCAGAAAGTGGAGTGTTGGAGTGGGTTGTGGCAGCCTGGGATGGTGCCCTGGGCAGATGGTGCCTCGGGGAACACCTTGAGGGTGGGTATGGAGGTTTGGGAGACACCTATGTGGATCGGTAGGGAGGAAAGGGCATGACCAAGTCTGGTAGGACCATGGCCAGGAGGCTTGTGTCTCCCTTTGCCTTGTCTACCAGGCGGTCCCCAGGCCCAGTCCTGCCCAAGACCCATCATCTCCCCACAGTGAGGGGGCAGAACTCATGCACCTCGATGCTCATGTCCAGCGCTGTGAGAACGTCCTGCAGCAGCTCCGGGCAGTGTTGCCCCAGATGGACATGGAAGGAGATCGCAACATCTGGATCGTGAAGCCAGGAGCCAAGTCCCGTGGCCGAGGTGGGTGTCAGCCCTGCACCCTGCACCAGCACCTACAGCCTACCTCCTCAACTAGAGGCCAGGGCTGTCCATAGTGCAGGCTCAACCGGAGCCAAACTGCCTGGATTTGAATTCCAGCTCTGCTATCAATATGCTTTGTGACCTTGAGCAAGTTATATCACCTCTCTGAACCTCAGTTCCCTCATCTATGAGAAGTGATGTTACTTCCTACAGGGTGAGGGTTAGAAGAGGCAGTGTGTCTCAAACTCAGCATGGTGCCAGGCAGATTAATCTTCCCCTAAACCTTGGCTGCTGTGATGATGCCAGCTTCTCCTCTCCTGTCCTCAGAGTTGGGTTGATATTTTAGGTAGGTCTGGTGATACTCACGTGCAGGTGCTTGTTATCTAAGGCTCTTAGGTTTGACCAGTGTGCCCTGTGAGATATAGCATAGTGGTTAAGGGTATGGATACTGGGAGCCAGACTGTCTGGGTTCAAACCCAAGCTTGCCTCCTGCTATTTGTAACACCTTGGGTAGGTTAGTTAACCTCTCATGCCTCATTTTCATCATTAGTAAAATGAAGTCAATAAATAAATACCTAGAGGATTAGATGAGTATGACATATGTAAAATATTTAGATTCTATCCTTTTACATAGTAACTGCTATATAAGTGCTATTATTTTTAGCAATTCTTGTGGCTCCTCAGCCCAGTGTGAATGGAATCTGAACAGGAGAGAGCCCACAAGCCAGGTGGTGCCTTAGTCCAGCCTTTAAAAGCTGGTTAAGGAGTTCTGAGGAGTAGAAGACAGACTTTTGGCAGACGCCTCCCAATACTGCCCTTGGACGGTTCGTTCATGTGTAAGTGAAGCCACGACAGCTCCAGACACTGTGGGACACTCTCTCAGGAATGTCACTTCAAAACTAACATCGTGGTCTTTATTTTTCTACAATACCTTGGAAATAGTTTTGTTGTTTTTTTTCCAAGTATGAAAGTATGTGGTTATTATATTGTAAAAAAAGAAAGAAAGCAAAAGCCACCCTTGATTTCACAGAGATAACTACTGTTAACCTTTCAGTGTGTTTCTTTCCACAATTTCTTCTATACATTTGGGGAGAGAGATTTATTTTAGTTTAGTTTAAACAAAGACATACTATTCTGCAGTCTCCTTTTGTAGTGTCCTTAATATCAATTAGTACTACTTTAGTACTACTTATTTATTCTTTGCATATTTCTTTGTCCTTAATAATAGATCTTGGAGATCACCTGATTTCAGAACATCTAAATCCGCCTTTTTCCCCCTGTTTTTAGCTTATTTTTTAAAAGTTTTTTAATTGTATTTTTTTCCATTACCATTCACCTCCCTTATACTCTTCTCTGCTACCACAATCACCACACTGATGTCCATGTCTATGTGTTTTTAGCTTACTGTTATGGGTACTTCTAAAATGCACAAACTAGCAAGAACAACACAATGAATCTCCATAAACCTAACACCAAATTAAAAATTTTTCTCTCCATTTTTAGAAAAATTTAATTGAAATGTATATATACTATATCTCATTGACAAGGGTACATACTGTGAGTGTACAAGTCCATGAACTGTCACAGTTGTGGAAGCAGCACCCAGGTCATGAAATAAAACATTCCCTGCACCCTGGAAGGCCCTCACCCACATTTCCTTCTAGACTGTACCTCCCACAATGGTGATCCCTATTCTGATTTATAATACCATAGATTAGTGTTGCCTGTTTGTGAATTTTATGTAAAAGGATAGTATGTACTCTTACCTCATTCTCTTTTACAGCTGCATAAATCTAATCTTGTTTAGATATACTATCATGGACTCACCTAATCCTTTAAAAAAACATTTTAAAAAAATCCTTAGAGAGAGGGAAAGGGAGGGATAAAGAAAGAGAAACTTTCAATGTGTGGTTGCCTCTTGCACCCACCCCATTGGGGACCCTGCCTGCAACCCAGGCATGTTCCCTGACTGGGAATTGAACCAGCGACCCTTTAGTTCACAGGCTGGCACTCAGTCTACTGAGCCACATCAGTCAGGGCTTGCCTAATCCTTTTCTGATGGGTATTTACATGGCTGCCAGTTTTTTCCCTATTTATTTGTTTATTGATTGATTGCTCTTATAAATAATTCTAATGAACAGTCTGTGCAGAGATCTATGGCCTTTCCCTTTTTTTCCTTAGGATAAATTCTTAGAAATGAAATTGCTGGGTTGGTCAAAGGGCATGGACAGTCTCAATCCTTTTTACACCAGGCATCGTGATTTTGGAAATCTTGGTGATCAGTCTGGCTATTTGAGAAAGAATCTGGCTTGGGAACCAGCAACAAATTATTCTGTGCCATTGGCAGGAGATTAGGCTGTTTTAGGGCCAAACAAGGAAGGAATGAGATTGATTTGTGAGTACATGTGTGTGATTTGCAGTGTGATTCTGATATTTAACAGCGTTACAACGCCCTATGCCGTATAAGCATAGATGCTTAATGTCACTAGTTGTAAAACAGATAAAATATATAAGCTACCATTTTCTGCCCAGGAAAAAGGCAAAAATAAATAACAGTGTTGGGTAGGATGCGGGTAAACAAAATCTCATTCGCTGTTGCTGGGAGTGCAGATTGGTGTAACGTCTTTGGCAATATAAAATGGAAAAATGCACATACCTTGGAGCCAGCAAACCTACATGTAGAAATTTATTTTATGGGTGACTAATAATAATGGTATAAGTTCACATTTACACAGAAAGCCCACCATATGCTAAGCACTATTCTAAATCTTTAACATGTTTAAATATATAGAATCCTATGAAACTAAGGCATGTATAGACTACCCCACAACCTGGAAAGATATCCATAGGACCTGGAAGCCACAGTTGGCTGCCTCTGGGGAAGGAGACATATTCTTAATTATATGTCCTTTTGTATTGTCTCCTTTTTGTTTCTCGTTTTATATTCTGTTGATTGTATTGAAAAAACAAAGTCATGTATGCACATGGTTTTTTAAAAAATCCCAGTGCTGTTTAATTTTTATTCATGAATATATTCCTTTTCAATCAAATAAAACTGGTTAATTTTTAAAACCATTTTTAAGGTTTTATTCATTTATTTTTAGAGAGAGAGGAAGAGCAGGAGAGAGAGTGAGAGAACCATTGATACGTGAGAGAAACATCAATCAGTTGCCTCTCACATGCCTCCAACCAGGGACCTGGCCTATGACCTAGGCATTGAGCCCTGACAAGGAATTGAACTGGCAACCTTTCAGTTTGCAGGCCAGTACTCAATCCACTGAGTCACACCAGCCAGGGTAAAATTGGTTAATTAAAAAAAAATTTAAATCCTTAGCAGATTTTCAACTTTCTCAAAGGCAATGAATGGCATTCTGATTGAGGCAGGCAGCCTAGCCCACTCGGCCCTATCATTTCTGTGGGGATAAGAGCTTATGGTGAGCTGTCCACGGTCCCTAGTCCTCTCCTAGCCGGAGCCTGCCCAGATCCCTGATTATCCCATTCCCTCCTTAGGCATCATGTGCATGGACCACCTGGAGGAGATGCTGAAACTGGTGGATGGCAACCCCATGATGATGAAGGAAGGCAAGTGGGTGGTACAGAAGTATATCGAGCGGCCCCTACTCATCTTTGGTACCAAGTTTGACCTGAGACAGTGGATCCTGGTGACCGACTGGAACCCACTTACTGTGTGGTTCTATCGCGACAGCTACATCCGCTTTTCCACACAGCCCTTCACCCTGAAGAACCTGGACAAGTGAGCCCCACCACTTACCTCCCATAAGCTCCCATTCTAGTTGGGGAGCTGGCAAAGCGGGCAATTCCAGTGCAGTGCTGGGCTCCAAACACAGACTCTGCAGGCAGGCAGGCCCGCCATCCATCTCACCACCTTCCACCTGTCATATAACGACTGAGTGCGTACCCTGTGCCATTCTCTGTTCTAGGCACTTGGGATGCAGCAGTGAACAAAACAAAAGTCCAGCTCTGATGAGTTCACAGTCTTGCAGGGAGAAACAGACAAGCAATGAACCTAATAAGTAAAATCATCTAATAGGCTAAATAGTGACATAAAAAAAAGAATGGAGAGCAGGGTAAAGGGGGTCAGGAGAAATTCTGTAGGAGAGAGGCAAGTTGCATCACTAACTTGTGGGGTGAGGGAAAGCCTTGTTGAGTCCTGAGCTTAAACTCCACCTCTGCAGGTTTCGAGCTGTGTGACTTTTGTCAAATGAAAACCTACTTAACTTCAGCTTCCACATCTGAAGAATGGAAGCAGTGATAGGGGACTCATAGCTATCAACTGTCGAATCGAGTGCTTGGTATGTGACAGGTGCTAAGCATATATCATGCATATTAGTCACAAAAATCCAGTGAAGTGGGTACTATACCTTCATTTTATAGCTGTGAAAGGAGCACTCAGATTAAATGATTTACCTAAGACCTCACAACTAGTCAGTGGTGAAGGCAGAACTTGAGCTCATGTCTTAGTGACTGTAGGGCCCATACTCTCACCCATCTTCCTACCTTCCAGGCACTGGGAGGGTTAACTGACACTGAGCTCAAAGCACTTAGCACTGTGTTCCCCACAGTGAGTGCCCTCAGGAGAGATCCTGAGAGATAAGACTGGTTCTGGCCCTGGAAGAATGTTATGGGCCCCAGGCCTCTGTCCTTGTCCTCCCCAGCAGGACCCCATCTCAGGTTGAATGGTCCACAGTGGCCCAGGGCTGGGTCCAGGGTTTGCCTGCCCTCCCCAGGTTTGGGTGGGAGGGGCAAAGGGGCCCAGACCTCAGCTCTATGCTCTCTGCCCCAGCTCGGTGCACCTGTGCAACAACTCCATCCAGAAGCACCTGGAGAATTCATGCCATCGGCACCCACTGCTGCCCTCAGACAACATGTGGTCAAGCCAGAAGTTCCAAGCCTACCTGCAGGACATGGGGGCCCCGAATGCTTGGTCCACTGTCATCGTGCCTGGCATGAAGGCTGCAGTGATTCATGCTTTGCAGACCTCCCAGGACACCGTGCAGTGTCGGAAGGCTAGCTTTGAGCTCTATGGCGCTGACTTTGTGTTTGGTGAAGACTTCCAGCCCTGGCTGATTGAGATCAATGCCAGCCCCACCATGGCACCCTCCACATCTGTCACCACCCAGTTGTGTGCTGGTGTGCAAGCTGACACCCTGCGTGTGGTCATTGACTGGCGGCTGGACCGAAACTGTGACACCGGAGCCTTTGAGCTCATCTACAAGCAGGTGAGATGGCTGGTCCCAGACAGGACCCCAGGGAGTCTTCCCCACTTCCAGGCTGCACCATAGTGAAGCACAGGCACTGCAGTCAGACAGACCCAGTTCAAGTCCTGGTCCTGCCTCAGTGACTCAGTTACAGCTCTTTCCTTATCTGTAAAATGGAGATGCCCCTACCATTTTTCTCATGGGGTTTGGGAGGATGAAATGAATTAATTTGTGTGGGTAATATTTCTAGAGTGGTGTATAGCATAGTATTCCTGAACCTCCCTGGGTTCAAAATCTCTGCTCAATAACTACAAGGTGTTTGACTCTGAACAACCTCCTAATCTCTAGGAGGGGAGGGAGTCTCAGTTTGCTCATCTGTAAAGCACGAATGAAAATAGTGCCTGCCTCATAAGGTTGTGCCAATTAAATGAGTTGAAAGCACGTTAGAACAGTGTCTGGCACATATTAAATGCTACAGAGGTTCTAGCTATTGTGGTTATTAACTAATAAGGTTGCTAGGTGTTTCATGATACATGGCATCACTGTAAAGTGCCTGGATAGATGAGTCAGTTAGTGGAAGCTACTGTTATTATTATTATTATTGTAGATACTCCCACTCAAAAAGGAGAGCCTGGGTGGGAAGTCCACAGGAATCATTGTTCCATAGAAATTCTGAAATCCAGTCTTAGCATATATTTCTAGTTTTGCTATTAGGATCCACTGTTACTTCCCAGGAGTTTTCCATAGCTCTTGCTTCCATCCATTGGGATCTCAGTTTGGCCCTGAATCATCCTTCCTTTCCTGTGGACATTCTCTATAGTTCTTAGTCTGTTACCTGCTCATAGAAATTTAGGGGTACACAAGTCTCTTTCGTTTCATATTGTACCTGTCCCTTCTAGTCCAGGTTGATATTTTTAAAAGCCCTATGTGGTTTTTTTTAAGATTTTATTTATTTACTTTTAGAGAGGGAAGGGAGGGAGAAAGAAAGAGAGAGAAACATCAATGTGTGGTTGCTGGGGGCCGTGGCCTGCAACCCAAGCATGTGCCCTGACTGGAAATCGAACCTGTGATGCTTTGGTTCGCAGACCACGCTCAATCCACTGAGCTACGCCAGCCAGGGCAGCCCTGTGTGTTTCTTACATATCAACTTTATAGTCCAGTCTATCATACAAAAGCCATGTCTACAAATCTAAGAGCTTTTCTCTCTTCTGTGAGACTGCTGTAGCACAATAGCCCTCAAAACCATAAAAATCCTGCTGTTAGCAGACCTCTGGGTGAACTCAAAATGTATTAGACTGAAACATAAGACCTACATGTATGCCCTTGGGATGCTTCAAAGATTTGTAGCAATTTTAATGGGCCCATCAGGCGTGACTTAGATCCCTCTGGAATTTTGTTGTGGTTTTTAAAAACCAAGATGTAATTGACAAATCACATTATGTTAATTTCAGGTTTACAGTATAGTGATTGGATATCTGTGTACGTGGTGAAATGATCACAACACTGAGTGCAGTTAACATCCTTCACCACATGTAGTTAACACATTCTTTTTGTGGTGATGAGAGCTTTCAGGATCTACTGTCTTAGCAACTTTGCAATATACAACACAGTATCATTAACTACAGTCACCAAGCTGTACATTACATCCCCCGGACTTATTTTATAACTGGAAGTTAAAACATTTTGACCACCTTCATACATTTCATTCACCCCTTAGCCTCCCATCTCTGGCAACCACTGATCTATCTGCTCTCTGTATGTATGAGTTCAATTATTTTGTTTGATTTTTTTTTAAGATTCCACATATAAGTGAGATCATATGATATTTGTCTTTCTCTGTCTGACTTATTTTACTTAGTATAAGGCCCTCAAGGTCCATTCATGTTGTCACAAATGGTAAGATTTCCTTCTTTTTATGATTGGATATTCTATTGGTGCGCGTATATATACACATATATACACTACATTTCTACATTTTCATTATCCACTTATCTGTCAATGGACACTAAGGTTGTTTCCATGTTTTGGTTTTGTAAATAATGCTGCCATGAACATGAAGGTGCATATATTTTTTTGGCTAGCGTTTTTGCTCCCTTTGAACAAATATTCATAAAAATGACATTTACTGGATCATGTGGTAGTCCTATTTTTAATTTTTTGAGGAACCTACATACTCTTTTCTACAGTGACTGCACCAATTTACATTCCCACCAACAGTGCATAAGGGTTTCCTTTTGTCCACATCCTCACCAATACTTGTCTTTTTCATAACAATCAAAAAGACAGGTGTGAGCTGATGTCTCCTTGTGGTTTTAATTTGCATTTCCCTGATGATTAGTGATGTTGAGCACCTTTTCATGTACCTGTTGGCCCTCTGTAGGTCTTCTCTGGAAAAATGTCTGTTTAGATCCTCACCCCATTTCATAATCAGATTATTTGTGTATTTTTTGCTAATGAGTTGTATGAGTTCTTTATCTATACTGAATATTAACTTCCTACCAGATATATGATTTGCAAATATTCTCTCCCATTTGGTTGGCCTTTTCATTTGCTGTGCACAAGTTTTTTAGTTTGATGTAGTCCCAGTTGTTTGTTTTTGCTTTTGTTTCCTTTGTTTTTGGTGTCAAATCCAAAAAATCATTGCCAAGACCAATGTCAAGGAGCATAGTATATATTTTATTCTAGGAACTTTATCTTCTAGGAATTCTAGGTTTCAGGTCTTATGCTGAAGTCTTCAATCCATTTTGAGTTGATTTTTGTATATGGTGTAAGCTAGGGGTCTAGTTTCATTCTTTTGCCTGTGGCTGTCCCATTTTCCCAAAACCATTTATTGAAGAGACTGTCCTTTCCCCATTCTTGTACCTGTATGTTCTTGTACCTCCTTTGTAATAAATTAATTGTGTGGGGTTATTTCTGGGCTTTCCATTCTGTTCCATTGATCTCTATGTCTATTTTTATGCCAGTACCATGCTGTTTTGATTACTATAGCTTTGTAATACAGTTTGAAATCAGGAAGCATGATGTCTGCAACTTTGTTCTTCTTTTTTTGCCTTTTTATTTATTTTTAATATATTTTATTGATTATGCTATTACAGTTGTCCCATTTTCCCCCTTCACTCCCCTCCACCCTGCCCACCCCCTCCAACCCACATTCCCCCCCTTTAGTTCATGTCCATGTGTCATAAGTTCTTTAGCTTCTACATTTCCCATACTATACTTGCCCTCCCCCTATTTTCTACCTATTGTCTATGCTACTTATTCTCTATATCTTTTCCCCCTCTCTCTCCCTCCCATTCCCCTGTTCATAACCTTCCATGTGATCTCCATTTCTGTGGTTCTGTTCCTGTTCTATTTGTTTGCTTAGTTTGCTTTTGTTTTAGGTATGGTTGTTACTAACTGTGAGTTTGATGTCTTTTTTTACTGTTCATAGTCTTTATCTTCTTTTTCTTAGATAAGTCCCTTTAACATTTCATATAATAAGGGCTTGGTGATGATGAATTCCTTTAACTTGGCTTTATCTGAGAAGCACTTTATCTGTCCTTCCATTCTAAATGAAAGCTTTGTTGCATAGAGCAATCTTGGATGCAGGTCCTTGCCTTTCATGACTTGGAATACTTCTTTCCAGCCCCTTCTTGCCTGAAAGGTCTCTTTTGAGAAATCAGCTGACATTCTGATGGGAACTCCTTTGTAGGTAACTGTCCCCTTATCTCTTGCTGCTTGTAGAATTCTCTCTTTCATTTTTACCTTGGGTAATGTAATTATGATGTGCCTTGGTGTGTTCCTCCTTGGGTACAACCTCTTTGGGACTCTCTGAGATTCCTGGACTTCCTGGAAGTCTATTTCTTTTGCCAGATGGGAGAAGTGCTCCTTTATTATTTGTTCAAATAACTTTGCCACTTGTTGTTTTTCCTCTTCTCCTTCTGGTACCCCTATAATTCGGATGTTGGAACGTTTAAAGATGTCCTGGAAGTTCCTAAGCCTCTCTTCATTTTTTTGAATTCTTGTTTCTTCATTCTTTTCTGTTTGATTGTTCCTTTCTTCCTTCTGGTCCCTTCCATTGATTTGAAACCCAGTTTTCTTTCCATCATGACTGGTTCCCTGTGCATTTTCCTTCATTTCTCTTATCGTAGCCTGTATCTGTTCATCTAATTTATGACCAAATTCAACCAATTCTGTGAGCATCCTGATCACCTGTGCTTTGAACTGTGCATCTGATAGGTTGGCTATCTCTCGGTCGCTTAAAAAAAACTAGCTCTGGGGCTTTTAATTCTGTTTGAGCCATCTTTATTATTTTATTTTAATTTTTTTTCTTTGGTCTGGTCACACCTGTTATGTATGAGGGGCGGAGCCTTAGGTGTTCACCAGTGTGGGGCACCTCAGTCGCTGGGTTGTGACGTTGTATGTGGGGGCGGGGTCAGAAAGGGAACAATGGCGCCTGCTCTGCTCTCTCTAGAACTTCAGTCCCCTTTGCCGCTTCCCACAAGCAAATTGGGCCCTTCTGGTTCTGGCTCCCAGGCGGGTGGGCTTGTGTACTCTCTCAGACTCTGTGGGTTTCCCCAAGGAGCCTCCTGTGAGGCTGAGAGAATCTCCTGGCCTCAACTCCCACAGGTGTTTTCAATCAGTGCCTTCAGGCTTTGTTTCCCAGCACTGGGTCCCTGGGTTGCGCGGTCTGTGTCGCTGCCAGTTTTCGCTTAGTTTGTCTGCTCGTGAATGTGTGGACAGCCAGCTGCCTTGCGCACCTCACTGGGTCTGCTCGTTGCCTCCCACGCCCAGGGTCTGCCACCGGTCCGTCAGCTGCCCCTGCGCGTCTGGGGTCTGCCAACTGCCATCTGGGCCCTGTGCACCCGCATCTGAGTCTGCCAGCCACCGCTTTTTCCTGCTGGGACCCCTCAACCCCTCTCCGTAGGCCTCCAACTCCACCCCTCCTTACCGGTCTGGATGAATGGTAGTCAGGCTTCCATTCGGTTCATTTCTCTCAGTTCTGGGTGTTTTTTGCTTCTAAATTCTTGTTGTCCTTAGTTTTGGTTGCTCGAGGAGGCACAGTGTGACTACCTATGCCTCCATCTTGGCTGGAAGTCTGCAGCTTTGTTCTTTCTCAAGATTGCTTTGGCTCATTAGGTCTTTTGGTGTTCCATACAAATTTTAGGATTTTTTTCTATTTCTGTGAAAAATGCCATTGGTATTTTGATAGGGATTGCACTGAATCTGTAGATTGCTTTGGGTAGTATGGATACTTTAACAATATTAATTATTCCAGTCCATGAACAGAAAATATCTTTCCATTTGTTTGCCTCTTCAATTTCTTTCATCACTTTACAGTATACAGGTCTTTGGTTAAAGTTATTCCTAGGTATTCTTTTTGATGCTCTTTAATTTCTTTTAATCTAGAACAGCCCCACTGCTTGTTTCTCCCCAGAGTCTGGATCTTTTGAAGGGATCAGGCTGATTGTTTTGTAGAACTGTCCCATATTCTGGATTTATCTGATTGTTTCCTTGGGGTGGTTTTGAACTGTTCTTCTGTTATCTGAATGTTCTGTAAACTAGAAGTTAGGTGAAAAAGCTTGATGAGGTTCAGCTTAACATTTTTGGCAAGACAACTTGAGAGGTGATGCTGGGTACCTCATACAGTGTCACAAGGCACGGCACTGTCAGAGCGTCTCTCGATCAGTGATGCTGACTGTGGAGTTAAGGTGGCGGCTACTAGATCTCTCCATTGTAAGCTGTGTCCTCCCCTTAGCAATGATCAGTTACTTTGGAAGGTGATACTTTGGCCCTGTGCAAATGACACATTTTCCTGTCATCCTTTTCACCTACTTGTTTTGATATCCAGTTTTAATTCTTGCCTTTTGTATCAGTTACAGAATGGTAAGTTTCAGATTCTCTTTCCTTCTACATTTATTAGCTGAGATTCTTCTGTAAAGATGAGCTTTTCCTCATCAACTCGGCTTTCTGGGAGCTCTCATATCTGGATTTTTCACAAGCTCCAATGACCCTGTTTAGATAGATTCTAATCAGGATCCTTTGATGACACAGAAAATACCTCAAACTAGCTCTGGATTAAAGTTCTTAGCGAGACACAGGGGCCTCTCTGGGAACACAGCTATAGGAGGTACCATTTGGCTTTATAAGAACTGAAATTCCACAGGAGAAATTTCTCTGCCTCCCTCTGCATATGTACTACTTCACCCCCCTCCACAGAATGCCTTCTTTCAAGCTCTCAGTTTCTGTTTCCCTGTAACTTGGGTTCATGTGAGGCTCTAGGCAGGTTCTAACCCTCTTCTCTGTCTGGGTGTCATAACTCAGATTCTCTCTGTAGAGAATCCAGCTGCACGGAGGGAGCTTTCCATCAGTAGTGGCCTGTGGAATAGAGCCACAGATGTTCCAGTGAGGGCAGCTCAGGGGGGCCAGGGGGTGGAGAGGTGCTAGTGGAGGCATGGCTGAGACTCCCACACTCCTCTGGGTTACTAATCCCAGGGCCAGTGACTCTCTCTAGGGACCAATTCAGGCCTCCAGGCCCAGACTCCTTAGAGGATAGAGGTAGGCTTCCCATTTCTCAGCCAAGAAATGTCTCCTGACTAGATGCCCCAGAAACCAATTCCATGCATCTCTGCCCAGAGTCCTTCTGGGCCTAGGATTCTAACAGCACTGTCTGAACAGGCCTTGTCTCCTCTTCTTCCCCATAGCCTGCTGTGGAGGTGCCCCAGTATGTGGGTATCCAGCTTCTAGTTGAGGGCTCCACCATCAAGAAGCCCTTGGCAATGTGTCACCGGCGGACAGGGCTCCACACAGCGCTTCCTCACCTGCTGACCCAGCGAGACTCTGGGGAAGGCAAGGACTCGGGGATCTTTATCCACATGTCAGCTCCTAGGAAAGTTCCTGGGGACAGGAGCCTGGAGCACTCCAAGAAGCCAGACTTCACTGCCACCACATCAACTGCTCAAAAGGGGAAGAAAGGCAAGGCAAAAAGTTCTACAGTCCTGGTCCACTCCAGTATCCAGAAGTGGGACTCACCCAACGCAAGGATGGGCTGCATTTTCACCAAGACCTTTGTTAGTGGGGATAGGCAGTCCCACCCCTTGAACAGATTGCCATTGAGTCTGAAGAACCCCCAGGCCCTGGCTAAGACCATTCCTCCAAAACACCCCAGGACCCCAAGGCAATTTCTTCCTGCTCTTCAAGCTTCTCCTAACTACCTGAATTTTCCCACTACCCACAGCCCCACCAAAGAGCTACCAGTAGCAAGTAAAAGTCACCACTTACAAAGTATTTTTTAAAAACACACAACCAAGTAAGTATTGTCCCTTCCCTTGCAAAGGAGTCATCCTGCAAGGCAGTTATTTCCAAGATGCCAGGACTCGGTCCCTGGTGGCTCTCTCCCCAGAGCCCAAGTTTTTCCTGCCACAATGTTCTGCCTTTGCCTCCCTGCACAGTTGCCTCTGGAGGAAAAGAACTAACATTTATACAGCACTTAACAGCTTACACTGTTTTGCTATATAACCAGCTCCTTTAGTCCTCACAGCCTAATGAGGTAGGTGCTATTATCCCCATTTTCCAGCCAAGGGATCAGGACGTTTAAGGAAGTTGCCCAAGGTTGCACATCTCAAAAGGGGCAGAGATGGGATGCAGACCCAGGTCTGTTGGACTCCAACTCGTGTGTCCTACCCATGGCCTCTGGAGGAGGAACTGGGAGGGCTCCATCTGCCTTCACATGCCCCAGCCTTCATATTCCCCCCACCTCTTGCCCTGCACACCCACCTTGAGGGGTAGCTTACTCAGCCTTGAGCACTCCCCCCCTACCCCCACCACCCCAGGCTTTCACAGCACCTCTTGCTCCCACAGCCCCTTACCACTTCCCCAGCCTCCACACCAAGGCCCGGCTGCCTTCTCTCCATGGGCTCCGACCTCAGGGCCCAGTCTTTGGACTGCAGCACAGCAAGCTGGTGGGCTCCAAGGCCCTGTTGACCACAGGCAAGGCCTTGATGATTCTACCTACCGCCAAGGTTTTGATTTCCTTCCCACCTAAACCTGAGCTCAAGTGGGCACCCACCATCCTGAAACCAAGAAAGGTGGGCCTCAAACTATGACTCGCATCCAGGAGGGCAATGATGAGTGCTGGGGTCAGGGCTGGAGGGCACAGGCAGAGGGCAGCTCCCGGGCTGGCTGGAGCCCCAAGGGGAGGGCTTGTTTCCCTCAGAATTCCCTTCCTAGACAAATTCCTGATCATCTCTCCCCTTCTTCCCTCCTTTTATACCAAGGCTGCTGTTGTTCCCAAGCACCTTTGTGGTCCCCATCCTGGAAGTGCCTTGTGGCCTTTACCCTCTGAAGTTAGAAATCTTCCTAGTACACATAGGAAGATCAAGGCCAAAAGCGAGTTCAAGGCCAAACTCTGTGACAGACTCAAGGCTGAAGCATGCCTCATGAAGACACTGAGCCTTCCAGGATCCCTGCCTCTAATCAATGCACACCAGGGATTGGGGGGAATGCAGGATGTGAGGCTAGAGAAGCTCTTGCTTCAGGCCTCACTGCCCTCATCCTGGGTGCAGCACCAAATAAAAAGGAGCAAATAAAGTATTCTTGGCTTGGCTTCGTTTCTATCAGAGGGTGAACAGAGTGTGGCGTGGGGCTCTGTACCCCAAAATCTAGAGCAAGAGTTAGAGGCCATCAGGAACTCCTCCAGGAAGCAAGGCTCAGAATTCCCACATAGTGGCAGACATGGGACTTCCTGTTCAGGAAGGCTCTCTGATCTTTAGGTAGGGGGATAAGTCTTACTTTACAGAAGAGGCAACTGTCTGAATGAGGCAGTATGGCTTGCCCAAGATCACGGGGCAGTGGACAGAAGTCTGGGATACACGGCCAACGTGGCTGACCACCGGGAGTCCCCCAAATTCCTAAGACCGGAAGAGGAGCTGGGCTGACATCTGATGGGCACCAGGTTTACAACATGAGAGATGAGGGAAGGGTGGACCTTGCCTGAACCCCAGCCCTTCTCCAGAGGGAGTGGGTCTGTCCCTTCCTCAGCAAGTGGTGACGGTCACCTGTAAAGAAAATATCCAACAAACCATACCCACCTGAAAAGTAAGGTATTCCTTAGTTATGGGTTGAATGGTATACCCCTTTCCAAAGATGTCTGCTTAGAACCTGTTGATATGACTTTATTTGGCCAACGGGTCTTTGTAAATGTATCAAAACGTCTTGTAAAGCTATTGAGATGGGATCATCCTGGATTTTCCACATGGGCCCTAAATCCAATGACAAGGGTCCTTGGAAAGGAAGACGAACACAAGAAGGCCATGTGCAGATAGAGGCCGAAATTGGTGTGATGGAGACACAAGCCAAGGAACACTAGGAGCCACCAAAGGCTGAGAGGCCAGGAAGGGCCCTCCCCTGGGGCCTTCGAGAGCACAGCCTTGTCAATACCTTGACACAGACTTCCAGCCTCCAGAACCACGAGATTTAACTTGTTTTAAGTCACTTAGGTTGTGGTAACTTGCTATGGCAGCCACAGGAAATACACTAGGCACACGAAGCTACATATACTCTGACCCAGAAACTCTTGCGTAACAACCAGGAAATACGAGCAGGTTCACAGCAGCAGTGCTGTAAGAGCTGAAAAACCTAACTGTCCAGTAACAGAATGGATACACTGATGTATTCCAGCACTGGAGTTCAAATTCCATGCCATACAACACACGCATTTCTCAGTGTGGAGTGAGAACACATCACAAAAGAATATATACAGTGTAATTCCATTTACAGAAACTTGGGGGAGAGGCATAATGAGATATATCATGTAAAGATGCATACATATGTGGTAAGACTTAAAAAGACAAGCAAAGGAAGAGTTCTTCCATCAGGGCAGTGGTTACAACCTAGTTGGAACATCTCAGGGAGCCTTTACGAAAGATTGATGCTAGGGGTCTGGACTCCAGGCCGATCAAACCAGTATCTTTGGGGTGTATAATGGAGATTTTCTAAAGCTTCCTGAGGGGCTATGTAGGGGAGGGGCACTTCTAAAGTGGACTAGGGTTGAGAACTGTTGTTCTATAAGAGGCGTTTCTATTTCATGCCCTGAGTGATGGTTACTTGGGTGTTATCTTATAATTATTATTTAAATCACCAAGATTTAATACATTCTGAGATGTTTTATGCACTCTGTATGTTTTAATATATTTCACAATTTTTAAAAGAAAACCTCACCATCTTCACTGACATGAGCTTCCCCAGAGCAGTCAAATTCGCAGAGACAAAGGAGAATGGTAGTTACTAGGGTCTGGGAGGGGGGATGGGGCTTTAATGTTGAACAGGGACAGAATTTCAGTTCTGGAAAATGAAGAATTCTGAAGGCAGATGATGGCAACAGTGGCAAAACACTGAATGTGCTTAATGCCACTGAGCTGTATACTTAACAATGGTTAACAGAGTAAATCTTGGTAGGTGTATTTTATCACAATGAAAAAATCTGACATTTCTTTCTAGCTAGAATTGGGACAGAAACAGCCCAATAAAAGGCCACACATTGATCTCAGCAGAAAGTATTGTCCGTGATAAACATTTACTTTCTCAGCAAATCTTCAAAACCATAGTTACATACATTTAGTGAGTTAGGTACATTTATTTTCTCAAGTCCAGAGAGGTGAGGTTATTTGCCCAACACCACACAGCAAGTGGCCTAGCCAGGATTTGACCTTGGGTTAGTCTGACTACACAGCCCAGGGTCTTAAACCATGACCTCACTACATGGCGAGCACTGAACTCATTCTCCTAGGGCCTGCGGGCTCCTCACACCCACCACTTTCCAGTAAGAACAGGAGAAGGACTATCGCTGGTGGAGCCCCAGGCACTGCAGAGTCCTGGAGAAATAAGGGGGCAAGGGTGCCAAAAGCTCTATGAGGGCGTCCCTGGGTCTGAGGCCTGGGAGGCAGAGACGATGTAGGTGGAGGTGCAAGGGCAGCTGGGCCGCCTGGGAGGGCGTCAGGCAGAGGCGTCTGAGGAGGGCTTCATCCAGGACCTGGGGTGGGAGAGGCATGTCAGCATTCAGCCAGGTCAGTTCCAACCAGCTCTAAGCAAAATGGAAGTGAAGCAAGTACTTCCTCCTTTCCTCTATGTCCATAGTTGTTAACTTCCTTTTTACACAGACACATGTACACATTCAAAACACACTCAATATGGCAGACATCAGCTAGGGGTTCACCAAATCAGTTTCTACCTAGGCATACAGCTAAACTACGTTTCCCTGTGCCTCCTGCCGTTTGGTGAGGACAAGTGATTGAGTTCCAGCCAACAGAATGGGAATGTACGTATATGTGCCCCCCTCCAGAACTGGCCCATGAAAATCTCCCACATGAACAGTACCGTCCGCACTTATCTGCCAGCTAGATAGCAACAGCCTGGGTCCCTTAGTGACTGCTTGGATCAAAGCCCACCTGTATCCCACCCCCATTAATTGGACTTAAAATGAAGGAACCAATGTGTTAAGACTCTAGTACTTTGGGGCTACTCTGTTAGAGCTGATAGTTACCCTTATACAGGCAACCATTCCTACCCCTTATACCAAAGAGACTCAAAGAATGGCAGCTTTAGAAGGGCCTTTAGAAACCAGCTAGTTCAACTCCCTTATTGAACAGATGGGCAGAGTGAGGTGCAAGAGAGGGGTGTCACTTGCTCAGGGCCATACAGCAAAACAGGGGTACAGACAGCCTCTGAAGCTGAGAGGACTGCCTCCCAGTCCCAAGCTGCACAGGTAATGTCTGGAGATGCTGCCCACCCTCGTCCCCTGGCCCACCCCCAGGAGGCAGAGGGCAAAAGGCCTTGGGTACCTGTCTTTGGGGTTTGGTGCTCTCAGCTGGCAATAGAAAGCGCTGGCCCAGGACAGCACCCACGCGGGCAGAATACCTGTGGTCCCCAAGCACAGGGCAGAGCTGCAGCACCATGTGTACCTGTAGCTGACTGGGGAACACTGGGAGACAGGAGAGAGAGGACAGATGGTGAGCAGCTGCTCTCTCTGTCCAACCCAGTATCCTCCCTCCCCATTTCCTCTGGGCAAACACCTCCCCCCTCCCCGTTCTCAGATCAGGTGGTTTCCATGAGGCCAACCCTACTGCCCTGGCCTCCAGAGCAGGTTGGGACAGTCACAGCTATCAATCCACCTGGCCTGTGGGTTCACCCAGGAAGAGAGGCAACCCTGAATTTATTGTTGAAGCTACTGGGAATAAAGACTGCTTGTTCTTGCTGGGGTGCTAAACTGAAGGGTGAGGTGTAAGCCTGGAGCTGCTGGAGACCCTGGCCATCTCCCCTTCACCAGGGGAGCACCTGTGGGAGAAAGCCAACGTACAGGAGGAAGGAAAACATGGAGAAACAGCTTCCTGATGGCATCCCTGAGTCTCTGGTCCTGCCAAATTATGTGAGCCAAGAATTTATTTTTTTTGGCTTTCACCAATTTGAACTAGCTTTTGGAAAACTTACAATCAAAAGTACCTTGACCAATACAGAAATTGGGGGGGGGCGCTATATGCTAGACATGGCATAAAAGGTTTCGCACGTGTAAGCTATTTAGCAATCATGACAACCCTGTAAGATGGGTCCTACCATCACTGTGGAAAACCAAAGCTCAAGAAGTGATCTGCCTACCACCATAAACGGATTTAAACCCAGGAGCTGTACTCTGCTTCCACGTCTGGTAATAATCTAAAAACCCTCTTGCTATAAACTACCTAGAAACACTGGGGAAATATAAGTCATCCCTTTAAATATACAATGGGCATACAACAAGTAAGGTTCCCGAGACCAAAATACAAAAAGGAAAAACAGAACATATAAGAGCCAACATTTCACCTATTCCAGGGGTGCTGCCAACCTTGACATCCAGGGGGACTGGGTTTAAGTAGCCACCCTGGGGGCCAGGGATGAGGCCTTGCTGCCCAAATGAAACCCTAGCGGGGCTACATCCTCAGTGAAAGGGTGGGCCAGGAGAACAAGCCAGCCACCAGAGAAGCCATAAGAGCAATAAACAAGTTTTCCCCTGAGAATTCATGGCAACGAGCCTGCTCTCACACAGGTCTAGGGCTCTAATGCTTCTTGAATACTCTGAACTTCCAACGGAGACACTAATATTTAGGGAGGTCCTAAAGTAGTGAGAGCCCCAAAGCATTTAGCAGAAGCAAAGGCACAACCTTTCCCAAAGGTCCTACCTAAAATGAGGCAAAAGATTTCCATGGATGATGGCCCAGCTGAACCTGAATTCACAATCCTGAGTCATAGAAACAATCCACCAAGCGTGAGAGTCAGCAGCACACACAATAGGTTTATACTCTCAAGAATTTCAGACAATGGAATTAGAGAAATACAATTGTTTTAAATGATTAAAGACAAAAAAGAACAAATAGTATGGGGGGAAAACATGTCATATTTTTTTAAGGACACTTGTATTTGTGAAAGAACCAAATAGAAGTGAAAAATACAGTCAAGTCCTGGCTGGGTAGCTCAGTTGGTTAGAGCATCATCCCAATGCGGCAAGGTTGCATGTTCCGTCCCAGGTCAGGGCACATACAAGAATCAACCAATGAATGCATGAATAAGTGGAACAATCAATTGATGTTTCTCTCTCTAAAATTCAATTAAAGAAAATAAAGCCATGCCCTGGCTGGTGTAGCTCAATGGGTTGAGCACTGGCCTGCTAACTGAAAGGTCACGGGTTCAATTCCTGATCAGGGCACATGCTTGGGTTGCAGGCCAGGTCCCCAGTTGGGGACGTGCAAGAGGCAACCAATCGATGTTTCTCTTGTACATCAATTTTTCTCTCTTTCTCCCCCTCTTCCCTTCTCTCTAAAAAATAAATAAGGAGATAAAAGTTAAAAACAAAACAAAACAAAACAAAAACAAACCAGCCCTGACTGGTGTGGCTGTGTGTGTAGGGTATCGTCCCATAAACCAAAAGGTTGCTGGTTTGATTCCTGGTCAGGGCACATGCCTGGGTTGCAGGCCAGGTCCCCAGTTGTGGGAATGCGAGAGACAACTGATCAATGTTTCTTTGCACATTAATGTTTCTCTCCTCTCTTTATCCCTCCCTTCCTCTCTCTCTAAAATTAAATTAAATTAAATTAAAAAAAAAACAAAACAACCTCACCCTCCACACCTAGTTTCATCACAGGGAAACTACAGACCACCAAAGACAAAAAGAAGGCCCTGAGATCAGTAACTAAGAGAAAAAATAGATAAGCTACAAAGGAATGACCGTTAGAATGACAGTAGAAGCACTGCCTTCTCCGCTGGGCCTGCTCACATACACTCTGGGGGGTCCATCAAATGCTCCCAGGCTGCTCCTAACACCACCACTTTCCTCCTACCCCTTCACCTCCTCATCCAAGTGCAGCCCTAAAGTCTGGCTGGGGCTCTAGACCCACTTGTGACCCACCTGTTAGTGGTTGCAGCTGGACCAAGGCACAGCCAGAACCTGTGGCCACCACACGGAAGTGGCTTAGGGTCCTCTTGACACCTTCCAGGACATCCTTTCGGGATGGAGACTTCACTGGAACTACCTGTGGTATCAGCCCCCAAGGATGAAGAAGCTTCACACATACCTGGGAGCTATACCTAGACTCCTCCCTGTGCCCAGTAGACTTAGGACAGGCAGTATAAGCAGTGGTCACTTGCCTGTTATAGAGGACAGGACAGCCAGTTACCCACACCCCAAGTCTATAGACTTAACTGCTCTATAAGGGTAATATGTCTGGACAGTCCCCTCTGTTCCCCACCCAGGCCCTGACTCACGAGATCAACGCCATCAACATGATCCAGTTTTAGAGCTGCTTGCACCTTCCCCTCTGAAGTAGCTGGGATCCCATCAGTGACAGCCCTGAGAAAGAAGCAAGAGGAGGTCACACAGTGGCTTGTCAGGACCTCCCCACTGCAATGGGAGCCTGCCAGCACCTCTCACCAGTAGGTGGCTGTAGGTCTCTGGGCTCTTCGTGAATGGACAAAGAACTTCTGGAGGTGGCTTGCTGTCTGAGGACAACTGGAGAGGAGTACAAGCCCAGAGGTCTCCCTGGAGGAAGAGAACAAATCACAAAAGTTAAAGTCCCTTGGGCTCACTTACAAAAAAGTGAGAAACACTGACCTACTTAAGGCCAAAGAGTAACACCAAACTATAGCACAGACCTCCTTCTGAGAAGCAAGGCTCCCTCATGTTTGATAATCAGGCCACGTAGCTCACCGTGTCTCTCATTCTGCCCTGGCCCCCAAGGAGCTCGGAGTCAAATGCCATAACAATTACCACCAATTGCTGAGTGTCTACCATGTGCTAGGCACCGTACTAGGAATTTTATATACATATTAGCTCTGAAAGAATTAAATTCCCCACAAACAAGCCCAAGAGTTTGTGAAATTACAAAAATATTTCTTCTCAAGCACCACCTCTAATTGATGGCAGTTAGAGGAAAGCTGATATCCATGATCAACTCCCAATGCCTGCCATGAGTATGGGCTGGGAAAAGCGACTGCATACTGAGCATTGGTATAATCAGCTCTATGTTATGATTAAGGGAGCTGAGGATCAGTGAGGTTTCATGCTTTGCCTAAGATCACAGTTTGCGCACAAGGATCCGAACCCAGGTCTGCCTGCCCCCTTCTGTACCTTGTATTCTACCTCTATGACCCCAAACTAGCCATGGAAATGTCTTGGCTTATTTCTAAGCAACATGTTCCCGAACCTTAGATGGGTGCCTGTCCTCCTACCTCCCTATCATCCCCACCACTTACTTCCCAGATGCTTGGACAACCTGGAGCTCCTGCTCCCCAAGCCCCAGGGATTGGCTCAGCTCTGGCAGCACAGAGAACAATGTCAGCTCTCCTGGTTTTCCTGGGAAAAAAGACAGAAAATTACAAGTTGCTCCCAGAGGCAACTTTATCCCACCACCCCCTTCTCTTCATTATTCCCTCCCTCAGAGATATCAAACTCCCTTTCAGTGCATCTCCTTCCCCTGCCCATACCTGTCACTGGAAGACCCTGTGGCTTGTTCAGTGTCACTAGTGGTCCTGAAACACACATGACAGGAACATCATTGACAACACAAGCAGCAGTTAGAGTTTAGAAAGCACTTTCTCAAATTATGTTACCATGCAGCGCTGCTACAACTCTCAGACATGAGTTATCAGCCACACCCGGAACTGAACTTCCTGTCCCTCACATATACTAAGCTTACTCACGCCTCAGGGCCTTTGCATTTACTGTTTCCTCTGTCCCAGATTTTCACATCTGTCTCCTTCATATCACCTTGGCTAAAATGTCACCACCAGAGAGACCTAATTCTGCAACCTAATATCTGCCCATGCTCCTACAGTTCCTCACTGTCATAACACTTTTATCATAGCACTGATCACTAGCTAGTACCTTGTTCATTTATTCTGGGTTTAATCCATTTCTCCTACTGAACTGTTGGCTCCCTGAGAGTGGGAACAATATTTATCTTGCATAGCTGTGCCTAGAACAGTGCCTGGAACACAGCCTATGCTCAATAAGTAGTTGAGAAAATTATTAAATTGCTTAATGAAGACTGATGCTCAAATTGTTATTTTCCTAATGCCACACAGCACACTGATTATGGAGCCTAGATCTGACTCCAAAGCCTGTGTTTTGTCCATAAGCAATTTATTATAGCAATTTCCATTCTAACGTGCCTACTGTGTTCAAGACTCTAGTTCTTCACACCCTCCCACCCTACACCCCATGCTCATAATGCTGAGACTAGGAGAGATTATGTGGTTCTTCCCTGCTCATGCCTCTGGTAGGAGGCAGACCAGGATTCGACCCCAAAGGCTTTAGTAGGGAGCCCAGTCAGGCCCTGGGAAGGCTCAGAGCAGCAGGCTCCCCTCCCAGGTCTCTGTGCAGCTCTCCCTCTCACCCTCACCTTTCTGGTCCACCACAGATGCCCTCAGCACATCAATGAGCTCCTCCCGACTGAGGTTCTCTGGCTGCAGTTGCCCTGGGAAGGGCTGGTTTCTCAGGGACCTCGACCGTTTGCTGGAGCCTCGAGGATGCATCTGATGCCTGGAAAGGTGGGGTAAGCAATAGCTTAATGATTCGTTTCCCAAGGTGCTGCCCATTCTTATCTCCACACGCCTCTTCCCAACCCCTAAAAAATGCCTCAGAATGCCTGGTTTGAGCTCTCTGAAAACTCTAGTTCGACTGGCCCTGTTTTACAAAGGACAGAACTGAGGCTCAGCGAGGACTGCAGACTAATGTGCCATCGCACAGCTGAACCGGCATTAAAACCCACATCTTAATTTCAGATCCCGCACACATCTTCCCTCAGCCCCACCCTCCCTCTCACACGAAGTTGGGGGCGGGTGCAATCACCGGGCCTCTGTGCCAAAGCGTCCGACCTTACGAGCTGCGCAGACCCCAGGACCCCGCCACCAGCCACCCCAGAGGTGGTCCAAAACGCTGTAGCCACCCATCTCCCGTGTGAAGTTAGTGCGCATGTGTTTAGAGGGCAACTCCACCCCCGGCTCGTCTGCAGTACGCTAATTGGTTAGATTGACTGTCAGTTGGAAAGCAAAAAGGTGAGGCGTTAGGGCTTGAGAAGGCGGAATTTTGCCTTGCCCTGGAAGGAAGTGAATCGATTCGCCCTTGTGCTTTTAGGAAACACTCGGGGCTGAGCGGAGGCGGGATTTCTCAGGGTTGGAGGAGCTGTATTAGGTTGTGGTTGATAGCTCCTGACAGTTGTAGTGGGGTCGCAGCATGAATTGACAAAGGGCTTTCTAAACTCTTCTGCTTTTGTTGTCCATTAGAGTTAGATTTATGTACAAAACCGAGACCTAAGGTTAAGGTTTTCTGATTACCATTCCAATTCTTAGGAGCCTTCAGACTCAAAAAGCCACTCTTATGCACAATATTGGAAGGCAGGTGGTGAAACCCACACCCTTTTGATCAGTAAATCTGCTTGGAAGAACAGCCTGGTGCATAATCCAAAAGCAGAAAAAGTTCAGAGACAGAGATTCATTAAAGCATTATTTATAAAAGCAAAAACAAAACGAATCTCAAAACTGGGAACATAAATTGTCCTGTGATTAGCTTTATAGGGGAAACGAATCTTATGTCACCCATTCAACAGTTTTTGAATGCTATCTGTATTCCAGTCCTTGGCATTAGTAAGCTGGAAATACAGATCAGCAAGACACAGGCACTATCCACAAGAAGTTCAACTAAGCGGACACGGTTCAGATCACAGGATCACAACACACCTTGCTAAACCCTGTGCAGATGGTAAGAGAGAAGAGTGAGGAGGCAGGTGAAGTCAGAACAGCTGTCCAAACATGGGTTGTGATTGACAAGCTGTGAAGAACTTACACAAATTCACGAGGAGGCAGAGGGAGGGAACAACAGATGAGTTAAGTGGGGATGATGGTGGAGACCAAAATGGATTGTATCCTATAATTATAGTTATGGAAAAGTTACATGCAACCTGTGCATTGTTTTATTTATTTACTAATAGCACTATAACTTTTAATTCTTTGTTTATATTAGCAAAAGACTTCAAATAACCTAAATCCATCAACAGAGGGATGGCTAAGTGAGTTGTATCACACCCATACCATGTAGCCATTAATTAGTGTATAGGTCTATATGTGCTGATATTAATCAATCTCCAGAAAATATTAAGTCAAAAAAGAAAAGTGAAGAACAGTGTGATTTGAATATGCATATATAGTATATATACTGGTTTGATTCCCAGTCAGGGCACATGCCTAGGTTGTGGGTCAGGTCCCCAATTGGGGGCCTGTGAGATGCAACTGATCAATATTTCTCAGCCTCTCTTTCTCCCTCTCTTCCCCTCTCTCTAAAAATAAATAAATAAAATCTTTTAAAAAATAAAATAAAAATAAAGAAATAAATACAATCTAAAGAAAAATTATTTTTAAAAAAGTTTTCTATAAAGCAGTATGCTGGACTTCTGGCCAAGATGGAGGCATAGGTACACACACTGTGCCTCCTCATGCAACCAAAATAAGGACACCAATTTAGAAACAAAAAACAACAAACTGACAGAAAACTGAACTGTATGGAAGTCTGACAACCAAGGAATTAAAGAAGACATATTCATCCAGACCAGTAGGAGGGGTGGAGTTGGGCAGCTGGGTGGAAAGGGGTTGCAGCAAAGTGGCAGTGGGCAGACCCACGAGGCAGCAGCGCACAAGGTGGCTGGTGGACCAGGCAGTCCCACATTTGTGTGCAAATAAACCAGGTGAAACTGGGGAGCAAGACAGACTGTGAAACCCAGGGTCCCAGCTCGGGGAAATAAAGCCTCAAAACACCTATTGAAAACACCTGTGGGGGATGAGGTGCCAGGAGAAACTCCCAGCTTCACAGGAGAGTTCTTGGAGAGACCCACAGGGTCCTAGAATATACACAAACCCACCCACACAGGAATCAGTACCAGAGGGGCCCAATTTGCTTGTGGGAAGTGGGAAAAATGACTGAAATCCAGCAGGGAGCAGAGCAAGCGCGATTGTTCCCTCTCGAACCCCTGCCCCACAAACAGCGTCACAACCAAGCAACTGGGTTGCCCCACCCTGGTGAACACCTAAGGGTCCGCCCCTTACTATGTAACAGGTGCGCTGAGACAAAAAATGGCCCAAATAAAAGAACAGATCTAAGCTTCAGAAAAAATACAACTAAGCGATTAAGAGATAGCCAACCTATCAGATGCATAGTTCAAAACACTGGTAATCAGAATGCTCACAGAATTGGTTGAATTTGGTCACAAATTAGATGAAAAAAATGAAGGCTATGCTAAGTGAAATACAGGAAAATGTACAGGGAACTGATAGTGATGGGAAGGAAACTGGGACTCAAATCAATGGAGTGGACCAGAAGGAAGAAAGAAACAATCAAAAAGAAAAGAATGAAAAAACAAGAATTCAAAAAAATGAGGAGAGGCTTAGGAACTTCCAGGATATCTTTAAATATTCCAATATCTGAATTATAGGGGTACCAGAAGGAGAAGAGAAAGAGTAACAAATGGAAAAGTTATTTGAACAAATAATAAAAGAGAACTTCCCCATTCTGGCAAAGGAAATAGACTTCCAGGAAGTCCAGGAAGCTCAGAGAGTCCCAAAGAAGTTGGACCCAAGGAGGAACACACCAAGGCACATCATAATTACATCACCCAAGATGAATGATAAGGAGAGAATCTTAAAAGCAGCAAGAGAAAAGGGGACAGTTACCTACAAAGGAGTTCCCATCAGAATGTCAGTTGATTTTTCAAAAGAGACCTTACAGGAAAGAAGGGGCTGGAAAGAAGTATTCCAAGTCATGAAAGGCAAGGACCTACATCCAAGATTGCTCTATCCAGAAAAGCTTTCATTTAGAATGGAAGGACAGATAAAGTGCTTCTCAGATAAGGTCAAGTTAAAGGAGTTCATCATCGCCAAGCCCGTATATGAAATGTTAAAGGGACCTATATAAGAAAAAGAAGATAAAAAACATGTACAGTAAAATAACAGTAAACTCACAATTATTAACAACTACACCTAAATCAAAAACAAACTAAGCAAACAACTAGAACAGGAACAGAATCACAGAAATGGAGATCACATGGAGGGTTAGCAACAGAATAGTGGGAGGGGGAGAGAGGGGGAGAAGGTACAGAGAATAAGTAGCATAGATGGTAGGTTGAAAATAGACAGGGGGAGGGTAAGACTAGTATGGGAAATGTAGAAGCCAAAGAACTTACATGCATGACAAATGGACATGAACTAAAGGGGGGGGGGGAATGTGGGTGGGAGGGGGTGTGCAGGGTGGAGGGGAGTGAAGGGGGGAAAAATGGGACAACTGTAATAGCATAATCAATAAAATATATGTTTTTAAAAAGAAAAAGAAAGCAGTATGCCATGTTATATCAACAACCTCGTATATCTCATGCTTACCATTTCTCTTAGTTGTATTATTTTTTCTTGTGCTTGATTTAGTCTTGTGTTGTTTTATACAGTAACATGTAATACAGGCTTGTAGACTAGGAGCAATAGGCTATACTATATAGCCTAGGTGTGTAGTAGACTATATCATCTAGGTTTATGTAAGTCTATGACTGTGTATGTGTGTTATATCATCTAGGTTTATGTAAGTCCATGACTATGTATATGTGTGAAATTTATGTGTATTTATTAGATTTATATACTCCTGCATTTTTCAAAGGACACACAAAAATGAGATAGTGGTTGCTTCTAGAGAAGCAATCAGAGGTGAAAAGATGAACAAATATTTTTTCCTTTCAGAGTTTTATTGAGTTTTTTATCTCACCAATTTATTTCTTCTTCTACACACACACACACACACACACACACACACACACACACACACACCTAGTTTTAAAATCTAAGGTATAAAAGACTATAAGATTCATAAAATTTTTTAAATAATAAACATTTAAAAAATAAAAATAGGTAGAAGTAAATTTCCTTAAAAGACTGTGTGATTGTATGTACATGACATTTTAGGGACAACACTCCAACCAACTGAGCCACACCAGCCAGGGCCTATACATGACATTTTAGAAAAGGCAAACTAGGCTCACAGAAAACCAAGTGGATCCCAGAGGCTTGGGGTGGATGGCAGGATGGGGATTGACCAAAAAGGGGTATGAAGGAGCTTTTCAGCACCCTGGCAAGGGTTGTTACATACTGTGTAAATTCACCCAAATTTAACTGGACTATATATCTTAAAAGGGTGAATTTTATTGTATGTCAGTTATACCTCAAAAAACTTTATTTCTAATTCAAAGATTTAAATAATCAATTTTTAAATCGATGAGAGCAAATAGTACTGACAAGAAATTTGGCAAGAATGTAGGAGGTTTTATTTTGTTTTGGGCGTGGACATTAGTGTGCTTTGTCATAAGGTCCCACGGTATTTTAGAATCCTTCTTCTGAAGGTCTCCTGTGCATTTATAAGTGTTACAGTAGAAGAAGAGGTCAGAGGGGAAATAAAGGCAAAGCCCTTACCATTGCAATCTAACAGAGAACTTAATACATGAGCCTAAAAGCAAAGGCTCACCTGTTGACTCCTGAGCCTGGCCCCATAAGGCTGCCAAGCATTCCGAACAACACATTGCAAACTATGATAGCGCAGGGAGAAGCCCTTGAAGGTCTGTGTGTATCATCTCCACTAGCTGGAAAAAGGAAAACCTTGAGACTGTGTACTCATCCCAAGGCCTAGAAGGGAGAAGAAGAGGGGGAGTACAGTGCCCAAAAGGGAAAAAACCCATAAAACATCTTTGGTTAACTGCCTACCTCCTGTCACATATGCAATGAACAAATAAAGTCTGGAGTAAGGCAAGGATTGGGGCTAACTAATACTCACCAATCAGAAGGAGAGAGACATACCTACATTTGGGTCATCATGTCTCCCTCAGGGAAACTGGCACCACCCTTACTCATCAATCAATATATAACTTTTTCACCCTGACCCCACCAACTATGTACATCCTCAGAATGAAAGACTTGCTCTCTTGGCCCTTTTTGCCACACTGGGGCCCCCTGGCCAGCTACCTGTGGCCACCCTGCTTTAGCCACCCCTGCTCTAGCCACATTTGCTTTTACTTTCCCATTAGAACTTAGCACTAGTAAACTTTGCTTGCACACTAGTAGACTTGCTAATCTGTAATTCTTTACTGTGTTGGTGAGAAGAACCGAGTTTCTGGGACTTTCTCCCATAACATAAGCACCAGCTTGAACAAGATGGAAAGACTGAGGCCTAGTAGCTGGGACAAATCCTAAGTTCACTGCAGCAGACCTCTCCTTCGCTACCTTGCTCTGCTCCAGGAGGGGCCATTCCTCTACTTGGACTAACTGCTGGCCCCACTGAGGCTTGAGCTCTCATAGTCTTTGAAATTTTCCCTAAACATGCCTCAGCCTCATCAAAGCCTGCCCTCTCCAGTTCACTGCCCACTGTTGATGCCACTCCATTAATCTCCAAGCTCCTTAAAGAAAAGGAATAACCTATTTTCCTGGGCTGGGATGGCTCAGTGCCAAGAGTCAGTCACTAAAGACTCACTTGAGGAACTCTAAACTGAGGTGGAGGGGGTATGGAGACAAATCCCAAGCATCTGCCACCCCCAGCCCAACTCAAGGTATGACTAACTTTATAGGAGGAGCAACTGGGCTGCAGCCTAAGCAGAGGGTGACCAGGAACAGCTTCTATGCTGATATAAACACTGTGCCTCCATGTGAAAAGGCCCACCCCATAGAGCCAGGGTGGCACTGAACCACACCTCCAGCCATAACTGCAAGAGCTGGAAAGCCCAGAATAGAAAATGTTCTTCTGCTAGCTCTGGCAGCTCCTCCCACACATGGCTGCAGGGTGTGTATGGGTCAGCTGCCAGCATTAACTCTCCAACTCTATCTTTGGTAACCCAGGCATTTGTCTTTGTTCCTTTTTTTAAAAAAGATTTTATTTATTTATTTTTAGAGAGGGGAAGGGAGAGAAAAGAGAGAAGGAGAGAAGGAGAGAAACATCACTATGCCAGAGATAATCTGATCATTCCCTGTCACATACCCGCAACCAGGGACCTGGCCTGCAAACCAGGCATGTACCCTGACTGGGAATCAAACTAGCAACCTTTCAGTTTTCAGTGTGACACCCATCCCACTGAGCCATACTAGCCAGGGCTATCTTTTTCTTAATAAGCCCAAATAGACTTTAAGTAAGGGTTAGAAATGATACATTTTTGAATCTGAGAGTTGGACTAAGCACAGTCACCAGCAAACCTAGCCTTTCTTGCTTGTTTTGTTTGAGTTGCCCTGTACTGAAAAAATGCCAGCTTACGCTCATAAGAAATTAATATCCTTTGTGGCTACCTAACAATTCATTTTGAAATCCTGAGGATGAAAGTTCTGAACTATTTGGCAAGCCAGGAAAGGCATTGATGGAGAGCTGTGTTATAGCTTGGTACATGCTTTACCACCTAAACACTTACAAGGTTGTAATAAAGTGCAACAATGAGAAATTAGAAGACTGCCTTAATCTCACCCTGCCAATCGAAGCCCTTTTGATAGGCAAATTTATTTTGTAAATTATTATTTGGAGTATGGATTATATGGTTTGCTCAAGTTTCTGGTTAATCAGACATTGGTTCCAGAATCAACTGCAATTTTTTTTTCTTGGCAGAAAAAAGTGCTATTTCTTGTAACTCCACATTTTGGAGAATGATTTGACAATAGACTCCTTTTTCCCTTAGGCTTTTCTGATCTTACAGATAGAAACCTGCCCTCATCCCAAAGAACACAGGCAAAGATGTATCAGTGTAAATCATTTATTGTGAACTCTCTAATATCATATGCTAGTGGGCCTGACAATTCACTCTGGTGTACTAGGGATGGTGGCCAAGAAGTAGGGAATGTGATGAAAGTACAGCATGTGAAGGCAGGTAGCTGAGGGGCAGGCTTCATGCCCAGTATGTTAGTGACCAGTCTTGGTCAGCTAAGCTACCTTGGACAGGAAGGAGCTGGGCCAGGCCAAATCCCCTCAATTCTCCTTTGGACAGCCCATGCCAGGTTTCCAACCCTTACCCTTGCTTCCACATTCATAGTTCTGTGGGAATGAGGGAGTTGTAGGGAGGTAAGAAGCTCTCTAACTGCCAGGCTTGTGGGTGCTACCAGCTCAGCACGGGGCCTCTGGTCTAGTCCTTGCCAAGAGAAGGCCTCCAAGAGTTGGGTCTTCATTGCAGCATCTTCAGACAGGTTGGGATGAGGGATGGAGCCTTGCCCTTGGGAGGCTGCTCTCCCTCTGTGGCATCCAGAAGCTGCTGCATATAAGAGGAAGTGCCGAGCAGTACGTGGCCTGTGGCCTGCATGCTGAGGAGGGCCCAGCGAAGAGCTTCCCTGGGTGGAATGAGAAGATAGTAGAGTCAAAACACAAAGGAAACTGCCTACATCTCCAAAATGCTCCTCCCCCATGAGTCATGTGCAAACAGAAACAGATGCTCCCTTCCCCCAGCAAGTGGGAAAGGATCTACAGGTATTGCCTTCAATGGTACCTTAATTGAGATGTCCAAAATTTAATCTCATTTAACAAGGCCTTTTATTTTTGTGATACTACTTTGACCAGCCATATTGATCTACATAACATGAAAATTGTAACTCTTTCACAATATCTGTTCTAGACTCTGAGGTCTTTCCAAGTCATCTATAGTCAAGCTAATTTTCACAGTGCTGCACATGAAGATACCATTTTGATCCTACACAGGGTTAGGAGGTTGAAATAACATAAATCTCTTAACATGGGGCCTGATGTGTAGAAGAGTAAGGGAAATGTGGGGTCAAGAGGAGCTGGTTGACAGAACAGAATGCAGAGACAAGAATTCAAAAACATGAGGAGGGGCTTAGGAACCTCCAGCACATCTTTAAATGTTCCAACATCTGAATCATAGGGGTGCCAGAAGAAGAAGAAGAGGAAGAGCAGAAAACTGAAAATTTATTTGAATAAATAATGAAGGAGAACCCCAACCTAGCAAAGGAAATAGGCTTCCAGGAAGTCCAAGAAGCTCAGAGAGTCCCAAAGAAGTTGGACCCAAGGAGGAACACACAAGGGCACATCATAATTATACTAGCCAAGATTATAGATAAGGAGAGAATCTGAAAAGCAGCAAGAAAAGAGACAGTTATCTACAAAGTAGTGCTCATTAGACTATCAGCTGATTTCTCAAAAGAAACCTTGCAGGCAAGAAGGTGCTGGAAAGAAGTATTAAAACTCATGAAAGGCAAGGACCTACATCCAAGATTACTCTATCCAGCAAAGCTTTCATTTAGAATGGAAGGGCAGATAAAGTGTTTCCCAGATAAGGTCAAGTTAAAGGAGTTCATCATCACCTAGCCCTTATTATATGAAATGTTAAAGGGACTTATCTAAGAAAAAGAAGATCAAAGTATGAACAGTAAAATGACAACAAATTTACAGCTATTAACAACTGAAAAACAAACCTAAAAAAAACAACCCCCCCAAAAAAACCTAAAACAAAACCTAAAAAAAAAAACAACACCCAAAAACAAATTAAGCAAACAACTAGAAGAGGAACAGAATCACAGAAACAGAGATCACATGGAGTGTTATCAGTGGGGGAGTGGGAAGGGGAGAGAGGAAGAGAAGATACAGAGAATAAGTAGCATAAATGGTAGGTAGAAAATAGACAGGGGGAGGTTAAGAATAGTATAGGAAATGTAGAAGCCAAAGAACTTATATGCATGACCCACGGACATGAACTAAAGGAAGGGAATGAAGGTGGGAGGGGTGTGCAGGCTGGAGGGGAATAAAGGGGGAGAAATGGGACAACTGTAACAGCATAATCAAAAAATATATTAAAATTAAAAAAGTAGCTGGTTGAATGCTTGACTACTTTAACCAAGTTCTTAGCCAAATCTGTTTTAGAGATAGGTGAGAGTCACTAGGGGTGTCAGTCCTAGAGAGTATCACGGAGGGGGAAAAAAGGAAAATAAATACTTCCTGGATGATATTGAAACTTGTCTTCTATTAACCTTCATTCAATAAATGATGGTTGAGGTGGAGGGGGGCGGAAAGACAATTAGAACCCTAAACATCTACACATAAAAATACTTAAAAAATATAAAGGTCATATCTGAGATATAAACCCATTTCTCAAATTACGGAACTGAGGCTTAAAACCAGTTATCCAGCCATAAATAGGAATGAAATTCTGACAGGTGTTACAACAAGGATGAGACTTGAAAACATTATGCTACGTGAAAGAAGCCAGATACAGAGAGACAAGTCTTGTATGATTCCACTCGCATGAGGGCCGTAGAATAGGCAAATGAACAGAGATAGAAAGTAGAACAGAGGTTTCCAGGCACGAAGGAGAGGGGGTGGGCAGCTAATGTTTAATGGGTACAGAGTTTCAGTTTGGGATGATGAAAATGTTCTGGAAATGGATAGTGCTGATGGTTGCACAACACTGTGAATGTCACTGAATTGTACACCTAAAAGTAGTTAAAATGGTAAATTTTATAGGATGTTTATTCTAGCACAATTGAAAACCCCCCAAAACTAGCTAGCAATACCATGTCACTACACTGAGTACAGTTTACTTTTTTTTTTTTTTTTGATACCAAGATGTCTCCTGAGTTCAGGACTGAGAATTCTACTTTCCCTAAATGGACTAAAACTTCTTGCTCTAGACCTTGAAATCTGCAACTACTGACAGCAATCCCAGAACAAGACAGGGCGTGATGCAGTATAGGAGGAAAAAGGAACTTCTAGCCATAGTGTCATCTCTGGCAGGCAGAACCATGCAGCCTCAGGCTTCTCATCTGCAGACTGGGTGTGCAGAGGATAAAGTCAGAAAGCCAAGACAATCTGATGTGCACCAGCTACATGTGTTTTGGCAGAACTTCTCACAAGTTCCCTGAGAACAAGGGTCATATGTGTCTTCATTCATTCTATAGTTATTTGAATTACTGCTATCTGCCAGCATTCATCAAGGTACTGGAAGCAACACAAATTCTTGCCCTCATGGAGCTTGTTCTGACATTTTGTTCTTTAGCTTACACAATAGGGCAGGGAACTCAATGAGTACTCAGTAAAAACTAAATGAAGCAATTGGAGAAGAGTGGAATCTGTCAGAAGAAATAGGCAGGATGTCATGCTCTGCTACTCCTTAGCTTTGTGACTTTGGACTGATTAGATGGCCTCTGCCTCTGTGGCACATCCATCTAATGAGGTAAAGATGCTATGGAGCACCCCTGGGGCAGCTGTGTTTGGGAAACACTATCATAACATTTCTCCTCTCATGATTTTTTTTAAGATTTTTATTTATTTATTTTTAGAGGGGGGGTGGGAGGGAGAAACAGAGGGAGAAAAACATCCAATGTGCAAGAGATACAAAGATCTGTTGTCTCTGGTACACCCCCAGCTGGGGACCTGGCCCACCACCCAGGCATGTGCCCTGACTGGGGACCGAACCGGTGATCTTAGGTTCACAGCCCAGCACTCCATCAGCCAAGGCCCTTATCTTATGATTTAACATATTCTCATGCTCCTCTGGTATTTTATTAGGTCTTTCAAAAGTAAAGTAAAAAAGCCCTGGCTGGCGTAGCTCAGTGGATTGAGCGCGGGCTGTGAACCAAAGTGTCACAGGTTCGATTCCCAGTCAGGGTACATACCTGGGTTGCAGGCCGTGACCCCCAGCAACCACACATTGATGTTTCTCTCTCTCTCTATCTCCCTCCCTTCCCTCTCTAAAAATAAATAAGTAAAATTTAAAAAAAAGTAAAGTAAAAAGTTTTTAAAAGGTCATTAAACAATGCAAATGGCTATTGTCTGTCCATAGATGTGCAAATTAATTCTGCCCTATGGAGAGACAATTATTTCACCCCTCCTACCCCATGGAATTTTTTATAATGAGGGTAGGAGGGGTGAAATAATTGTATCTAATTATAAATAATTGTATTCTAATTTGTATCTATAAATTTATTTCAGCTTTATTGGTGGACCTGTGTATCAGTGGGGTTCTGAATTCTCCTTTGAACTGACTATAACTTCTTGCTGGTTCTCTCATTAATTAATGAGTTAAATAAAACCTTTTTATAAAATTTTTAATTGATTTTTTTTAGAGAGAAGAATGGAACGAAGGAAGGAGGGAGGGGAAGGTGGATAGATAGATAGATAGATAGATAGATAAACATTGATTTGTTTTTCTACTTTTCTATGCATTCATGGATTGCTTCTTGTATGTACCCTGACAGGGGATCAAACTCACAACCTTGGCATATTGGGATGACACTCTAATCAACTGAGCTACCCAGCCAGGGCCTCAATAAAATCTGTGACATGTGTTCATTTTTAACAGTTGATTAGAAGACTATTTAGGGAAACTTACTATTTCAAAGGAAAAAAATTATTCTAGTGGAAAAATATTAGAAAAAGTAAATATATCCTGGTTCTGCCTAGAGGAGTGTGTGTGCCCCTTTAGCATACACTAGTGAAATCTAAAGCAATAGTTAAGTCACAGGTTCTGGACAAACGCTAACTGTCTTGCTTTGTCAATATCAATACCAGTTCCAGGCCCTAAAAGGCTGAGATCCATGAGAGCACCCAGTGGCTCTTCCACTGCTGCATACTCACCCTGCCCCCAGCTAATCCCAATTCACTTACTTCATGATGCGCTTGGCCCCGTAGCAGTTCAGATTGTAGGAAAGAGAGTATGTGCCATAGAGAGTTGCCTTTACATTCAGGCAGCCAATGAGATCCTGTGGGTTCACCTTGTACAGGTCGAAAGTTACGCGGGCCACATCAATCTTCTTGGCAGGCTTACGGGAAGGAGAGAGTTGGTACCGAGAACCCTGCATCAAGACAAGCATGTGGTTGGCATCCTTCAAGGACTTCCTCCAGACTCCTAATGTTCTCCCTCCACAGGTGGCACCTCACCTGCTCTGATGGGGGCTGCCATTTCTGCCCCTTCCGGAGGACCATGAACACTGTATCATCTGCCAGGGTCTGAAAGTACTCTTCTGTCTCTACAGCTGTGCCATCTTCCTCCAGCACCAGGAAGAAGGGCTTGTCCTCCAGCATCAAGGTGTCCCGGACCTGCAGAGTAAGGTTAGTGATGCTTTTTCCATCCAGCTACAGAGCTGGTGCACAGGACAATGCAGCTACAGAGCTGGTGCACAGGACAATGCTTCAATCAACTGAGTCACATGGCCAGGGCTGTATATATCACATTTTTAACTGATTCAACAATTTAAAAATTTTTTTGTTTATTTACTTTTAGAGAGAGAGGAAGGGAGGGAGAAAGAGAGGGAGAGAAACACCAATGGGTAAAAGATACATCAATTGGTTGCCTCTCACACACCCTGGCCCTCAATCCAGGCATGTGCCCTGACTGGGAACCAAACCAGTGACATTTCAGTTTGCAGGCTGGTGCTCAATCCACTGAGCCACACGAGCAAGCACTGATTCATCAATTGACAGACATTTGGTTGTGTCCATTTTTTGAGTATCACGAATAATTCTATTTTGAACATTCATGTACAAATTCTTGAGTGAACATATGTTTCTTATTTTCCTGGGTATATGCCTAGGAATGACACTGCTGAGTCATAATTAACCACATTTTTAACTTTTCGAAGAACTATCAAACTGTTTTCAAAAGCAGCTGTATCATTTTATATTCCCACCGGAAATGTATTAGGATTCCAATTTCTCCATAATCTCAGCAACACTTGTTATTGTCTGTCTTTTTTATTTTAGCCAGTCTAGTAGATATGAAGTGATTTTGATTTGCATTTCCCTAATGACAAAGATGTTGAATGTATTTTCATGTGTTGTTAGCCATGTGTATATTCTTTACAGAAACGTCCACTCAAACCTTTGCACATTTTTAACTGGATTGTCTTTTTATTGTTAAGTTATAAGAGTTCTTTATATATTGACACTAGAACCTTATAAAATATGCAATTTGCAAATATTTTCTCCCATTCTTTCCTTTTGATTGCTTGTGCTTTGGTGCTGGATCTAAGAAACCAAGATCATGAAGACTTATACCTATGTTTTCTTCCAAGGGTTTTATAGTTTTAGCTCTACATTTAGTTTTTTAATCTATTGTGACTTAATTTTGTGCATAGTGTGAGGTAGGGATCCACCTTTATTCTTTTGCATGTGGATATCCCATTGTCACACCACCATTTGTTGAAGAGAGTATTCTTTCTCCATTGAATAGTCTTGGCATCATAGCTTCCAGATTTGAGAGAAAATAAATTTCTGTTATTTAAGTACCAGTCTGTAGTAGTTTGTTGGAGCAGCCCTAGCAAACTAATAGAGTGTGTCTATCATTAAGTCTGTACCACAGAGTCTTGATTACTGACTGTACCTTTATAGTATGTTTTGCAATCAGGCCATATGAGTCCCCCAACCTCCTATTTTTTCAGTATTGTTTTGGCTATTCTGAGTGCACTGCAGTTCCATGTAAATTTTAGAATCAGTGTCAATATCCACAGAATCTGCAGACCAGGTTGGGGAATATTGCCATCTTAACAATATTATATCTTCCAATGCCTGAGCACATTTTTCTTTTCACTATTTAGGTCCTCTTTAGTTCTTTAATTTAATTTATTCCAACAGTGTTAATATTCAATCTGTAAGTCTTATACCTTTTATTAATTTTATTCTTAAATATTTTATTCTCATTGATACTATTAGAAATTGAATTGTTTTCTTAATTTCATTTTCATATTGTTTATTTCCAGTGTATGAAATTACAATTGATTTTTATACTGGCCTTATCTCTTACAACCTTGTTGAACTAATTTATTAGCTCTAATTTTGTGTGTATGTGTGTGTGTATATTCCTTAGGGTTTCCAATATACAAGATCATGTCATCTGCAAATAGAGATAGTTTCACTTCTTGTTTTCCAATTAGGATGCATTTTACTTTAAAATCTTGCCAAATTACCCTGGCTAGAACCTCCAGAACAGTGTTGAATAGAAGTGGCAAGAGCAGACATCCTTATCTTATTCCTAATCTTAGAGGGAAAGCTTTTGGAATTCTACCATTAAGTATAATGTTAGCTGTCAGTTTTTTACCGATGTTTTTTTATCACACATATGTAATTTAAAATTTTCTAATAGTCAAATTAAAATAAAAACAGGCAAAATTACTTGTATATATTTAATTCAATCTAAACTATACATATATAATTAAGGTAAAATTTTATAAGATTTTACATTTGTAAGTCCTCAAAATCCTGTATGTACTTTATACTTAAGCACATCTCAGTTCCAATTAGATAAATTTCAAGAGTTCAGTAGTCACATGTAAGTAGTAGCTACTGCATTGGAGAGAGCAACTCTAAACAGACGAAGGTTTGAAGTTTAGCCTCCTTATTTCATTGTTCTGAACTTAATCAAGTCACATCATTTCTCTAAACTAGTTTCATCATCCAAAAAGTTGAGGCAAGTACAGTGTAAGAACTCTCACAGTGACTACATGCAAAAGTGTATGAGATAATAGTTTGGGTTTAAACTACTTGTGAATATACTTGCAAATAAACTACAAGTGAATATACTTGGCCTCTGCCCCTAGAAAATGGGAATAATTATAACTACCTCAAGATCATGATTATAAGGAATGCAACATATAAGTCATAGGGCAGAGTACAAAATCCATAATGTGCATTTACTAAATTTTAGTAAAATTTCCACTTTAATTAGTATTACTATACTAATAGTAATGGAAGGAGACCCATGGCATGTCATAGGATGAAGTCAGGCTCCATGCTACATAACCCAATTTTTAAGTAAGTTGTATGTAAGGATAGACTATTTAGGACATTCACAGTTATACCATTACTTATCTTGGAATAGTAGAATTCTCACCTTACTTTTCTTACTTGGCTTCACTAGAAAACATATTTTTCTACTCATAATCCTTTAATAAAGGCCTGCGATCAGCAACACACCAATAGCAGTGAACACACTTAGCTCCCACATCTTGGTTTCTGAATACTATTCTTCACTAAAATGAAGCAGATCTCTTTAGAAAAAAACAGTGAACTCAAGGGCCAGGGCAGAGAAAGTACAAGATGAGCCTATAACACCTTGTTGGGCCAGAAAGCACAACACAGAAACAAGGCTGAAGGGAGTCCTACTGGCCAAGAATGGGACAATTTGAGCAATAAAAATAATTGTTAGCATCCTTATATCTCATTTAAATAGGGAATTCTGAGTCCTTTTTCTGTTTTTGTTTTTAATAAAGATTTTATTTATTTATTTATTTATTTATTTTTGACAGAGGCGAAGGGAGGGAGAAAGAGAGGGAGAGAAACATCAATGTGTGGTTGCTTCTCATGCATCCCTCAATGGGGAGACCTGACCTGGCCCACAACCCAGGCATGTTCCCTGACTGGGGATCGAACCAGCAACTCTTTGGTTCGCAAGCCGGCACTCAATCCACTGAGCCACACCAGCCAGGGCTTGAGTCCTTTTTGATATGAGTAAATGAATAAATTGAAATTTAGATGCAGAATGAGATTTTACTGAGTACAAAATACCTCCCTAGAAAATAATCAACACAAAGGGAAAACTAATAACTTTACATAGAGAAACCTGACTGTACCTTTTTATTCAAAGTTAAACAGTAATGTGATTATTCAAAACTCTATACAATTAGACAATTCTAAACTGAAGGAGAATAAATAAAACAACTGGTTTATAATATTCAAAACAGTCAAGGCCATGAAAGTCGAGGAAATTGAGGAACTGGTCCAGACTGAAGGAGACTAAAGAGATGTGTAATTAAATAGCACACTAGATCCTGACCTGGGTCCTTTTGGAACAATGCATATCATTGGGAAGTTGAAAACACTTGAATGGAGTTTCAAGATCAAACAGTCGGAGTCATGCAATATTGTAGTGTCCCTGATTTTGATAGTTGTATTGTGGTTACATAGAACACTATCCTTGTTTGGAGAAAATACACATTGAAATATCCAAGAATGATAGGCATCAGGTTGGCTTCTCACAAGTGATACAGGAAGTCTTGTATTGTTCGTGCAACATTTGTTAGTTTGAGATTATTTCAAAATTAGTTAGTTTTTTTTTTAAAGAAAATCCTCCACCTGGCTGGTGTAGCTCAGTGGATTGAGGGTGGGCTGTGAACCAAAGTGTTGCAGGTTTGATTCCCAGTCAGGGTACATGCCTGGGTTGCAGGCTATGACCCCCAGCAACCGCACATTGATGTTTCTCTCTCTCTCTGTGTCTCCCTCCCTTCCCTCTTTATAAATAAAATCTTTAAAAAAAACAGGCATCATAAAAATGTTTTTAAAAAAAATCCTCCAGTAGCATACTGTTTTTAACATGAAACCCAATTGTTCTCTCCCATAGCCAATAAGGGACCTCATACCCTGTTCTCTGCCAACCATATCTCCTTACCCCTCACTTTCTCTGCTCTTTTCTTGCTGTTGCCAAATTTGGAAAGGTAGTCTAGATAAACAGATGTCCTCCCTGCTCTGTCGGTAAGATTCACTTCTGACCTGTGGTCCATCCTAGGAAGTTGAACCCTCACTGCTGTTCCTCCCTGCGTCCTCTGGAGTTAGGGCTCTGACTAGGAATTCCCAAACTCAGTGACTATAAGAATCTCCCAAAGAACTTGCTCAAAATGACAATCCCTGAGCCTCACTCATGACCTAATCAGTCTCCAGGGGAGAAGTATGGGAAGCCATGTGTTAACAAAGCCATTTTAATGCATAAGGTGGACCCCTCTCAGAGTCTAGACTCAAGTGTGAAAGAGCACTTTTGATTCAAGGCACAAGAAATGTAGTATGGTGCAACCAGAAGCCTCAAAAGGGAGGAGAAATTTACTGCCAGGAGGAATGGACCTAATTCAGAGAAATAGAGGAGGAAAATCTAGAATAGAGGGTTAGGTCAGCTATGATTTCTATATGCTCGACCATCTAGTAAATGGAAGCCTAATTCAAACATTTGATCTGTGTCAGAACCTGGACTTCCAGATGAGCAGGGTCCCACCATATGGCGCTGATAAACTAGTGGAGCAGTGAAGCACATGCCTAATATAGAGCCAGACTAGATGATGCTATAGTTGGGGCAGTGGAAGAAAGTATTCCAACCAAGTGGAGAGGGAGCCTGGATATGGGGAAAGGTGTCACTACCATCCACAATAGTTGTATATCCTGTTCTCCTCCTCTGGAAGCTTACCTGATTAATAGTTTGAAGAAAGTCTTCCACAGTCCCTAAAAAGCCTTACATAGAAGGCCAATACAGGAGGCAGACTGAGGAGAACTGCCCTGGCTAAAGGGAGGAGATGAGGAAGGGAATGTCTAAAATCGTGCCCATTTCCCCAACTTCCAGGCACTTCTACAGTTTAAAAACACTGGGAAAAGCAACCTAAGGATCCTTCCAAAGAGAAAACATGCTCTAGGCCCTGGCTGGGTAGCTCAGTGGGGTGGAGCATCGTCCCCATACACCAAGGTTGTGGGTTTGATCTCGGGTCAGGGCACATACAAGAATCAACCAATGAATGCATAAATAAGTGGAACAAAAAATTGGTACTTCTCTTTCTCCTCATCCCCCTGTTCTTCTCTCTCTCAAATCAATCAATAAAAAAAGAAAGAAAATATGCTCTGAAAAGACCATATTGCTGGTATAGGAAGACAATATATTGCTTTCCCCTATCAACAGACAAATCACTAATCAATTGAAAAGTACTCTGGGCAGGCACCACCAACTCATATGAGCTGGCATCAGAAAGAAAATTTTTCACCATGTAAGCCATGATGAACTCCATTCTTGCTGAAATCCCAGCTCGTGACCTGGAGGACAGAGGCAGCTGGTAGGGCCAACTCTGAGCCAAGGTCTCAGTGGTTCAGCTGTGCAGAGGTCAGGCCTACCCCTCACCTTGTGGAGGAGGTCCTCCAGACTGTGCGCCATGAGGCCCTTCCGCACACTCCGGTCCTTGGTGCTCACTCTGCAGGGCCGGGCTCTGAGGACCTGCTGGCTGGGCAATGACAGCAGCTGCTGGGTCACTGCTGAGGTGCTCACTGTCACATACCTGGGGGTGGTTTTGGGCATCAGAATAAACTGTCTGCTGCTTCCCAGCTCTCACCCCATCCCATAGCAGGGTAACTCACTTCCCAATCCCTCTAGCCTGAGCTTACTATATTACTCCCCCACTACCACCTACCATGCTTGCTGTGGATAGTCTTACTCAAAGGCAGCTATATCAGTGCACCTCAGACTTTAATGGGCATATAAGTCCTCTGGAGATCTTGGTGAAAAGCAGATTCTGATTCAGTAGGTCGAGGAAGGGTTTGAGATTTTCTATGTCTAATAAGTTCCCAAGTGATACTGACTCTGCCAGTTCTCAGGCCATGAGGAGGCACAAGGTGACAGAAGATCCACCCCACACTCCCCCTTTCCCACTTTCCTCTCTAGGCCTCACTCTTCTCACCTGTAAAGTGAGATGAAGTGGCGAAGCTGACGTCAGTGTAAGGTATTTTTGAACTCTGACATACACAATGTAGAATGAAAGGAGTGGAGGGAACCTGGGTTTCGGAGTCAGGGAGGCCAAAGTGTGGATCCTGGCCCTGCTACACATGTGCTAAGTGATTGAGAGCAGCCACTCTGTGCTTCAGTTTCCTCATCTATTAATTTGGTACAATAATCCCTACCTCCCAAAGTCATGGTGAACTCTTTAAATGAGATCAAGAACGAAAGCTCCAAGCACAGTGTGGTGGTGGCTGGGCGGCTGTGTACCAGGATTAACACCACCTGAGGGGCTTGTCGGAAGGACAAAATCTTGGGTTCACTCCAGACCTCCTAAATCAGAATCTGCATTCTTATCAAGATACCCTAGTGAATTGTGTGCCACTGAAATTTTTGAAGCTCTGCCCTACAGCAAACAGGTAGCTCCCCTTCCCTTCCACCCTTGGCTCTCCTCACCTGGACAGGGACTTGGGGTGGAGAAGGCTGAGGGACTTCATGGCATACTCCATCTTCATCAGTTGGACCGTGTTGGACCTGGGCAAAAAGCAGAAACAACTCATTGTGGTGGACTGGGAGAGTTTCCTCTCTCGTCATTGACACAGTACAACCCCACCCCATCCAGCAGGCCTCCATTCTGGTCTTCCCTCTCAGCTCACAGACACCTTCCCCAGCCCCTCTCCTGTCCAATGTCATGCACACGAAGTGTGACCACGCTGGAGACCCCCTCAGTGCCCCACCCAGACCCACTCAGCAGCTGCACCACCCTCCCCAGCACCACTCACTCCATGTTTCTCTGACTCTGGCTCTGATCACACTGCTCCTAAGTCAGGGCTAACGAGGTCCGACCTGGTTAGTTCCTTCATGGGGGCAGAGTCCACTTTATGCTGGCAGGACGTGAGTCACACCACCTCACATGGATGGGGATGTTCCCTCACTTGTAGTCCAGAGACCTCACAGATCAGGCCCTAACCTGCCAGGCAGCCTAGTCTAAGCCTGCTCTCTCCTGTGGGTCCTTGAGCAACCCTAACTCTCCTGAGGCTTCCCGCTGATTAAAGAAACTTCCTGCAGTGAAGGAACCCTTCAATATCTAGTCTATTTCTGGAGCTACCATGTGGCAATTGAGCAGTTGAAATCTTGCTAGTACACCCAAAGAGCTAGATTTGTAATTTTATTTAATGCTAACTAATTTAAATTTAAATAGTCACCATGTCCTATGGCTCTAGCAACCATAGTAGGCAGCACAGCTCTAGCTGACAGCCTTGAGCTCACCTGCCACCACTTTATCTCCTAAACCTCTCTGCTCCAGATCTTACATACTCCAGGTCTTTGCACAGGCAGCTTCCCCCACCTGCAATGCCTTCCTCTGGCCCAAGGCTAACTGCTTATGGCCTTGAAGCCCCAGTTGTGTCGCTTCCCACTTCTTGGAAAGCCTGCTTACATGGCTCACAGAATGTCCCCTTCACCCTGCCTTTCCTACTTCCTAGCCAAGTGTCTGTTTCTGCCTTTGCTCCCCAGTCCCTGGGTGCCTGGCCCTGAGATGTTTGCCCTAATCCTAGGTCCCAGCACAGAGAGGGCTTCTTCGCACTGACCAAGGGCCTCAAGCAGTGGTCATGGAAGAAAAGCCTCCTTCCCACTCAGGTAAGATCACTCTTCCAACAACCTGGGGAAGGAGGCTCCTCAGGCCTGCCTGGACTGTGAAAGCCCTCTCCCCGACTTTACACTACCCACATCTGCTTGTTTCGGCCTCACTCCTCACTCCCACTTCCTATCCACAGCAAAATTCTGCCAAACCCCACCTCACCTGCTCTCCAAGAACCGAAAAAACAAAACGCCCCCAAACAAAAAACTCCTTACCTCCCCCTCACAGTCTCCTAACCTCCTTACTATGCCACCCTGCTCAGGACTGCCCTCCCTCCGATTTATTTCCAGCTCACGGAAGCCCCTCCCCTGGCCTCCAGCGCCAGCTGGGGAAAAGAGCATAGGGAGCGAGTGCACAGTTTTCACCCTTGGGATTTCAGGGCAGCCTAACTTCCAGAAAAGGCCCGAAAGGCGGGGAGGAGGCGTGTTACGACAGCTTTGGGACAGAGCTAGCCCAGGACTTGGTATCAGGCACAGAGGGCACAGAAAACAAGCCCTTGCAGGTTGTGGCTCCAGCTCCACCCATGGTAACTTCTTGAGTGTAGACAAACAAGTTGCCTTATGTTTGCAACCTCTGATTTCTCCCCCTGTACAGCAGGGAATAATGATTCCTGTGTCAAAGGATTGAGGTGAGGATTTGTGATAATAAAAGTAAAGGGCTTTGCAACAAAGACACTTAACACATAGAAGAGAATATTGGTGTTATTAACAATATAATTATTTAAGAATTGGAGAGGCTGTTCTGGATGGTGTGGCTCAGTGGACTGAGCGCCAGCCTGGGAACCAAAGGGTTGTCGGTTTGATTCTCAGTCAGGGCACATGCCTGGGTTGCGGGCCAGGTCCCTGTTGAGGGACGTGAGAGGCAACCACACATTGATGTTTCTCTCCCTCTCTTCCTCCTTCCTTCCCTTCTGTCTAAAAATAGATAAATAAAATATTTTTAAAAATAATAGCAGATGCTAATACTAGTTGAGATGTGTAGTGGTTCAGAGGGTAAGATCTTTGACCCAGCAATTATACTCCTAGGTAGATTGATAGTTAGGTAGAAAGACAGATAAATAGGTATCTACACCTAGATACACATATACAATCTCCAAGAGACATAAAAATGTATTTCTATACAAAACTTATACATGAGTGTTTATTAGCTTATCCAGAATAGCCAAAAGTTAGAAACAATTCAAATATTCATTAGTTGGTGAATGGATAAAAAATGTAATATATCCATAAATAGAATATTATTCATCAGTAAAAAGGATAGATGCCACTACATGATGAACTTTGGAAATATATGTAAAGTGAAAGAAGCCAGTCACAACAGATCACACATATACTTTTATGATTTCACTTGTATGAAATGTCCAGGATATGCAAAACTGTAAAGGCAGAAAATACATTAGTGGTTGCTTAGGGCTGGGGCTGGGGAATGGGAGGGGAGTGGGGAGTGACTGTTAATGGGTACAGGGTTTCTTTCAGGGGAAACAAAAACGTTCTAATCTATTAATCCAACCACAATTTATGTGGGTGATGGTTGCACAGCCCTGTAAATATACCAAAACCCATTGAATTTTATACTTGAGTGGGAAAATTGTATGATATTTTAATTATATCTCAACAATGCATTTTTTTAAGATTTGTTTATTTATTTATTTTTTAGAGAGAGGTGAAGGGAGGGAGAAAGAGAGGAAGAGGGACATGAATGTGAGCAAAAAACATCTCCTATGCATCTCGATCAGGGATTGAACCTGCAACCCATGCCATGACCCGGAATCAAACTGGTGACCTTTTGCTTTGGGGATAATGCCCAACCAAGTGAGCCACACTGGCCAGGGCAATAATGAAGTTTGGGTTTTTTTTAAAGAGTCCAAGCTCATCTTTCTTTTAGGGCAGGGTTTTTCACACCAGTGAGTGCATCAGAATCAGCAGGTAGGTTTACTAAAATTCAGGTTGCAGGGCTCCACCCCAGAGTTTCTGACTCAATATGTCTGGGTTGGAGCATAAGAAAATGTATTTCTAACAAATTCCTAGGTGACGTTAATGCTGTGACTATTTAGGTACAATATTTTGAAAATCATCAGCCTAGGACTAGCTGTGTGACAGAATTCCTCTAAGCTTCAGATGGAATTGACAAATGGGGATTAAAAATAACTCCCACCCCATTGGGTTGTCATGAATATTAAATGAGATAATCATGAAATGTACTTGCTGTAGATCTTAGTCCATTTGTCAGGCTCAATAATAGCTATTATAATTACGATCATTGCCATTATTATTTAGATCTAAATCCCTCCCTGGAGGAGCTCCCAGGCAACCATCATTCATATGTGCCAGCCTTCCTAGGGCCTGAGAATATACCAGGAAACAAGGCAGCCTTGTCCCACACTTCTGTCTAAAAATGGATAATAATCAGATAGGAATTGATATTACTGGAAGAGAGGAGAATTCTGACCATGCAAATAAACAAAATAATTGCAGATGATGACGTACTGGGAAGAAAACAAAACAAGGAGATATGATAGCAAATGGCTGGAGAGTTCGACTGGCCTTGGGTTTAGGAAAGTCTGAGGGGAGGTAAGCTTTCAGCTAAATCCTGACTAGTGAGAAGCCAGTCCTTTGAAGCCCTGGAGTGACTTAGTCCATTTGGGGCTGCTATAAAAGAATACCATGGATTAATGGTTTGTAAACAACAGAAATTTATTTCTCATAATTCTGGAGCCTAGCAAATCCAAGATAAAGGCACGGGTAGATTCAGGGTCTGGTGAGGACCTGCTCCCTACTTTATAGACAGCTGTCTTCTCTCTGTGTCCTCCCTTGGGGAGGGACAAGGGACTCTACTCTGTAAGAACACTAATCCCACCTCCCCAAAAACCCACCTCCAAATTCCATCACATTGGGCATTAGGTATCAACATAAGCATGGGGGGAGTGGGGGAGGAGAGGCACAAACACTGAGCCTAGAGCACACGTGGCAAACACAAGGCCCACCTGCCGGATCTCGTCCGGCCTTCTCCACCTTGTTTTGTCTGTCCCGGCACCTTGTTTCTACCCGGCAGCAGTGCCGACCTCCTTGCCTCTAGTTAAGGAGTAGTTACATTTATACAGTCCTAAAATCACATTCAGCTCTTTGAAGGCAACCTTGAGGCTGTTGTGGCCCCTGGTGAAAATGAGTTTGACACCCCTGGCTACATCATTCTGCCTGGGTCTGAAAGTTTGTCTTCTATAGTCCTGGGGAAGAACAACCTCCCCTTCTCCTTCTCTGAAACATCAATGCAAAGGATTTAAGAAGGGAATGAGCAGGGTGTGGAGACAGGGACACAAATCACTAACCTTTAAGGCCGACCAAAAAGTATAAACAAACGCTTCAGGGAGGAAGGTGGGGAAAAGAGTTGCCACCCCTCTTTTGGACATTCACACCTCGAACATTTATTGAACATTCAGTGTGTGCTTAGTGTCTCATGGACAGGCCAATGGATGACTCAGAAGCAGTCTGGCCCTGACGAACACCCAGTGCATCATGGACCTTGTACACAATAAAGACAAAGATGACTACAAACCCAACAGAATATCTGCCAGAGGGGTCGGGGTGGAAGATGGGGGTAGGAGTGGAGGGAAGAAATGGGAGAATGGCTTCAGGAACCAGAAGATTCTTCACTGTGCTTAGAAGAGGATGGTTTGGGCTCAGTTGGAATTTATTTATTCAACAGCATTTCTTGAGCTTTTACACTGTGCCAGGCATAGTGGGCTCCTGGGGACACAGATGATTGGACTCTTATCCCTTTCATTCCAATGGGCAAGGCAGATGCTGAGCATGGTTCTCAAACTCTGAAGAGCATAAAATCATTTGAGACACTTTGGAGTTGAGAAGGTCTAGCTATGACTCAAAACTGAGAAGCCAAAACAAAATTATATGTTCAACTACGTTAAAAATATTCTGCATGTTAAACTTGTAATACCATGAGTAAAGTCAAAGACATACAATAAACAGGAATAATATGTTACAACTAATATTATAGGCAACAGGCCAGTCTGTCTGTCTGTCTCTCCCCCCTCCCCTCTTTCTCCTATCTATATATAAATTAAGAAGACCAACAATATAGTAGAAAAATGGGCAAAGAATGTGAACACAGTTCAAGTAAATGAAATACAAACAACCCTTAAACATATAAAAAGACTTAACTTTTTCAGATAGCATAACTTTCTTATTTCATGTAGAGGGTCTGGCAGAAGTAATGCCTGCTTGAGTGTGGTTGGTAGGGTAATAACATAGGTGTAATAATTTATAGTTTTAATTTAAACATTCTGGAGAGGTGTGCAAGAGGCTTAAGCAGTAAGAGGCTCTGCAGCCATCGGTCCGATGTACCCACAACCCAACCGGCTCCAGAGAGTCTTAAAAGCACCCAGACTGTGCTGCTGGGGCTGCCTGTGGCTGGGGAGGGTACCCAGGCACCCAAATTGGCCCAAAATGTCTGTGTCTGCCATCTGGATACTGGGGATATGCTGAGGGCCATGGTGGCTTCTGGCCCAGCACTGGGAACAAAGCTGAAGGCAACTGTGGATGTTGGGACACTGGTGAGTGGTGAAATGGTAGTAGAGCTCATTGAGAAGAATTTGGACACCCCTCCATGCAAAAATGTTTTTAAGTGGCTTCCCTTGGACTGTGAGGCAGGCTGTCATGCTTGATGACTCATGGAGAAGAGGAAAGAGAAGCTTGGTTCTGTGACTAAATTCTACATCCCAGACTCTCTGCTGATCTGGAGAATCACAAGAAGTCTGATTTGTCCCCTGAGTGGCTGTTCCTACCACGAGGAGTTCAACCCCCCAAAAGGAGCCCATGAAAGATGACATCACTGGGGAACCCTTGGTCTGCCAGTCTGATGATAATGAGAAGGACATAAATTCTCCTGGAGGCCTACCACACTCTGACTACAAGGCTGGTAGAGTACTACAGAACACGAGGGATCCACTCTGTCATCAACGCATCTCAGACCCCGATGTTGTGTTTGTGAGCATCCCAGCAGCCTTCTTCAAAACCACATCCTAGTAACAAAAGACCAGGCAAGACTGTACCACTGCTTATTACCAAGGTGTGACCCCTGCTCTTAGGTGCTAGGAAGAGGGGAGAGGTGGTCAGAGTAAGGATGGAGAGTTAAGAGTTTCCAGAGGTGAGGGGTTCAAGAAAAGTACTGGAAGAGTGGCAGTGTTGTAGTGAAGTGATTTTTTAACATATAGTAGGGGTCTTAAAAAGTATGAGCAATTAATTTGTTTAAAGACTGGAAAATGTAAGCAGAAATAGGAAGGTGTAGCACTATTTCTAAGAAAACAAGTTCTCATTTACTCTAGACTGGTGACAATATTTTTTCTTTTTATTTTTATAATTTCATTTCAATATTTAATGTTTCAAAATCTGATGGTTCCTGCAAGTATTTTTTCTTTTAAAAATATTTTATTTATTTATTTTTAGAGAGAAGGGAAGGGAGGGAGAGAGGGAGAGAAACATCAATGCGTGGTTGCCTCTCACACACCCCCAACTGGGGGCCTGGCCTGCAACCCAGGCATATGCCCTGACTGGGAATGGAAATAACGACCTTTTGGTTGGTAGGCAGGCACCCAATCCACTGAGCCACAGCAGCCAGGGATGGACTGGTGACAATATTTTTTAAAGCCAGTGCCCTGAGTCCTCAGCTTCTATCTCAGCACCTCATGGGGTGCCAAACCAGGAATGAAAGTAATCAAACTGTTGTCCTGTCCATCCTCTAGCTTGGGATAGGGAGGCTTTGACTATGAACATTGGTTCCCTGCACCATGAGATCGAAAAATCATCTCCACATTTGAAAGAGATACAGGATGTGCTCATGGGGCAGTGGCTGAGCAAATCAAGTTTACAGGAGTCATAGGGAGGGTGGGACAGGCTGGTCTCACTCCCTTCCTGACTTGCGGCTGATTTACCAGTCCTTGACCTCATGGGCGAGCACTCAGTGACCACCAATTGTGTGCCACAGTCCTACACTCCTGCCTTCTTTCCTCCATGACGTGTGAAGTGACCCTTTAAATAAATGAGCAAGTGTCCTAAGCAACATCATCCAAAGATTGCCCTTCCTGTTTTCAAATCCTGTGACTGGGATCACTTGACACCACTGTGACATATTTTCTGTGAGGTGCCTTTCTTAACTGACTGAATGCTGTCTTGTTTGGCCTCTAAATCAATAAGATATAGAAAAGTTTGTAAAAAAATAAAATAAAAATAAACATTTCACCTAAAATGTCTTATGGTGTACTTGAGTGTGATATTGTTGTTACAGAATTACATGCTTATGATATTGTAATAAAAAAAAGGGTGTCATTTGTGCCAGACCCTGCATTTATCTTTTATGGGGGTAAAATGTACTTAACAAAATCAACTATTTTAAATATACAGTTCGGTAACATTAAGTACTTTTACATTATTGTGCAACCATCACCACATTCATTTCCAGAACTTTTTCGTCTTCCTTTTCATTTCTGTAAGCTTTAAACAGCTCCTTGTTCCCCTCTTTCCGCAGTCCCTGGCAACCACCATTCAACTTTCTTCCTCTATGCAATTAATTCTTTCATGGCCTTGGCTTATTTGAAAAATATACCAGGCAGAAGGAAAAAAGATGGCAGTGCAGGTGCAGGGGAGTAGCGAGGCAGTTCCCTGCGCCCTGAAGACGCGGCCGGGGCGGGGTGGGAGAGACTGAGTGGGCGGGGAGAGACTGAGTAGGCGGGAAGAGAGTGACCATAGAGTCGGTTCTCCTGAGACAGAGGGGCCGGAAGTCAATCTCCAACTCACAGAATCGTGGGACAGCTGGGGTTCCGGGTCTGAGACCGAGCTAACAAACCCTGCAGGCAGCAGAGGGTCGGCGTGAGGGGCTCCGGGGTTTTGGGCGGGGCCGATGGCGTCTCGGGCGGGCCCGCGAGCTGCAGGCACGGACGGCAGCGACTTCCAGCACCGGGAGCGTGTCGCCAAGCACTACCAGATGAGGTATGAAGTGAGGCGAGGAGCACTGAGGCTTCCGCTGCAGGGCCTAAGAAGCGACGTCCCTGGCCTCAGGCTTTTACTCCCTAGTCAGACCCCGCTCACCTGCCTAGTCCCCTTCTCCCGTGACGGGCCTCAGTCCTGGAAAGCCCAGTCGCTCCGGTGGGGTGCGGACTCGCCTGAGCTTCGCTCATGGTGATGCTGGACCCGCTGTGTGACCTCGGGAACCTTATTTCTAATCGACCCTCAGTTTCTTCACCTGCAAAAGGAATCACGTAATCGACCTTTTAGGGTTAGGTGAATTATTGAGCTAGTAATTTGTATAAAGGACACAACACAAAATACCAATCTTCACAATACATGGCAGCTGTTATTTTGGGGAAATGGACCGGAAAGGCCAGCCTTTCCCTGCCTAAAATGAATTTTATAAACACCCCCACAAGAGATATTTCTACATTCCCCCTTCAACAAATATTTACTGAGCTTCTACCCAGCATGCATCTTGAGCGAGGCAGAGGATATCACAGTGAGCAAAAGCAGACCTGGTCTTTGTATGCATGTTACACCTTCAATTATAAAATCTGGTTAACAAAACAAACTGCCCCTGTTGTCATGAATCTTGAAGTCTAGAGATGACTGACTTTCCCACCTTTTTGCACTTTCTATAATGAATATTTTTAAAATTAAAAAAGATTCTCTTTTCTTAAATCCATTTAACTCTCCCAGAATGCTTTTTGCATCTTTCTCTCCAGAGTTTTCAAGAATGACAAACTTTTTGGACCTTCATTCTTATCCTTGGGTCCCCTGCCAAGGGCATGTCACAACCCAAGCAAATATTTTCATGCTTGCCCAGAGCAGAAACAGTCCTCCAATATATGAAGAGGATACATTTAGGACCTGAGAGAAGAATGAGAAGTAATGTATTTCCGGTAGATGAAAGTCTACTCTAGCTGGAGAAGTAAGAGCAGCCTGAGCTAGTTTTCTCACTGGCAATACCTCCTTCATCTAGGCTGTACTAGGGTGCAAAGTCATTTTTCTGAACACAGCTCGGAGTTACTCTTCTACCTTTAAACTGACTTTCCATAGTCATTGCAACTTCATATCCTGCTACTCCCCTCCCCTCCACAATGTATTCCTACCATACCCAGCCACTGGCTTTCCTGGAACACAAATGCCTATGTCTTTTGGCCTGCATGCAATTACTTCTGTTTGGAATGCCCATCTCCATTCACCCCTTAGAGCCTAGCTCAAATATCACCTTCCTCTAAATAGCCTGTGCGGATGTCAATCCCAAGCAGAATAGATTACTGCTTCCTGTGATCCTGTGTATCGTGCAACATATATTTACTCGAGCTCTTGTAGTTCATTTCCTATTTATTTTTCTTCCTCTGTTCCTTGTGGCAAGCATCTAGGCAGGAACTGTATTCAGATTTGTATCCCATTGTCTAGTATATTTTGTCAGAAAATGTTGAATGAAGCCCTGGCTGGCGTAGCTCAGTGGATTGAGCGCGGGCTGGGAACCAAAGTGTCCCAGGTTCGATTCCCAGCCAGGGTACATGCCTGGGTTACAGGCCATAACCCCCAGCAACCGCACATTGATGTTTCTCTCTCTCTCTCTCTCCCTCCCTTCCCTCTCTAAAAATAAATAAATAAAATCTTAAAAAAAAAAAAAAGAAAGAAAGGAATTTCTATAAAAAAAAAAAAAGAAAATGTTGAATGAAAGGTACTTCTCCCTCTGCTCTGCCCCACAGTGTGACCCTCAAGTATGAAATCAAGAAGCTGATCTACGTGCATCTGGTCCTTTGGCTGCTGCTGGTTGCCAAGATGAGTGTGGGACACCTGAGGCTCTTGTCGCATGATCAGGTGGCCATGCCTTATCAGTGGGAGTACCCATATTTGCTGAGCATTGTGCCCTCTCTCTTGGGCCTCCTCTCCTTCCCCCGCAACAACATTAGCTATCTGGTGCTCTCTATGATCAGCATGGGGCTCTTTTCCATCGCTCCCCTCATTTATGGCAGCATGGAGATGTTCCCTGCTGCACAGCAGCTTTATCGCCATGGCAAGGCCTACCGCTTCCTCTTCGGTTTTTCTGCGGTGTCCGTCATGTACCTGGTGTTGGTACTGGCAGTTCAAGTGCATGCCTGGCAGTTATACTACAGCAAGAAGCTCCTAGACTCTTGGTTCACCAGCACACAGGAGAAGAAGCGCAAATGAAGCCTGCCTGATGGACTGATCTCTGGGGTGAAGCCTAGCCCTCCCACTGAGAGGGTAGAGGAGCTGTTCTAAAATCTTTGGTAATTTTAGCAGCTGTGATATTGACAACTAGTGCAAATTAGGCCCAAGTTTTGGAAAGCTGCTACTATTGTCATCAGCTGAGGTGACAAAAATTATATTTAACTTATTCCTGATTGGCTGGAACTGGGCGAAGAAGAGCTGTAAATCAAACTTCAGCTAGTTTAAGTTGAAGCCCTTCAGGATTTTTCTTGTAAGACTGAGTCTCGGCCCTGGCTGGTGTAGGTCAGTGGATTGAGCACAGACCTGTGAACCAAAACATCACCGGTATGATTCCCAGTCAGGGCACATGCCTGGGTGGCAGGCCATATTCCCAGCATGGGGTGTGCTAGAGGCAACCACACATTGATGTTTCACTCCCTCTCTTTCTCCCTCCCTTCCCCATCTCTCTAAAATAAATAAAGTCTTAAAAAAAAAGACTGAGTCTCATCCTTACCTCTTCTTAGTCATTCTCTCCATTTCCATCCATTACCTCTTAGCCACCGAAACTGAAGTAGATGGAGAATAAACCAACTTCTACTTCAATCTGTGAGTCATTGAGCAAGAAACATTTAGGAAGCTGCTTTCCCTGCAGGCTGCCTCTATTGTGAAGCATTTTAATTAAAAAGAATATCAATAAAATTAAAACTGCCCTGTCCACCCTGTGCCTTGTGTTTGGGATTTTAACAGTGTGAATGTTTCATTGCTTGAGTGCCTTTCAACACGAGATGCGTGGAAGCTCCCTGGGAAAGCCGGCAGTGGCCATGGAGACATGAACTGGGTGTAAGGAACTTAACTCATAGTTGCCACCCTGTAGCTGATAAGCAGGAAGTATCATAGGCCTATAATCTCTCCACCTATAAAACGGTCCATTTTTATTTATCCAGTTTGAGTGATAGAGTCGTCTTTTGGTTGTACATTCATGTTTATCATTCAGTATTAACAGAGTATCAGTTACTTGTCTGATACAGTAGTCTGCCTTATCTGTGAGGGGTACTTTTAGGATCCCCAAATGGATGCCTGAAACTGCAGATAGTGCCATACCACATATACTGTGTTTTTCCCTATACATACATACCTGTGATGAAGTTTATAAATTAGACACAGTAAGATATTAGCAACAATAAGGAAATAGAATAATTATAACTACACTAATAAAATGTGAATGTGGTCTCAGTGTGAGATTTCATTATGCTACTCAAAATAGTGTGCAATTTAAATGAGTTATTCGTGGAATTTTCTATTTAATATTTCTAGACTGGTTGACTATAGGTAACTGAAACCACACTACTGTACTATATTATGGTATCCAGAAGAATTTGAAATAACTGCATACAGGGAATGTGCAATCTGGGTGAAACATGATACAACTGTGAAACAACTAATGAACAATATTTAATGGTGTGGATCAGATAAGTTAAAAATAGAAGTGAGCTCTGGCTGGGTAGCTCAGTTGGTTAGAGTTGTCCCCATAAGCAGAGGTTGTGGGTTTGCTCCATGGTCAGGGAACAAAAGAATCAACCAATGAAGGCCTAAGTAAAGTGGAACAATAAATCAATGTTTCTCTCTCCCTCCTCCCTCCCTCATTTCCTCTCCCTCAAATCAGTTTAAAAAATAGAAGTGAAAAACAGATCTGCGAACTAAAGGCCCTTTCACACCCAATGGTAACACATGGTAAATATTGCTTAAAAGATGTGTGGTCCCTTTGCTCTTACCCACGTGACTTGATTGTCTCTGGATGGATGATGCTCAGATCTCTAACTGCAGACCTCTGCTCTCTCCAGAGTCATAATCATTCTTTTGTTCTACAAACATTAGGTATGTACTCAGTCACTATTAGGTGCTAGTGGTACTTTATAACTGCAAAACTCTCTTCCTCTAGGCATCCTGATTATCACATCAAACTTAACTCTTTGCCTTCTACCTCATATTCACTCCTCTTCCTGCATCCCTACATGCAAGTGAGTATATCAGGAGCACATCTCTGGATCATCATCATCATCATCAAATTTCTACTATGTGCCATTATTTTTTGAACAATCAAAATTCCTTAATCTCTTCCAGAGATTTCCAAAGTGTCACCTCAATGCAACGGTCCTGCACTACCTACCAATACTCTCACCACACACTACCTTAGCGGAACCTCTCATGAATTTCCGTGTTAATTTCATGTTCTCCCAGTTTCCTTTGCTTATTTCCCTTTTCTGCTCCTTTATTACCCTTCTGGAGCCTCCTGGTTCCTTTGTTTCAAGAAGTGAGCATTCTTTCTTTGAATTCACATGGTGTTTTTATTTTACATTGTTGACATAATTATTATTTTACATGTGATTTACTCACCCTTTGCTTAGTACCTAATAGTGTGCACTCCGAACTTAATGAAGTAACTTGTCTTACTGTAGACGAAAGTCTGTATTTCATAGAGGAAAGAACTAGACCAGTGATTTCAACCTGCGAGCCACAAGAACTTTCAAACATGCAATACCTGACTATTTCATTAGGGGCACTGAAGTCTCTTCCCTTAGATTATCAACTTAAAAAAATAACAGCCAACACAACGATAGCTGTCTGCATAAACATATAGGTCATATAATAAAATTGTATCTTATTGGTTATGTCTCATAATAAGGTTATGTCTGATTGGTTAATTCTCGGTACCAGAAGTTCTTATATTCAAATATACGCACCTGATTTTTTAAAAGTCACTTTGGAGCAAAAAGGATAGATAATTGCTAATTATTATTATTTCGTAACTCAATCAATATTATGCCTACTTTTGTCAGATCAGCAAAAAAATGCAGTTTTTTGTGTGTCACAGAATTTTAGTAATTAGTGTACGTGTGCCACAAGATGAAAACGGTTGAAAATTGCTGAACTAGACTAAAGCAAAGGGTAGAATCTGAAGAGCAGAGAGGAGCAGATAGAAGTGTGTAGGTAATGGGGTTACGTGCACCAGGTACAGATTGCTAATTTTCAAACTGGGATGCAAATACTAGTTTTTTAAAAAGCGAACATTTCTTTGGTTATTAGAATGGCACTTTGCAATTTTGGAGTGCTTTGAAGACCCATTATGAAAATTACTGTCAATGCCAAAAAGAAGGGCACCATTTGGTTTCTTTTAGTTTCCTGTTTATTAGGTTATGGGATTCTGCTTTCCTGGGCTTTTTCAATCATTGTTTTCCTGCCTTAGGACTGTGGTGTTTCCTGAAGCATATAGTGGGAAGCAGCTTCAAGTATATGCACCTGATTTTTTAAAAGTCACTTTGGAGCAAATGGGGTTAAAGTAACAATGCACCCACTAATCACAGGACTAAGATGAACCCTGTCTGTTTCACAGGATTGTTTTGAAGATCGAATAAGGTGAAGTAGTATGAACGTGCTTTGTGAATGATATAACACTGTATAAATGTGAGAGAGGGTTATTGTTCCCTGACCTTTACAGAACTAGAGAGTAGGCATTGGAGTGGTCACCAGGTGGAGACTGGGCCCTGAGAGGGTCTGCCTCAGGCTGGCCTGCAGTGTGTGGGTTCTTGACTTCATTTGGGAAAGATTTTACGAGTCCTGGTGATTTTGAGGGAACATTTATTAAAGCTGGGGACAGCCAAAGAAGAAGAAGGAGGAGAAGAAGGAGAAGGAGAAGAAGAAAAGGAAGGAAGGAAGGAAGGGAGGGAGGGAGGGAGGGAGGGAGGGAGGGAGGGAGGGAAGGAAGGAAGGAAAGGAAGGAAGGAAAGGAAAAGAAAAGAAAAAAAAAGGAAGGACTTAGGGTTGCTTAGGGTTGAAGGAGAGAGCCGAGGTGGTCCTCTGCTTTGGCTCCCTAGAAATATTATAGGAAAGAAATGAGCCAAGGCGGGGCTGCTGTCAGCTCACTGGGAAGTGAAGGTCAGTGACAGAAGTGAGCCAAGGTGGAGCTACTTTCAGCTGACTGGAAAGTCAGAGAAAAGGGGGGCCTTGGAGACAGCTTCAGAGGGTAAACCTGGGACGAGCTGCTGCTACCTGCTGCTCCCTGGTTGCAAGTCTTGTGGGGACCCTTAGAGTTTGGGAGAAAGAAAGTGAAAAGTTGATGTCCGAGAACGTGCTCCAGAAAGAGCCTGCCCTGGTATGCTTTGTCTTGAGGGTTTTTATCTCCTGGGTAAGAATTTTGGGGGAAGATTTCAATAGAATACACATCAACTTTCCAGGTGCATTTTTAATATGCTGGTGCATCAGAATGAGCGTATAGGGGACATTGATATTATTCTCTGGTCAGTTTTACTGCTTTACTTTTCCCTTGGGTGTCTGGCTCTAAAAGAGTTTTTGTTATTTGGTCCCCTGAATTCATCCATCCTTGGGTTTGGCTGGCACAAATGGTATTAATTGTGTTTCTGTCCTCTATCTCCCTGACGGGGGCCCAAAAGCCCTCTGACACCCGACAGCTCTCCCCAAGCAGTGTGTTTTGGCAGAAAGAGCCTGAAAGATGGGGTGATGAGCCCCAGCTCTTCATTTTAGTGTGTAGATGAGTTACTTAATCTTCCTAGTATTTTCTAGTCTGTAAAATGGTTTAATAAGACTCACCTCAAGGGTAGTAGCACTAACAAAATGAGACAATGAGAGCAAAGCACAGGGCCCAGAGCCTGACAGTAGAAGTTTAGCAAATACTGATCTCCTCCCCTTTGCCGAGGTGTGCTGGAATTTGCCTGCTGTGCTCATTACCTTAAATCCTTTTTAAAATAGGCTCCACAATAAATAAGGAAACCAGCAAGATTGAATAAAAAGCAGACCTTCTTTTCTCTTTTGCTCTTCCTCTCTCATCTTTATTCATTTTCCTTTCTATGTGTTCCTTTTCTTCCCTATTGTTTCTTTCTTTTTCTTTTGTTTGCATGTGTATATGTGCCTGTGTTTCCATTTGTTTATTTTCTGCTTCTCTTACCATATCTTAACCAGGATCAGGGGTCAATTAATCAAATATCTTTACTATGAGAGTCATATCAGAAGATATAAGGGGTCCAGAAAACAGAAGTATTAAAGAACTGAACCAAGTTTCTCACTTCATGCCCCTGGCATTGAAAAATGTAAGATCTGCCCTGGCGGGGTAGCTCAGTTGGTTAGAATGTTGTTCCAGTACACCAAGTTTACAGGTTTGATCCCTGATCAGGGCACATACAAAAAGCAACCAATGAATACATAAATAAGGGGAACAACAAATAACAAATCAATCTCTCTCTCTCTCTCTCTCTCTCTCTCTCTCCTCTTTAAAATCAATAAATTAAAAAATTAAATAAGAAAAATGCATGATCTATGTAGATATAAACACTCTCAGTTAGGTAACAATTTAGGGGGAAGACCCTCTAACCCAATCCTTAGTATGGCCTGACCACTCTCTTCTCCCTTTACATCTTACTGATTTGTTTGCAGTGATGGGCTCCAAGGCCAAAAGTCAGAACTGTGTCAGGCAGACTGTTTGGGGTTCCCAGAAGCAGAGGGAGATGAGGCAGTAGGAGAAGAGACCATAAGAGAATTGAACTGTAAGAGGCTGGCAGAAGTGGAACTCCCTAAGTTAGAGACCTTGACTTTGATCAAATAACATTCTTTTCTGCTTATTTCTCTCTTTTTTAAAAAAGATTTTATTTATTTATTTTTAGAGAGAGGGGAAGGGAAGGAGAGAGGGAGAGAAACATCAATGTGTGGTTGCTTCCTAAGTGCCCCCTACTGGGGGCCTGGCCATAACCCAGGCATGTGCCCTGACTGGGAATCGAACCAGCGACACTTGGGTTCACAGGCTGGCGCTCAGTCCGCTGAGCCACACCAGCCAGGGCTGCTTATTTCTCTTTATGAAACAAAAACAATAATTCCCTCCTGTCTTAAAAAGTAGTTAGGAAGATCAAATATGAAAGTGCTTTGTGAAATGTGAAGCAGATGAACTGCTATCATAATATGCATTCACTCAATTACAGAGTAGTTATTGTGTAACATCCACCCCTAGGCATTGGAGTAGCATAAAGAACAAGGGTCTTGGTTTCTAAGGAACCTGAGAGCTAGAGGGTATTTTTAGGATAATGAGTAGGATGGGATATTTAGACAGTAGATCTGAAGATTTAGAAACTAGAATTGGCCAAAAGAAGGCTATAGCCAGTCTTCTAAAATGTGCAGAGTGACAGTAACAATTTCAAGATGCCCTAATCCAGTAGGTGTGCCTCAAACTTTCTTTCCACTATGTGTGTCACCAAGGTGAGGGCTGAAGCAGCTCAAATGCACCATGAGCAGGAGGAAGCTGTGGGATGATGGGGAGGGTCCCAGCAAAGACTGGAGCCTTGTCAGCATCATCAGAAACCGCAGGAAACCAGGTCAGTGTGTGGGGCCCACTCCCTTAGCTCCAGGGCTCTGCTATGAGCTCTGTGGCTTCCTGAGCAGACTGGGCTGATTAATGGATCCCTGAAAGAACCCGGAGGCCCATTTGGCATGGAGCTCTTTGTCCAAAAAAGCTGAAACTAGCCAGTGGGAAGAGAAAGTTAAACTGTAGTCCCAAGAGTCAGCCAGGTGGGGAACCAGGACAAATTAATTAGAAGCCAAGTGAGACTTACATATATCCTATAGTGTTTTCTTGTTGTTCTGCCCAATTCCAAATGGTGTGTCTGTTGCCTCTGTCTCTGGTATCCAATGCAGAGTAGTGCTTAGTAGCTCTGTTGATTCTTTAAGTGAGGGGATCAAGCATGTGTCCTGAGGACATCCAAGTCCAAGAAGAGCCAGTTCAGAGCTGGGCAGATCTAGAGAGTTTCACAGGAGTAGGAGGGGTTAAGAAATGGGTGCATCGGATCATTTCCCTAACCCTGTGCTGGCCTCTTTCCTGCAATTTCTCTGCCAGAGCAGAAGCCCCTTGCCCTCCAGCTGGAGACAGTAAGGTTTTCTGGGGGGCAAGCATCCCTCATTCCCTGTGCTGGGAGGAAAAGGAATGTGACCTGGCCTGCTTGTTAGGCTCAAGGAGGAGCTTTGGGGCTGGGCGGGGCAGGGGCAGGCTGAGGCGAGGGCTCCTGCTGGCATTGTGCTCCCTGCTGCTGTACTGCAAAGTGCTGCCACCAACCTTTCAGGCTGTGCAGCCATGTTCCGGACACCCTGACCCAACGGAAGCCCATGGGGCACCGCAGACTGGCAGCCCTGCTCCTGCCTCTCCACCTGCTGCTCATTGGCCTCTCCACCTCTGCTGGAATTGGCTGCCCCTGTCTGCCCCACTGGAACACCCGCTGCCTGCTCGCTGTCCACATGGTAAAGTACCATTGCCAGGTGGGGGCACCTGCCTGCCACAGGCTGCAAAGTTCCCTACTCTCCTGTCTTTCCTTTCCTACCTCCCCAAGGCCCTGTGCTCTGGTGCAGCTTTGGTGTGTCCTCTACACGGTCTCAAAGGGTTAGCCAAGGTCCTGGTGGGCTGAGGGCCTGGGCAGGGTGCAGCTGGGAGGAAAAGAGCCACAGAGTGTGGGCTGTTTGTCCTGGGCCTTGGAATGAGTTGATTTGTGGGAAAGACCCCAGGGAGAGTGCTGCCTATGGGAGTCCCTACTAATTATACTTCTCTCCTTCCCCCACCCCTCCTCACACCCCACACTGGGTTCTGTGCCTTCAGGATGACAGTTTCACAGGTAAGTCTCATTCCCTGCCCTGCTCCTCTTCCCTACAACCTTTTTGTTCCAGATTCCCAGTGAGCATTCCATTCTAATTTTTGCTTCCCAGACTGAGAATTAGCATAGTACCAAAGAAAAAACAGGGTTTAGAATCGGGACAAGCCTGGATTCGCATTACCACTCCTCCACACACTCTACATGTGGCTGCAGGCAGTGTGCTTCATTTCTCTGACCCCCAGTTTCTGAGGGGCCTATCAGCGCAGTAGGAATAATTGTACAATAAAGACTGTTGCCCCTGAGCTGCGGGGAGGACTAAATGAGAGATATGTGTGAATCTCCAGGCAACGCCCCACCCCCTGCCCTTAACTGTCAGTAATAAAATGACCTTCAGCTCTGGCCAGTGTGACTCAGTTGGTTGGAGTGTCAGCCCATAAATGTCCTGATTGGGGCACATGCCTGGGTAGAGGGTTTGGTCCCCAGTCAGGGAGCATGCAAGAGGCAACTGATCAATGTTTCTCGCTCACATTGATGCTTCTCTTTCTTTCCCTCCCTATCCCTCTCTCTAAAATCAATAAGCATTTCCTTGAGTGAGGATAAAAAATAAAATAAATAAAATGACCTTCATATTTTTCCACACATTATTTTACTTGAACTTGACAACAGCCCCACCTTATGAATGATAAAACTGAGGCTTAGAGGGTCTATAACTTGCCTAAGGTCACACGGCCAGGGTGTAAATGGCAGAACTCAGCCTCAAGTCCAACTTGTCGGAGGCAGGAGCAACCTCCTTGAACCCTACCACTTCATTTGTTTTCATCTTTTGCAGAAAGATCTGCCCATATTCCTTGTCATACCCAGTTGGCTACCCCCATCTCCCCAAAGCCTCGGGGTGCTTGGCTCTGGAGCTGCCCCTGCTGTTTGTGCCTACACCCGGTGTCAGCTCCTTCCGGTATGAGAAATAGCCCGTGGACCATTCTCAGTGGGGACGTGAATTAGGGTCCTGAGGGGTGGGGGCAGGAGGGAAGAGACTGAGGCAGGTGGGGACTATATGAGAACAAATGTTTGTCCTGTTTTCAACCTCAACAAAGACTTAGGTCATCCTAGATACACAGCATGACTGATGTGAGTTCGTTTGTGTCATTTGTGAAGGTGTTTCTCCTTTCAGCTAGTAGCAGTTGGAATTAAAGTGTTTCGTTCTATAAATTTACCTTCTATTTGTAAAGTAAGATCATTTTTATTCAACTCTATACTTTCACTGCCTAGCTCAGTGCCTAATACGTATTAAATGTCCATATATTGCTTAAGAATGGGCAGTTTGTAATTTGTCATGGTTATAAATAATGCTACAATGAACATCTTTATGATGTCCTCTACTTTTTTCCACTTAAGCAATTAATCCTTTTTTGATTGTATCATAACTTTCAGGTCTAAAGGGGCTTGATGTTATTACCCTCCTTGATCTAAAATGACTTACTGTCCGACACTGGGCCCTCATCTCCCGGTTGGGGAGGGGCAACGAGGGACTGGATATTGAATGTGTCCTTTCCTGTGCAGGCCTTCGGTGGGGCTGGTTCCACCACCTGGTGCAGAAATCCAAAAAGCCTTACATGTTCCAGTTCTGTAGGAGACACAAGATCCCAGCCTCTGCTCAGGTACTCGCCCTGCCAGGCCCAGCCCTGCCTTTGCCCCACAACCCTTTCCTTTCTCTGGCCCTGTGAGAGGTAGAAAGTGTGGAGATGAAGTAGACTATTCCTCCATTACACAGTTAGGGAGACTGCGGCCTAAATGTCAAGCAACTTGCCTACGGTCCTCCGGTTCTAGAGGGAGAAATAGAAGCCAGAGATCCTGATGCCTGGCTTAAAGCCAACCTTGCCCTCTGTCTGCAGAGGAAGCTGCTGAGTCGCTATTGCCTGTCTGAGAAGGGCCATCACATCTCTGTCACCTCCCAAGACATCTCCCACAAGAGGCTGCGCTTCAAAAGGACCCAACCTTCAGACCCAGAGGCAGTGGAAGTTCTCCTGAGACGGGACTCACAGAAGCATAAAGGTAGACATGGGTGTGCCTGGAGATGGGCACGGTCACATAGGGGTGCCTTTGCTAAGGCCAAGAGACAAGGCCACCAAATCCCCCTTCTCCCCAGGGCCTGAGTTCTACTTTGACTTGCTGCCTGAGGCCCGGGCTATTCGAGTGAGCATCCCCCCAGGCCCTGAGGTCAATGTACGTCTTTGTCACCAGTGGGCACTAGAGTGCGAAGAGCTGAACAGTCCCTTTGATGCCCAGGTATGGAGTGCCATTGCCCTGCGAAAAGCCAGATCACACAGCACTGGAGCAAAAATGGCCTACCCATTGTACATACAGGGAGACTGAGGTCCGGGGGGAGATACTTCTCCAAGACCCACAAATCCGAAGTGTCTGGCATTAAGACTAGGCAGAAAATACAGGGGGCCTTATCACCTAGGAGAAGAGGGAAGGAAAGGGCCTGCAGAGACTTGAAACAACCAGGAATAGCTGGCAGAGAAATAAATACGGCATTTATCGCTAATGAGAGGCTACTCCGTGAGATTCAGGTTGCATTAAGAAACATTTTCAGTTCTTCCAAGAAGTTGCTCTCCCTGAGAAAATAACAAAGTGGTCATGCCTGTTCTGGCACCCTTCCACTTCCCTCTCTTTGTTGCCTTTTACAGAGAATGAGATGTCCCCCATTCTCCCATCCCAGGTCCTGACACCCCGCCTCAAACTCCAGTTGTCCCCAAGGCCCTTGTATACAGCCCGTATGATGTACAGGGACTGACCCTGCACCCCGAGGCCCCAGGCCCTCTCTATTTGTAAAATGGTGATGACACCTCCCAAGGTCGCTGTGATGCTGCATTTTATTGAGTGAGCACTTTGGCACCCACCGCCCTACCTGGCCTACAGTGGCAGTTGTTAAATGTGCATTCCTTCCCTGTCTCCTCCCTCCCCAACTCCAAATGAAGGGTGGGGCAAAAGTAGAGTTACAGCTCTGAGTACATGGAACACAAAGTGTATTCTTGTGTTATTATTTATTAATTATTATATTATCTTTCATACGAACAACTGGAATGTAAACCTACTTTTGCCCCACCTTGTACTGAGACACCTAGAGAAGATGGTCAGAGTATGAAACAGAGACCCCTCAGGAGGAAATTTTTCAATGAAAAAAATTAAGTTTTTTACAAGAGGAAAAATAAGGTGTTGTCCAAGGTCCCAGCTCCCTCCTGCCCTCGGGAGGCTGCCTGTGCTCTTTCTCAGGCATCTCTTCTCTCCCTTCACTGCCTCACCAACAGGCAACCGTGTCTTGGGGCCGCACTGTAGACCTGCCTTATGAATTCCTTCAGCCCTGTCTGTGCATAGAGGTGAGTAGAGAAAACGTGTGGGTTGTCCATGGCCCCAAATCGTGCAGCTGGTCAAACACAGCTCCAGTAAGTCAGGTTTTAGAAGGACTGGGTGTTTACGATGTGCTTGAGAAGATGGATGCCAGCTTGGCTGTGAGCCACACACTGGATCAGAGAAGGAAGTGTCCTGCTGGACACGAGACATTCTTAGGGGTGATTCCAATCTCAGCCCCCAATCCCAGCTTTCCTTGGTCCAGACCTGGCCTCAGCCCACAGAAGCAGAATAGAGAGCTGCCTTCACTGTGTGCACTGATTAGTCACAGTGGGGGCACGTGGCCTTTGCAAGGTTCCACATGACCCCAAAAGTCTTGTCCCCACTAGCCCTTCATGGTAGTGCTCCTCTCCATAATTCTGAAGTGCCTGACATTAAGACTTTTTGAAGTGGACAGAAAAGGCAGGGGGCCTTGTCACCCAGGAAGAAACTAAAGGGAGGGTGCAGGCAGAGACTTGGAGCACTGAGCATCTGCCAGGGTGGATAAGCACCAGGCGTTTGGGCAGCCCAGAGGGAGGGCCCACACTGGGCACTAGGCACCTTGGGAACCACTGAGCTTGGAGGTGTGAACTGAGATGTGGACCTCATGATCTGCCTCTTTCTAGGGCTGGGTTCTCCTCTCCAGGGAGAAGAGGGCTCAGCCCCTCACTAACTGAGCTTACTCCCATACTCCGAGGGTCCTCCCAAAGCGCGTCAAGCATCACTTACCCTTGCCTACCCCCTGTGCTGCTCCCCCTCCTCAGTGCCCTGCCAGCTCAGGCAGCTTGCCCTAGGGCAAGGTCAAGCCAGAATGAGTTTCAGGTCTGAGTGATATAGGGAAAGCCCTACCTCTGACCTTCCCTGCTTGCCCTTCTGTCCCCACCAGGCATCCTACCTCCAAGAGGACACTGTGAGGCGCAGAAAATGTCCCTTTCAGAGCTGGCCTGAAGCCTGTGAGTGCTGCTCATATGCACTCTCGTGCGCACACAGCCTCTCTCTGTCTCTCTTCCATACACATACACACACCTGCACACACTTTACACCTGTGTTGCAGGAAGCCCCTAGAAGGCATGGCGGCATTTTTGCTGGAGTCAGTGGGAGGAAAGGGCTACCATATCTATCGACCAGCCTGCCAATAAATCAAGTATTGAGCATGGTACTAGGCACTGGGGGAGATTCAGAAATATGGGACACAGGAGGGAGTGTCCCGAGGATGGGCCAGAAGAGCTGGGCTCACTCACATCCCAGCTATGCCATTTATTCCTCTCTGAGCCTCAGCTTCCTCAACTGTAAAATAATGGTACTTGCCCTGCCTTACTTTCCAACTGTTTATGAGGCTTGACTTCAATATGATATATGAAAAAGTTGGCGACCTCTAAAGTGCTGTCCATACATTATTGTCCCCAAACATGACAAATGAATAGCACAAAGCAGCCTGCAGTCCAGGGCTGGGTAGTAGCCTGTGGGACATGAACTTAGGAGAGGGAGAAGCCAGTGAAGGCTGTCATCAGCAAGACGAGGTCTCTCGGAGGTGGTGACACCTGAGCTGTGCTCAGAAAATGGGTGGGGTTTAGAAAGGAAGGCATTCCTGGTTCTGAGAGAGGGGCCTCAGCAAAGATATAAAGATTCCAGGTTTGGGGGATCAGCAAAGAGCTAGCTGGAATGGAGGTGTAGGAAGGAGAGGAGACACATAAATAGAAAAGATAATAAAAGGGGACTAGAAAAGGTGTACTTCTTTGAGGGGTTCCAAGCAGACCAGGAACTGTGCTGGGCACCTTCACACACATTGCCTCCTGATGCCCTGGGGGTGGGGGTGGCAAAGCAGGGCCCAGTCCTCCCCAAGCCTCACTCTCTGCCTCTGCTGCCTGCCCAGATGGCTCGGACTTTTGGAAGTCAGTGAAATTTACTGACTACAGCCAGCACAGTCAGATGGTCATGGCCCCGACACTCCACTGCCCACTGAAGCTGGAGGCCTCCCTCTGCCAGAGGCAGGGCTGGCACACCCTCTGTGAAGATCTCCCCAATGCCACAGCTCGAGAGTCAGAGGGGGTGAGACGGGACTCCCCAGGACCCGGGTGGCAGGGCTGGGGCCCAGGGCTCTGCTGCCTGACTAACGCCCATCTCCTGCCACAGAGGTATGTTTTGGAGAAAGTGGACTTGCACCCCCAGCTCTGCTTCAAGGTACAAGCGTGAGTGAGAGGAGTGGGTGTAGGTATGGATGGTGCCTGGGGTTTGCTGACCTGCCATTCTTGGATTATTTCTCAGTTCTCTTTTGGAAACAGCAGCCATGTTGAATGTCCCCGCCAGACTGGTGAGCCAATGAGTGACCCTGGCTGGGAGCCCCTCCCAACATTTCACCTCATCCAACCATGACCAAGCCAAACTGTAGCCCTGCCCTGACTTCTCTGTCAGCTGCAGCCCAGCTCCTGTCACCTCCTGCAAACGGGGTCTCTCACGTGATCCTTTTTGCCCCGCTCCCCGGCAGCCCCATCCTGGAATGTGAGCATGGACACCCAGGCTCAGCAGCTGATCCTTCACTTCTCCACAAGGACACATGCCACCTTCAGTGCTGCTTGGAGCCACCCAGACTTGGGACAGGACGGTCTGGTGCCCCCTGTATACAGCATCAGCCAGGTATGCTCCAGCCAGGCCTGGGCCCCACTAGGTCTCATTGCTCAGAGCTCATCAAGTGGTGACAAGCAAATTCCAGACTTATATCATCTGGTTATTTATTTACTTGATCAGGCTTTGTTCAACTGGTTCCTCTGCCAGTCAGTGAGGTCTTCCATGGGGCAGTTTCTAATTCTTTCAGTTTCTGAACTTGCAGGGATAAACAGAGGCAAAAGACTGGCCCTCTCATGTCCAACTGTTCTCTGGCCCACTCAAACTGTTGCCACATTTTATACTGATGCTATCTCGAATTCAGCCATCCTCTACCACCATGCTCCTGCCTGCCCCTACCAGGCACCTGGCAGGAGTTCTCTGACTATCCTGGGAGACAGAGCCCCTGGAAGCTGAAGTGCTCTTTGTGGAAGACTAAACTACTGGAAGATTTAAGTCTATTATGTGAGCTAAGGACAATTTAACTAGCAGATTTTCTTCTGTGTGTCTGATATAAAAACCACAATCAAATATATCTTCAAAACCACAGCCCCAAGCTGACTAAGCATGAGTAGCTCTCCAAGTTCTTTCTTAAATACTCACCTGCAGCTCATTTATTTGTTTCATATTCTCTGAGGGCTCCTAAGCAAACAGGTGGTAGCAAATGCTCAAGATTTAAGACAAAGTCATGCGGGAAAATCTAAAGTTGAGAGCTATATGCATGGACTCATTTGTTTCTGTGAGCCAGGAGAAGACCACCTTCACGGAGTTCAGCCATGATTTGAGAGCCTCTGCTTCAGCACTTGCTCACAGCTGACTGGACAGTGGGGTCTGGGACAGGGGAGGGTAGAAGGTAGGGGGTGGAGGGTGTTCCCAAAGGATGGAGATTCTGCTCAGCTCCCTGCCCAGCATGCAGAACATAGGGCAGAGCCAAATGCTGCCTGTGGACAGATAGTGATCAATTCTGTCCAATTCAGCATGCATTCATTGAGGGCCTGCTCTGTGTCTGCCCCGTCTTAGGCCTTGGGAGGTATAGAAAGAGTATGTCACAGAGTCTCTGCACCCAGGAGTCCCCAGTGTAATAATAGCTACTAAACGAATGCACACTGCACTGTGTAGTCTAAGAAGTGGTCACATGCACATTTCCATGTGATGGTCAATAATCCAGTAAATCAAGAATTATTACTCTTCACAAACAAATGAAGAAACTGAGGCTCAGGGATCAATGTAACAAAGATCATACAGCTAGGAACCACGAAGGCAACAGTTAAGTCTGATGTTATTTGCTGTGGTCTCCTGACTGCACAACTTACATTCTTTCTAATGGGTAAGGCGTCCCTTCAGGTATGCAGAACAGGAGGGGGGCATTGTATTATTAATCTCCCTGTTTGGCGAGCTGCATGAGGACAGAGACAACATCTGCGCCTGCCTTCTTTCCTCGGGGTTTGGCACAGAGTCAGTACCCAGGGTATGTCTGTTGATGAGTGCCTGATTGCCTGATTAATGTGTCTGGGAATGATCAGTGGGATCTAGGAATGAAGCCAGGAAGGCTTCTTGTCAGGGGTGGCATTTGGCCTTAAGCCTGGGGAGGATTTGGGTTGGGAGACGTGGGAAGTAGAAAGGAGGAACAGCATGGGCGAAGCCTCAGGGGCTGAACAGAGCCAGGTTTGCTTCAATATGGACAGTCATTTCGTTCTTTATTCCGACAGACTCAGGGTTCAGGCCCAGTGACACTAGATCTCATCATTCCCTTCCTGAGGCCAGGGGGCTGTATTCTGGTAAGAAATCTCCCCCCCCCTACACACACACACACACATACTCCCCCAGCATCTACTCCACAAGTGGCACATGGGGAAAATCCAGTCTTCCAACATGTTTGGTTTGGACAGCACGGTGTTTGAAATTGGAATTTGTTGTTACCGTTTAAATATTGGGGGATGTCATATTTTAAAAAGCTGATTTTTGGCTTCTCTTAAAAAATCAGAAAACCTGGTGCTCTGTGTCCACATTCAAGCCTGGCGACAACAGGCTGGAACTCAGTCGGTGGTGTCCGATTACTTTAGCCAGGGTCTGTGCCCTCCAGGTTCTCACGGGCACCCTGGCCAGTTTACTCTTTGAGTTCGCCACTCTTGACCTGTTCTGTGTGGGATGAATTCCTTGCCAGGGGACCTCCCCTTCCCCGTCCCCATGCCTCATTTAATTTCCCCTGGAGGAGGCACCATACACTGGCTCACGGGGTGGCGGGGCTCTGTGCCCTCAGGTGTGGCGGTCAGATGTTCAGTTTGCCTGGAAGCGCCTCTTGTGTCCGGATGGTGAGTTCTGTGGGGGGAGGATTACGAGGGAGGTTGGATGCCAAGGAGCCCAGCTGGGCCTCACTCTGCTTGACTCAGTATCTCATAGACGCCTGGGACTATTGATCCTGGCACTGCTGGTCCTCACCACCCTTTTGGGAGTTGTTCTGGTCCTCACCCTCTGGCGCCCACTATCAGGTGAGTTGACTTGGGGGTAATTTGGGGATTTAAACCTGCCCAGCTCCTAGGCTAGCTGCCCCCACCCATCCCCTGCCCAGGCTCCCTTCCCCAAGAGCCATCTACCTGCCGATATACCCAGCTCGCTGCTACCCAAGGCCATGCACTTCAGGCACCCTAGTGGGCAGGAATGGTTGAGGCGGGGCAAAGGTCCCTCTCTGCAGGTGGTTCAGTGTACCAAGTTTCTGGGCAAGAGGCGAGTGGAACGGAAATCCAGCCTGTGCTGCACCTGCCAAGCCTGTGCCCCGGCCCTCACCCCTTCCAGGGGTGCCTTTATCTAAATAGCCCCAAAGCACACTATAGATTAGAGCTGCCTTGGATACCCACCCTCAGCGCAGATAAGGAGCTGGGGGGTGGGGGTTCACCCTATGGTGTAGCCATGAGGCTCAGGAAGATAGAGCTGTGGCTGTTCCTTAATCCTCACCCTGTTCCTGTTGCTCCCACCCTAGGCCCCGGCCAAGCGCAGCCAGTGCTACTCCTGCATGCAGCGGACTCAGAGGCGCAGCGGCGTCTAGTGGGAGCGCTGGCTGAACTGCTGCGGGCCACTTTGGGCGGTGGACGCGATGTGATCGTGGACCTGTGGGAGGGGACGCGCATGGCGCGCGTGGGCCCACTGCCGTGGCTGTGGGCTGCGCGGGCGCAAGTGATGCGGGAGCGGGGCACCGTGCTGCTGCTGTGGAGCAGCGCCTGTTCCAGCCCCACCTGCGGCCCGGATCCCCACACTTCGCCCCTGTGTGGCCTGCTCCGCACCGCCCCACGTCCGCTTCTGCTGCTCGCTTACTTCAGTAGCCTCTGCACCAAAGGCGACATTCCCCCGCCGCTGCGCGCCCTGCCGCGCTACCGCCTGCTGCGTGACCTGCCTCGCCTGCTGCGAGCGCTGGGCGCTGCTGGGCCTTCCACCCAAGCCACTGGCTGGGGCCGCCTGGGCGCTCGGCAGTGCCTGCGGAGTCGCCTGGAACTGTGCCGCCGGCTGGAACGCGAGGCAGCCACACTTGCCCACCAAACCTGAGCAGAGCTCCAGGCAATCCAGATGTCTTGGCCACAGGCGTAGGGGGCACTGGCTGGCATCCCGGAAGGAAGCTTCTACCCTGGAATTCTCATTGTGCCCCCTGATGACTGCTGCCCAAAAGCCTCATTCCCTGCCTTCCAGCCCCGGAGCAGAGCACCCGTCTCACCTCTAGCCCTTGTGCACGTGTGCCAGGCTTCCTCCTGAGGCTTCCCTGCCTCTCAGAACCGCCAGGGAGAGAATCTTTCCTTACTGAGGGCTCCTCTGACTCCAGGGGAGGGAAAGTTTCCCACTTCCTGTCTCCAAAATTTCGGGGAGTAGTTTACACATGCCCCTGTGCAGGCTAGAGAGATTTGGGCAGGGGTAGGGGAGTCTGGAGATTTGGCAGTTCTGAAGGCAGTGGGTCCACGAAAGTGCGATAAAACCCCCTTGAGGGCCAGAGATCCTTCTTTCCCAGACACAGGCCTTGCCCAGATGGGGATGGAGGGAGCACTGGACCCAGGAAAAGGGGCTTTGGCCCTGGGTGGCCGGGACAAAGGTGGGACAGTGGACACCACGATTAATAAAGATGAATAAAGACAAACGTGGTGGATAAACTAAGAAACACGTGCTTCTCTAGTGTGCCCAGGATGCTCAGTTGGGGAAAGTTCAGCACAACCCTGCCTGCGGGTTATTATCCATCAGTTTGTGGCCAAAATCCTCCATGTCCACACTTATACCCACACCCATCACACAGTGCCACTGGAATGGCAAAGGAGGACTTGGAATTTTTTTTAAAGATTTTATTTATTTATTTTTAGAGAGAGGGAAAGGGAGGGAGAAAGAAAGACCAATGTGTGGTTGCCTCTCACATGGCCCACACTGGGGACCTGGTCTGAAACCCAGGCATGTGCCCTGACTGGGAATCGAACTGGCGACCCTTAGGTGCGCAGCCCGTGCTCAATCCACTGAGCTACACCAGCCAGGGCCGGACTTGGAAATCTTGATCCTCACTGTGATTCTTTCATGAGAAGAGAGCGAAAAAAACAGTTCAAAAAAGTGGTGTGTGTCCATCAGCACACAGCCAGCCCGTAGCAAAAGCACAAATGGGATGGACTACTGTCTGCCTGGCTTCGGATTCCTTCCCCACCCTACCACACTCGAGCATGCGCCAGGACATGGTGAAAAGCCCACTTTGTCCCTGACATTAGAACTCCTGACCCACAAAGGGTCACTGAGGCCCAGGGAGTCTGTGTGAAGGGACCATGGGTGCCAAGTAACAGAGGGTCCAATGGACACCAAGACCTCAGAGTCATGCGGGAAGCAAAAATGCTCCAAGATTGCCCAAGTTTCTGGGTGCACTCATAGCTCTCCTCCTTAGGGACTCACAGGGTGAGTAAGAGCTTCCTTAGCCAAGAGACCAGGCTGCCACCGCCCATCTCCGGTGGCCCTCCCAGCCAGCTGTCAGCAGGGGAGGAGGAGAGGGAGGAGGAAAAGAAGGAGGTGAGGCTGCTGGCTCCCAGTCCTAGTGTTGGTGGGAGGGACAGGGTGGGGCGGGAACAGCCAGTTGCCTGCCAGGAGTCAAAAACGAAAGCACTTCGGCTGGGACTGAGTGAGACTGGAGTCAGGACTTCAGGAGAGGGAGTGTGTCAGCTAGCCAGCTCTGGGACCCTGGAGGCTGGGGAGAGATTCTGGCGCCTCCTGCCCAAACGCTCCGGACTGAGTGGGAGCAGAGGTGAGGTGTCTGCCCCCCCCTTTGGGGGGGCAGGACAGGGCCTGGGGCCTGGGTGCCACCTGGCACCTGGAAGATGCCTGTGCCCTGGTTCCTGCTGTCCTTGGCACTGGGCCCAAGCCCCATGGTCCTCTCTCTGGAGAAGCTTGTGGGGCCTCAGGACACTGCTCGCTGCTCTCCGGTGAGTCTGGGACCCCAGGAGGGTTGGGGAGGGCTCACGGTTCAGTGTGAGGCCCATCAAGATACTAGCCAGGCTCCTGCCACTGCCACCACCACCAGAACTGCCCTGGCTGGTCTGGCTAGTACTGATGGGGTAAGAGAATGGGGAGGGGGCAAGATCTGGGTCTGTCTTCTTCTGGAAGGAGCTTAGAATAGGGAGCCGCAGAAGGAGGTAGGCGGGGGTCTCAAGCTGGGAAAGATGGTTAGATGTAGGACCATAAACTCTGACTCTCCTTTACCTCCTTCCCAGGGCCTCTCCTGCCACCTCCGGGGTGAGTAGTCCTACTTTTAGAAAGAAAAGAACTTCCTAGGTTGGTGGAAGGGAGAGGGGCCTCTAGATGTTCCTGGAATTAATAAATATTAGTACCCGGTCCCATGTCCCATGCCCTCATGGCCCACCTTTAGCCCTGGAAGATCCCAAGCTCCTTGGCCTTCTGGGGGTATGAGGTGCAACCAAACCCAGGGTTCAGAATGGCTTCAGCTCCCACCTTGCCCTTCACTCACAGGTGGTGACATGCTCTGCCTGCCTGGAAGCATAGTGTCTACCCCAGGACCTGTGCTGGTGCCCACACGCCTACAGACAGAGCTAGTGCTCAGGTGCCATCAGGAGACTGACTGTGACCTCTGTGTTCGTGTGGTCGTCCACTTGGCTGTGCATGGTGAGCATGGCATCTGTGTGCACATGTGATTGTATCTGGTGTGGGCTTGAGGGTCAGGCAGTCTGTCAGATGGCACTGGACATCCTCCTGGATGACAGTCTCCTGGAGGACACCGGCCAAAGGACCCCCAGGCCAGTCTGGTCTCCCCACCTGGTCCCCAGGCCCCACACCTGGCCCCTTTCTGGAAGGAAGCCAAACCCAAAAGAGCAGGAGGCCTGACCTGGGTCTTGCTCTCCAGTCCTTCCAGGGCACTGGGAAGAGCCTGAAGATGAGGAACAATTTGGAAGAGCAGCTGATCCAGAGCCTGAGGAGCCTCAGAATGGTGAGGAGAACCCGGCTGGCCCAGCTACCTGCTGCCAGGGCCTTGTCTGCAGCCCCTGGGCCTGACCAGCTCCATCCCCTATTGCCCACAGGCTCTCTCCAGGCCCAGGTAGTGCTCTCCTTCCAGGCCTACCCTACTGCCCGCTGTGTCCTGCTGGAGGTGCAAGTGCCTGCTGCCCTCGTGCAGCCTGGTCAGCCTGTGGTATGTGAAATAATAATAATAATAACAACAATAACCACCTTCTGAATATGAAATCTATAAAGTGCTCCCACATGCATTATCTCTTGGAGTCTGGACTCCAGCTGGGGCTGTGCCCTTTATGCCGCATTTTTCCTGTCTGTAAGGTGGCGATAAGAATAGTCCTATTTCATATGGATGTTGTGAGAATTCAATGAGGTGACAATGCCAGGCAGAGAAAGCGCGAGTTGGGGAGGGACAGTCTGTGGGCTGGATCCACTCCTCTGGTCTTCCTGCCTTACCGCATCTGCCTCGTGTGTATGTGTGGTGCAGCGTGCTGGGGCTGCCCCAGTGGGTGTCTCTCCACTTAGGCCAAATCACTCAAACCCTTTGACTTCCCCTCCTACCCCTAGCCAATCTCCTCTGATCTGGAAAGTTGTCGAGTGGGAGAACATCTCCTGGCCCATCTCACGGAGCAATCGTGAGGACCACTGAGGCACTGGGTGTGAGATCCACCTCTGTGGGGAGGGGTGTCTCATCACCTTAGCTTTGGCCATGTGATCCAGAAGGGCTGGGGTTAGTTCAGGGACTCAAGAAGCGAGGGCCCTATCCCTGCCCTGCTGATACCCATATTGAGGGTGTATGCTTTAGAATTGGGAGCCACTGAAGGAAACTTCAGTGGCAGAATTTTAGGCCACACAGTATGAGTATAATCATTGGTTGGGGAAAGCGGGGAGGAAGGAGTGGCCCATGCAGAGAAGCCCATGCCCTCGGAATGGATTCTGAGCCCGATACCACAAAGCCTTCTGCCACCCATCTCCTCACAGGGCTCTGTAGTATTTGACTGCTTCGAGGCTGCTCTAGGGGCTGAGGTGAGAATCTGGTCCTACACTCAGCCCAGGTACCAGAAAGAACTCAATTTCACACAACAGCTGCCTGGTAAGTGGCTCCAGAGCTTCTCAGGAGCCCCAAGTCCTTGCTTCCCTAGTCTCTCTCCCCTTTGGCCACTCCCCTTCTGCTTTCACCCCCTTCCTAGTCCCGTCCACTCTCAGGCAGCTCCCATCCTCCCCAGAGTCAGTTCCTCATGCCTCTTCTCCCCAAGTGACATGGCCTTCCTGCTCCTGTGGAAGGTGCTTTGGGCACTAGGTAAACATGGGTGGTACTTAGGAGACAGGGGGCCCTTCCCAGAGCTCCCCTGAGTTGAGCTGTCCCCCCTTCTTTCCTTGGTTCCCAACCCCATTGGAGGCTTTTCTGTGTTCTCTCCCCAGACTGCAGGGGGCTTGAAGTCCGGGACAGCATCCAGAGCTGCTGGGGTAGGGGCTGGGGCCAGCAGGGTTGGGAGGAGGGAGGGCCAGAGTCTGGAGTGTGAGAAACCCTTGGAGTTGGCTTCAGGCCTGGGCTGCTGCATCCCAGAAACTTGCAGAGCTCATTCACATGTTCATTCATTCCTTCATTTATCGCACATGAACTGTAATAGCTCCTGCTTTGTGCCAGATGCTGGGAACATAAAGGTGAATCTCTCATTCCTTGTAACAAATATTTATTAATACCAGGAACACCTAGAGGCCCATCCTGACAAGGCCCAAAGCATTGTCAAGGTTATGGTGCACTCTCCTCATGTATCAAATACAAATAATATTAAACCATAAAATAAGGGCTAAGAAAGTCAAGGTTCTGATTTTTCCATGCACTATTTAAGGTTTTTTTTGTATTTTCTTTTTTATTGTAGTATAATATACACATGGAAAAGTATGTAAAGTGCTCAAATTTTAACGTCTAGTTCTATTCATTTTTATGTATGTGTATATTTGCATAAGTACCACCCAGATCAAAATATACACACTGTGACTTTTTTAAACTCAAATGATTTCAACTTCATCTTCTTTTCAATTCCTTTCATCTTAAGCTTGGCCGGCCTGTTTCTGGTAATCCATTAAAGACTATTTTCAACCTCAGAGCTTTGATGATTCAGATACACATTGTGCATTTCATGTCATCATTCATTCAGTTACACACTGATTCACTTATTCAACCGATAGTTACTGAGTAATTACTCTGTCCAAGGCATAGCACTAGGCACTAGAAATAAATCAACTAACAAAACTAACAAAAATCCCTGGCCTCATAGAGCTGATACTCTAGATGGGAGTCAGGGTCAAGGTGAGGGCAAGGGAGGACACAATAAGCACATGGAGTTGTGAAACAGGCAATAGTTAGATGCTCGGGAGAAAGTGCAGGAAAGGGGGCTAGGGAGGTTGGGAGTTGCAGCTGGCAGGGACGGCCTCACTCTAGAGGGTTCCATGCAGAGGAAACAGTGAGTGGAAAGGGCCTGTGGCAGGAGTATGTCTGCTGTGTTTCAGTATTAGGAAGGAAGCTAGTGCATCTGCAGCAGATTAATTAGTGCTAGGAGATGAGTTTACAGTGGTCACAGCAACCAGATTGGATAGGGCCTTGCAAGCCTTTGTGAGGACTACTTTTTATACTCTGGGAGTAACTGGGGTGGGGGTGGCATCAAAGGGTTCAGAGCACAGGAGAATGATTTACTTCACAGTGGTTACAGGATTTTTCTGGCTGCAGAGGGAGAAGCCAGGAGAGGGTGCTCTCAAGACCACATACTGGGGCCTACATGAGCTCAGTCCCCGGCTGCTGGGACAAAGCCTGGTCTGAGATGGGGACACTGGCTCCATCCTCAAGGAGCCTCCTAGTCTAAAGGGTTTGAAGGGAACTCCAAAGGGTCAGTCAGTGGGTATGGCCCAGGCTTGGGTATGCAAAAGAGGTGAAGGAAATCTCTCTTTGGCGTTCCCCCCACAGCCCTGCCCTGGCTCAACGTGTCTGCAGATGGCGAGGATGTGCACCTGGTGTTGGATGTCAGTGAGAACCAGCGCTTTGGCCTCTCCCTGTACTGGAACCAGGCCCAGAACCCTACAAAACCATGGTGGCACAGAAACCTGGTGAGACCTCCCCCTCTCAGGTCCATTCTCACTCGAGGCTGATGCCCATGCTAAGGATGCAAGGGGACCCTTAAAGAGGACACAACGACCCATACCCAAAGCAAGGAATGTTGGTGGGGGAACTGTTGCATGACTGGTTTCCTTAACTTTGGCCTTCAACCTGCCCCTCTTCCTTATCTTCTCCAACTTTCCCCACTTTTGCTTGTCCCACAGACTGGGCCACAGACCATTACCTTGAACCACACAGACCTGGTTCCCTGTCTCTGTATTCAGGTAGGAGCAGAGCCTAGCTGGATTCCAGGGGACTTGGTGAGGGGGTATCTCTGTCTTTGTCTTACTATTCTCCACCCTCCTGTTTGAGGTCAAAACTATAGCTCCTTAGGGTGACTGGCCCTCCCTTGACCTTTGACTGTCTTGTGCCTTCTGCTTGTTATACGCTCAGAATGCTCTGATTCTCCATCCACAGAACTCCCACTTGTGCTTCATTCAGATGTCACCTCCTTCTTGAAGCCTTTATCCATTCCTCCAGTTCCTTCTTTGTGCTCCCCTGTAGTGTAGAGCATGTGCTATGAATGCAGACTGGTTTGAATCCTGACTCTTGTCATTTGCTAGCTGTGTGACCTTGGGCAAGTCAGTTCACCTCTCTGAGCCTGTTTCCTATCTGTGAAGTGGGAAGAATAACAGTACCAGCTTTATAGAGCTATTAGAAGGAAGTGTGCCACCTCTAGGCTTATATATGCTGGCTCTTCTTCTCCCTCTGATTGCACATTCAGTGGGTCATCAGGTCCTGTCTATTTGACATCTGACATTAACCTCTCTCTTTCTCTTCCCCTCTCCTCTCCATTTCAGCCTAGTTTGGGCTTCTATCATCTAGACTGTCTCAATAACTTCCCATCCCACCTCCTTTCTCAGAACTTCCCTAGCATTCTGGGCCCCGTATTTTGATCCCCAACTGAACCCTTTCCACTGCCTTTCCCATGATTCCCCTTGATGAGAATTTTGTTCCATACGCATGGAGCTACTCATCAAGGCACAGCCACCTCTGTGCTTTTGCTCAGGTGGTTCCCACTACCTGAAATGACCCACTTCTTTTCCATACAACCAAATCCTTCTAGCTCATGTGTCACTGCTTTCCCAAAGTTTGCCCCAATTTCCTGGCCTCTGCTTTCTACACATTTCCTTGTACTTCTGTTCTTCCTTGCCCATTTATCATTTCCTTTTTTATTTGGGTGTCTGTCTCATTTCTTCTTGCATACAACAGACAATAAATGAGTGATCAATTTATTGATTTATATGTTTTATCCCTACTGCAACGGTGAATTTGTCGTGTCCTTGAAGTCAAGGAAATAATAGCTAATTCATATTTAGTAATTCCCCCAGAGCCTTGCACAATGCCTGACACATAATATGTGTTCTTAATTAAAGGTTTGCTGAATAACTTAATATAGTATTATCTCTAGTGCTCAGCACAGGGCTAAGCACATAATGGTGCCTTTTAAAAGTCTATTGAAAGAATAAATGAATGTGTTTTTAACACCCACGACAGTGAGTGCCTGAGATACAGTAGGTTCTCACAAAGTGATTGTGGATTTAATTATTGAATGTCCCTAGTGCATCCTACAGGGCTAAGACACGGCGTTTGTTAAGTGAGGATGTTCCCAGATGTTGACATAGGGCTGGCTGAAAGAATAAACGTGGGTGTCTCTAGGGCCTTGCAAAGGATGAAAGAGCAGGCGAGTGTGCTTCTGGAGGGTTGGTTGGGGTGCCCTCACCAGTGGAGCTCTGTTGCCTTTACAGGTGTGGCCTCTGGAGCCCGATTCGGTTAGAACGAGCATCTGCCCCTTTGTGAACGGTGAGATGACCCGCAAGGTCCAGCCAGGGCGGGAGCAGTGCAGGCTGACAAGTGTGGGGCACGCAGTGACCACGCCCTCTCCCTGCAGATCGCCGTGCACACCGCAACCTCTGGCGTGCTGTCAGGCTGCAGCTGCTGCCCCCGCGGAGCTGGCGGCTGGACGCTCCATGCTCGCTGCCCGCTGAGGCCACACTGTGCTGGCAGATACCGGGCTGGGGCTCTTGCCAGCCGCTGGTCCCACCGCTTCCCCGAGAAAATGTCACTGTGAACGTAAGCGAGGCGGCGAAGTTGGGGGAGGAAGGCGAGACCAGGAGGCCACCTTTCATAACTCCACCCATTCCCCTCTTACCACAGAAGGCCCTTGAGTTCCCGTTGCTGAAAGGCCACCCCAACCTCTGCGTCCAGGTAAGAAGGGGCGGCCAGAGCGCTGTGTTGGGACAGGCCCGACCGTCCCCCTACCCCTCGCAGACCCCCCAGACAAGGCACTGTCTTCTGGACTTACTTTATCCTCGGGTCCCTGGGGCAAAGTCGTTATAGGCTTCCTCTTTAGGTGTTCCACTATTTACCTAGCAGTGCCAGGGACCCAGAGCCAGTCACTTCACCTCTCCGAAGGTCAGTCTCATCTGTTCAATGGGGATGATAATAGTAATCGCTTTATAGACTGGTTATGAAGATCATGTAAGAGAAGCACTTCAGCTTAGGGACTGGCACAGACTAAATGCTCAACAAACGTTAGCTGCTTTTATTATTGCTATCATTATCCTATTTCCATATCTGTATAATTGGTTGCTCTATAACTTCACAGGATGACTATAAACATATCATTCAAGATCTGTTGACTATTGTCCTGGCTGGTGTGGCTCAGTGGATTAAGTGCAGGCCTGTGAACTGAAGGGTCACTGGCTGGATTCTCAGTCAAGGCACATACCTGGGTTGCCAGGCCAGGTCCCCATTTGGGGGCATGTGAGAGGCAACTGATGTATCTCTCACACATCGATGTTTTCCTCCCTCTCTTTCCCCTTCCCTGCTCTTTAAAAATAAATAAATAAAATCTAAAAAATAAAAAAAATAAAAGATTTGTTGAATATCTACTATATGTCAAGCACTGTTTTAGGCACTTGGGATAGATGTCAGTAAGTAAAACCAATAAATATTTCCATTCTTAGAGTGTTTATGGTCTAATGGGGAAAGGAAGATAATAGATATAGTAAGTCAAAATTGTATATTAATACTATGGAGAAAAGGGGGGAGGATAAGGGAGGATTGAGGTTGCAGGTTCAAGTGGGGTGGTCAGGTGAGGCCTCTTTGAGAAGGCAATTAGAGGGAAATGTATAAATTGTCTTGTCAGACATAAAAAGAGCTAATTTAGGGTCATACATCCTGTTACTACAGATGACCTCACAAGGCTGAGGCTGAGAAAGATGGAATCACTCCTAATCACCCAGACTGGAACCCAGATCTGCACAAGGCTGGGTCCAGAGTGCAGACTCCCCCAACCCAACAGCCTCCCCTTGCCTATCCCTTCTCTTCTCAGGTCTTTCTGGCCTAGGCTCTTGTTTTTCTTTATGCCCCTAACCCTGACCCCTTCCAAGCAGGTGAGAAGTTGGGAGAAGCTGCAGCTGCAAGAGTGCTTGTGGTCTGGTGAGTGGGGCTGGCACAAGGCTGGGGCAGGGCGGTTGCAATAGTGGTGAATCCTGGATGTGCCAGCTCCTGGGGTGAAGCTCAGGCATGGGGTGGCACACAGCAGCCCCCAGCAAGGTTGGGTCTTAGAGTGGACTCATCCCTTTCAGACTCCCTGGGGCCCCTCAAGGATGATATGCTGCTGGTGGAGACACGAGGCCCCCAGGACAACAGATCACTCTGTGCCTTGGAACCCAGTGGCTGCACCCCACTACTCAGCAAGGCCTCCACGGTGAGAGCTGGCGGGCTCTCCTCCATGCACCTCTCCAGCTCCATCTCAGACCTGGTCTCAAATTTTCCCCCTGTTAAATTTTTCCCTCCTCTATGCCAGGTTCTGTGTTGGTTTTTGGGAACATGGGAGTGATTCAGACCTGGGCCCTGTTCTCAGTGGCCTCTCAGAAATCTCCCAGCCCCAGCACCCTCCTTCCCCACATTCTACCCAGCTGCAGCCTGGTGGTCTCCTAGGTGTGGTGCCCCTAGGTGACAGCCCCCTACCCCTTGGCTTGGCAGAGGGCAGCTCGCTTTGGAGAGCAGTTACTAGAAGACCTGCAGTCAGGCCAGTGTCTGCAGGTGAGTAGGTGGCAGGAGAGCCCTGCCCCAGTGCCCAAAGACAACTGCCCTAACACTATACCTCTGGCCTCTTCCATTTCTTCCTGTGCCTAGCAGAGGGCACCAGGGAGATTCTCACTCTTCCTAGGCAGAGGCCCCTTACTGTCCTCCTAGCACCCACCCACTATCTTTCTGTGTGCTTTTTGTGTCCAGTCCTGGGGAAGCTAAGAGTTGAAGAAGCATAGTTCCTGTCCCCAAATTGCTCACTGCTGACTAAAAACCCATAAACAGATAACATTCTCATGTACTAAGTGCTGGTTTTGGGAGCGGGGGACTTCAAGGAAGTGTCTCTTCATGTGGGCCAGATCTGGTCTAGAGGAAGACACAGTCCAGGCAGTAGGCACAGCACAGGTAAAGGCAGAGCAGCTTGAGGGAACCTGCTGTGTGTGGGGGAATATATGGGTAATTGAGGCTGGGAATTTGGAGATCAGGCTGGCTAGAACTTGGTGAGTGCTGAATAATAAGCTGAGAGCTCTGCACTTGGTTTTGTTTGTGTCTTACAGCTATGGGATGATGACCTGGGAGCACTATGGGCCTGCCCCATGGACAAGTGTGAGTATTATAAGAATCACCTTTCCTCTCCACAGCTCTAGAGGATCTGGAATCTTACAGGGACCATTCTTGGGGGCAGCACACACAATGGCCTTGTCCTTCCGTGGCTCAGATACATCAGAGGGTCATTCCTTCATTCAGAAACCAGGATGACAGCTTGCAGGGAATTCCAGCATCACCAAGACGCAACCCCTTCCCCCCACCCCAGTTGTAGAAGGCTAGAAAGACATTAGCCCCAAATCACTTACATTTGGTAAATGTGAGCTATTGAAGCATTCCCTATAAAGGAAAACTGTCCAGAGCCATGAATGCATATAAGAGGAACCTAACCTCAGTGGGGTGAAGAGTTCAGGGGAAACATTGAAGCTGAACTCTGAAGGCTGATCGAGGTGAAGGAGGTAGAGATCCATCTTTGTGAAGACTGTGGGGTGCGTTTTTGAGGAACTCCAAGGTGGTCAGTTTGGCTGGAATGTCGTGGGAGGCAGGCCCCTGTCATGAGATGAGGATACCAGGGCCATGTAGGGACCTTGGAAGCCAATGTAAGGAATCTGGAATTTAACTTAAGAGCAGCAGAGGCTTCCCAAAAGGCTACACAATCAGGTCCATATTTTTAAAAAGATCTCTGGGGCTGCCATGTGGTGAATGAACTGGAGACAAAAAAGCGGTCAGGGATATCAGAAGGCTGTTGCAGGTTTTCAAGAGAATGAAGTCAAGAACACAGCCACCCTTGGCTTAGGGGAAAATATTGCTGACATTTGAGAACTTCTGGCCTGGCATTCTGAGTGCTTTACGTTTATCAATATATGTAGTTCTCACTATAGCTTTATCGGTAGGAACTACTGTTATCCCAATTTTATTTTTTTTTTAATTTATTTATTTTAGAGAGAGGGGAAAGGAGGGAGAAAGTGAGGAGGGAGTCATGGATGTGAGAAACACATGGATTGGTTGCCTCTGTACCGTGCTCTGGTGAACTAGGACCTTTTTGCTTTGCCAGACTTCACCCAGCCACCTGAACCATACCAGTCAGAGCTGTTATTCCCATTTCACAGTGATGAAAAACTGAGGCAGAAAGTGAAGTCACTTATCCAAGGTCTCTGAGTAGATGGACCTATTGATATGTTCATACAATGTATACTGCCTCTAACATTACATGGACTTTGGGAAAATCACTTCATTTCTCTGACCATCAATTCTTCTCCTTCATGAAGTGGAGTGAAAGTGTAAGGTCTCTAACCAGCCCATCTCCTCCCCTGGGTCTCCCAGATATCCACCAGCGCTGGGCCCTGGTGTGGCTGGCCTGCCTTCTCTTTGCCGCTGTGCTTTTCCTTCTCCTCCTTCTCAAAAAGGACCATGTGAAAGGTGAGTCATTTCCGGCTCCCCAATCCCCAGGGGCAGGACTGGAGCGGGGGTGGGAATTCAGCGAGAGGAGGCAGGGGCTCAGCTCACCCTCTGACTCCGCCCCTCTCCCCTAACAGGGTGGCTGAGGCTCTTGAAGGAGGATGTCCGCTTGGGGGGTGAGTGTGAGCAAGCTTCAGGCGGGGGGCCGCCCCTAGCGGGCCGGGCCTCGAGCCATCTCACGTCTCCCCTCTCATTCTGTTCTCTCTGACAGCGGCCGCCAGGGGCCGCCCGGCTCTGCTCCTCTATTCGGCCGAAGACGCAGCCTTCGAGCGCTTGGTGGGCGCCCTGGCGTCGGCGCTATGCCAGTTGCCGTTACGTGTGGTCGTGGACCTGTGGAGCCGTCGTGAACTGAGCGCACAAGGGCCCTTGGCCTGGTTCCACGCACAGAGGCTCCAGACCCTTCAGGAGGGCGGCGTGGTGGTCTTGCTTTTCTCGCCCGGGGCCGTGGCGCTGTGCCACGAGTGGCTGCAGGATGGGTCGTCGGCACCTAGGGCTCACGGCCCGCACGACGCCTTCGCCGTCTCGCTCAGCTGCGTGCTGCCCGACTTCTTGCAGGGCCGGGCTCCGGGCCGCTACATCGGGGCCTACTTCGACAGTCTGCTCCACCCGGATGCCGTGCCAGCTCTGTTCCGCGCCGTGCCAGTCCTCGCCCTGCCCTCCCAGCTGCCTGACTTCCTGAGGGCCCTGCAGGGGCCCGGAGCCCCCCGACACAGACGGCTCGCAGACAAGGCTGAGCAAGTGTCTCAGGCCCTTCAGTCTGCCCTGAACAGCTGCATCCAGCCCCCGGGGATCCAAGAGACAGGACGCGAGATGGGACCCGAGGCAGGGGACAGGACTTGAATAAAGGCAGATTTTATTTTTCCGTCCATATCTCTCCAACGTGTCTCTCTGACCGAGCGGCTTGCCTGGCACGCTGCCCGTCGCTCTGTCCCCTCGGCCCTTTAACAAACAGGACAGGTGCACCCCGGAGCCGCCTCTGGTTGGCTGGAGCGAAATGACGCAATTGCACATGGCTCGCCACCACTGGCTGCGGCGTGGGCTCCGCCCTCCGGACTGCGGGGCTGGTGGAGGTTGCACGTCTTACGCAGGCGGCCGCGGAGGTGGCGCTGAGGACAGTGAGCCTTCTGCGCCGGCGGGCTGGGTGGGTCGTTTCTTTCTCTCCCGCAGTCTACGCGGATCTGGGTCCTCCCCTGAAGGCTCTTGGGCTGTGCCCTGGCCACCTGTGGGCCCTGAACCTGACCCCTTCTCTTTAGATCCAGACCCGGGCTCCTCCCCACAAGATCGTTCATCCGCTACTTCTTCCCAGTACTTGGAATCTGACCCATTCTCCCTAATTCCATCGATCCTGCTCCTAATAACCCATATTCAGACCCCAAAACATGGGCTGACTCCTGCCTCCTTACCAAGGGTCCAGGATACCTCCCCAAGGGTAACAAGGATAACTTATTCTCGCTCATTTCCCCACCATACCACCTCCTCTGGACTACCCAAGTCCAGCCTCCCTTTCTTATAATAACAAATCTGGGCTCCCAGACCGGTGGCACCTCAGAACCGACCCTTTTCTTTCTTACCTGGCTCCTTCAGCGAACCCTACGCATGCCCTCCATCTATAGGTCCCCAGCCTGGGAAAAGATGGTCCTGCGACCCCCGAGGGGCCTGGTTCCAGGTCTATTTTGGGGCCTGAGTCTCTTCTTCAGCCTCCCAGGCCCAGTATGGCTCCAGCCCTCTCCTCCTCCCCAGTCTTCGCCCCCAACTGAGCCCCACCCGTGTCATACATGCCGGGGACTGGTCGACAACTTCAACAAGGTGGGTGTACCAGCAGCTTGATTGGTGGGAGGGGCCTGGCCACAATAGCAAGTGATTGAGAATGGGGAGATCTGGGATGAAAGTGTGTATGGCTACTTAACAATTGTATGGCCTTAGGCTGGTTGCCTCTCCATGCCTGTTTCCTGGTCAGTGAGATACTGAAGTGATAGAATGTGCCAGGCACTGTCCTTCTGTACTTGGGTATTATTAATTTTCTCCATTTCCAGGGCTTGGAGAGAACCATCCGGGACAACTTTGGAGGTGGAAATACTGCCTGGGAGGAAGAGAAATTGTCCAAATATAAAGACAGGTAATGGGCTAAAAGGGCAGGTTTGTATAACTCACCTCCCAGTCTCTGCTCTGCTGGTAGGGGTCTAGAGCCTCTTAGGGAGTGCTTACTCATTCAACAAATATCACTGAATATCTATAGTACCGCAGTAAATAAGGCAAGCAAAATCCCATCTCCAAGTAGCTTAAATTTTTGTAGAGGAGATACATAGTGAATAAAGAAATAAATAATGTCATTAGGGTGGACTACAGAATGGTGGGAGGCATGGCGTTCAAGGTGTGACATTGAACAGAGCCCTGAAGGAAAGAAGCGAGCTAAGTAACAGTCAGGAAAGAGATGTGGACAGAGTGAGACTGAGCTTGGCGTGTTTGAGAGAAGATGAAAACAGAGGCCCAGGCCTTGAAAGCCACAGAAAGGAGTTTAGATTTCATTCTGACTGTAGAGGGAGGCCATTGGGAAGTTTTGAGCACAGAAGTGATGTGGTCTTATTTATACTTTTAAAAGATTACCCACAGGGCTGTGTAACAAGCAAACTATTAGAGGTGTGGAGCAAGCAGGCAGACAGGCTGAGAGGCTAATGCATAGTTCAGGCAAGGAGGTAGCAGGAGCTAGTATTCTATCTAGTGATGGTGAACAAGGTGAGAGGGGGTCAAATTCTGCATATATTTTGCAGTTAGACTGATAGGACTTGATATGGATTTGTTATGTGGCATGAGAGAAATAAAAATAAAAGATGCTTACTAGGTTTTGGGCCTGAATAAACTGGTTGAATTGTGAGGCTGTTTTCCGAAATGGGTAAAACTGAAGGAGAAGGGGTAGGGGTGGGGTGGAACTGGGTGTTCTCTTTGAGCATGCTGGGCTGAGATGTACATTAAACAGTCAATTTAAGTTAGATTTAGATGAAGATGAGATTATATTGAATGGAAAGTTCTGAGCCCTAGGCTCTCTAGATTTTCAAAATCAAATTGAAGAGAAGGAGTCAGCAAAAACTTGGAGTTAGACCTGGTTGACAGTTTTGACCCTTGGTATCCTTGGGAAGGTCTCTTAACCTCTCTAAGCTTCTGTTTCCTCATCTGTGAAATGGGGATATTAATACCTGCTTTGCTTATTTCATAGGTCTGTAGTTAAAAATTAAACTGTTTGGTTTTATTATGTAACATTGGTCATTTTCCTTTCCCTCAACAGACCTGTTTCTTTATTTGGGAGTAGGGGATTGGCCAAGATAACCCTAAGGGCACTTTCAGCTTTTAATGGCTCCTGGTTTTCTTTCTTTCTCTTTTTAAATCACCTCCTCCTATATGCCAGGCACTGTTTCGGACACTTTAAATGTATAACTATAACTATAACTATATATATATATATAACTATATATAACTATATATATACAGTATATATATATACTGTATTAAAGTATTTGTTATACTTCAATGAAGTATTTGTTTGAAGTATTCTTATACTTCAAAACATATATATATATAAGTTTTTATTGAGGTAGAATAAATGACACATAAAATTTACCATTAGAGACATTTTTTAAAAAGATTTTATTTATTCATTTCTAGAGAGAAGGGAAAGGAGGGAGAAAGAGAGGGAGAGAAACATCCATCAATTGCCTTTTGTGTGCCCCTAACTAGGCACCTGGCCCACAACCTAGGCATGTGCCCTGATCGGAAATTGAACTGTTAATTTTTTGGTCCCTAGGCCAGCGTTCAACCCACTGAGTCTCACCAGCCAGGCTAGGGACGTTTTGTACATTCACAGTATTGTGCAAGCATTACCACTAGTTCCAGAACATTTTCATCATCCCAAAAGAAACTCTATATCCATTAAGCTGTCACTCCTTGTTCTCCCCTCCTCTCAGCCCCTGACAACCACTAATTTGCTTCCTGTCTTTATGGACTTGCTAATGCTATTGGGATCCTGCACTAATGTGGCCTTTTATGTCTGGCTTCTTTCACTTATCATAATGTTTTCAAAGTTCATCCATATTGTAGCATGTATCAGCACTTCATTCCTTTATAAGGCTTAATAATATTCTGTTGTGTGGATATACCACATTTTGTTTATCCATTCATTCACCATTCCACAGATAGTTGGGTTGTTTCTACCTTTTGACTATTGTGAGTAGTACTGCTACGAACATCTGTGAACCAGTTTTTGTTTGAACACCTGTTTTTCATTCTTTTATGTGTAAACTCAGGAGTGCAATTACTGAGTCATATAGAGATTTTGTTGTTTAACTTATTGAGGGTCTGCCAAACTGTTTTCCACAGTGTCTGCACCACTTTTCGTTCTTACCTACGGTACAGGAGGATTCCAATTTTTCTGCATCCTTGTTAACACTCACTATATAATATATTTCTAATTATATCTACCCAGCAAGGGTATGTATTCCATTGTGCAGATGCAGGAACTAAGGTATTGTACAACACACTTAGAGAGGAGGTATTGTCCCCATTTTACAAATGAGAAAACAGGTTTGAGAGAGGTTGATTTGCCCAATGTCACACAACTAGATTTGAATTATTCAGGTCTGTCTGACTCTCAGAACCAGTGTCCTTCCATTATGCCCTATGGCCTTTCCTCTGACACTGTCATGGCATGAGGAGTGGTGGGAGAGGAGACCTTCAGGAGGGTTAGGGTGCAGTGGAATGTGTTCCCACCACTGCTGCTCTGTCTGGCCAGTGAGACCCGCCTGGTAGAGGTGCTTGAGAACGTGTGCAGCAAGTCAGACTTCGAGTGCCACCGCCTGCTGGAGCTGAGTGAGGAGCTGGTGGAGAGCTGGTGGTTTCACAAGTGAGTGATATGGGGGCTTTCCCGAGGAGGGGGCCACAGGCAGGGCCTCGTGGTGAAGCAGGGGGTTGCATGCTAGGAGCTGTGTCCTGCTTTGGCTCCTTCTTCCAAACCCAGATCTGCTAAGGACTTGCTAAGGGACCCAAGCTCTCACTCAGAGCTTCAGTTTACCCCTCTGCCAAATGAGGAAAGGACATTGGTCAGGTGGCCTTATGGGTCTTATATGCAGGATGGGTTGTGTCACAGATTCCCTGGGAGGTCGGGGGATGGGCAACGCCTCTGACACTGTCTGAGCCTCTCTTGCTGTCACACCACCTCCCCACCTCAGGCAGCAGGAAGCCCCAGACCTCTTCCAGTGGCTCTGCTCAGATTCTCTGAAGCTCTGCTGCCCTTCAGGAACCTTCGGGCCCTCCTGCCTTCGTGAGTTATCCAAGTTCCTCTTGGGGGGTGGGAGGGGACTGCTGAGACCAGGACTCCAGTCCTGGCTCTGCCCCTGGCAGGCTGTGTGAGCTTAGGCTGCTTGGGTAACTCCTTGGGACCTTAGTTCTTATCTGCTTCACAGGGCTGGTGAGATGGGCCAAGATATGGAGCTAGACTGAGTCAGATGTGGCTGTGGTTTTTATCTTGTATTTGAGAAATGCCTCCACTTTCACCCCCCATTTCCCATGCCTGGATCAGACCAGGCTCCATCCCTAAGGGGGCCTTCCTAGGGTCCCAGGTGCTGTCCTGAAGCCCCCAGAGTCACCACCTTTTTCTACACACAATCCTAAGTCAGGAGCTAAACTTACTACTAACCTCTTTTAGAAAAGTCTCTCCAGAAGCTGCAGATAAAGAGTTAGTGACAAAGATGGTCAATTCAGCCTTTATAAAAGAAAAGACTTATAAATAACCTAATTGTTCCACAATAGGGTAGTGGTTAAGTAAATTTCATATAATTTTATGACAAAATATTATGTTGCTATTAAAATTAAGTTTTCTCCCCCCAAATGTTAATGTTTTCTGTGTACACAATTATTTTTATAATCTCACCCGGTTTGGTGTCTGCCCACAGCCTGTCCTGGGGGCGCAGAGAAGCCCTGCGGTGGCTACGGGCATTGTGAAGGGGAAGGGACTCGAGGGGGCAGCGGGCACTGTGACTGCCAAGCCGGCTATGGGGGTGAGGCCTGTGGCCAGTGTGGCCTTGGCTACTTTGAGGCGGAGCGCAACACCAGCCACCTGGTATGTTCGGGTAGGTAGCCAAAAGGCGAGGCTCTGGGTAGGGGCTGATGGGGTTCCTGCTTGCCTATCCTCATACTTCTCCCATTCTGCTTAGCTTGTTTTGGCCCCTGTGCCCGCTGCTCAGGACCCGAAGAATCAAACTGTTTACAGTGCAAGAAGGGCTGGGCCCTGCATCACCTCAAGTGTGTAGGTGAGTGGGGCTGTGCCCTAGATCTGGGGAGGTGGGCAGGGGCCAGGGCTTGGTTTTCCATTAGTACTCACATCTCTGGGCGAAACTAGACCAACACAGCTCCCATCTTTGTGGAGACCTCACGCTGGTTGGGAAGGCAGAACAGCAACCAGGCACTTAGAATATGGACTGATCTTTGTATACTGAGAGATGTCCCTGATCCAGCTTGGTGGTGTTAGGGAATCAGGAAAGGCTTCTCAGAAAACATGTGACTTAGGCCAAGTTTGGAAAACTGAGGAAGGGTTAGCCAGAGGAATGAGGATACTGAACTTGGGTCAGGAAACCTGGGTTTGAGATTTGGTTTGGCATCAAACCTAGCCATTTATATGAGTGAAAGTAATGGTTAAGGTGCTGTAACAGAAAGATCCCCAGAGATTGTGGCTTAAAGAATATAGAGGTTTATTTTTATCTTAAATCACAGTCTCAAAGCAAGTGGTCCAGGCTGGCAGGGAAGCTCTACTTGTCACAATCATTCAAGGACACAGATTCCTTCCTTGTTATTGTGCCATCATCTCACTGTATTGTCTTTGTGGTTGAGGCTCGATCATGGGCACCTCAACGTAGCACTCAGGAAATAAGAAAGGGAAGAAAATGCATGGATGAATCCAAGCCCATTGTTTTAAAGCCAAGCTAAAAGTGGAACATATCACTTCTGTTTACATCCTATTGGCCAGAAATCAACCACAAGGCCATCCTGGGCTGCAAGGCAAATTAGAAAATGTAGTCTCTGCCTGGGCAGCCTGTAGTCCAGCTGCACCTCTACTCCCGTGGTGGTGGACAGCCTACAGTTGCTGCCATACCATATGAGCCTGGCAAGTCCATTCCCCAACAATCCTTGCCTCAGCTTCCCTGTTAGTGAACTAAGGATTGAAATTCCCCACCTTGCTGGCCTCTCTACAGATATTGATGAGTGTGGCACAGAGCGAGCCAACTGTGGAGCTGACCAATTCTGCGTGAACACAGAGGGCTCTTATGAGTGCCGAGGTAAGTGTCTACCCCTACAGAAGAGGGGACGTGGAAAGTGTAGGAGCTGCTCCACACCTGTTCTCCCCAAACATCTGCCTTCTCAGGCCCCAGAATCCTCCTGGGTCTAGAGGCAGCTCTCAGCCTTATCTCTCTTCTCTTTTCTCCAGACTGTGCCAAGGCCTGTCTGGGCTGCATGGGGTCAGGGCCTGGCCGCTGTAAGAAGTGTAGCCCTGGCTACCAGCAGGTGGGCTCCAAGTGTCTCGGTGAGTCTCCTGCCAATGGGCCATAGGTACCTTGGAGTGTCTTGCCACCATGAATTGAGAGGGCCTGGAATAGGGACAGAGTAGGGGAAGGAAGGATGGAATGTTACCTGGGCAAGGGCAGAAGGGAGTGTCAGGATGTGAGAGACCGAGTCAGGGGTGCTGCGTGTAGGACCCTGGCAGCCAGAGCTCTGATCCCTCCTCACCCTTCTTCAAGATGTGGACGAGTGTGAGACAGAGGTATGTCCAGGAGAGAACGAGCGATGTGAGAACACCGAGGGGAGTTACCGTTGTGTCTGTGCCGAGGGCTACAAACAGATTGAGGGCATCTGTGTGAAGGAGCACATCCCAGGTGAGTTCCAATCTGGTCCCCAGCAAACCCTGTCTCCAGGCAGTTACAGGCTCTGCCCCTCCCCTCCTTCAGACCCTATGCAGTTGTGTTGAGACTCTAAGCCTACATCTGATATCCAGAGTAGCTTTTTGTGACCTCGCACCTCCCTAAGATAGAAGAAAACTGGACTTGCCATCAAGTCACTCTACCTCCCCAAGCCTCTTTCCTCATCTAGTTGATGGGGCCAGTCCTAGCCCTGGTCTGCTGAGAGCTGTTGTAGGCCATGGTGTGGTGAGATGGAGGACACGATGATGACAGTAGTGATGGCTTCCATAGTTCTTACCCTGTGTGAAATACTGTTCCAAGCATGTTGCCTGTATTAACTTACTTTACCCCTAAAAGAAATCCAGTGCTGTAGGTATCTTTCTCATCCCCATTTTACACAGTGGAAACTAGGATGCAGAGAAATGAAGAACCTTGCCCAGGGCCACATGGCAAGCAGGCTGCAGAGCTGGGAGCTGAATCCAGGCAGGCTGGCTGGTATGCATAACACAGGCTGTTGCATCTCACTTACAACATGGCCTTGGGCAAACCTCTTCACCTCTCTGAGCCTCAGTTTCCCTTTTAGTGAGACAGGGATAATTACTGCCCCTCTTAGAGTTGTTCTCAGCAGCAAATGACATGGTGTGCTGGCATGCCCAGCAGGCATGTGGCAGTGAGGACAGGGTATGTGGGAAACTCCAGTAATCGGGGAGGAGTGGCAGGCGCTTCTCTTATTCCCTGCAGAGCCGGCAGGCTTTTTCTCAGAGATGACGGAGGACGAGATGGTGGTGCTGCAGCAGATGTTCTTTGGTGTCATCATCTGTGCACTGGCCACATTGGCTGCCAAGGGTGACTTGGTCTTCACTGCCATCTTCATTGGGGCTGTGGCGGCCATGACTGGCTACTGGTTGTCAGAGCGCAGTGACCGAGTGCTGGAAGGCTTCATTAAGGGCAGATAATCTCTGCCACACCTCCAGGATCTCCTCCCACCCAGGCTGCCCCAAGAAGTCAGGCCTCTCTCCTGCCTGGAGACTCAAGGCAGCTTGCTTTATTTTTGAGAATGGGATAAGCACCCCCTACCCACCTAGGGAGCAGCCTAGGCACCCAGGCCTGGGCAGGTGAAGCCCCTGGGGTAAGGAAGTATCCCTAAATGTGGGTGCCATAAGATCTTGGCCTTGTGGGGACCAGGCAGGCTTCACAATGTGTGTGGATCTTTTAAAGTGTCTCCTTACAGTGGCTGCTAGTGAGCTTTGGCCTCTGCCCAGGATGAGAGGGGAGGTGGGTCCCTGCAGGGATGGGCCTATCACACTCCCCTCCTGCCAGCTGCATGCTGCCAGCTCCTGTTTGGTATTCACCCCACCACCCCTCAACCACTGATTTATTTATTCATCTCAGGAAATAAAGAACCATCTTGGAAAACAGAGAAATTTAAGTCGTACTACCTGCTCCTCACCCACCATGGGTTGGTCTAAGCTACTGAGAGCCCAACCCTACCCTTGGGGAAGTTTTCTAAAACCCTGGGAAACTGAGGGCTACCCTGGTGAAGGGGTAGAGAGGGAGGAGAGAAGAGAGGCTTGGCCCTGAAGTAGTGTTAGGAGAAGGGGGGTGGAGGACACAGCCTTCGGGGTAGAACTTTCTGGGTTCAGTACGAGCTGTTATTTGGGCCAAAGGACCCTGGACAAATGACTTTTATCTCTGACTTCACTCTTCTCATCTAGAAGATTGGCATGATAATGCTTTCCACTCAGGCTTATTATGATAATTAAATGTGATGAAAGTGCAGAGCTGAAGATGGTACAACAAATAGGTGTTCAATAAAATATTGGTAGCCTTACTTCTAAAGCTGCTAAGGGTCCAGTGCCCTTTCTTTTGGCAATCTCCCTGTCCCCAACACATACTGGACTTGGAATTACTGGAGTGTGGGGCCTCCTACCTCTCCTCTGAATAGGATCCTGGCATGGCCAGAGGGAGGCATGAGCCAAGTCCTAAAGGGTTTATTTCTTTGGCACAAAGAGGACAGTCAATCTAGACAAGCGAGCCTCGTCCCTCCATATTGGGGAGTCTGGAGGGGTGTATGTGGCACCTGAAGCCCATTCCCCATACCTAAATCCATGCATGTCCACCCTGTATTCCGCGTTAAGTCACAGCCTCTGTGCAAAATACTTGCTGGAAAAAAATAGAGATATTTTAAAAACAAAAAAACGGGAGGAGGTGGGTGGGTTCACTCCTGGCTGTCTCCGCCGTTGAGGACCCGGGATGCCAGTTTTTCAAATGCTCAACTGTCCCAGTCTGCCATGCCATTCAGCCACCGGTCACCGGGGATCGGGCCTTGGTCCTGCAGCAGCGTTGGGCTGTCTCAGAGCTCAATGGTGTCACTGGAGGCGCTGCGGGAGTCCCCAGGCTTGCAGTGAGGCTGGACCTCACTCAGGGGCTCCTCGTGCCGTGTGGCAGCAGGAGCAGGGGCAGGTAGTAATTGCACCGTGCTGGGCAGCTCATCTAGGGGTAGACTGTCCACCGACGACAACCCGTGGCGCCACGGGTTCCAGCTGATTTTGAGCGAGCCCCGGGAGAAACTGTCCATGGAGCTGCCAGAAGCCACCCGCTCAGGTTCGTCCACCACGTGTGCTGGGACGGGCCCGCGCACGCGTATGTCGCTGAGCGACCGGCAGCGGCTACGGAGGAGCGAAGAGCCGGGGCCTTCGAACTCGGGGTCCGGGTGGCTGCCCCGGCGCGCCCGCAGCGTGCCCCCAGGCGGCGGGGAGGCGAGGCCACGCAGGCCGCAGCGTCGGAACACGCTGTCTCGCACCAAGTGCTCTCGGAAGAGTGCGGCATCGATGCTGCGACTCAGGTTGATAGGCGAAGGCGGCCTCAGGTCCAGCTCACTCATCGACGGTGCAGGCCCCACACTGCTACGGGAGAGTCCTTGGCCATCCTGGGGCCCGCGGCCCAGCGACGCCGCGGAGCCCCAGGCGCCTGAAGTGGGCGTGGCAGGTGGCGCTCCCTCGGCTGGGTTGCGGATGAGGCTCTTGTTGATGGCCAGGCTACCTGCACCGATGCTACTATGCCCCGCATAGCAGTTGTTGGGTCGCTCCGGCACCTCGCTCTTGCCTGAGGGCGCGGGACACGCCAGGCGTAGCAGCTTAGCCCAGCACGCGTGCTCCGTGGGCGGCCTGGGCCGCACTGCGGCTACAGCAGCCAGCGCCAAGGCGAGTGCCCATGTCAGTTCCAGCAGGCGCAGCCAGAAATGAACTCCCCACCAGGCCCATGAGAAGCGGCTCTCGCGGCCTGGGCCCGGGTACAGCCAGAGCGCGGCCGCCAGCTGAAGGCCGCTGGCCAGCAGCCCCAGTGCGCCCGCCACCGCTAGCAGCCTCGGGCCTGGGCTGGCGTCCCAGCCCCGTGGCCCATCCAGCAGGCGGCGACGGCACAGGCAAAGGGTGCCCAGAGCCACGGCTGCGCCCCAGGCGCAGGAGAAGCCCTGAGCCAGGAGGTTGAGCGTCGGCCTCGCCGACAGCAGGTCTGTAACGAGTAACCCCACGCCGTGCGCCAATGCCACTACTCCCAACAGAAGCGGGTTCTGCAGCTTCTGGGGCAGCCCGGCACCCAGGCCGAGCAGGGTCAGGGCCGCCAGCGCAGTGAGCAGCAAGGGGAAGGGGAGGTTGTAGAGCACCAGGCCGGCGCGTAAACCCAGCCGTGCCTGGGAGCCGTAGGGGTCCGCAAGCATGTAGGCAGATCGCAGCCCCGATGCTAGGAGCACCAGCACTGCAGCCACCAGCGCCAGCCAGGGCCCCCCAGGGGCGGCTGCCAGAGAGGCCATTGCCAGCAACGCTGGCAGCAGAAAGAGCACCCCCACCCCGTATACGTGCAGCTCCCAGGAAAAGCTCAGTACCCTCCGTAGGGGACCCCAGCGTAGAGGGGGTGCGGTGGCGTTGGCCGGAGGGCTAGAGGCTGGGGCTGATGCCATGGAGCTGGCTGAGGGCTCCGGAGGGGGTGGCTGTCCCAGGGCACGCTGCGTGGTGACCCGAATGAGGCCCCGGCGTGACGTTGAGGGGGCCTGGACTGGGGGTGCTGGGGGATGACTTTGGGGGCGCCCGGGCCACTCCTCGGCTTCATCTGCAATAATAACAATATTAAAATAGCCCCTTTGTGAAGTACTTTTGATTTTCTATTATTCCCTAGTGTGGTGGGCAAGTTATTTAACTTTTCCAAGCACATTTGTAAAATGGGGATGGGGTAGGATTGAATGTTTAGCATAGTGCCCAGCACCCAATATGTGTTAAATGGATGTGAGCTATCATTTTTATTAATAATATATTAGCAGTTCCCAACATGGATTGCATATTAGAATCACCTGGAGACCAACTGAATCAGAATTCCTTGGGAATTTTTAAAAAGCTCCTTGGGTGAGCCCTGGCTGGGTGGCGCAGTTGGTTGGAGTATCCTCCTGTGCACCAAAGGGTTGTGGGGTCTACCCCCAGTTAAGGCACATACCTAGGATCCCCAGTGGGGGTGCATTCGGGAGGCAACTGATCAATGCTTATTTCTCACATGTCTCTCACACTCTCTCTCACTCCCCCCACCTTCCTCTCTCTGTATAAAATCAATAAACATATCCTTGGGTGAGGATTAAAATAATAAATAAGTTAAAAAGCTCCCTGGGTGATATTCCAGAGTTGGAGAATCACTGCACAATACATCCATGTTACATGTAGGAACATTCTAGCCCCCAAAGGTCAAATGACTTTTCCCAGAGTACCCAGTGTTGATTTATTATCCCCAGTTGTTTGAAGGAGTCCTAGCCAATGTCTTGAAGAAGATGTTTGTCCTTATTCACTCCCCTCCCTCCTATATGGACCTCACACATATTCTTAGTTATTAGACAGAGTATCCAATCTCCCCAAACCCCCAGCCATACTCTCACCTGGCTGCAGGGCCCCCATGGGGCTCTCTGTTCGGTTTGTAGTGGGGCCAGGTCCCAACGGGCCAGGGATGAGGGACTTGGGAGTACCTGGGGCCTCCACTGCTCCTCTCACCCGCTGGGGAGAGATGGGGTCTGCTCCATTCATTGCTGCTATCTCTGAAATGACAAAAGCACTCATCACTTTGCCTGACTCTCCAGAATGAGGGAACTGAGACCCAAGGGACCAGAGGGCACACAGAAACTGGAGCATCCAATTGTCATGAACACTGTCCCTCCCGGCCCTGCTCAGCACCTCACTTTGGTACCTACCTGGCTTGGGTTGCCCGTCAGGAGTCTCTGAGGCTGGAGGACCTGAAGGTTGGGGTCCTGGTGAGCCCTGAACATCAAGGAAGTCAGCCTGCTTCGGTGAGGGACTTGGAAAACTGACTGCCCAGGTCTCCCCACGTCCAGCCTTCTTGGGGGGCTCAGCTGGCAGCTTCCTGGCAGGAGGAGTACTTCTGGCCAATGCCAGGTCTGGTTGGAACCCAGGCTCCTGAGTGGATGCCACCTCAACTGGGGATACTGAGCCAACCTCAGAGGCTACTGCATCCTGCTGGGTGAAGAGGGGACCTTGAGCTGCCTCCAGGAACTTTTCCTCACCCCCATCCTGTTCTTCCAGCACTGGCCTTCTGACAGTGCCTGGGTGGGGTGCGAGAGTGTGCGGAGGACCCTGGTGGGCTGAAGGGAATGTCTCTGAGAGCCTGGTCTTGACTTTGGCAACCAGACTGTCATCTCTAAGTGGTCGCTGTCCCACTTGACCTCCAGGCTCCCCTGAGGAGGGAGGAACTGTGGCTACCCTGAGTTGGAGTCTGGGAGTTGTGGTGGTGAAAGTGAGATGGGGGGGCCCCACTGGATGGGGTGTTGGTGCATCTTGCTTCAGAGGCTCCTGTGAGTCAGGAGGTCCTGTCCAGCCCTGAGAACTTGGCCCTTGAGCCACTTGGAAGTCATCAGTTACTGGGAGTCCTTCTCTCTGAGCTCCCTGGGCTGCTTTAGGTCCATGCAGCGCTGGCCCAAGGGGAGAGTCTTCAGTCCTCTCAGGTACCTCCTCAACAGGGACTTGGGGGACACTGAAGTTCCAAGGGCTCACATCTCTGGGCTTCTCCCAGGGGAAGTTGAAGGCTTTGGGCTCTGTGCCAACAGGGGCCTTGGGGTGGGCTCCTGGGACCAGGTGTGGTTCCAAGTCCTTCTGCGTCCTGGGAAGGCCCCTTCCCACAGCAGGGCCAGCCCCCAGGGACAGCAGCAGCAGTAGCTGCAGGAGGCCATGTACATGGCACCATGGACTGGGGGCCATGGTCCGTCCACTCTGATGCCTGGGCCTAGAACCCTCAACTTCCAGTCCTCACTGGATAAGCCTAAAAAAAAGCAGAGGGGGAATGACATGTCAGGGTTAGGGACATGTGGCTACCCCAAGGGGGTTCGTGGAAAAGAGTGAAGAGCAACATGAGGCAGGTCCCTCCACCCCCACACATTTCCCCCATTCCTGGTCAATCTTTGTGCTGCCCAGAGTGACCTTTTAAAACTGCCTCTCTAGTCACACCACTGGCCCTGCTTCAAAACCTTCAGTGGCTTCCCAGCACCCTTAGTAGAGAATTAAGACCCTTTCCTGGCATTCCAAGGCCACACCAGGCTACTCACCTATCCTTCAACACCTACTGGATTGCCTGACACTCCAGGCCTTCACGCCTGCCATTCCCTCCTCCTGGAATGCTCTCTTCCTCCTCCTTCACTTGCTGAAATCCTATTTTTGAAGTCCCAGCCAAATATCAGAGAGCTGAAGAGGGAGAGGAACAGGCTCCTGCCTTTGAGGAGGGACCTGGGTTTGAATCCCACCTTTGCCAGTTCTGGGTGAGTTACTTTACCTCTTTGCATCAGGGTTTCCTCATTTGTAAAATGGGTATAATAAGAGTACCTAACTTTAAAGGGCTCCTATAAGACTTACATGACAAAACACACAATGGCTCAGGCCTACGATAGGAGCCTAAGTATTAGAGCCCTTTTACTTTTCCCTTTGTCCAGAAGGCTTTCTTTCCCATCAGCTCCCTTAACTATTTCAACAAATAACTAGATCATATAGTGTGGGCCAGGGTCTGGGGATAAAGCAGTGAACAGGACTGGCAGGATTCCTGCTCTCCTTGCCTAGGTGGCATTCTAGGCAAGGCACAGACAAGGAATGATGTTCAATAAAGTGAGCCATGGTGAAAAGAAAGTAGGATTAAGAGATAGAGGGGCGGTGGAGTGTTTTACACAGGGGGTGCCAGGACAGCCTCTCTGAGGCGACATGTAAGCTAAATGCCGAATGAGAAGAAGGAACCAGCCATTTGAAAGTAAGAGGGAAAAGCACTTGGGAGAAGGAACAGAAAGTGCAAAGGCCATGGTACAGGAATGAGTTAGGAGAGTTCAAGAAATACAGCTAGTGTGGCCGGAGCTCAGGAAATGAAGGAGAAAGTGGCAGGGGGAGGCGAAGTCAGGAAGGCAGGGCTAGACCACAAGGGGACTGGTGAGCCCCGGCAAGGCACCTGGATTTTATTGTGTCATAGGAAGCCAGTAGAGATGTTTCACAGTCTCATAAATGTTTTAAAAAGGGGAAAGAGGCCAGTGCAAAAAGACAGGTAAGATATGACAATGGCTTGTTTCAGCTTAGACATTTCTTTCTCTGTCAGCCCCCTCTACCACTTCCCATCTTCCTGGTCACATAATGTATCTCCTGTCTCCCACAGGCCTGGGGCTTCTCAAGGGCTGCACCTGCATCTTCCAGGTCTTGTGTCTAGCCCCCCAGCATATGACTGGCCCCAGCTATATATACCCTAAAATTTCCTCTTCCTGAGAGTCCTTGGCTGAGCCAGGGAGGCAGGAAGGACCCCACAGCCAGAAGAGGGGAGGACAGCAACTGAGAGCCCTGGCCTGGATGTGTTTAGGAACAGAGGCCCTGCTCCTTTTCTCTGGGAAACAGCTGTGCCCAGATCTCCCTGGCTCTTAACTCTTGGTGGCCCACAGACACCTTGAGAAGCCAATGGAAATTCCAGGCTCTCTCACCAGGAAAATGCCCAGGTTCACCCATGCTCTGTTCCTGGCCCAGGCTAGGTGCAGGGGAACCAAAGAGATGTGTCTGTTCCAGTGTCAGGAGTAGGGGCAAGATGAGGGGGACTGACTGAAAGGTCCCTAACACAGGTCATGGTTGATAATAGTACTCCTATGTTTAGTTCTTACCCAGTTGGGTGCCTGTGCTAAGCTTAGCCTTATGCCCTCCATCTCATCCCACCCTCCCAACACAAGCAGGCGTGTGGCTATACTCATTTCACAGGGGAAGAAATTGAGGTTCAGAGAGATTGAGCAACTCACCCAAGGTCACACAGCCATGCTAGGGATTGTGAAACCCGCCAGTGGTTCATTTTGCACAGGAGGAGACAGCTGAGTTGGGCCTTCAATGATAAGTATATGCCATCTGCTCACCACCCCCAATCCAAGAGATGTGGGCATCTGTGGACAAGTAGGGGGCTGCCCAGCACTGGGTTGCAGCTGCAGGAGAGATTTGGGGGTGGGGCGGGGAGGAGGTAATCTCCCTGCTTTGGGGACTGGGGAGAGGCCAGTTCGAGGGCAGCGCAGGGCAGCCTCCGGGAGCTGGCCCATCTCAGGTTACCTCTTTTCCTCCTCTCCCCTGGCTCCGAGCCTTCCCGCAGTGTCCCGGGTGGGGGTGGGCTCTGGTGCAGGCTCTGCTGCGCGCACCCAAAACGGGGGCTGCAGGCCATGCTCCCTGCCTGGGCTCTGCCATTGCCCCCTCCCTCTGCCAGTTTCTTACCTGGGCGTCGCGTAGGCAGCCCCCGCGTTCACCTTGCGCGCGTCCCAGCAGCGCTGCCGCGCCGCATCCTCCGAGATGCTCAGGCTTGGCTAACAGAGCCCGGCGCTGCCGATCGCCGAGCCCGCCCACAGAACACCATCCTCACTTAACCCTTTCCCATTAGGGGTGGATTCTTCTTCCAGTCCGGACCTCCCCATTCTCTGGGATTCTCAGGGCTAAGAGGGGACCGAAATCACCTCTGAGGGATGTGGAAATCCCTTCCATAGTATCGCTCAAAACGAGGCAGCCATTCTCCGTTTGCATACCTGAGGGGACGGAGAACTCACTCCCTTTATTCTCTATACTTATATCCTCATAGGGATACATACATACCTACAGGTAAATTCTACCTACAGCTTGATGTATATCCTTCATATCTTTCCCAGTACACAGTCGCATATACATTTTAAATAGAAATGAGATCGTACTATACATACTGTTCTGTAACTTGTCTTTACCCCCTTCATTTTGTAATACATCCTGGCACATATTCCACATAAATTTCTATAGATCCATCTCATTTCTTGTATCTGCTGTTGAGAATTGCAGCATGTGGTCAGCCTATAATTTTTATTCCTAGATATGTAGGTTGTTTCCAGCCTTTTGGTAGCAAGAATAAGGAGGCAGGGACCGATTCTTGCATAGATATCTTCAAGCACACGTACTAGTGTATCTATTAGATAATTTCCTAACTGAGTCATGGTTAGATCTCTGGGTCTGCATATTTCTGATAGACACTGTCAAAATGTTCCTTGTCCCTCTTTGGACAGCTCCTGACATACTAAATACCCTTTATACTAATAGACTGATCTATCCTGATGTACTAAGTATCTCTTAATGTTTCAATACATTAAGAGAAATCCACACAAGGAATATATGTGGTCATTAAATATGACATAGAATCTTTAATGGCATGGAGAAGTTCCCAGGGTAGATTGTTGTTAATTTTTTAAAATATCAGTCATTTTAATTATAAAAATAATATATTCTGATTGTCCCAATTCAAGCAACACAGAAATATTCAAAAGACATGTTAACTGTCTTACCTTTGGCCTCTCCTACTCTGCCCCCCAAGTGTACCCACTGTTAACACCATACTGTTTCCTCTGCTTATGGGAACATGTGCACCTCTGTGCATGCATTTCTTCTTGCAAAAGTGGAATCATACTACGTATGCAGCTTAGCTTATTCTATAGCTTTGTTTTACCTCGGGCGATATATGTGAAAAGATTTTGAAGGCAATACATATTAGTTCCACCTTTTCCTTTCAACAAGCTGCACAGTAAGGGACGGCATGTACGCACTGTCATTTCCTCAGACATTCCCAATATTCTCCCACCGGTGGGTAACCAAGTTGTTTGCAAGTTTTCTTTTACTAGAAACAGTACTCATTAAGTATCCTTACATACATCTTTACATGCTGACACTCTAAATTTTATCAGATAATTATTTGTATGATCCCATTTTTGTTAATATCTGCCTGTCAATGTATCTTATCCCTAATATTAGAAAGTAAATAGGGGTTGGTGCAATTTTTATCTAATTTTGCTTTTCTGTTTACCAATATTCTATACAACCATGTATTTCTTTTGTGGTCAGAGGCAAGAACGAAAAACATCACTTTAAAAAGATAGAAATTTGCCCTGGCTGGTGTAGCTCAGTGGATTGAGCAGTGGCCTGGCAACCAAAGGGTCACAAGTTTGATTCCCAGTCAGGGCACATGCCTGGGTTGCAGGCCAGGTCCCCAGTAGGGAGCATGTGAGAGGCAATCATGCATTGATATTTCTCTCCTTCTCTTTTTCCCTCCTCTAAAAATAAATAAATAAAATCTTTAAAAAAAATAAAGATTTTTTTTCTAGGATTGAGCTGAACTCTGCCTCCCAGGACTTCCCTGCCTCTGGCTCTCAGCAGCTCAGGTATCAGTTGTGTCTGGTATGATGTGTGGTTTCAAGAGTGTTCTGTCTCCACTATCTGGTAATAATGGAGCTGGAATCCAGCTTTTCTGACTCTGGGAGAGGGTTCTGGCTTTTCCCAATTCACCACATCCTCTGACCACTTCTACTGTTTTCCTTGTGGGAAGCTCTTCAGAATTGTAAAGATATCTCTCATTTCTCTCGAATTTCTCCCTCCAGGCTAAACACTCCCTGTTTTTTCAGCCTTTTCTCAAAAGACAGGATTCTAGGCTCTCACCATTGTGCTTTTTGCTTCTTACCAGGTCAACCCTGTCCCCTTAAAGTATGACTCTTGGAATTGAACCCAGTTGGGAATAAAGCTGAACTTTCACCTCCTCTTTCCTAGATTCTACTCCTCTATTACTATAGCCTCACAGTGGATTAATATTTCTGGTAGCCACATCGCTTTGTTGCCCATTATTGATCTAGTAGGTTGTCCACATTTCTTTGTACAGTTGGTTTCTTGTCTCCCATTGTAAATCTACATTTTTTAATGTTTATCTTGTTGGATCTAGCCCATTGTTTTGATCTTGTTGGAAGTTACCTGGATCCTGGTTCTGTGTATAGCAGACAATTAGCATTTTAGGGCATTACCCAAAATCTATTTCTCTTTCTGACAGCATACTAATTTACTTGGAGGGAACTATGTCTTTTCTCCCTGTGGGCAATCCTGGTGGGAATAGTTCTGGGGGCCCATGACAGAAGCCATGGGGTATAGATCCTGTGTCTCAGTGCCTCCTGTGAACTCTCTGGTGGACCTCCTTTGGTGGTGTCAAGATTCCTTCAGCAGGCTCAGAGCTGGCCTTGTTCTCTTCCTCAGTTTCACCCCATTCATGCCTCTATAAAGTCTCCCTGGTGTAACTGTGCCCAACCCACCAGTCCAGGCAGCATCATCTTGCTGCTCCCTGGCTCCCTCTCTGGAGTCAGGAGCCCCAATCCCATTGTGTTTCCAAACCATCAATTGGTAGGGGTTTTAAGATTCCAGACAAAAGCAAGAGAGATTATTATCCCTTTGGCCGGAAACCAAGATGAAGCTGATCTTACGGAAAGAGTAGACTGGCCAGGGGTGCAGGCAAATGCAGCAGGAACATGGAGTACCAGGTATGGGTGGGGAGTATCTTGGCTTCAAAAGGAGCTCCCAGCATCCTCCTGGAGACTCTGGGACAGGGGATAGCTGGGAGATGATTCCAAGTATATGGGAGATGGTTGGTATCTCCATTTACCAAACACTCAATCTGTCAGGAGCTAAGCTACCTACCTTACATGCATTATTCTTTTTTAATTATTATTATTGTTCAAGTATAATTATCTCCATTTTCAGCATTATTCTTTTTAAGTCATCACGGCCCTATATATTATTATGCTGTCCTTTTTACATCTAACAAGGTGAAGCTCAGAGAGTTTAAGTAATTTGTTCAAGGTCACACAGCAAATAAGAGGCCAAGCTATAAGTCTGATTTTAAAGCCAGTGCCTTTAATGGCAATGACACCCTCCTGCCCCTCCAAAGGAACCTCAGAAAGAGGAGAAGGGGAGATGAAAACCCCAGGCCACCCAGGTGGCTCCTGCTGTGTTAGGAGTGTGAATCTATGAAAACAGACCTCCAACTTGGAGCTCTGTTGGAGGAACTTCAACAGTGTTGGGAGTTGTTGGGAGCTCCCTCCCCAAAGTACCTCAGAAGCTCCCAAAGAAAGGGAGAGAGAAGGAAAAGGCAAAGGTGATGTGGCTAGCAGTGATGAGTCTCCTGCTTAGACAATGCCCAGGACAGTCGGCTGACATTTTCTTTCCGGCTGGTGGGTCTGGAGTAAACAAAGCAACAAACGGCAGAACAGGTAGGAGACGTGCAGCCTGGAGAACCTTCTCTGTGCTGTGCCCCTGCTCCTCAACTCTGAGGTCTTGGACAGTCACTTTCCTTCACTGAACTGGACAAATTAAGCCTTGAGGATTCCTGGAGTTGTAACTCATTCTTTCCTAGATTTTAGCCTCCTTGGATACCAGCTAAATAAACCTAAACTTTTTTAAAAGAATTTTTTTTGTTAATAAAGTTGATAATCTGGTACATACTTTGAAATTAGCAGTTTCTTATTCCATTCTCCCTCACTTCCAATTCCTTCCAATTCTTTTTGGTATTTCTGATTATTTCTTCTGGTTTTGTATCTATTTAGTAGTGATAAGTGTTTTGAAATGATAATGATATTTTATTTCCATCCCTCTCCCCTTTAACACCCATCCATCAGCTTATTCTGCATATCTCTGGGTCTGTTACTATTTTGTTTTGTTTTGTTTTTTTTGAGGGGGTCCACATATAAGTAAAATCATACATTTGTTGTCTTTCTCTGTCTGATTTATTTCACTTAGCATAATACTCTGTAGGTCCATCCAGGTTGTCACAAATGGCAAGATTTCATTCTTTTTTTAAAAGATTTTATTTAGTTATTTTTAGAGAGAGGGGAAAGGAGGGAGAAAGAGGTAGAAAAACATCAATGTGTGGTTGTCTCTTGCATGCTTCCCACTGGGTACCTGGCCTGAAACCCAGGCATGTGCCCTGACTGGGAATCAAACTGGCAACCCTTTGGTTTGCAGGCCAGCAATCAATCCACTGAGTCACACAAGGCAGGGCAAGATTTCATTCTTTTTTATTGCTGAATAATATTCCATTGTGTGTGGGTGTCTTCTCCCATTCAGTAGGTTGTTTTTGTTTTGTTGATTATTTCCTTCACTGTGCAAACCCTTTTTAATTTGATGTAATCCCATTTGTTTACTTTTCTCTTTTGTTTCTCTTGCCCAAGGAGACATAGCCAAAAAAATATTGCTTGCTAAGAGCAATGTCAAAGAGTTTACAGCCCATGTTTTATTCTAGGACTTTTATAGCTTCAGGTCTTATATTTAAGTCTTTAATCCATTTTGAGTTTATTTTTTATCTGATATAATAAAGTGGTCCAATTTAATTTTTTTGCATGTATCTGTTCAGTTTTTCTAACATCACTTATTGAAGAGATTGTTTTTACCCCATTGTATATCCTTGCCTCTTTTGTCATAAATTAATTGGCCATATAAGTAAGGTTGTATTTCTGGGGTCTCTATTCTATTTCATTAATCTATGTATCTGTTTTTTAACAATACCATACATTTTTTATAACTGTAGCTTTGTAGTGTAATTTGATACCAGGAAGCATGATACCTCCTGTTTAGTTCTTTTTCAAAGTTTCTTTGGCTATATAGGGGCTTTTGTCGTTCCATATAAATTTTAGTATTGTTTTAAATCTGAGAAGAATGCCATTGATATTTTAATAGGGAATACATTAGATCTATATATTGCTTTAGGTGGTAAGGACATTTTAACAATATTAATTCTTCCAATCCATAAGCAAGGTATATCTTCAATTTCTTTCTTCAGTGTCTTACAGTTTTCAAAGTACAGGTTTTTCACCCCTTTGATTAAATGCATTCCTAGGCATTTAATGCTAAAAAAAAAAAGATTTATTTATTTATTTTCAGACAGAGAGGAAGGGAGGGAGCAAGAGAGGGAGGGAAACATCAATGTGTGTGAGAAACATCAGTTGGTTGCCTCTTTCATGCCAACTGGGGACACAGTCCACAACCCAGGTAGGTGCTCTAACAGGGAATTGAACTGGCAACCTTTCAGTTCACAGGCCAGTGCTCAATCCACTGAGCCACACCATTCAGGGTCATTTTATGCTTTTTGATGCAGTTGTAAATGGGATTTTCTTAATTTCTCATTCTGATCATTATCGCTGTATAGAAATACAATAGATTTCTGTATATTGATTCTGTATCCTTTTCTGAATTCATTGATTAATTCTAACAGTTTTTTGGTGGAGTCTTTAGGGGTTTTGATGTATAATATTATGTCACCTGCCCATAATGGGAGTTTTACTTCTTTTCCAATTTGGATACCTTTTATTACTTTTTCTTCACTGATTGCTGTGGCTAGGATTCCCAATATTTGTTGAATATAAGTGATGACGTGGGCACCCTTGTCTTGTTCCTGATTGGAGAAAAAAAGCTTTTGGCTTTTTAGCATTAGCTGTGGGCTTGTTGAATAGAGCCTCTTTTATGTTGAGATATGTTCCTTCTATTCCCACCTGTTGAGAGTTTTTAGCATAAAAAGATGTTGAATTTTGTCAAATGTTTTTTCTGTACTTATTGAGGTAATCATATGGTTTTTATCCTTTATTTTGTTAATTTCGTGTATCATGTTGATTGATTTATAGAAGCTGAACTGTTTTTGCATCTCTGGGATGAATCCACTTTTTCATGGTGTATAATCACTTTAATGTGTTGTCGAATCTGATTTGCTAATATTTTGTTCAGAATTTTTGCATGTAATTCATTAAGGATATGGGCCTATAATTTTATTTTTTTCTTCTTCTTTCTTCTTACTCCTCCTTCTCCTTCTTCTGTCTTTGTCTTGTTTTGGTATCAGCATAATGCTGGCTGTGTAGAATGAGTTTGGAAGCATTTCTTCCTCTTCAATTTTTTGAAGTAGTTTAAGGACAAGTATTAATTATTCATTGATTGTTTGGTAGAATTTACCCAAGAAGTCATCTACTCCTGGACTTTTATTTGTTGGGAGTTTTTTGAAATTATTGCTTCAATTTTATTGCTAGTAATTGACCTGTTTAGATTTTGTATTTCTACCTGATTCAGTCTTGGAAGATTTATACTTCTCTATATCCATTTCTTCTAGATTGTCAGATTTGTTGGCATATACTTGTTCATAGTATTCTTTAATGATTTTTTTTTGTATTTCTGTGGTATTGGTTGTAACTTCTTATTTATTTATAATTTTATTTACTGGGTTCTCTCTCTTTCCTTTACATGTTTGGCTAAAGGTTTATTAATTTCATTTATCTTTCCAAAGAATCAGCTCTTAGTTTTTGTTTTTTTAAAATATATTTTATTGATTATGCTATTACAGTTGTTCCCTTTCCACCCCCTTCATTCCCCTTTACTCTGCACACCCTCTCCCACCCACATTCACCCCCTTTAGTTCATGTCCATGTATCATAAGTTCTTTAGCTTTTCCATTTCCCATACTATTCTTGCCTTCCCCCTGTCTAATTACTACCTACCATCTATGCTACTTTTATTCTGTACCTTTTCCCCCTCTCTTCTCCTCCCACTCCTCTGTTGCTAACTGTCCATGTAATTTCCACTTCTGTGGTTCTGTTCCTGTTCTAGTTGTTTGCTTAGTTGTTTTTGTTTTAGGTGTGGTTGTTAGTAATTGTGAGTTTGCTGTCATTTTATTGTACATGTTTTTATCTTCTTTTTCTTAGATAAGCCCCTTTAACGTTTCATATAATAAAGGCTTGATGATGATGAACTCCTTTAACTTGACCTTATCTGAAAAGCACTTTATCTGCCCTTCCATTCTAAATGAAAGCTTTGCTGGATAGAGCAATCTGGGATGTAGGTCCTTGCCTTTCATGACTTGGAAAACTTCTTTCCAGCTCCTTCTTTGCCTGCAAGGTCTCTTTTGAGAAATCAACGACAGTCTGATGGCAACTCCTTTGTAGGTTACTGTCCCCTTATCTCTTGCTGCTTCTAGGATTCTCTCCATTTTTTCCTTGGCTAATGTAATTATGATGTGCTTTGGTATGTTCCTCTTTGGGTCCAACTTCTTTGGGACTCTCTGAGCTTCCTGGACTTCCTGGAAGTCTATTTCCTTTGCCAGATTGGGGAAGTTCTCCTTTATTATTTGTTCAAATAACTTTTCCACTTGTTGCTCTTCCTCTTTCCCTTCAGATGGATCATTTAAAGATGTCCTGGAGGTTCCTAAGCCTCTCATTTTTTTCAAATTCTTGTTTCTTCATTTTTTTTTGTTTGGTTCTTTCTTTTTTCCTTCTGGTCCACTCCATTGATTTGAGTCCCAGTTTCCTTCCCATCACCACTGGTTCCCTGTACATTTTCCTTTATTTAAGTTAGTGTAGCCTCCATTTTTTCATCTATTTTGCAACCAAATTCAACCAATTCTGTAAGCATCCTGATTACCAGTGTTTTGAACTGTGCATCTGATAGGTTGGCTATGTCTTCGTCACTTAGTTGTATTTTTTCTGGAGCTTTGATTTGTTCTTTTGTTTGGACCATTTTTTTTTTGTCTTGACTTGCCTGTTATGTAGTGAGGGGTGGAGCCTTAGGTCTTCACTAGGGTGGGGTAACCCACCTAGCTGGGTTGTGATGCTGTATGTGGGGGCGGGGTCTGAGCAGGAGCAATGGTGCTGGCTCCACTCTCTTCTGGATTTCAGTCATTTCTGCCACTTTGCCCAAGCAACCTGGGACCTTCTGGTGCTGATTCCCATGTGGGTGGGTTTGTGTATGTTCTAGGACTCTGTGGGTCTCTCCAACGAACTCTTCTGTGAGACTGGGAATCTCTCCCAGGACCTCCACCCCCACAGGTGTTTTCAATCGGTCATTTGAGGCTTTATTTCCTGGGGCCTGCGCCCTGGGTTACGCCATCTGTCTCACTCCCCAGTTTCAGCTGGTTTATCTGTGAGTGAATGTGGGACCACCTGGTTCCGCAAGCCCCCTTGTGCAGCAAGCCCCTCCACATTCTGCTGCCTCACTGGGTCATCCTGTTGCTGCCTTGCGTGCAGGGTGCTGGGTGTGCCAGCCAGCACTTTTTTTTTTTTTTTTTTTGCTGTGACCCCTCTCTGCCTGGCTACCCAGACTCTGCCCCTCTTACTGGTCTGGATGAATGTGTCTACTTTAACCCCTTGGTTGTCCAACTTCCATACAATTGACTTTTCTGTCAGTACTGGTTGTTATTTTATTTCTAAATTGTTGTTGTCCTTATTTTGGTTGTGTGAGGAGGCACAGTGTGTCTACCTATGCCTCCATTCTGTCCTGAAGTTCCTCTATTGTTTTTCAAATTCCTAATTTATTTCTGCTCTGATCATAACTATTTCCTTCTTTCTGTTTTTTGGGGGTTTCGTTTGTTCTTCTTTTTCTAGTTCCTTTAGGTGTAGAGTTAGATTGTTTATTTGGGATATTTCTCTATTCTTGAGGTATGTCTGTATAGCTATGAACTTTCCTACAAGAACTTCTTTTGCTGCATCCCATGCATTTTGAAAAGTTATATTTTCATTTTAATTTGTTTCAAGATAGTTTTTGATATCCTGTTTGATTCCTTCTCTGATCCACTAGTTATTTAGTAGCATGTTGTTTAGTCTCTACATTTTTTTTTGCAATAGTTGATCTGGTTTCATGCCAATGTGTTTGGAAAGGATGCCTGATATGATTTCTATCTTCTTGAATTTATTGAGGCCTATTTTTTGATCTATTACATAATCTATTATGGAAAATGTTCCATGTGCACTTGAGAAATATTTTCATTCTGAAGTTTTGGTATGAAATTTTCTGTAAATGTCTATTTAAGTCATTCTGGTCTAATGTGACATTTAAGGCCATTATTTTCTTATTAATTTGCTGTCTGGATGATCTATCTATTGATGTCAGCTGGGCATTAAAATTCTCTACTATTATTATTTTACTGCAGATTTCCCCTGTGTTTATTAATAATTGTATATTGAGGTGCTCCTATGTTGGGTGCATAGATTTTTATGATTGTTATATCCTCCTGACCTTTTATTGTGTAATGTCCTTCTTTGTCTTTTCTGACATGTCTTGTTTTAAAGTCTATTTTGCCTTATACGAAGTGCTATCCCAGCTTTCTTTTAGTTTCTATTTGCATGAAACATCTTTTTCCACCTCTTCACTTTGTCTTTACACATCCATGAATTTGAAGTGAGTCTCTCATAAGCAGCATAAAAATGGGTCATGTTTTTAAGTCCATTCAGTCTTTTATTGGTGCATTTAATCCATTTATACTTAAAGTAATTATTGATAAGTATATGCTTATTATCATTTTGTTGTTTTTTGGTTGTAACAGCTGTTTCTTCTTCTCTTGATCTTATCCCTTGTGGTTTGCTGGGTTTCTCTAATGCTTTGTTTGAGTTCCTTTCTCTTAATTTTTTGTATATCTTTTGTAGGTTTTTGGTTTGTGGTTACCATAGATTTTATATATCGGCAGCAGTTTAAGTTGATAGTCATTTAAGTTCGAGTGTATTCTGTAAGGAAGACATTTTTACTCCCACCCCCCCCCCCCGCCATGCTTTATGTTACTGATGTCATGTTTTAGATCTTTCTGTGTTGTGTCTGGGAATGTGCTGCAGGGACGTGGCAGGTAGACCAGAACACCTGGATAGAGTCCCCTGCCCACCCTATGGAATTGGAGGGGGACATAAACAATGGCACTTATTGGCAGTCCCTGGAGAGCTCCCATGGCTTCCCATTCTTCTCTATACTGTCTCTTGTTTGTTGTAGAGAAAGTGGTCTTGTGTAGAAGAGACCTCTCTGTACGCTCCATGTGCTGGGTAGTTTTGAGAAGCCAGGTGGGAGCTGTCCAGGTGTCCATGGCTCCCGGGCCATTAGCTTGCTGGGTAGGAGCAACTTCTGGCAGGGAGGCCAGGGGTGTGTGGTGACACCTTGTTGTTCATTCTTGCTCCCTTTATTTGTAGGCCAAAGGCTCTGGGCAATGTAGCTGAGAAAGCCACGCTCTGAGGAAATATTGCAGGTAAGCCAAAGCACCTGAATAGAGCTCCTATCACCCTATCAAAGTGGAGGGGGATGTAAATGATGGTGCTCACCTGCTTCTCAGCCTAGCGAGTTCCCACAGCTCCTGAGAGCTCCCAAGGCCTCCCAGCCTTCTATATACTATCTCTTTCTCTTATTTGTTGTCGAGAAGCTGTGCATTCAGTCCCCAGTTTTATTGCAGGAATACTTGTTCTCTATATACACGCATATTTGGCAGTCAGAAAAAGCTAAGAACCTTATGCCTTCACTCATATGTGGGACATAAAACCAAAACTCGTGGACACACACAGCAATGTAGTGGTTGCCGGAGGGAAGAGTGTGGGGAGCGGAGGTGGTCTAACATATGGTGACAGAAGATAGTTTGACTTTAGGTGGTGGGCACACAGTGCAATATACAGATCTAGTATAATAGAAATGTATAGTTGAAACCTATATGATCCTATTGACCAATGTCGCATTTAATAAAATTTTTTTTTAAATATTTTATTTATTTTTAGGGAGGGAAGGGAGGGAGTGGGAGAGAGAAAGAGAGAGAAAGAGAGAGAGAGATCAATGTGTGGTTGCTGGGGGTTATGGCCTGCAACCCAGGAATGTACCCTTGCTGGGAATCGAACCTGGGACACTTTGGTTCCCAGCCCGCGCTCAATCCACTGAGCTACGCCAGCCAGGGCTACATTTAATAAAAATTTAAAAAATATATTTGAGTTTTCTCACAGCAGGTGAGTTCAGCATCCTCCCATGCCACCACCATGTTGAACCTCGTACTGGTCTTTACTATTTGCTGAATTTGTGTTGCATCTATCACTCCTTCACTCCCCTTAATCTTTGCTTGAAGTGAAAAAACAATCTTTGGTTTCCCATCCAAATAAGAATACTTTCAAAAAGACTCAGAATTCTACAGAACCACCACATAGTTTTCTAACAAATAAATGGCTCATAAAATGGGGCAGGAAGGAGAAGCTGTTATAAAAGAGACTTAAGAGACACAGCAGTCAAATGCCACTTGGAAGACTTTGTTGGGATTGTCATTGTTTGAATGACAATCATTGTTTAAACCAACTGTGCAAAGGCATCTTATTAACATAATGGGAGAAATTTAAACATGGACTGGGCCTTAGAACATACTAAGGAGTGTCTAATTAGGTGAGATAATGGCATTGTGGATTATGTTTTTTTAAATCCTTATGTTAGATACTTACTAAAACGTTTTGTGCCCTGGCTGGTGTGGCTCAGTGGATTGAGCACCGGCCTGCGAACCTCAGGATTCCCAGTAGGATTCCCAGTCAGGGCACATTCCTGGGTTGCAGGCCAGGTCCCCAGCTGGGGACATATGAGAGGCAACCACACATTGAAGTTTCTCACCCTCTGTTTCTCTCTCCCTTCCTTTCTCTCTAAAAATAAATAAAACCTTTTTAAAAAGTTTAAAGAAAATAAGAGTAAAATGTTTTTGTGTGAAATGATATTGTACCATGGATTTACTTTTAAAATATCCCAGGAAAAAAAAAGACATTGGGAGATACATAAAAGATTAGCAAATATTGATAATTATTAAAGTAGGGTGATGGGTACCTCATCATACTTCTCTCCACTCTTGTGTATGTTTCAAATTTTCCATAATAAGCAGTGAAAAAGAAATTCACAAAGAAATGGGGGCAAGGAAAGGAAAATGTTGCATGGGGCTGGTTGTGCATTTTGTGAGCCGACTGCAGAAATAAAATATTTTATTTAATGGGTACTAGCCCATCTTGGAGGGGCACAGAGAGAGAACTCAGTTTTCTGAACCCTGTTGACTTTCCCGGGCTGTCTCCAGTGAGGCAGAGTTAAAGACTTGGAAGGGAGGTGGGGTGATGGGACCAGGGTGACAGCAAGGTGAGCAGGAGTGGCAGCTGGGCAGGGGGCAGCTAAAGAACATGAGAAGTTCAGGAATATGTTGGCTGACCCCAGAGGCTCTTTGCACCAGTCTGTCTTCTTGATGCCTCCCTCTTCAGTCTGGTGAGCCTGCAAGAGCCTTTCATAGCCATCATCATGAGATCTTGATGTCACCTGCAAAGGGCTTATGATCCCTCTCCACCTTTAACAGCTTTAATAAGATATAATTCACATACATAAAATTCACCTGCTTAAAGTGTACTATTTTCAATATATTTACAAAGTTGTGCAACTATCACCACCCTCAATTTTAGAACATTCTCATTACCCCAAAAAGAAACCTATACCCATGAGCAATCACTCTCCATTCTCCTGCCCCCAGCTCTGGCAACCACTAATCTCCCTCCTCTGTCTGTATGGATTTGCCTATTCTGGACATTTCATAAAAAATTGAATCGTATATAATCGTATATCGTAATGGTTCTCATTAAGTGTGTTTCTAGGTTCATCCATGTCAGAGGTTAAGTTAGCACTTCATTCTTTTTTATTGCTAATATTGCATTGTATGGATGTACCATATTTTATTATTATTCAGTAGTTGATGGACATTTGGGTTGTGTCTACTTTGGCTCTTATAAATAACACTAGAAAAACACTCATGTATTTTGTGTGTGAACATGTTTTCATTTATCTTGGCCACGTATCGACCTAGGAGTGGAATTGCTGCATCACAAAGAAACTTTAACTTTTTGAGGAACTGCTAGACAGTTTCCCAGAGCTGCTGCACCATATGATCTCCTTTTCACAGACAGAAGACTGAGGCCAGAGAGGGGAAGTGCCTTACGCAAAGCCACACACTGGGTTAAAAAGCAGGAGCTAATCATCAAAAGGGTCTCAACTCTCCGTCCCCACTCTCCTCTGATCTTGCCATCACACTCACAACACCCCCCCCGCCCATGTTACACTCCATTCCTTTCTCCACCTAGCAGCAAATCCCTTCGCATCAGTCCTTCCCAAGGCTTCCACTGCCACGTCAGGATCAAGTTTCTCTCTGAAGGATGATTTACAAGCTCTCTGCCATCTGGCTCTGCTCATGGAATCGTGGTGTGTGTGTGTGTGTGTGTGTGTGTATTTTTTTTAAGCAGCTTTACTGAAATATAATTAACATACCAACTACTTAAAGTGTACAGCATAACACTCATCATGTCTTTTTTTTAAAGAAGATTTTATTTATTTTTAGAGAGAAGGGAGGAAGAGAGGGAGAGAAACACTGCAGTGAGAAAGATTGATTGGTTGCCTCTCCCTGCAAATGCAACCCAGGCATACACCCTGACTGGGAATCAAAGCGCTGACCTTTTGGTTTGTGGGATGACACTCAACTGAACTTTTTTATTCTCTCCATTCCAGGGGTCACAAAGGTCTTATTTCAGTTTTGTGGAAACACCCACCACCTTTGCTTTGGGGACCTTGCACACATTGTCACCTTTGCTTGTATAGTCTTTCCTTATATTATTTCCCTGGCTCTGTGTATTTCCTTGTGACCCTTCACATCTTGAGATGACACTTCTGCTAGAAAGCCTTCCCTGACCACCCAGGATGGTTTGACAGTCACTGGACAGGGACATTACCTCCTTTTGGGAACATTCCAGACAGTTTGGGTGACTAAAGGGTAAAACACTATTGTTTTTCTTGCGCAATACCCATGCCATTTTCTTCTGGCAACTATACCTGTTGTCCTTCAGGGAATCATTCCTATCCCATCTTCAATTCTTGTAATTTAGGTGGGGCTAAATAATTTCTGGAATTTGCACATGACCCAGATCATGTCCATTACCCTGATTTTTACTGAAATTTTTCAGAAAGGGGTGCTTTCTCTTCATTGGGGTTACTAAGCTGGTGTCTCCATGAGAAGACAGACTGCCTGAACACAGAAAAAAGCATACTTGAGAAAAACTAAGCCCCAATGACATTTGAGGCCTTGGATCCAGCTATACCTGAAGCCAAGATACTACTGAACATTTTATTTACTAATTTTAGAAGGAGAGAAGAAGGGGAAGAGAGAGAAACATTTATTTGTTGTTTTACTTATGTATGCATTTGTTGGTTGCTTCTTGTACGTGCCCTGACCAGAGATCAAACCTACAACCTTGGTGTATCAGGACAATGCTCCAACCAACTGAGCGACCCTGCCAGGGACAGGCATTTTAGTTGAGCCAATTTACTTTTCTTCTTTAAAAAAACCTGCTTAAGCCAGGTTAAGTTCAATTTCTGTCACTTGCAACTGCAAGATTCCTCACATAATTAGTAATCCTCCACGTCTTTCATATACACACATCTAAAACACTTTCATATACACACTCCTTATGGAACAAAGGAACCACACTGACTTACCCCTAAGTGCAAATTTACCTGCTGTCCTCAAATCTGTCATTATTTCTCTGAGTTGTGTTGTGCAGTTGACTGTCAATATTTAGCCTTCCATACAAGGTTCCTTCCATACCACGATCAGGAAGTGAACATTTCAGATTGTCCTAAATGGTTTTGGGGGATAAGTCCAGGTTGATGGAAATGATAAAATGCTAATTTAGTACCCTAGCTAAAACTGAAGTCTAAGAAACACACATGATAAGCATCACTCCCTGAACTTGGGTGCTGGTTCTGAGAAGGCCTGCTAAAACAAGTAGCTTTTCCTTTTGACTTGCTGGTGCCAAGCACATGGGCATTCACTGCCAACATGAAGGGTCAGAAAAGTCTCACATTTTACCCACCCAAACACAGGGAAAAAGACAAACTCTGTGTGGGGAGAAGAGGCAGACTGAAATGCTGAGGATGACTTTGTAAGAACAAGGGTGAATTCATTCAGTCACCAGTCATTTACTGCATTCTGCCCCAATCTTGACCTTTCCATATGAACCACACCACTTCCTCTACCCCAGGGTGCAATGAACTGTGGACATTTTAATCTGTGGGCCTTTGCTGGTTCTGTCCTCTCCACTCAGATGTTCTTCTGTATTGAACTCTTTCAAGGTCCTGGTCAAACATTAGCTCTCCTGTGAACCCTTGGTCCTTTCATATTTCATTTAAGCAGCTACTTTATTTTAATTTCCCGACACTTTAAAAAATATTTTATTTATTTATTTTCAGAGAGAGGAGAAGGGAGAAAGAGAGGGAGAGAAACATCAATGTGTGGTGCCTCTCACACATCCCCAACTGGGGACCTGGTCCACAACTCAGGCATGTGCCCTCACTAGGAATCAAAGCAACAACCCTGTGGTTCACCGGCTGGCACTCAATCCACTGAGCCAGGACTAAGCAGCTATTTTAAATATCTGTGTTTCTTACCTTGGGTCTATGGGTCACAATGAATAGGCTTTGGGGGGATCTACCAATGCACTGAGAAATTTGTGTCTGTATCCACGTGCATTACTCTAAAGGAGAGGGTCGGAGCTTTCATTAAATTCTCAAAGAGGTTCTGTGACCCCAAAATTAAGAACCACCCATTTCTTATGTGTCTCATGAGTTCATCGAGGGCAAAGATCACTTTTTCACCTTAGACTCTCCAGTACTGCTCCACAATCAACACTCCTAACTATTGTCACACGGGGTTAATGACCCACAGAAACAACATTTTTCCAGGCAAAGAAAACAGGATGGTTTAATTTGTAGAGTCAAGAGTTGTTTGTTCTTGATTACAGTGTTCAACATGCAAATTACATTCCAGTCTTAGTACTGAAATGGCACCGGGCCACTTCCCCGGGAGATAATCTAGACAGAATGATTCCTGGGCAACCCTTAACTACGCCTGCCCTCAATCGCCCTCTTTCCCTTTGTACAGTGACACAGAAACTCTCTCTTATGCAGAATAACTGGGGAAATACAGTCTTTGATTCAACCGAGAAGCCATATATGGTACAGCACCATTGATTTGTCAATGGACTTGATATATTCTGAACTCCGGATGAAGACCTCACATTATTTAACCTGTCTTTAATGATCCCAAAGGCACTTGAGAATCCGGCAGTGTCTCACCGTCACTGATTTTCACGGGACAGTGTTATGAGATAGCAATGTTTTGCTAAGTCTGTCCTAGCCCTGGGTATTCACTCTGAAAAAAGTTTATCTGAATAAGGTTTGACCCCTTTGCTATTTGTTATTCTGTAGGCTCAAAATGAACAACACAGAGAGCTTTGCTTTTTGCTCATCCACAGTTCTTAAATTTTTGTAATGAAACTGTATTATTTGTGTAAAGAAAGTTATAAAAATACTAACAAAAAATAAAAGGTAAAATACAGGGTGTTTGGATCCCAAGAAAACAGGAGTCTACTGTGGTTAGAAGTCAGACTGACTACACATAATAATTAGGTATAACTGACAACACCTTTTCCAAAGACTGTATTTTTGCTAAGTTTTATATATTATCACTAGCTTGAGTTTTCCCCCTTTCTCTGAATTTCATTACTAGAGTCACCAGATGGAAAATTTAGAACATTTTAAAAATAGCTCTTTCCGGGTAAGTCACCCAGCACATATTCCTCTAGTTTCAAACATAAAGGGGAACTGGCTCAGACAAGAATGATCCTTGCTGCACACCCGCCAGCTCATGCATCCTCCTTTTATTCCAAGAGGCTCCTGCTCAAATGAAAGTTACAAGGTTAAGCACTACCCGAGTTCCTGACACTGCTAATTCCTGCTTGGTCTTCAGAAAATAGAGGTCTGTAATTCCTTTTTGAACATGCCTTCAAAGTGGAGGTCTTTGGCCATGAGTTCCTCTTCGACATCATCTAGGGCCCATTGGTGATCTGTCAGCTCCAAGGCTTCCCACTCTGTCTGCAAAGGAAAGAACACCAGGGCAGGGAGAGAGGGGCAGAAGGGCTGTTTCTAAGAGCAGTGTTGACCTTTCATGAGCATCTACTCTGGGCCAGGAGCTGGGTTAGGCTACTTACATGTATACACTCACTGGGTCCTATGAGGTAGGTGCTGACATCACCCCACCCACCCCAACCCCAATTTACAGACAAGGAGACTAAAAGTAAGAAAAGTAAAATATTTGTTCAAGGTCACTGGAGCTAGTAACTAATCACATTTCTCAAATAGTCTGTTAATGCTGAATACTCTGCCTTTAATTAGTAGGCTTTAAAAATATGCTTTATGAAATTTGACATGCAATACAAATGTTAGTTCATGGTTGTGTTCCTTAAAAAAACTGTATTTCACATGGCATACAATTCACCCTTTTAATATTCAGTGCTTTTTAGCATATTCACAAAGATGTGCAACCATCACCACTACCTAATGCCAGAATACTTTCATCACCAGAAAAAGAAACTCCATATCAAACAGCAGACACACTTCCTTATCCCTCTCCCACAACCACTTTATTTTACATGTTTGGATTCATCTATTCTGGCCATAATACCGTGGCCTTTTATTACTGGTTTTCAAGGATCCTTCCTGTTGTAGCATGATTCAATACTTACCCCTTTTTATGGCCCAGTGTTCCACTGTACATATCCCGCTCCCCAGGCACTGTACACATATACCAAAGTGCTCCATTTTGTTTTTCTGTACATCAGATGATGGACATCTGGTCTGCTTATTTCTTTTTTTGACAATTATGACTAGTACTCTGAACATTCTTGCGTAAGTTTTTGTGTGGACATATATTTTCAGTTCTCTTGGGTATTTATCTAAGCATGAAATTGCTGGGTCATATGGTAATTATTTGTAACTTTTTGAAGAAAGGTTAAAAACTGCTTTCCAAAGTGGCTTCACCATTACCACCATATGAGGGTTCCAATTTCTCCACATCCTTGTCAACACTTGTTATTGTGCAACTTTTTCATTATTACTGTCTGAGTGAGTGTGAAGTGGTATCTCATTGTGGTTTTGGTGTGTATCTCCCTGATGGCCAATGATGTTGAGCTCCTTCTTATGAAATTATTGGGTATCTGTATATCTTATTTGGAAAAATGTTTATTCAAAACCTTTGCCCATTCTTTAATTGAGTTGTCTTTTACTGCTGAGTTCTTAGAGTTTTCTGATAGCTTTTTATTTTGAATACTAGGCCCTTATCAAATACACGAATTTGCAAACATTTTTTCCGATGCTGTGGGTTGTCTTGTCTTTTCACTTTCTTGATGGTGTCCTTTGAAGTACAAAAGTTTCCATTTTGACAAAGTCCCATTTATCTATTTTTTTCCTTTTGTTTCTTGCACTTTTAATGTGATATATGATAAGTCAGTGCCTAATCTAAGGTCATAAACATTTACACCTATGTTTTCTTCTAAGAGTTTTGTAGTTTAGCTCTTGTATTTAGGTATTTGACCCATTTAAATTTTTTAATTAGAACATTTTTTATTGTGGTAAAAAAAAATATATATATATATAATTTGCCACTTTTAACCACTTTAAGTATATAATTCAGTGGCATTAATTACATTCACAATGTTGTGAGATCACCACTATTTACTTCTAAAATTTTTAATCCCCTAAAACCCAAACTCTGAGCCCAGTGTTAAGACTACTCTTTTTCCCACTGAATTGTTTTGGCACCATTGTCAAAAGTCAATTGATATGGGCTAATTTCTGAACTCTCAGTTCTGTTCCATTGATCTGTCTATGTCTATCTCTATGCTAATCCCACTGTTTTGACTACTGTACCTCTGAAGTAGGATTTAAAAACCAGAAATCAGAATCCTCTAACTTTATCCTTATTCAACATTGTTTGGGCTACTAGAGGTCCCTTTCAATTCCATATGAACAGATTAGTTTGTCAATTTTTGCAAGAAAGGTAGGTGGAATCCTGACAGGTTTTACATTGACTCTAAGGAGCAATTTTGCGAGTACTACCATCTTGACAATATTAAGTTTTCTAATCATTCATTCAGGCATTCTTTAATTTCATCAGCAATGTTTGTCATTTTCAGTGTACAAGTTTTGTGTTTCTTTTGTTAAGTTTATTCCTTAGTGTTTCATTCTTTTTGATAGTATTGTAAAAGGAACTGTTTTCTTAATTTGTGTCAGATTCTCTATTAACAGTGTATAGAAATAGAAGTGATTTTTGTATATTGGCCCCGTATACTAAAATCTTGCTGAATTTGTTTACTAGCTCTAATAGATTTTTTGGGGAGGAGAGATTTCTTAGGATATACAAGACTATGTCTTCTACAAAGATAGTTTTATTTCTTTTGTAATCTGAATGCCTTTTAATTCTTTTTCTTAACTAAATTTCCTGGCTAGAACATCCAGTATAATGTTGAATAGTAGTGGCAAGAGTGGACATCCTTGTCTTTTTATTGACTGATTGATTTTAGAGACAGAGAGAGAGAAAAAAACATCGATTTGTCACTCATTCACAATCATTTTGGTTGATTATTATATGTGCCCTGACCAGGGATTAAACCCGCAACCTTAGTGTATCAGAAAGACACTCTAACCATCTGAGCACCCGGCCAGGGCTGGATGTCCTTGTCTTGTTCCTGATCTTAGATGAAAAGCTTGCAGTATGAGTATGATGTAAGTTGTGGGTTTTTCACACATGCCTTTCAGCAAGATGAGCAAGTTCCCTTCTATTTCTAGTTTCTTGTGAAGAGAAATTATTGAGATTTCACTGTATAAAAATTATATCTGCATTTTATAAATTACAAAATCATTTCATTAAAAGGCTCTATTTACTGATTTTTTAAAAATGTAATTTATATTGATGTCTATAGGACAGGGTCCTAAAAAGTTAAAAAATATTCCAAATGTTTACCTGGTGCCTCTGAGTGGACTGTTTTTACAGCTTCACTTACAGTGTAGATTAAATTTGGTGACCATTTAAAAACCAATGAAAGTACCAAGAATCTTCGATTTCCTTAACAGATGATTCACTCAGGAAAAAGAGACATATAAACTAAAATACATTTTTGCTAAATTTAAATTTAAATAATAAGACAATACATACTACAGTCACTTCAGGGAACCCATCTTTAAAGTGACTCTAGTAAACACCTTTGGGAGCTTCAGTGAAGCTGGAAGAAGTGAATGTACCTTGAAAGCTTTGTTGGTGTCTGCAGGCATGGCCATGGCTGCTCCAGTCATCTGCTCCTGCATCATCCGTGATTGGTCAGCGGCTGCAGGGTAAGATGTACCTACATTAGTGCCAGGGCTCAGCAGTATGCCCAGGGAGGGACAGTCCTTACACAAAACTTGCAGATGCTCAGTAGTGAGTTAGAGAACCATGTGACAGATTCACTGACTGGCCCTACCTCACACTGGCTATGTGACCCTGGAAAAGTCACTTCACCTCTCCTGAAAAACGGGGATAAAAATGTAGGAGATGAAAGATAACTAAAGTAAGCACTAAACTTCAAACTTAAATGATAACAACAGCCACTGGTTACTGATCGAGTGCTAATGCCAAGTGCTTCACTAAGTGCTTTATATATTCTACCTTATCCACACCTAACAACAAACCCTGAAGTTAATGATTAAAGTTCCTATTTTACAACAGAGGATTAAAGTGGTTCAGTGACTTGCCTGGGATCCCAGCCATTGAGTAAGACAGCCAGGACAGGTACTGGCAAGAACTCTACCAGGGGTGTCCAACATGCAGCCCAGGATGGCTGTGAAAGTGGCCCAACACAAAATTGTAAGTTTACTCAAAACATTATGAGATTTTTGTGATAACATGTCACAATCTATATAATGTGTGGCCCAAGACAACTCTTCTTCCAGTGTGGCGCAGAGATGCCAAAACGTTGAATACCCCTGCGTGAACTAACTGATCAAACCAGGCCTTCTTTCAGCTTCAGGTTTACAGGCTCACAATGCCGGTGCTGCGTGCCTACTTGTAGGTATCACAATGGAGCGCTATGACTGTCCCTGTTATTGCCACAGAGAATTAAGACCTTCAGTTTGACCCTAAAATTTTTTAAAATTTATTTCTAGATCAAGGGGAAGGGAGGGAGGAAGAGAGGGAGAGAAAAATCAGTGTGTGGTTGCCTCTCGTGCGCCCCCTACTGGGGAACCTGGCTGCAACCCAGGCATGTGCCCTGACTGGAAATTGAACGGGTGACCCTTGGTTCACAGGCTGGCACTTAATCTACTGAGCCACACCAGCCAAGGTTGAGCCTGGAATTTTTTAGACTATTTCAAAATACCTCAGAAACTTAAAAACAAATTTAAAGAATAAAGCATTGTATTCAACTACGCTAACAAATAGCACAGCCTACATGATTTTTCTGACTATGGCATGGATGATTCATCTATCACAGTATTTGTTTATTATCCTCTCCAGAGGATTTTTTTTCATTGCTTTTAGAGATAGAGAAAGGGAGAGAAACACTGATGTAAGAAAGAAGCATCGACTGGTTGCCCCCCCATATGCACCCTGACCAGGGAATGCATATGCCCAAAACCACAACCTTTTGGTTACAGGATAATGCTCCAACCAACTGAGCCACACCAGCCAGTCCAAAGTATTTGCTTATTAAATCTGATGTATTCCTTACCATTATCTTGGCCCAAAATCAGAGAGTAAATGCTCCGAAGCCCAAATACATTGAGGAAGTACCAGGATGCAGAACTCACCCTAAAGCAAAAGTGAAACAATGTAGGTAGTTATGTCAGAATTATTGTAGTTCACACTTTTCTAACACCCAAAGTTGTCCAGAATATGTAAAGAAATCACCTGGGGTAAGCTATATTCACTCAAAGTACAACCAAAATGAAATACAAATTGTGAAGGCAGTCTTTCAAATACTTACAGCTTACTGTAGGCAAACTGTTTGAGTTATGTAATAAATTCTGCCTTCAGTAGCAGGGACTGAATTCACATCTGGTATGCTTCCATTTAATCAGGGAATGTAAGCTTTGCTTACTTTTCTTTCTACATAATGGGCTTTCAAACCATTTATTTTTAATAAAAACAACACACTTACTATAAATAACAAATGCAAACAGTACAGAAATACATAAAATTAAAGTCCTGAGTCCCATTCTCTAGAGGAAATCACAGTGTCAGTTGCTTTCATATTTCAGGAAAGGATTAGAGATGCCTTTCAGGAAAGACTTGCAATACTGAAGACCACGGCTACTGGGAAGGCCATTCCAAGTTTGGAACTTTATCACCAAAGCTTTCCTTAGCTTAGATTTCCCACTCTGCCCTCACAAAGTAAATATGCTTGGATATAACAAGACCTAAAAGGAAAATGAGAAATGATACAGAGATAGAAAGAATCCACACTTTGTTCCAATACTTGAGTCACACAACAGCAGGGGTCTATTCTGGTTACCCCACCAGGTAAGTAAACAACCTATCTCTACATAATGCTGTAGATTGAAATCTAGCAGTAAGCTCGTTGTATACCTGTCTTCAAGTCTCCTTTGCCTACACAAGGATGTCAATAACAGATGCTAAGAAAAAATTAAGTTTTTCTTGTACATAAAGTTTTTGCTTAGCCCAAATGTGTCTGGAAGGTCAAGGTTTAATAAAGTCATAATAATAATAACTATAGCTTTTCTCTAGTGGAATCGTGCACAGCTAAGACTTTCTCAGCACCTGGTCTGCCTTGCCCCACCCATACAACCAGAAACTGCTTTGCTCCCTTCAGGGAAGTTACCACTGGTGACCCCATTGCTCGTTCTTCTCCTCCTCCTCCTCTTGTCTGGCTTCATTTTTAATACTAGTCTCTGGGAAGCCATAGACAAAACAGTCTGGAGAGAACACATGAAGAAGCAGTACTGGGTTCTAGATACTATAACAGTATTCTAAGAGCTTTTCAGATTTTGGGTTTTATTATTCTGCTATAAAAAAATAGAACAGGAAATAAATCAGGGCTAGACTTCCAGCCAAGACGGAGGCATAGGTGGATGCACCGTACCTCCACGCAAAACCAAGAGTGGAACAACAACAACTTAGAGGCAGAATAACACCCAGAACTGACAGAAAATTTATCTGAATGGAAGTCAGACAGCCAAGAAGTTGAAATAGACCCGTTCATCCAGACTGGTAGGAGGGGCAGAGATGAGCAGCCGGGTGCGGAGAACAGGGATAATTGGGTGCATAAGGCAACCGGGAGCGAGTAAGGCAGCTGGGGTGCACAAGATCGCAGCGGGTGGACCCTGAGTACGCAAGCAGCAGCTGGCAGACCCAGTGAGGCAGCAATTGTGGAACAGGGCAGAGCGCGCAACCCAGGATCCCAGGGAAGGGACTGAGGTCCCACGGAGAACGGAGATACCGCCATTGTTCCCTCCTGCCCCTGCCCTCACACACGATGTCACAATCTAGCAACTGGGGTGCCCAGCCCTGGTGAACACCTAAGGCTCCGCCCCTCACCATAACAGGAGCGACCAGACCAAAAAAAAAAAAAAAAAAAAAAGAGAGAGAGATGTCTCAAACAGAAGAACAGATCAATTCCCCAGGACTCATCCTTTTGAGCAACCAAGAAATAGCTAACCTATCAGATGTACAGTTCAATTCAAAACACTGGTGATCAGGAAGCTCACAGAATTGGTTGATTTTGGTCACAAATTAGATGAAAAAAATGCAGGTTACCATGAAAGAAATAAAGGAGAATGCACAGGGAACCAATAGTGATGGGAATGAAACTGGGACTCAAAACAATGGAGTAGACCAGAAGGAAGAAAGAAACAACCAAACAGGAAAGAATGGAGAAATAAGAATTCAAAAAACGAGGAGAAGCTTAGGAACCTCCAGGACATCTTTAAACATTCCAACATCTGAATTATAGGGGTACCAGAAGGGGAAGAGGAAGAGCAACAGATTGAAAATGTTTTTGAACAAATAATAAAGGAGAACTTCCCCAATCTGGCAAAGGAAATAGACTTCCAGGAAGTCCAGGAAGCTCAGAAAGTCCCAAAGAAGTTGGACCCAAGAAGAAACACACCAAGGCACATCATAATTACATTAGCCAAGGTAAAAATGAAGGAGAGAATCCTAGAAGCAGCAAGAGATAAGGGGACAGTCACCTGCAAAGGAGTTCCCATCAGACTGTCAGCTGATTTCTCAAAAGAGACCTTACAGGCAAGAAGGGGCTGGAAAGAAGTCATGAAAGACAAGGACCTATATCCCAGACTACTCTATCCAGCAAAGCTTTCATTTAGAATGGAAGGGCAGATAAAGTGCTTTTCAGATAAGGTCAAGTTAAAGGAGTTCATCATCACCAAGCCCTATTTTATGAAATGTTAAAGGGACTTATCTAAGAAAAGAAGATAAAAAACACATGTATAGTAAAAGGACAGCAAACTCACCATTATTAACCACACCTAAAGCAAAACCAAAAGAAACTAAGCAAACAACTAGAACAGGAACAGAACCACAGAAATGGAGATCACATGGAGGGTTAGCAACAGAGGAGTGGGAGGAGGAGAGAGGGGGAAAAGGTACAGAGAATAAGTAGCATAGATGGTAGGTTGAAAATAGACAGGAAGAGGGTAAGAATAGTATGAGAAATGTACAAGTTAAAGAACTTACAAGTGTGACACATGGACATGAACTAAAGGGGGGGGAGTGGGTGGGAGAGGGTATACAGGGTAGAGGGGAGTGAAGGGGGGAAATGGGACAACTGTAATAGCATAATCAATAAAATATACTTAAAAAATAAAAAAATAAATAAAATAGAGCAGTAAATAAAATATGAGTGCTGAATTTGGACAGACTTTTTTGTCTTAAATCTCAATTTCATAATATGTGAAATACTGGATATGAGGATAAAAATAAAATATGGAAAACACCTAGCATAGTGACCAGTACCGATGAAAAGAATTAATGTTATTACTAACAGTAATGTATTTTGGAAAAAATAATACAAACATCCACTCCCATAAACTCCAAGGGTACTGCTAAAAGGTTTGCCTGGCCCTGGCCAAAGTTCCTGGATTTATCTTTTAACTTTCTGGCTGTGAATAGATCTACCCTTGCACTCCTAAGATTCAAGCATCTAGAGAAAAGAGGCCAACACATTCTGGTCTTTCACTAAGACTCATATAAAAGTTGCCATAATCAGCCCATGTCATTTTGAGTGGAGTTTCAGTGAGAAAAACTCCAAAAACCTATTCGGGTGAAATATGCAAATTGGAAATCCTATTCTTTAAGAAATACCAGTTTTAGAGTTTGACATGTGCTTTTATTTTAAAAAAGAAAGTTCTTACCAGGACGCATCCAGTGTGAGTAGTTCGATTCCTTGCTGTAGCATAGGCTTAAAACGGAGGGTCAGTGGAAATGGGACCTTGGCTGGCAAAGAAAGAAGTTCACAATTACTCCTAGCTTCTTTATTTTTAGAAGAGTTTAGCTGTGAATGTATATATTATTTCCCTGAAGAGGTGGGAACTCTGTATCATACAGTTTGTTAGCAAATTTCTTCTGAAGAAGTCAGTCAAATGGCACTCTTCCATGAACACCAGCTGATCTATGGCTTAAGAAGCAGGGACTCAAACTGAGCTGTGACCTAAAATCTCAAAAGAAACTTGCACTAATCTGTTGAACCTAAAGTGAAATATATCTAAACAGAAAACTGCATTACTAGGAAACCAAATTTATTCCAATCAAATCAAAACAACTTATAAACAATAGATAAATGATTCATCCCAACACTTAAAACTGAAGTCAAAACAGAAATGGGCTTCCCTTTATTCTACACTCAACTAGAACACTAAATTAGGTTCAGGCACAAACTAGCAAACCACTTGTTTGAATCTGTTATAAAAAAGCACTGACATTCTGAACTTACGGTTTGCAATAACAGCCATAAAATCATAGCATAGTTTGCTTTTTGTTATTCAAAGGATGTTAACAGTTTCTACTACAAAACATAGAACCCATGATGTTAGTACTTTGATTTCTTTGAACAGGGAGAAGGGAAAGGAGCACAGATGAAATAAACCTCGAATCTTGTCGGTGGGAACTTACTTGTGACAAAGCCTGAAAATGTCATGTTGATCCATCCACCGATAAGAATCATAGGAAGAACATTTGTTACATTGCCTTTCATCATGTCTGTGAGCATAGTGGGATCTAAGATGGAAACACAAGAGACCACCACATTTTACCACTGTCGGCAGAGACTTCCCCCTGACTTTCTGTAAATTTTAAATTTATTTGATAATTGAAGTAATATCAGTTCATTATAAAAATTCAAATGACATGCAAACAGGATACAGACAGTTCCTCTAAGCCCGCTCTCTAAACACCTGAAACTGTTAAGGATCCTTCCATCTTTTTATTTACACACACACACACACACACACACACACACAGTTTCTTTCTCTATATATGAATAGAGGGATACTATGCTTACTACCCTGCTTCTTAATTTTAAAAAATGAATATATTGTGAATGCTACTTCCACATTGGTATAATATCTCTCCTTATTTTTAACGTCTGCTTAGGAATTCACAATGTGGTAAGTCATCACAATTGGGTAGAACTATAGAGTGTTTCCAATTTTTTTTCTCCAATAAACAAAGATGCCAACAACTACCTCATATGTACATAAGTCTGCATGTTTTAGTGAGAGTTTCTATAAGAGAAACTCAAACACTTTCTAGGGTTGGGGTTTTGAACACTTAAAACTGGACCGATACTGTCAGATTGTCCTTCAACAACAGTGAGAGGCCCTAACTGCCCATGACTTTGGTCAAACTTTTTAATCTTTACCAATTTAATGGGATGAAAAGGACATCTGGTTTTAATATGCGTTTCATAGATTTTAGTGAAGTCAAGTATCTTTTCATACATTTACTGGTCTTTTGTTCCTTGTAGGTTTTCTAAAAGACTTATTAGAATAAATTCTAGTACCTCCTGTCTGGGTTTAAAGTAACTGGTTATTTCACCTAAAGAAAGGGGTACTAAAATGAGGGGACAGTCAATACAGAACAGTACATTTTATTTTGCTTTAAAGATGCTGTATTTTTCACATGACTGTAATCCGTGAAAGTGATAAATCTGTTAGAGCAAAAATTGTAGGGTGGGTCAAGAAATCATGCCTGACAAAGAAACAGCTGCTCTGGGGAAGTAGTGCGAGCTCCCCCTCATTCAAGCAGAAGCTGGGTGGCCACCTGTCGGCAACAACAGCAGGCACTGATGGCAGCCCCAGCTTTTCCTTCAGTGTTCCATATAGCCTGCATCTTGAGGAATAGAAAGCGGGAGAGACCCAGAGAAAAATGGCTCTAGCCTCCTCAATCCCTTAACTGAGAGCTCTTTTTTAAATCTACTTTATATATTGGGGCTCCCAGAAGATTTATTTGAAAAAGATAACTCGACTTCCCTAAACCCTTGTACTAGATGATTCCTAAGTTCTCTTAGATTACTATCGTCTACAATTTGTTCTTTTACAAATCAAATGACATCCTTCTAGTCTAGTCCCTCTCATCCCCCCACTCGTGTTAAAAATCTTCCTTAAAGATGAGAGAAGGGAATAAACATACCAGTCATAGGAGAAGGAGGCACTACCTTCCTTTTAGTCTTTTTGAAAAATCCATCCTCTGGGTTGTTGAAGTAATATTTTCGTGTCAGGAAAGACTAATAGAAAAGAAGAGCTTTTTAAATCTCAAAACCAAAGCATAGCAAATTGTCAAATTATTCCCCAGAGGTTTAGTCAGAAGGCCCTTGGAATATGCTGTTACATTAAGAGCTGACAGCCTACCTGGCAGCTGAGCTGACACTTTAGCTGAGTCACATTTAAAAGCAATTTCCTAAGAAGGGCGAGGTCACAGTGACAGCAAACACCACTAGGCCACAGCTTAATTCCTGACTTGCCAACCTTCAGTTTTCCCCAAAGAGTCCCTTATAAAACATTCAGATAGCTTCTGTCCTGAACAGTGAATTGTGGGGCTTTTAATAAAAGATGTACCTGTTTGGGAATGTATTTTCCATTTTCCCTGAGGACTCTGCTTCGAATTAGGACTTGACTGAAAAATACAAACAAAACAATGAGATTTTAAAAAGTGAAACCCTAGAAGAAAATGAGAGAATAAAGTAGAAGACCTATTTAAACACAAGAGAGGGCCTATTTGGCAACAGTCCTGTGTGGAAACTTTTCACACTACAAGTATCCTTAAAAACAATCTGACATATTTAACACCCAAATCAGGTTTTCAAAAGAGCATTTTTCAGAAGTGTCTGTGTTTCTGAACAAAGATTTCTGAGAGAGACACATTTGGAACACTCAGCTTTCTCCCCTTTGAGCTAAGAGGGAGCTCTCACTGAGTGAAAAGAGTAGCAATCGAGTGCTGCTCAGATGATTGCGCGCAGGAGCAGGGAGGAAGGGTGAGGTCTGAAGAACTACCTTTTTAAGCCCTATAGAGAAATGAGCCCAGGACTTGACAGGATGGTATCTGACAGGCAACAAGTAGAAATTTCACCCAGTATTCAGACTGTTAGTAAGCTCCAATAAACATTTATCAATTAATAAATAAAATTATTTGGTGATATTCGAACATAATTGACCATTAAAGATAATAGAGTGCAATCCCATAAGTGGGTGGCATTAAGATACAAACAGCAAATAGAACAGTGATCAAAATACCATTTTTTTCTAGGTTTTCAAAAGTTGTTTCATGGGGGAAAAAGCCTCCTTAGATTAATGGAAATCCTTCTTGAAAGTTGGAAAAAAAAAGATTGTATACAGAAATTAATACAAGAAAACTGTGCTTGCTCTAGTCTCTACTTTTCGGTATAACCCCCCTTCTCTAAGCAGTCAGCCAGTTCCCCTAGGGTCCCCTTGTCACCTGATGCATGTTCTAGCTCTCTCCATATGCCAGGAATTCTCTAGTGCCCCTCTCCTTCACCGAATTCTACCTCATCGTGACTTAGCACCTTCTTCAAGCTCCACCTTTTCCATGCAACTCTTCCCTGTCCCTGGTGTTCTCATGGATTCTGTGATCTCCCCCCCACCCTCACTGTACTATACAGTTGACTGCTCCATACACAGGCTTGCAGAGCTGACATGTAATATGTTCTGTTCCCTGGGAGCTGGTCCGAAGCTTCTCAAAGTGTGGCCTATGTACCAATGATGGTCTGTGATGAGGTAATACAGACACTGAGCATAAGGGTTTAGAGATGTTTACAGTAATTTGACATTGTCACAACATTCAAATACATGGTCTCGTATTTTATAAAAGCATTAGTCTGAGATAGATTGGAAATATAAAACTAAAAAAATGGTCCTTCACCACAAGCAGTTTAAATATCATTGGGTCTAGAATAATGGGTAAAAATTTAAGCCCTGGAGTTGGACAGATATATTCAAATCCTGGCTCTGTCATGTATTAGCTATATAATCTTGGGTGAGATTCCTTATGCCTCTATTCATATTCTGTACAATAACATATTTATCTTCATTGAACAAATACTTCTTGAGCTTCTGAGTGCCCTGTATATGTTAGGTGATATAAACAAGTGATCAAAAATCAAGTATTTCCTGAAGGTTAAAGTCTAGTTGGGGAGAAAGACATTAATCAAATAACCACAGGAATAAATGTGAAATTTACCTATTATGTCCTATGAGGGAGAGATGGATAGTATGATGGGAATGCCTAACAGGAATATCTGACTGAGTCTGAGAAGGCAAGGTCTCAGAGAAAGCTTTTCTGAGCATGAATGATTAAATTGGAATCTTAAGGATAAGCAGAGATTTCCTTGGCAAAGTGCTGGAGGGAACAGCATAGGTGAAAGCCTTGTGGCTGTCATAAGCAGTATGTCTCTGAGGACCGACCTGAGTAAAGGCCATTTGCTGGATGAAAGAGAACTTTTTTGGCAGGATAGAAAATGTGGTGAAAGTGAGGCTTGAGAAGTAAGCAAGAACCAGTCTATACAAGGCCACATGGGACCCAATGTATCTTCTTTTTAATTGTGGCAAAAAACACATAACAAAGTTTACCATCTTAACCATTTTTAAGCACACACTTCATTATTGTTAAGCATATTCACATTGTTATAAAACAACTCCAGAAACTTTTCATCTCATAGTACTGAAACTCTACACCCCCTGAACACTAACTCCCTTTTCTCCCTCTCCCTGCTGCCCCGCAACTATCGTTCTACTTTCCGTTTCATTGAACTTGGCTACTTTAGATACCTCACGTTAAGTGGAATCGTAGTTATTATCTTTTTGTACCTGGTTTATCTCACTTAGCATAATGTTCTTAAGGTTTATCAATGTTATAGCATGTGACTATAGGATTTGCTTCCTTTTTAAGGGTCCCACTGTATTTTAATCTTTATCTTCAGAGCAAAGGGGGAGGAAAGGGAATCCCTGTTGCTGGAAATTTAAATTGGTTCAGCCATTATGAAAATGATATGGAGGTTCCTCAAAAAAATAAAAATAGAGAGGAACTACTATAAACGACATGTGGATAAAACCAAGGGGGAGGGTGGAAGCAAGGGAGGGAGGTGGGTTTGGCTGGGGTGGGGGGAGAGGTGGGGAGAAAATGCAGACAGCTGTAATTAAGCAGCAATAATTTTTTTAAGATTTTATTTATTTATTTTTAGAGAGAGAAGGGAGGGAGATAGAGAGAGAGAGAGAAACATCAATGTGCGGTTGCTGGGGGTCATGGCCTGCAACCCAGGCATGTACCCTGACTGGGAATCGAACCTGCGACACTTTGGTTCGCAGCCCACGCTCAATCCACTGAGCTATGCCAGCCAGGGCCTGCAATAAAATAATTTAAATTAAAAAAAAAAAGACTTAAAAAAGGCACAAGGCAAAAAAAATAAAAATAAATATGATCTAGCAATTCCACCTCTGGGCACATACCTGGAGGAAACTAAATTACTATGTCGAAGGGCTATCTGCACTCCCGTGTTCCCTGTGCTTTACTCACAACAGCCAAACACGAAACAATCTAAGAGTCTACCAGCAGATGAATGGATCAAGATGATGTGAAATATATACAAATACTTATAAATATATATAAGTATATATAAAATGGACTATTATTCAGCCATGAGAAAGGAGAAAATTTTGCCAGTTACAATAACATGGATGAATCTACAGGGCATTATGCTAAATGAAATTAGCCAAATACAAACAACGTATGATCTCACTTATACATAGAATCTATGTATAAGAAAAGGTCGAACTCATAGAAACAGAAAGTAGAGGGTGGAATGGTGTATAAAGGGACTAAATGGTAATGGAAAAAATACAATAAAAATATATTTTTTAAAAAAGAAGTAGAATGGTGGTTCCTGAGGGGCAGGAGGAGGAGGGTGATGCTGGTCAAAGGGCACAAGCCTTTAGTTGTAGGATGAATAAGCTCTGTGGATTTAACACACCACAGGATGGCTGCAGTTAATAAAATTGTATAGTATACTTGAAATTTGCTGAGAGTAGACCTTAAGTATTCTTGCTGCCAAAAAAAAGGGAAAAAGATATCTACGTAAGGTGATGCATGTGTAATCATCTGGATTGTGGTAATCAATTAACAAAGTATACACGTGAAGTCATCATGTTATATACTTCATTTAGCTGTAAAATGGACTGAAATTATGATACAGGCTACACCATGGACATACCTTGAAAACATTATGGTAAGTGAAATGAGCCAGACATAAAAGGATTGTCTGATTCCACTTACATGAAGTACCTAGAATAGTCAAATCCATAGAAACAGAAACTAGAATCATGGTTACAAGTGCGAAAAGAAAATGAGGAATTATTTAATAGGTTCAGAGTTTTTGTTTAGGATGATGACAATATTGTGGAAGTAGATGGTGGTAACGGATGCCCAACAATGTGAACGTACTTAATACCATGGAATTGTATGCTTAAAAATACTTAATGGGCCCTGGCTGGTGTGGCTCAGTGGATTGAGTGCTGGCCAGTGAACTGAAAGGTCACTGGTTCAATTCCCTGTGAGAGCACATGCCTGGGTTGCGGGTCAGGTCTCCAGTTGGGGACATGCAAGAGGCAACTGATTGATGTTTCTCTCCCTCTTTCTCCTTCCCTTACCCTCCCTCTAAAAATAAATAAATAAATAAATAAAATATTTAAAAAAATTTTTAAATAGTTAATGGTAAATTTTATGTTATGTATATTTTACCACAATTTTTAAGAGACCAAGAGGGAAATACTGAAGGATTTTAAGCTGAGTTTTTCATATGTATTATCTCATTTAAAATGATTACCAATGTATTTGGCACAGCCTAAGCATAAGATCAGTGGTATCCATTGTTTTCCCTTTGCATGTTTACCACTTGGACTATAACTTCTGACAGTAGAGCCTTGACTTTGTCTAATTTATACTCCATAGCATACAGCGCAGTGCAATGTACATGGTGGGTGATCAATAAAAATTTGTTCACTGTACATAACCCAGGACTCCTGCAGGCACTGTGACCAACAGAAATTCAGCTAGATTTCCTATATGCTACTGAGAAATTTTGTAGAATTGGGATTGAGAATTGTTACTGAGGCATTTGAACTCTGAATCAAGCAAGCTTAAATTATTCTGTACATTATAAACACTCAGTTTCTTAAACTGAGACCCACAGATATATTCTCCAAGATCTACAAATTCTACAAGAAATTTTTAAATTTGCACTTTCATTCCATTACTAAAAAATCGGCAAAGGACCTGAACAGACACTTTTCCAAGGAAGACATACAGAGGGCCCAGAGACATACGAAAGGATGCTCAGCATCACTAGACATCAGAGAGATGCAATGAAAACCACAATGAGATACCATTTCACATGGTAAGAATGGCCATCATAAACAAATCAACAAACAACAAGTGCTGGTGAAGTTGTGGAGAAAAGGGAACTCTAGTACACTGTTGTTGGGAATGTAGACTGGTGCAGCCACTGGAAAACAGTATGGAATTTCCTCAGAAAACTAAAAATGGAACTGCCTTTTGACATGGCAATTCCACTGCTGGGACCATACCCTAAGAATCCTGACACACCAATTCAAAAGAACCTATGCACCACAATGTCCATAACAGCACAATTTACAATAGCCAAGTCCTGGAAGCAACATTAAGTGCCCATCAGTAAATGAGTGGATCAAAAACTATGGTACATTTACATGATGAGATATTACACAGCAGAAAGAAAGAAGGAGCTCCTACCCTTTGCTACAGCATGGATGGATCTGGAGAGCATTATGCTACGTGAAAAAAGCCAGGCAGTGAAAGACAAATACCATATGATCTTACCTATAAGCAGAACCTAATCAACAAAACAAACAAGCAAGCAAAATATAACTGGAGCTCTGGCTGGTGTGGCTCAGTAGATTGAGCGCCAGCCTGCGAACCACAGGGCCACTGGTTCCATTCCCTGTCAAGGCACATGCCTGAGTTGCAGGCCCAGTCCCTGGTAGGGGGTGCTTGAGAGACAACCACACATTGATGTTTCTCTTCTTCCCTTCCACTCTCTCTAAAAATAAATAAATAAAATCTCTTAAAAAGTATATTAACAGACATTGAAATTAAGAACACACTGACAGTAACCAGATGGGAGGTGGGAGGGGATAATGGAGGGAAAAGGAGGAAGGGTTGTCAGGAACATGTGTAAAGGACACATGGACAAAGCCAAAGCAGGGCGGGATCGAGGGTGGGAGGTGGGGATGGCTGGGGTGGGGGGGAATGGTGGGGGGGAAATGGAGACAACTGTACTTGAACAACAATTTTAAAAAAGAAAAAGTTATAAATAAAATTAAAAATAAATGAATAAATAAAAATAAGTCTTTGCCCTGACAGGTGTGGCTCAGTTGGCTGGGTGTCCTCCCACAAACCAAAAGGTTGCTGGTTGAATTCCCGATTAGGGAACATGCCTGGGTTGTGGGTTCAGTCCCTGGTCAGGACGTGTATGACACAACTGATCAATGTTTCTCTCTCACATTGATGTTTTTCTTCCTCTTTCTCCCTCCCTTCCCCTCTCTCTAAAAACAATAAAATCTAGCCCTGGCTGGGGTAGCTCAGTGGATTGAGTGTGGGCTGCAAACCGAAGTGTCGCAGGTTCGATTCCCAGTCAGGGTACATGCCTGGGTTGCAGGCCATGACCCCCAGCAACCGCACATTGATGTTTCTCTCTCTCTCTTTCTCCCTCCTTTCCCTCTCTAAAAATAAATAAATAAAATCTTTAAAAAAAAAAAAGTAGTAGTTAAAAAAACACAATAAAATCTTTAAAATAAATAAATAAAAGTAAGTCCTTGTACTGGTTATAAAGACAAAGCTTTTCTTTATGGTGGCAATTTGTAACTGAAAAACGTTTTCTTAAAATAAAACTTTAGTTTTTAAAGTTAGTATTTCTCAAATTGGAGTTCTATATTCTTAAAGATCTGGATTTTTTTTTCCTTTCCAAAGAGTCAGTATATTCTTCAAGCTTGAAAACTACTTTTTATGTACATGCTATCTCAAACATGGTCCTTTTAAGTTTTGAGGCAGCAAAAGCTTAATTTAGGAAACCAAATGTCCCATTTTGTGATCATTCAGGTAACTGGAAACTTATATACTGTATTTAGAGGAATGTTTCACAACTAAAATACATCTTTTGCCTTGGACTTTGGCCAGTTCAGAATCATGTGATCAGCATTCTACTCAAGTTAAAATGATGACCTTGTGGGGTACAGTCACACCATGTCAGAGCTGGCATGATCCAATTACCTCACTTAAGGGATGGAGCAATTATGACCAGAAATGTTGAGTTTTCTTTAAAGTGGTGGTTCTTCATGTAGGTGGTACTGCCCTCTAGAGGGTCTTATGAAATCTGTGGAACTTTTCTGAGTGTCAAATGATGGGGTGGAGAGAAAGGGTACACAACTAAGTATCCCTTAGTACTGGGGACAGATGTACAACACTTTTCTGTGGCATCAGTTTCAGAACTGATCAGAACCTACCTCTTACAGATAACCTTAAGAAGTCAGTTCACCACAGAAAGGAAGGCTATAGAAAGATGTAAAGTGGAGAGAGCTCAGACGGTCAGCATTTATTGATGCATTGATGCCAATAAACTGTTCTCATTTTACTCTCAAAGTAACACTGAGATAGATCATCCTAAACTCATATTTACGTTTGAAGAAAAGGGAGCCTGGAAAAGTTAAGTAGCCTTCCCCAAATAGCCAAAATAGTGAAATATTGTGCCCATACTTGCACCCAGGTCAGTCTCACTGCCAACTTAAATTTTCTTGACTACAATTCCTGTCCAAGATTCTCTGCTCCCAGTTCACTATGTGATTTTAGAGTGATGGTTCTGAATGATATCGGATCCAAAGCTCCTTTTCATAATCCAAAATGAAATTAATAGTTGATGTACCATTAAAAAAAGGCAATTAATACTCATAACAATTGGGAGAAATAAAAGGAAAATATTTTTTTTATCCTAACATGGGGACATGCTTATTGATTTTAGAGATAGGGGAAGGGAGGAAGGGAGAGAGAAACATTAAATTAGTTCCAGATTTGGGAACCAGAAGACTTGGTGTTAGGGCCTGAATGTCAGTCACCATATGTGACCATGGAACCTCTTAAGCCTTAGCTTCTATAAAAAGGGAAAGCAGCTACCTCAGAGTTGTTTTCAATTTTAAATAAGTTAATAAATATAAGTGCTTAGTATAGTGCCTTGCATAGAATAAATGCTTAATAAACATTGGCTTATTATTACTATTCTCAGAATAATTGGGAAGCACAACTGAAAATGATAGCAGTCCTTCCCAAACTCCAGTCATTCTTGTTCCATGGTTATTATTTTCATCTTATTCACCTAGCATTTGTACTATTAAAAACTTAGTATTTTCTTACATGTCAACTCTTCTACTTATATAAGAAATCTTGAAATTACAAGCAAATGTAAAACTAGTATTACTTGCCATAAATAGAAAGTAACTGTTTAAATAAATACACTAAAAACAAAATTATTAAATTTTAGCTAGATACCATTGTCTATGGGAAGTTCTGAGCCTGAGGCTTCTCTTTGTTAAAAACGGAGATTAATAAATGCTAGGGCTGGGACTGGTGTAGCTCAGTGGATTGAGTGCAGGCCTGCGAACCAAAGGGTTGCTGGTTCTATTCCCAGTCAAGGCACATGCCTGGGTTGTGGACCAGGTCCCCAGTAGGGGATGTGCAAGACACAACCACACATTGATACTTCTTTCCCTCTCTCCTTTCTTTCCCCTCTCTCTAAAAATAAGTAAGTAAATAAAATATTTTTTAAATGCTAGGGAAGTGTTAAGGACATAATAACATTTACTGAGGTGATCTCTGAAAATAATCAGAATGACTGGTTGAAAATGTTTATTATTTTAATATGAGGAGGCACACGTCTAGACAACACCTAAAATCATCTCAACTTAACTCTCTTCACAGATAAATACTGTAATGAAGCACATGAGAAAGTTACCTCCACACCAGTAGGGGAAATAATTACAACTCTTCACACTCTATGGCAGTTTTATGTTTGTCAAGCATTGGTCACTTGGTATCTCAGCTGACCACCACTGTAGTTTGGTGAAAGGAGTATAATCACATCCACCGTATCTACAGTTTATAGATAATCCCACCCAGGGTTGGCAACTTGCCAAATATTAACAACAACATTTTGGGGGGGCACTTAACTCGTCCCAGCTAAAGGTTTTATAGTCATCATCTAAAATTTAGTCCCCACCCCTGCTCTATGAGGCATATCCCGTTATTATCTCCACTTGACAGACGATGAAAGGAAACAGGTAACTCAGCCCAGGTCACCCAGGCAGTGGGAAACCGGTAAACTGATTGCATTATCTTGCCCAAGGTCACCGAGGAGGGAGGTCGTCGGATCCGGAAAGTACTGACCTATCGGAGACTTGTTCCTGGGTGAGTTTTTTGTCGCTCTGCAGCAGGATGGACACGTAGTGGCGGATCATGCCGACGAAGAAGGTGATGATAACAATGGGCAGGACCACCCAGAGGCGGATGTTGGAGTCAAGCAGCAGCTCAGGCCCCGCCATCTTCACAGAACGCCGGTTCCTGACCAGGTGTAGCTGGGTTTCGCTTCCCCTGGGGCCCTGAGCTGCCCCTTAAGCTCGTCTCCGAGTCCTCTCAAACCCTCAGCCTGGCTAGCCCGGGAACCTACCGCAGCCACAGCCCCAGCGCACTGCCCCAAGCCGGGCCGCCCGGCCGCCCACTTCCGGCGTGGAAGTTTAAAGTCACGACGCGGCGCGGCTTGGTGACGTCAGGGTGGCGTCAGGCCTGGCGGGAGCGAAATAAACAGTGGGTGGAGACGGTTCGTCCGCGGGCGAGTGGAACTGCGCTGGTCGTTCCTGCAGGCTCCGCTTTCCGGCGGTTTGTCCTGTAGGCCTGGGCCTTGCTGGGCCTTTCCGTACGAGGTTCCACGCCTTGAACGTTAGCTTCTTCCTACGTCCTATCGTGGGATAGACCCTCAGGTATCCCCCAGCGTCGTTAAAATGGGGAAATGAGAAGGGCTTTTATCCTCAACCCCTACCCAAATGGCCTAGGCCAGGTAGCGGGCCTCATCTTCCGGTCTTTTAAGCTTCTTTGTAAACCAGAAGGTAGAAGATGGTTAAGGGTATGCCTTTTAGTCAGCGGGCTCCGACTTAGCTTTTCCGCCTGTAAAATGGCTGACAATGGTTATAGCTATTAAACGAGGCAATGAATGGAGAAAACGCTTAGCATGGTTCCTGGTGCATAGTAAATGTTAACTCTTATCGGTAGCCATTATTATAACCAAGAGATAATGTAGGTGGTAGTTACGAGGGGCAGATTCTGGAGCCAGATTGCCTGAGTTAGAATCTCAGGTCTTTCATTGATTATGAGAATAATGTACCTACCTTAAAAAATTTTGTGAGGAATAACCTGAAGTAAAACAGTTTTTGTTAGTATTTACCTGCCTGTCAGCCATTCTCATTTGGCAAATATTCTCAGAAAAATTTTTTTTGTGTCAGATACTGTGCTGGGCCCTAGGGATACTTAGATAAATGAGGCTGGGTTCCTGCCTTCAGAGAGCCCCGTAGTCTAGTGTGAGTTCAGTAGAGCTCCTAGGTATGCTCAGTGGAACAGGGAAGCTACAGTAGCAAACTTCCTTGGGGACGGGAACGTTTTTCAAGGAAGATGAGATTTGAGTCTTTAAGGATGAGTAGTACATTTGGGAGGAAAAGAACACCTTATGCAAAAGCACTAAGACCAGAATGGTTCTGATTTACAAAATAGCCTGGATGGCCCTATGGTTCAGGCACTCCCTGCCTCTGCAGTCTCATTTGTAACTCTACACGCTTCTTCCTGTTTCAGTGTTGAGTTTTTCTTTGCCCAGACCTACTCATACCTCTTCTATTGGTTAACTCCTATTTCAACACCCAGGCCCCTGCTCAAAATTATTTTCTCAAAGAGATTATCCTTGAGAAGTCATCGCAGCTTTTTCTTCATCACCCCCACCCCAACGAGACTAAATTTACTTGTAAGCCCTTCTAGCGCCCTGTGCTTTCCTTTTGTAGCATATAACTGTACAGTCAGGAGTCGATTAATCACGGGGATACATTCTGAGAAATGCATCATTAGGCAATTTCATCATTGTACAAACATCATAGAATGTACTTACACACCTAGATGATATAGCCTCTTGCAGTCTAGGCTACAAGTCTGTCTAGCACATTACTGTGCAACACAACGTAAGATTAAATCAAGCACAAGAGAAAATGATCAGGTGATGTAACCAGATTTATGAGGCTGATGCTGTGTGCACAGCTGTTCTAGAGCAAAATTTTTATTTTTTTTAATATATATTTTTAGAGAGAGGGGTAGGGAGGGAGAAAGGGAGAGAAACATCAGTGTGTGGTTGCCTCTCACATCCCCCCTACTGGGGACCTGGTCTGCAACCCAGGCATGTGCCCTAACTGGGAATGGAACCAGCAAACCTGTGGTTTGCAGGCTGGCACTCAATCCACTGAAAACCTTTTTTTTAATAAGTAGAAAAGATATACTATAAGCCAATAGAATAGTTGCTTATTAAGTGTTATTTGCTGTACATAACTATGCACTGTATGTTTTTATGACTGACAGCACTAGAAACGTGAATAATGTGTTGTACTATGACATTAAAATGGGTATTATATCACCAGGTGATAGGAATTTTTAAGCTCTATTATAATCTGATGGGACCTCTGTGGTACAAGTCGTTTGTCATCTGAAACAGCCTTATGTGGGGCATGACTGTGTTAAATAAGTACCTCAAAACTACTCATTACTATATTGTGAACTCCCTGAGGTCAGGCATCATCATATCTGGTACATAATTGTAACCCCAACACCTAACACAGTCCCTAATATGTAGTATTGGATTATTAAGTTAAAGGAGAGATGCAGTTTGGGGGTAGGAGATGGAGGATCTTGAATGTCAGAGAACTGGATTTTATCCTTCAGCAAGAGGGAAGTGGTCAGGCTAAGAAAGGCAACTAGGTAAAGTCTTGAACGCAAGGGACTATTGATCAGATATAGGAGTTGAAATTTTCTCAACTGCTGGATTTAGATAGCACTGAACACTTTGGTTTTGAATAGTTTTCTTTGAGCTATAGCTTTAACTTCTCAAAATTTATGTAGCTTTGAGAGGATAACAGCTATTCTCTGATTTTGTTGTAGGAAGTATTTAACTGCAGAGAATTGTCCAAATGATTTCCAAAAGAAGACTATCAAAATCTGACGATAAAGAGAGCCTGACAGAAGATGCCTCCAGTAAGTGTCTACTCATTTATTGCTCTATTTCTATGTATTACATTTCCTTTATCCAATCATAATGGAATATTACTCAGCGATAAGAAAAGATGAAATACTACATTTGCAACAACTTGGATAGATTTTGAGAGTATCATGCTAAGCAAAATAAGTCAGATGGAAAAGCACAAGAACCATATGATGTCACTGATATGTGGTTTATAAAACAAAGCGACAAATGAATAAACAAAACTTATAGACAATAGTATAGTGGTTGTCAGAAGGGAATTGGGGAGGTTGAAGGGGTAAAGGGGGTTAAATATATAGTGATGGAAGGGGACTTTGGGTGGCAAGCATATAGTGCAGTATACAGATGATGTTTTCTAGAATTGTATACTTGAAACTTACATACTCTTATTAACCAATGTCATCCCAATATATTTAATAAAATTTTAAAAAATTTATGAGGCACTTGAAGAGAAGTGAAATTCCTACCTTCAAATGCTGAGAGTTGTGAAGGCTTAATGGAGAAAACACACAATCTGTATCAGGAGATTTGGGATTGAGTTTCTGCCTCTGGTTCCATGTATTACTTTAGGCATGCCTGCAGTCTCAAGTGTCAGTCTCCACATACATAAGAGGCGTTAGTGTTATAGAGCTTATCTATTGTACATTATGTAGGTGCGAGGACACAAAGATATAACATAGTTCCTACCCTTAATAAAAAACACCTTATGGTTCCCTTTTCTTTTTTAAAAAAATTATGGTCTAGATAAATGTTATGATAGTGATATATAAGGGAAAGGCATCATATCAAAGCAACCCTACTGGAGGCGATGTACCCTCTGTCCATATGTGAATGTGGTTGACAGAGGCTTTAAGAGTTCCCACAGGAAGTTGAAAGTCTTTCATTTATTGCACTCATCTACTTTCTTAAGGCATTTCTATCTTGTTGCATCATTAAGAGAGAAGAATAGATAATCATATTTAACTTCAAGTTCCTATTTGTTTTTGTTGGTTAATTATGTTTTATTACTTCTTGTGGGTTGAAAGCCTTGGGATGAAACCAGCCTGGGCATTGCACTCAGATATGATGCAAGAGGACCTGCCCCACTCTTACTCCCCCTGCATCTAGGTGATTGGTTCTCAAACTTGAGTGTCCATCAGGATTATTACCTGGAGAGCTTGTTAAAAATTCAGACTCCCAGGCCCCATCCCAAAAATTTTGATCCCATAGCTCTGGAATGTGACCTAAGACTATGCTTTTAATAGGCCTCCCAGAGATTCTAGAGCAATGGTTTGCAGGCAACAGCTTGAGAGACCCTGACTGCGTTAGAATTTTGGTGGAAACATTTCCATGGTTACTTTTGTCAGAAGTGCCACATTTTTAATTCTTCAAATGAAAACTCAATAGGTGAAAACAATTTTATTTATTGATTTTTTTCTGTATGTGTGGAAGCCGCTATTGCTGACCATTGTTAGAAATGAAATTTTACTACACCATCAATTCCAGTATAATTATTCAGGAATCTATCAACTTTCCTCTTAGGGTTATTATTCCGGGGTTTACATTTTAATCTTTGCTTTACTGTTTGTCACATTCCTGAAAATTTTGTCTATTTTCAGATACCAGCAAGCAACCACTTTCCAAAAAGACAAAGAAATCTCATGCTTATAATGAAGTTGAAGAAAATGACAGTGCCTTTGTAAAGCTTCTTAAGACATCAGGAATTATTCTTAAAAGAGGAGAGAGTCAGAATCAGCTAGGTGATATTTTAATCTCTTTTCCTGTGTATAGTGAATAATGGATTTTCTAAATAGAAAGGTAATGAAGATTAGAAATGGGAGCACCATCTATCTGACTTGAGACAAGGATGAAATTGAAGTTGCTTTTTAGAGAATATTGACACAGTTTTTGGTTCTGCTAAATGCACATTAAGTAAACTACTTCTGACCCCCACCTTTTTTTAAAGAAAAATATTACATATTTGTATTGCTTTGTGTTTTCCTGTGAAAAAATAAATTTATATCCAGAGGGCAATTAGATCTGTGTCAGAATAATTTCAGAAGAAAATTTATAAACCTATATAAGGCATCAGTGAGGGCCTGCTTTGGGGGCATAGGTTATTTCATTCTGCTAAGGTTATGGCATGTCTTTTTTATTTTATTTTACTTTTTAATTTTTTATAGATTTTTAAAATTTATTTTTAGAGGGGAGGGAGGGAGGGAGGGAGAAAGAGGGAGAGAAACATCAGTATCTGGTTGCTTCTCACGTGGCCCCCACTGGGGACCTGGCCTGCAACCCAGGCATGTGCCCTTACTGGGAATTGAACTGGTGACCCTTTGCTTCTCAGGCGCACTCAATCCACTGAGCTACACTACACCAGCCAGGCTGGCATGTCTTTTTTAGAACACTTTGTAGCTATCTTCTGTCAAAGCTAAGTTTGTTTTATTGTGGGTTTAGAAGATTTGGCTTAGAATTATGTTCTGAATATCTTCATTCATTTCATCAGATAGGAAACTTAGTCTTAAGGAAAGTAAAACTGTAGTGAGAGGTGTTAAAGACTCTTCTTTTCTCTTAGCTGTGGATCAAACCATTTTCCAAAAGAAGCTCTTTCAGACTCTAAGGAAACATCCTTCTTATCCCAAAGTATGTATTTTCATCCTGGTGCTTTTACTTTTGCTAGCAGTACTCTGAAACTGGGAATTTAAAAACACTGTCATAAAGTTGAATGTGCTAGAATGATTTTTAGCTATCCACAGCAAGTCTTAAACTAAAAATCTTACTCTTACTCCCCCGCCACCCCCGTTAAGATAATAGAAGAATTCATTAGTGGCCTGGAGTCTTACATCGAGGATCAAGACATTTTCAGGAACTGCCTTTTGTCTTGTGAACGCCTTCAGGATGAAGAAGCCAGGTGTGGAGATGAGGCATGGAGCATTGCTGAAATTTAGTCTGTTGTACTAACTGGTAGGGAAGGGCCGGTGGGAAGCAGGGTAGTGCAGAATGTATTTTTTGGAACTTAACTCTTGATTTATAGCTCTCTTTTCCTCAGAGTTTTATCCTGAACGGTAAGTTATTATGTTTATAGTCCACAGTAAGAACCACGGTGTTTTTTATTATGTGTCTCACCTGTGTTGACAGAATTTAAATTTTTTACTTTCCTCTGGCTTAAGAGCCATCTTCTCATGCTGTGTATTTAAATACCAGGCTAGTTTCTTTTTAAAGGTTATATATTTTTAACCAATCATATTGATAAAGAATAAGAAAAACATTAACACAAGGAAAACAAAATACAAAACAAATTTCTTTTCCGTTTCTTTTTTACAGCATGGGCCCATCTTACTCTAAGAGCCTCATCAAATTGCTTCTGGGGATTGACATGTTACAGGTGAGACTGTGTCACTTACTCTGTGAACCAGACTCTGTGAGACCAGTCTCTTACTCTGGTTAGAGGTTATTTGTGGTATAAGTCCAAGCGTAAGTGGCTGGAGCACATGGTAAAAAGTAGGCTTAATGGGAGGATTTGGGTTTGCAGCAGTTTGCCACACCCCTGTTGCCGAAATGCATCTGATAAAACAGTATCTGTGTCTTTGGACTGAGTGGATTAGCCCAATATATCTCAAAGTTTTATTTATTCCTTTGGCCTGTGTTTCCTGGTTCAAAAAGTTTCATACTGTGTGCCCTGAGTACCTTGTATATCTCCACCGTGTTCACATTTGTGTTATCTACCATTTAGGTCTTTATTTGCTTATTAATTTGATTTTGACCTTTACCTCTCCTTTATCTTTTAGTGTATTGAGTAGCCAATACACTGACATGTTTTAAGCATCTTAAATTATAAAACTATGTATACGAAGAAAAGCCTCCCTCCCCACCCCATCCTCCACTTTTCTTTTTTTCTTCTCTCCTGCTGTTAATCTTGCCATACTATTATCTTTTCCTTTGCATTTCAAATCTTGAATATAATTTAGTTAGCTTAAATCTAAGAGCTCTCTTGTTTCTGTGAAGAGAAATCATCTTTTCGTGCAAACTATTTGATAATATTGTGTAAACAATATTATTTGATAAACTTTTAAAGTCTGCATTTCATGGGTTAACAGTTTTCATCATACTTGATATTTTTGATTATCTGATTATTATTGCTTTGATAGACATTTTGCAATTTTTCAGAAGATAAATTATTGATAAGACTTTGTTTTAACAACTTATATTCAAAATATAAGCAGTATTCATGTGGATATTCTTATAAGAGGATTTTAATTATAGTAGGGTTTTTCCTCCAAGAGCACTTGTTGGGGACAATTATGGCTAGTTATACATTTCTGTTTTGTATTTTGAGACCATATCTTAACTCCCTATACATTCTTTTTCAGCCTGCCATTATCAAAACCTTGTTTGAAAAGTTGCCAGAATTTCTTTTTGAAAGGTAAGTGGAGTTATTCAGGAATGCTTAAATTATCCTAGTGTGCTTAAGTTTTTCTCTGAATAGATTACTCTGAAATAGCATTGGTTTCTCTGAAGGTCATATTTATCACAATCTTGATTCTTAAATGACTACTAAAATTTTACTGGGGTGTCTTTTTTGGAATTTCATCTATTTATGTGAATACATAGTGCCAGAAGGATACACAATAAATTGGTAATAGTAGTTACCTCCTACGAAAGGAGCCAACTGTCTGGAGTCATATATTCTTTGAATACTGTTTTTTACCTTTTCAATTTTATAATGGACCATTTTTTTAAAATTTACTTAAAAAATAACTTAGAAAAAATGAGCAGCCTAATAGAAAAGTAACCCTGGTATGGCTCAGTGGATTGAGAGCCAGGCTGTGAACCAAAATGTTCTCAGTCAGGACATATGTGTGGGTTGTGGGCCAGGTCCCCAGTTGGTGTGCAAGAGGCAACCAGTCGATGTGTCTCTCACACATTGATGTTGCTGTCCTTCATTCTCCCTCCCTTCTCTCTAAAGATGAATAAAATCTTAGGGGAAAAAAGTAGATAAAAATCATGAACAGACAATTTACAAAGAAGAAATACTGCCCTGGCTAGTATAGCTCACTGGATTGAGGAGGCCTGAGAACCAAAGGGTCGCCAGTTCGATTCTCAGCCAGGTCCCCAGTGGAGGCCATGTGAGAGGCAACCCCACATTGTTGCATCTCTCCCTCTTTTTTTCCCTCCTTTCCCCTCTCTCTAAAAATAAATAAAATCTTTTTTTTCTTTTTTTAAGAAATACAAGATCATCAAATTTTTTTAAATGCTCAATTTTGTCAGTAATTAAAGACATAAATTTATAACAATAAACACATTTTTTCCATTCTCAAAGGATCTCCCTTATGTGTAATGAACAGGCATGATCATACACTACTGATGAACACATAAATTGGTTCGACTATTCTGAAGGGCAGTAGGTTCTTTGTATCAAAGCCTTAGATTTTGCATACCCTTTAATGCTCAACTATGTCTCCTAATTTATCCTCAGGTGATAATTGTGAATGAAAGTAGTAATAAGTGATTACTGTTTAAAGTAACAGAAAATTGTAAATAACTGACATGTTCAACTATAGAAGATTGGGTTAAGTAAATTAGGTACATCCATAAAACAATATCATGTGGACATTAAAAATTATAAAGAGGTCTATTTAATACTGTTCATTAATTTTTTTTTTTTTACTTTAGTGTTGTTCGATTATAGTTACCTGCATTTTCTCCCCTCCCCAGCCAAATCCCCCTCCCTCCCTTGCTTTCACCCTCCCCCTTGGTTTTGTCCATGTGTCCTTTATAGTAGTTCCTGAAAAATGCTGTGCATTAATTTTTTAAAAACAGTTACAAATTAGTATTTACAGTTCAGCTTAGTTTTTTTTTTTACAAGATGCATTTATACATACTTGTGCATATCAATAATGGACATCTCTGACAGGATTATAGGTCCTTTTTATTTTCTCCTTTCATATGTGTTTTTTCAGGGTTTTGTATATAATAATAATAATATTAAACTTGAAGGTTTACTCTTAAAAATTTGTGCTTTGTCTGAATGGCTCACTACTTGCTTTATATCCTGGCTAAGTCAAATTTGAAGGACTAAACAAAGACTGAGAATGCTGTACAGAAAAGGAACTAGAGGTGATCCAAAACTCTAGGTATACTAAGTTGGGAGGAAGGCAGATACCGTCATTTTGGGGGAAATAACTGAGGCAGCATTTTTTATCTATAAATGGTTTTCAGTACTTTTACAAATAATATAATTTAACCTGTCATGTTTTCATAGCAGTATATGCTTATCTTTTTTGGGACTTACCACATTGGTGTCATGTTTCACCTATTGAAAATATTCTTCTACCCCGGCTGGTGTGGCTCAGTGGATTGAGTGCCAGCCTGTGAACCAAAGGGTTGCCGGTTTGATTCCCAGTCAGGGTACATGCCTCGGTTGTGGGCCAGGTCCCCAGTAGGGGGCATGTGAGAGGCAACCACACACTGATTTTCTCTCCCTCTCTTACTCCCTTCATCTCTCTCTAAAAATAATAAATAAAAATAAGAAAAAGAAAATATTCATCCCACTCAGTTTGTTAAAGTTTATTACCTTTTTTAAAAAAATTGTTTCATTCTTTTAAGAGATACTCTCTAGACTTTTATTTCCCTCTCTATAAACCTTTCCCAGATGTAGCCATAGTTAACAGTTTAGTACCCCTTCCAGACATCATTCTCAAGGCATATAAACATATATCTCTTGCTTTTTTGGTATTACATGGTGTGTCTAGCACAGTGCACAAGACATAGTAAGTATTTAGTAAATGCTAATTGAATGGCTGAAATGCTTGCTGATGTGTAAGTCAGAAAGCCTAAGTTCCTTGTCTTCTGATCCTAACATTTCAGCATGAACAGTGATGGAATCAACATGCCTCGACTCATTATCAGTCAACTGAAATGGCTTGACAAAGTTGTGGATAGCAAGGTAGGCCTTGGGACTTTTTCTGTCTCTTAGATTTAGAGAGTGCATTTCCATACTTCATCAGACTTTTGCAATTTGCAGGGGGTGGGTGCCTTCTTTCTAAACAGAAAAATTCACATTTTTAAAATCCATTAGCTTTTTGAGCTTTGATAATTTAAGAATCATGAGTATTTCACCTATTAACTTTCTCCAAAAAAAGAAATTTACCTACTTATGATGGCTAAATATCATTTATTAAATAAATTAAATATTTGGAAAGCAATTTAGCACTTCAAAGTACATAAGTTTTTGTGTTTTCTCAAAAGTGATGAGATCCCAAACCACTGCACTTCACTGCAGATGTTTCGATTTGATCATATACAAGTTTCCACTTATCTGCAGTTTTGCTTTTTGTGGTTTCAGTTACTCATGGTCATCCATGGTAGAAAAATGTTAAATTTTCCCAACCACTGACATTTTTGCTTCTGGCATCCAACTATTGACACTGTCATGACTCTGGTCCAGGATCACCTGAAGTAGGTAGTTCCTTCTTCTGATGTATTGTCAGAAGGTCAGTAGTAGCCTAATGTTACATCACAACGCCTGCATCATTCAACTCACCACATCTCATCATGTAGGCACTTTATCATCTCGGTCGTCACAAGAAGAAGGGCAAGTAGGATAAGATATTGTGAGAGAGACCATGTTCACATACCATTTATTATAGTATATTATTATAATTCTATTTTATTATTTGTTATTATTAATCTCTTACTGTGCCTAATTTGGTATGTATGTATTGGAAAAACCATAGTATATATATATGGTTTGGTACTATCCATGGTTTCAGGCATCCACTAGAAATGAGGGGGAATACAGTATTGAGGAAAATTCCATGAAGTTTTTGCAATTATTGTTATCAAGCATCTTGGTAAAGTTCAATTTTTTCTTTTTTAGTCCTCATCAGAGGACATGCTTATTGACTTTAGGTGGGGGGGCGGGGAGAGGGAGAGAAACATTGATGTAAGAGAGAAACGTCAATCTGTTGTCTCTCACTCACGCCCCCGCCAGGGATCAAACACACAACCCAAGCATGTGTCCTGACCAAGAATTGAACCTGCAGCCTTTCGATTTAAGGGGTACTTCGGCCAACTGAGCCACACTAGGTTGGGCAAGTTCAATGTGTTTTCAGCCTAGTGCTTAAGAACCATTTCTTTTCAGAGTTCTTAAAATCATTCTGTTAATTTTTGTCAGATATTCTAAGGCTGAATCTTTACTTGGAAGAACATGAGTTTTGGGAGTCTCATCTGGACTAGAATTTTTGCTCTGCCTTTGTTTTTTGTTGTTACTGTTTTTTGTTTGTTTGTTTGTTTTTAGATTTTATTTGCCCTGGCTGGTGTGGCTCAGTGGATCGAGTGCCAACCTGTGAACCAAAGGGCGGGCTGGTTCAATTCCTAGTCAGGGTACATGCCTGGGTTGCAGGCCAGGCCCCTGGTGAGGGGGCATGTGAGAGGCAATCACACACTGATGTTTCTCTCCCTTTTTTTCTCCCTCCCTTTTCCTCTCTCTAAAAATAAAAAATAATAATTAAAAAAAGGGATAAAAGATTTAATTTTTTTATTTTTAGAGAGAGGGGAAGGGAGGGAGGAAGAGAGGGAGAGAAACATTGATGTGCCAGAGATACATCAGTAGGTTGCCTTTCACCCACCCCCAACTGGGCGCCTGGCCTGCAACCCAGGCATGCGCCTTTACTGGGAATCGAACCTGCAACCTTTTGGTTTGTAGACTGGCGTTCAGTCCACGGAGCCACACCAGCAAGGGCAGTTTGCCATTTATTAATTGTGTATCATTGAGCAACACATCCTTACGTTTTAAAAATGGGAATTGTCGCAGAAACCCCCAAAAGTTGTGAAGATTAAATGAAACAAAGTGTATAATAGACCAATTAGATAATATATTATCCACCCTACTCTTTTCCTTTCTTTTTAAATTTTTAAAAATGTGTTTATTAATTTTAGAGAGGGAGGAAGGGGGAGAGAGAGATAAAGAAATATTGATGTGAAAGAGAAACATCAGTTGGTTGCTTTCCACATGAGCCCCAACTTGCAACCTAGGTAAATGCCCTGACTGGGAATCAAACCCCTCATCTTTTGGTGTACACGATGATGCTCCAACCAACTGAGCCATACCAGCCAGTGCCACACTACTTTTTTTTTCTATTTACCATCTCATGTATGAAAATTTCTGGGTTGGGCAACTTCCAGTAAGGTGACGGCACAGGTAAACACAGCTAGCCTTCTCACACAACCACATCAAAATTACAACTAAACTATAGAACAGCCATCACAAAGATACATCAGAAATTGAGTTGAATGAAGTCCAACAACTGTGCAATTAAAGAAACCACATCCTTCCAGACTGATAAAAGGGGTGGAGATATGTAACAGGTTGGTCCCATATCTATGTATAGTGGATAAAAATTCTGGAGGGGTATCTTGGGAGCAAGGAGTCCTAGCCCTACACCAGGACCCCAGTTCAGGGTTTCAGTGCCAGGACAGTCTCCATAATTTCTGGCTGTGGGGATTAAGTCAGTGGTAAAAAAACTGCTGGAGTCCCAAGCAATTCTTCTTAAAGAACCCATGCATGGACTTACTCAGACTCACTCCCTCTGAGCTCCAGCATGGGAATAGCAACGTGAAAGGCACCAATTGCATACAGGAAGGAACTGAAGTGTCTGGCATCAAGGCAAGAGCTCAGGGACGGCTTTCTCCCAGACAGAAAGGCACGCAGAGGCCATTGTCTGTTTTCTGAACCCTATCCCCACAGAGCCAGCAGGTGGGTGCCATATCTGAGACTCCATCAACCTGGCCAGCAATGTTGGCCCTGCCCTGGAGATCCCCTGAGACTCTGTCCCACCCAACTTACAGGCACACCCCAGTGTCTTTTCCATATGAATGGCTGGTCTTGGCTGTTGTTTCACAAATTCCTAAATCCTTTCAAACAAGCAATAGTCAGGCTCAGTGAGTCCCCAGCCCGGGTACCCCTTGCTAAGTGGCCCCAGGCCTAGCACTAGTAGCAGCCAGCCTAGATTCACAGCCTGGCTTCCCCTGGGAATCTCCAAGCCCAGTAAAAGTAGCAGCCATCTCAGGTTGCTTTATAGCTCAGGCAGAATGGCCTGGGGCAAAACACAGGTAGGGGTTGATCTTGGCTACCTGGGAAAGCCCAGGGCCAGCATACCCAGAGGACAGCTGCAGACCAGGTCAGAGCACCACTGCCATGCCCTTGTATAGCTGATCCTCCATGAAGGGTACAGGTTGGTGGTCAGTGGTCACAGCCAATCCTTGCAGCTGACTGGCCTGGGTAAATTCCTCCCATGGACCTGCCAGCAGCAACCAGTGCTCAACTACAAGTGTACTCAGCCCACAAGAAGGGTGCACCTTGAGTTCTCAGCTTGGATGATAGGGGAGGCTGTGCCACTGGACCCTACAGGACACCTACTACAGTAAGGACATGCTGGCATGACGGAGTCAGAGCACCTCTACCTAATACATATAAACAAACACAGGGAAGCTGCCAAAATGAGGAGGCAAAGAAACGTGGTCCAAAGAAAAAACAAATCAAAACTCCTAAAAAAGAACTAAACAAAATGGAGATAAGCAATCTATTAGAAGCAGAGTTCAAAACACTGGTTACAAGGAAGTTGGTGAGGAACTCAGCAGCATAAAAAAGATACACAAGGAAGTTGGTGAGGAACTCAGCAGTGTAAAACTGTAGAGTAGATGAAGCCAAGAATTAAATCAATGATTTGGAACATAAGGAAGCAAAAAAAAAAAAAAATCAGTTGGAACAAGAAGAAGAAAAATGGAATCCAAAAAAATGAGGATAGTGTGAGCAGTCTGTGGGACAACCTCAAGGAGTCCAACATTTGCATCTAGGGGTACCAGAAGGAGAAAAGGAAGAGCAGAAATTGGAAATCTATGTGAAAAAAAATGAAAGAAAATTTCCCTAATTTGGTGAAGGAAATAGACATGCAAATTCAGGAAGCACAGAGAGTCCCAAACAAGATGGATGCAAAAAGACCCACTCTAAGACACATCATTAAAATGCCAGAGGTTGAAGATAAAGAGAGAATCTTAAAGCATCAAGAGAAAAGTTAGTTACCTACAGGGGAGTTCCCATAAGACTGTCAGTTGATTTCTGAAAAGAAACTTTGCAGGCCAGAAAGGACTAGTAAGAAATATTTAAAGTGATGAAAGCAGGGACCTACAGCCAAGATTGCTCTACCCAGCAAAGCTATCTTTTAGAATTGAAGGGTAGATAAAGAGCTTCCCAGATAAGAAAAAACTAAAGGAGTTCATCATTACCCAGCCATTAATATATGAAACGTTAAGGGGACTCATTTAATAAAAAGAAAATCAGAACTATCAATGGTAAAATGGCAATAAATACATATCTATCAACAATTGAATCTAAAAAGCAAAATAAGCAAACAAGAACAGAGACAGTCATGGATGCAAAGAGGGTTTTGATGGTTGCCAGATGGGAAGGGGATATGGGAGAATGGGTGAAGAGGTAAGGGAATTAAGTACAAATAAGTAGTTACAGAATAGCCATAGGGGTGTACAGTACAGTATAGGAAATGGAGTAGGTAAAGAACCTATGCATGACCCATGGACATGAACAATTGTGTGGGGATTGCCTGAGGAACTGGAGGGTGCTGGATGGAGGTGGGTAAAGGGGAAAAATTGGGACAGTTGTGATAGCATAATTAATAAAATACAATTTTTAAAGAAAGAATATTTCTGGGTCATTTACCTCTGAATTTTGTTTTCGATCTTGAGTGTGTTTATAATTGTTATATTGTAGCCAAAATAATTGCAGCTCTACATTTCATGTGTATGAAGTCTTTCTCTATTCTTGGTAATATGCTCCAGTTCTAATAGTCTCCTCTTCTGTAGGATCTCACCACAAAGATCATGCAGCTGATCAGTATTGCTCCGGTGTACCTTCAGCATGACTTCATCACCAGCCTGCCTGAGATCCTGGGGGATTCCCAGCATGCTGATGTGGGGAAAGAACTCAGGTGGGTAAGCACCTTGTTGCCATCCTAAAGAACAAGGCTTTACTCTGGGAGCCTTATCACTGCAGTATGCAAAGAGTAGTGTGATGTGTTCCTTTTTTATATAAAAGAAGATACTTACCTACAATGAGTAAGCTATGGGATTTGACTTATTTTTCTTAAAATGATTATATATTTAGTAAATTCATGTACTTGCTTTTAAAGGTATATCTGTTGTGAATATGCAGTCTGACTTAGGTTTAGGTCTATAAATTTGTTTTATGCAGACTTAAACATGATGCCTTTGTTTCATTAGCATTTCCCCTACCCTCAGTCATGACTATACAACAGAATCATTTGTGGCCCTGACCATTGCAGCTCAGTTAGTTGAGTATTGTCCTGCAAAGTGAAGGGTCACTGGTTCAATTTCTGGTCAATGCACATACCTAGGTTGTAACCCCAGTCCCCAGCTGGGGTGTGAATGAGAGGCAACTGATCAACGATGTTTCTTTCCCTCTCTTTCTCCATCCCATCCTCTCTCTCTAAAAATAAATAAATAAAATCTTTAAATTTTTTTAGTCATTTGTGGAGCTTATGAAACATCTACATTCTTTTGTCCCTAAGTAATTATTCTGATGCACATTGCTACATCAGATCCATTGCCAAGACTCACTGCTTACTATTATTTGTGTGAAAAATAATAATTGGTAGGACAGTAATTAAGGAGAGAACAGTATCCCTGTGTGATAGTGTTTGTTTTTTTTTCCTTTGATATTTTATTTATTTATTTTTAGAGGTTGGGAAGGGAGGGAGAAAAGTAGGAAGAAAAACATCAGTGTGAGAGAGAAACATCAATTGGTTGGTTCTTCTCTGCACCCCAGCCTGGGACCCAACCCACACCGTATGTCCACAGGTATGTGCCCTGACTGGGGATCGAACCAGTGACCTTTTGCCTTGTAGGATTATGCCCAGCCAATTGAGCTGTGTGGGTTAGGGCATGTTTCTGTTTTAATGCAACTTCTTGCTTATCCAAGAAGTGGTAGTTTAAAAAAATTTGGTTTGCAATACTTCTTTTTCTCTAGCTGTGTGCAAAGCTATCTCCAAAAATGTTCAGTGGTTTCTTGTTCTTGTACTTTTGGGCAGGATGGTTCTGGGTATAGCACTATACCATCCACTTTGCTTGCTTAGTTCTAGCTGTCCTTTTGTGTGGCCTTAGAATCTATCCCTGTCCTTTCCTTCTCTACCCTGTGTTTCCGCAGCACTTTGCACATAACATCTGTCATATTTGTTACACAGCATTGTAATTATACATTTTTTTTTCCTTTTCTCAAGAAGGATGTGTACCAAATTTAATAGTCAATTACCTCTGGGTAGTGGGAATGGTGAGGGAGCGAGTCTTGTTTCTCTGCTGTTGTTTGAATTTTTTATGAGCATGTATTTTTTTATCACAATAATTTTTAATGAAACATACTATAAACAGAAATTTAATGGGAAGTAAGTATATCCTTTCTTCTCTTACTTTGAGTGGTTTTTCAAATTGTTATTTGCCCAGCTCTGTTAAAAGTTGCACAGCTTTTCTCTTTTTCCACCATTCACAGTAACCTTCTAACAGAGAATACTTCACTGACTGTCCCGATCCTGGATGTCCTTTCCAGCCTCCGACTTGACCCACAGCTCCTGTCTAAGGTAGGAAGGACTCTGCATTTCAGAGACAGAGCTAGCTTTCTCGTCTTCCAAAACCAGTGTGAGTCGGTCATTATTTTGGAGCAGTCGTATTTACTGAAAATTTCCTTTCAAAACAATAATGAATGACATTTGATCTCTTGTTTTTCAATGAATTTCATGTTTCATACTATGATAGATCATTGCTCTGTTTTAAGCAGTAAGTTTTAGTGGTAATCTTCTGTAATGCCTGAATATTTATAAATTGCTCCCTATAGGAATAACAATTTTTTATGCCTTCCTCTGGGTAGTGGAAAATTCAGTCTCCAAAATGTGAGATAATACCGCGCATTTATCACAAGAAGCTGGGCATTAACAATTGAAAGCTTAGAATTTAGAAAAAAATAAAACACGGTGTTTTTCTTCCTAAAGTACATGTGAGAAAACTGAGAGAAGTGATTTTTCTAATTTTACCTACCAAATCAGTATTAGGTTGAGGTATTAACCTATGAGAATATTTAAGGTTTTCATGCTTTTTATGTTTAGATCCGCCAGCTGGTAATGGGTAAGCTGTCATCTGTGAAATTGGAAGACTTACCTGTGATAATCAAGTTCATTCTTCATTCCATAACAACCACAGATGCACTTGAGGTAACCTATTATTTCCCAGCAAACACCAATAGCGTGCTAGATCCTAGAGACTACGGAGGAGAGCAGTGGTACCCTTGTGAAACTCAGGAATCAGAAAAGGCTAACTTAGCCCTGGTTGGTGTGACTCAGTTGGTTGGAGCATCTCAACATCTCACATAGACCAAAAGATTGCAGGTTTGATCCCTGGTCGGGGACCCATAAGAACACAACCAGTCCATGTTTCTCTCTCACATCAATGTTTCTTTCTCTTTCTCCTCCCTTTCCCCCTTCCTCTACTTTTTCTTCTCCCTTTCCCTCTCCCTTTCTCCTTGCCCCCACTCTCTCTAAAAGCGATGAAAAAAATGTCCTTGGGTGAGGATTTCAAAAAAGGCTAACTTAGATGAAGATAAGTTATTTAAATTAATAGGTTCTAATTGCTCTTCTCTGTCCCCAAACTAATTTGAAATAGTCATTAATTCAGATGGTATTCAGGGGAGAGAATGGAGCTACTGACCAGATTTATTGTTATGTATTAGCTGCTACAGGTTATATTTGCTATATCAGTGTAATATCTCAAGTTCTGGAATTTTGAAGGGTATGATATACTATACTTGCATTAGCTATTTTTATCAACTCTCTTTTTCAAAATGCTTTTTCTAACATTTAATCATTCTACTTCCTGGCCCTGGCCAGGTACTTCAGTTGGTTACAGCTTCATCCCGATATGCTAAGGTCGTGGATTCGAATCTTGGTCAGGGTACGTACAAGAATCAACCAATGAATGCATAAACAAGTGCAACAATGAATCTATCTTTTACTCTCTCCCTTCCTCTCTCTCTAAAATCAAAAAATAAATAATTGTACTTCCTCAGTATTTCAGAAGATTGTTAAAATTCTATCAAGATAGTAGACTGTGCCTATCTACTATGCATGAGCAGAACACATAGCTAATATTTCTTTTTCACAGGTAATTTCTGAGCTTCGGGAGATTTTGGATCTGCAGCATTGTATTTTGCCATCACTATTGCAGGCTTCCCAAAGCAGGTTGAAAAATAAAGGACGGACAAGGTATAAGTTCATCAGCCATTAATAATCCTTTTTCTCACATAGGCAAGGAAAGTTTTCAGGTGTTTATTCTGAAGCCAGGACAGTAGATCTCAATACTTACAACTACAAATAATGGTGGTAATATTACACTAATGTAATACTATACATTTTTTTCAAGTCATGTGTATGTATTCTCTTGGCTATTCACATGAATTCCAGATAGACTGAAGTATGAGTTTATTAGCCATTTTATATGTGAAGTTGTGACTTGTTCCAAGGCACCTGGCTAGTAAACAGGAATCCAGATCTTACAGGTCCCTCTGTGTTAAATGGAAGAATGATTTTTCCCTCCTTCTGCTACTTAGTTCTTCAGGAAATCAAGAAAACAGCGGTGAGGACTGTGTTTTTCTCCTCTTTGATGTAATAAAGTCAGCTGTTAGATATGAGAAAACCATTTCAGAAGCCTGGGTTAAGGTGAGTGAGATCTTTGGAACTTTAAACATTAAGGAGGAAATAGGTGTCAATCCGTGACGTGTATAAGTAAAGGTTAAGTTAGAGTAAGTCTTAAAAATTACTCAAGTAAAAATGATACATAGTGGTTGCTTGCTTCTCAAATAAGAGAGCATGGCATGCTGAATAAGGTGAGAAGTGTTTTACTAATGTGTTGTGATGTATTTGTGACCCCTGTTTTTCTAGGCAATTGAACGCACTGATCCAGAGTCTGAACACAAGGTAATGATCATATACTGTGAATTTTAAGTATTAAAATTAGTGAAATTGGTTAGTATTTTTTATTTTCCTGCTTTCTTTCTTGCTCCTTCCAGTCATCCCTCTGTGCCTCCTCTATCTGTTCTAATATAAATTAGGTGACTGGGGAAGATGCCATCAAAGGGTGATTTGCCAGATGGTCTTCTCAAGTCATTGTTCTGGCAATAAAATAAATCTAAAATGTCCATGAGGGAAAATATTAACATTCCAAACAAATGTAGCAAGTTGCAGTCAAAGAAGCCAACTCCCTGCTGCTGAGGAGTTGATAACTTGAGTTACCTGGGTCATCAGTCAGGTCCCTGTATCTGATTGCCCTCCCTCCCACCAAATAGAACTGTCAAGGTAATGGCATTCCATGTTTTGCTTTTCTTTACCCATGTAGACCTGACCAGAGTGAATCCATCCATTGTCAAGGCAATGGTACTGAATATGACTTAGTTCTGGAAATGTTTCCTTCTGTCAAGAAGGCAGATGACTGACTTTTTATGTACTAATTAGTTTTCTTTAAGGATTGTTGGAATGGGTTTTGTTTTGTGGGATTTTTGTTAGTTGGATTATTTAATTATTAGATGACTGTTTTTGAAGCTTTTATGTTAATGAGTAAAGCAATGAAAAAGTCAGTAATTTTTTGTGAAGGAGATCAGAATACCGTAAAACAACTGTTTTTGTTTTTGCATGACCCTTGGCCATCTGCATACCTATTTTACAGATTTCTAATCATTGTATAATTTTATGTTCTGATTATTTTCCTCTTGCTATTATGTGATAAACTTGTTGCATGCTTCTACATTATCTTTGTCTTTTTGAGAAAGGTAATTTATTAAAGTTGGGGACAGTGAAACAAGGAAGGGGCTGGGATAGAAGAAGCCTAAAAGACTCTCTCCTGTTGGAGAGAGTCTAGGCAGGGCTACTTTGGGGCTCTGAGAAATCAGAGAAAAGGGGGCCTTGGAGACAGATTCAGGCGCTTAGCCTGGAAGGAGCTGCTGGTTCTCATTGCTCCCCTGGTTGCAAGTCTTATGGGGTCTCTTAGAGTTTAGGAGATGCACACCTCTGGGGGAAGAAGAGGAAGGGAAACATGCAGGTGTGCTCCCAGGAGGGAGAGCTCATGCCTGTTGTCATTTATAATACCTGTATTCAGTTCTGTTGTGATGATTCTCAATTTTGGGACCTAAATGAGAAGGGCCTTCAGTGAAGGGTTGTCCCAAGTAATTTGTTTTTGTGTTTAAAGGTTTTTTTGTTTTTTAAATTAGAACACCTAATTTTTATTAAAATATCTTTTTAAAGATATGATTAACATTATATAATTTTCAGGGTTACGACACGATGATTCATCATTTGTATATATTGCGAAATTATCACCACAATAAGTCTAGTTAACATATATCACCACACACTTACAATTTTTTTCTTGTGATCTACTCTCTTAGGAACTTACAAATGAATAGTACAGAATAATTAACTATAGACACCATGCTGTACATTACATCCTCATGACTTACTTTGTAACTGGAAATTTATACCTTTTGACCCGCTTCACCCATTTTGCCCATCCCCCACTCCCTGCCTCTGGCAACCATCAGTCTGTTCTCTGTATCTGTGAAGTTGGTTTCGTTTTGTTTTGTTTAAGCTCACAAATAAGTGAGATCATGTGATATTTGTCTTTCTCTGTCTGACATATTTCATTTAGCATAATGCCCTAGAGGTCTATTCATGTCATTGCAAATGGCAAGCTGTATACTATGCCACATTTTCTTTATCCATTCATCCATCACTGGATGCTTAGGTTGTTTTCATGTCTTGACTCTTGTAAATAGTGGTGGATATCTTTTCAAATTAGTGTTTTCGTTTTCTTCAGGTAAATACTCAGAAATGGAATTACTGGATCATATGGTAGTTATATTTTTTAATTTTTTGAGGAACCAGCATACTGTTTTCATAATGGCTGTACCAACATTACCAACAACAGTGCACAAGGGTATCCTTTTTTGCACGTACATCCTCACTAGCACTTGTTATTTGTTGATTTTTTTTTCTTAATGATAGCCATTCTGACATGTATTAGGTGATATCTCATTGTGGTTTTGATTTGCATTTCCTTGATGATTAGTGATGTTGAACACCTTTTATTTACCTGTTGACCATCTGTATGTCTTTGGAAAAATGTCTTTTCAGATCCTCTCCCATTTTTTAATTGGATTATTTGTTGTTTGCTATTTACTGTGAGTTTCCAGTAACTGTTTTATTCTTTTTTTTCCTGTCTAACTTCTTTAACTTTTTAAAACATAGTTAATAATCTAATTAGGGAGGAAGAAACCCCACAAAGAATCTAAAAATGTAAAAAATGAAGTTTCCCTTCACTCTTAGTGCCTGTCTTCAAGGATAATTATTCTTCAAGATGTTTTCCTATTCATACACAAGTTGTATGTGTGTGAGTATAGGCATGTCCCCTCTTTTACATATATGGACTTGTATATTGTTTTTACAAAAATAGAATTTTACTATGATTAACAACATCTTGCAGGTTACTTTTTCAAAACATTTTTACACAATGTGTAATGAATGTCTTTGTCAAAATATAGCCTCATTTTTAATGGCTGCGTAATATTCTGAAAGTGACTATCATAATTTATTTAACCTTTTTCATATTGACAGATTTTTTAAAAATATATTTTATTGATTATGCTATTACAGTTGTCCCATTTTCCCCCCTTTATGCCCTGCATACCCCCTCCCACCGGCATTCCCCCCTTTAGTTTATGTCCATGGGTTGTACATGTAAGTTCTTTGGCTTCTCCATTTCCCATACTATTCTTAACCTCCCCCTATCTGTTTTCTGCCTACCATTTATGCTACTTATTCTGTGCCTGCCTCCCCCATAACCCTCCAGGTGATCTCCATTTTTGTGATTCTGTTCCTGTTCTAGTTGTTTGCTTAATTTGTTTTTTTTTTCTTTTTTTTTTAGGTTTGATTGTTAATAACTGAGTTTGTTGTCATTTTAGTGTTCATATTTTGATCGTCTTTTTGTTAGATAAGCCCCTTTAACATTTCATATCAATAAGAGCGTGGTGATGGTGAACTCCTTTAACTTGACCTTATCTGGGAAGCACTTTATCTTCCCTTCTATTATAAATGATAGCTTTGCTGGATAGAGCAATCTTGGGTGTAGGTCCTTGCCTTTCATGACTTGGAATTCTTCTTTCCAGCCCCTTCTTGCCTGTAAGGTTTCTTTTAAGAAATCAGCTGATAGTCTAATAGGCACTTTTTTGTAGGTAACGCTGTCCTTTTCTCTTGCTGCTTTTAAGATTCTCTCCTTATCTTTAATCTTGGCTAATGTAAATTATAATGTGCCTTGGTGTGTTCCTCCTTGGGTCCAACTTCTTTGGAACTCTCTAAGCTTCCTGGACTTCCTGAAAGTCTATTTTCTTTGCCAGATTGGAGAAGTTCCCCTTTATTATTTGTTTAAATAAGTTTTCAATTTCTTGGTCTTCCTCTTTTCCTTCTGGCACCCCTATAGTTCAGATGTTGGAATGTTTAAAGATGTCCTACAGGTTCCTAAGCCTCTCCTCATTTTCTTGAATTGTTGTTTCTTCATTGTGTTCTGATTGAATGTTTTTTTCTTCCTTCTGCTCCAAACCATTGATTTGAGTTCTGGTTTCCTTCCCTTCACTGTTGGTTCCCTGTAGATTTTTCTTTATTTTACATAATGTGACCTTCATTGCTGCCTGAGTCTTTTTTGTGCTGTTGCAGTACACAGTGAGTTCCTGGAGCATCCTGATAACCTGTATTTTGAACTGTGTACCTAATAGGTTGGCTGCCTCTTCATCGCTTAGTTGTATTTTTTCTGGAGCTTTGAACTATTCTTTCATTGGGCCTTTTTTTTGTTTTTGTTTTGGCTTGCCTGTTACGTCCTAAGGGGCAGAGCCTTAGGTGTTCACCAGGGCAGGGCAACCGTCTGGCTGTGTTGTGGGGGAGGGGACCAAGAGGGAACAGTGACTCTTGCTCTGCTCTCTGTTGGCTTTCAATCACTTTCCCCACTACCCAGGAGCAAATTGGGCCCTTCTGGTGCAGATTTTTGAGTGGGTGGGCTTGTGTGTGTTCTGGGACCCTGTGGGTCTCTCTAACGAACTTTCCTGTGAAGCTGGGAGTTTCTCCCACTGCCACCTCAACCCCCACAGGTGTTTTCTGTCAGGGGCTTTGAGGCTTTATATCCCGAAGCTGGAACCCTGGGTTGCACAGTCATATTGACAGATATTTACCATCTAACTTTTCACAGAGTAATCTTCCTAATAATAATGAAAATATATGCTAATGTTGGCAAGTAGTTTAATTTTTCCTTTAATAAATATTAAGCTGTTTAAAGCTGTTTCAGTAATAGTACTACTTTCACTTGTATTCCAGTATTTTCTTAAGATACCAGTGGTTGCCCTGGCAGTTGTAGTTCAGTGGATTGAGTTTGGGCTGGAAACCAAAGGGTTGCTGGTTTGAGCCCCAGGCAGGGCACATGCCTGGGTTGCAGGCCAAGTCCCCAGTGGGGGCCACATGAGAAGCAACTACACACTGATGTTTTTTCTCCCTCTCTTTCTCCCTTCCTTCCCCTATCTCTAAAAATAAATAAAATATTTTAAAAAAAGATACCAGTGGTTAATAGTTGTGGCACTCTATTTCTCTGAAAAATATTTCTGGGTTTTGTAAAAATGTAGGTGGTACTCCTGTGGGTGTGTTTAGCAAATAAATGAGTGTCATTCATTCTGTGTTTTAATTGAAAAAAGTTGAGAGCTGCTATTTCATTGTAGTAAATGTATTGATTTATTAAAGCATTCTCCTATTGTTGCATATTTATTGACAATAGACTTTTGACCTGGTGATGCTTCTCGTCATCTATAGCACCAACACTCAGACAAAGAAGTACATTGAGAGGGTGCTAAGAAATAAGATTCGATCAGGCTGCTTTCAGGAACAGCTGCTGTACAGTACATTCTATATTCATTACTTGGTAAGTGTCAGAGAATCAGACAACATTACTATGAAAAGTATGGAGAGGTCATTGTAACCTTTCCTACCCAGTGTGACAATCTTGACGACATCACCTTTGCTGAGTGTTGCTATTTGACATGGAGATCAGTATATTTCAAAACATAGTGGGATTATTACTTAACTTGATGGAGACATTATAATATTAATAAAACCAACCTAAGATTGTTTTTCATCTTTTTAGTGAAAAGGTCACAGAATTGGTTTATGTTGAGCTTATTAGTCTTAAGCACCAAATTCTTTTTTATAGTAAGTATTTTAATTTTAGTCTTCTAATTACATATGGTCTTTTTAACCTAAAATGGAAGGTTTTATACCTCCCATGTAAAATTGCACCTTGTTAATTTCATCCCATTATTCAAGCTGATTGAGACTTTCAGATCTTAATTTTACATTAAACATTTGTTATCTGCAGCGTGACAAACTTATTTTGTGTATCTCTGTTTTAAGTAGTTTTTAAAAACCCTGAGCATAAAAGAACAGAGAAATACTAGTAGAGACATAATTATGCATCTCTTGAACCATTACTCTTTGGCCATTCACACTGTAACCTTAGGTGATTGATCCTGTTGCAATATAAACCATTCAAATTAGGATTTTGTAAGGTAGGAATGGTGTTTTCACACCATTTAGGATATTAACAGTGTATACCTTCTTAGAAAACTGGTAGACCAGTAGTTTGGGGCTTGAGCTAGAAGCTAATGAAAATATGTAGTTGGGTCTTAAGATTTGATATTTAGAAATGGATTTAATGTTTGTATTATTTTTTCCTGAAGTTCTTTCTCTGCTTATTTTTGGCAATCATATATGTTTTGGGCTATAACTTTCCAGAGAGCAGAAGCTATACATAATTTTATACTGTATTTTCCTCAGTAAAGCTTATACCCAATTCATTGCTTAATGTGAATTTTCTTTTTATTGTGATGGTATCAGTAAAGAAGCTGGACTTACTTACTCTGGATCCATTAATGCTTTCTTGGTGCAACAAGATCAGTTCTCTTGATCTTTAAGAGAAATCAGTTTAATTAGCATTGAACCTTATAGGTTGACTTCAAATCATAACCAAGGGAGAGGAAGCCTAGTATACCACTGGGGAAGGCAGTATGATTGAGTGAGGAAATTGGGATTTAGAAGATCTGGATTCTTATCCCAGACTCAGCAGATACAAACAGTGCTATTAGGCTTGTAATTTAATTTCTTTGAGCTTCAAGATTAATTCTTAATTTATATTGAATCCCATTGATCCAGGGAGAAAATATAGAATGATAAAGGATTATTCTGAGTAAAGCAACAATTAAATTTTCTTTAGTTAAAATGAGAGTTGGCTAAGAGAAATCTCACTTTCCAAAAGGGTTAGTAACTCTTGGTGCTACAATAACTAAAAAAGCTTTTCCCACAGCTTTTTTTCTCTCTCCTCTTTTCCCTCAAGGTTCTTAAGGATGTTTTTCCGTCCATTCTATCACTGGCTCAGAATTTGTTGCACTCCCTAGACCCGAGTATAATTTCGTTTGGCAGTCTCCTATACAAATATGCATTTAAGTTTTTTGACAATTACTGCCAGCAGGTATGTTGAAATATTTATTTTGGAAAGGAGTGAAAAGGGAAGAAATGCAGTTCCAAGTGACTTGCATGTGATCTGCTCTTTGTTTCTTTTGTTGGTTGCAGGCATTGAAGGAGAAAGCTCTGAAGTGGGAGTTGGGAAAACTTAGTTTTAATCCTAGCCTTGATAAAAGGAAGAAACTAGATAGGAAAAATAAACTCTATGTTTTGAGCTCTAAAATTCTCTTGAGTCTAAAATAAAGATTCAGATCCAGATGCTTTGAGTAAATATGACTTTAAAGGGCTGGGGTTATCAAGAGGTTTTTCACAGTACAGGAATTGCAGTCTTAAAACTTAGCTGCAAATAATCAACTGCCAGTTGATCCTGGAGTTCCTAGAAAAAAATGTGGCAAAAAACAATAAAGGAGAAAGTCTGAGGGCTTAATCCTATTCCCATGAACAAGAGACACAAAATTTAGTAGCACACTCCACGGAGGGGAGGGCTGTATTTGAAGGAAGTTATGAAAGCAAAGAACAAAGTGTCTTATTCTTTATTTGTTATATATGCTATACCTGTTATTAAGAATGTTAAAACACATTTGAATGGAACTTTTAAAAATGAAGACAAAGTTTTAAAAATTTAAAACAGAGCAACAGATTCAGCTGGCATGAGCTAGTTCTTGCAGCTGAGGAAGCTATATGACTCAGTATGGAGCAGCAGTATAAAGGAAAGGGAGAAGTGTGTCTAAGACATTTTTTTGGAACCATCTCATTGTCTTAAAAACACTATCGCAAAACATGTTTGCCTGAAACATACAAATTTAACAAACTTTCAAAACCTTTAGCTCCTCCAGTGCCATCTTTTCAGTAAATTTCAATAAATTAAATGCAATCACAACTTAAAGGGTAATGTTTAACCCATATGAGAAAGATGAAACCATGGAGAAAATGTAGGAGGGATTAGATCAGCGATTTTCAACTGTTTTCATCTCATGATACACATAAACTAATTATTAAATCCTGTAGCATACCAAAAAACATTTTTTGGTAAAGAGCAAAAATAGGTATGATTTTGATTCTTTCACATTGGACAATTATTGTGTTGGCTGTCATCATTTTTTTATTTGACAGTAAAGGAAAAGAAGTCAGTGTCCCTGACTACATGGTCAGGCTTTGCATGTTTTAAAAATTTTTGCATCACACTGGTTGAAAATCACTGGTCTAGATAGTGCTCACTATCTAAGATAATTATAGGAAATGTCTGGATGGTAGTGTAGTTAGATGGTAGTATAGTTTAATCCTATACCTCCTGAATCCAATATTAATGAAAACTAGATAATAAAATCAGACAATGGGATAGGGTGGGCGGAGATTTTAATCCAGTTTAGATTGGAATGGCCTCAGGCCTGAACCCCTTTAAGATGGCTGTACCTTGGTTTTGCCTCACACTGTCATATTGATTCTTCTTTGTATAGGAAGTGATTGGTGCCCTAGTGACCCATATCTGCAGTGGGAATGAAGCCGAAGTTGATACTGCATTGGATGTCCTCCTAGAGTTGGTCCTTCTAAACCTATCTGCTATGAGGTTGAATGCTGTCTATGTGAAGGTATCTAGTCCCTCAGTTGGCATATATTGAATCATTTTCTTTTTTGCATATATCTGAGAGATAGCTGCTGTTAGCAGTAATTTATTTTGTTCTGCAAATATTGAGCACTCTAATGTTAGGAGGGGGCAAGAAGGAGGTCAGGTGATGGGCAAATAATAGAAAAAAATAGAATAACTCATCTATCTATGTATTAATTCATTCAGGAAATACTTCTCTTTATACTTAATTATGTGCCAGCCTCTATTCTGGGCCTATGGATACCGAAATCAGCCCTTGCCTTAGATGGTAGACAGTAAGACACATAAGGAAGTCATTATTACAAGATGAATTCTCTAATAAAGATAAAGTGCTGTTCTTAGGAAGCAGGAAAGCAAGATGTAGCAGCCATGCAGAGCTCTCTCTCTGAGCGGTTTGAAAGAATGCAGAAGGACCCGTACCGGCCCACCATGAGGATGAGGTTTTGGATTAGGAGTGGGAGTCTAGTGGAACTACAGACTTACGTTTCTTTTCCTGAGATACAGTACCCCTAACTGGCCTGGTTTGGTAAGGGGCAGGACTGTGTGTGCGTTTATGGGTGTTTTAAAGGGACTTTGGGATTTAATGGCAACATTCTGCCATTACTCTAAACCTGTATAATTTTTCCTTCTTACCAAAAAAAAAAGAAAAGTGCAGGTTAATTAGTACATATACCAGAGCAGGAATAATTAATTTGACCTGGGAAACTAGAGATGTCTTCAAAGAGGAGAAAATATTTGAATGACTATTGAAGGATGGGAATGATTTGATAAGGGAAAGTAGGGAAAGTGTATGTTGGCAGAGGGCAGTTTGACAGGAAGCAAATTGGCGCCCAAGTCCGTGGTGTGCCTGAGAGATGACAAGTAGACTAGCATGGTTGGCAAATAGGATATATGGTGAGAGGTGGTGGGACATAGGGCAGGGCCAGATTATGAAGGGTCTCAAATCCCATGCTAAAGTTTCAACTTTACCTTATAGGTAATTGGGAGCTATTCCAGGTTTTAACAGGAAGTTGACATAATTATTTTTGGGCTTTGAAAGATAACTGTGTAGGCCATGTTATCCCCATATTAGGGATGACAAAGGTTAAAAAGTAAGTCGTTCCCTTGTGACTCTTTCAGAATGAATAAGTAATTTATGAAGTAGAAGCTGAGAAGGGATTATATGATATGGAAGTAGGTTAGAGATGTAACTTTTGTCTGAATATTGTTTTCATTAAGAAAAAGGGAAGGAGCATGTCTAAAGGACACATGGACAAAGCCAAAGGAGGGTAGGATTCAGGGTGGCAGGTGGGGATGGGATTGGTAGGGTGGGGGTGGGTAGTGGTGGGGAAATGGAGACAGCTGTACTTGAACAACAATAAAAGATGAAGAAAGAAAGAAAAAAAAGAAGGGGAAGGTAGAAAAAGAGAATAGAGAGAACGAGGAGGTATGGTAGGATGGCTAAGCAGAATGTCAACCCTCTGGGCTCATAGCATAGCTTTAGAGAACCTGATCTTTTGTGGAACAGATGTTTGGCTATCTGTGTATGCTTCTTATAAGGATTTGCCTTTTTTTATTTAAAGGAGAAAAATGTTAATTGCTAACCCTATCATTGGCATTTTTTTTTCACACAGGGCATTTTAGATTACCTGGATAAAATGTCCCCTCGGCAAATACGAAAATCATTCTATCTTCTCAGCACACTGGCATTTAGCAAACACACTGAAGGGAGCAGTCACATCCAGGTAAGAGGCAGTGTGTTGAGAAAGAATCTTAAATTCTTTAATTGAAATTTACTGACAAAAAAATCACTCTTGCCTGTGTAATAGTAGAAATAGGGTACATAGTCATAGTTCCGGCATTTGTCCATTTTTTTCTTACCACATACATTAAGTGCCTACTTTATGCCAAGTATTGAGATGTTAGGTATGTTAGACCTTCTGCATGGATATGGGTCTGTAATCACCTAACTATGAAACTGAAAAGAAAAGTCATTCAGGTTCTGTGCTGAGTGCCTGGCGGGTACAGAGAATCCCCTAGGGAACATCTGTCTACATCTCATACGAACTTCATCTAGACTTGCCTTCTTTTCTGAACACCATTGAAAAAGCCAGGCAAAGGTCTAAATTAAAAGAGATTAGATTGGAATCTTAACATATAACTAGCTAGCTCTTTTATATCTTTGGTGCCACTTCATAGCAGTCAATTCTAAACTGTAACTGAACAACCAGCAACCTTTTTATTTTTATTTTTTAAATTATATTTTATTGATTGTGCTATTACAGTTGTCCTGAGGTTTCCCCCTTTGACATCCTTCACCCCGCACCCCCAACTCCCTCAGGAAATTCCCCCCACCATTATTCATGTTCATGTGTCAGTTGTGTAAGTTCTTAGGCTACTCCATTTCTTATACTGTAATTTTCATCCCTGTGGCTTTTCTGTAAGTACCTATTTGTACTTCTTAATCCCTTCATCTCTTTACCTGTTTGCCGACAAACCCCTCCCATCTGGCAACCATCAAAATGCTCTCTGTATCCATGATTTGGTCTCTGTTCTTGTTTGCTTAGTTTGTTTTTTAGATTCAATTATTGATAGATTTATATTTTTTGTCATTTTATTGTTCATAGCTTTGATCTTTTTCTTAAATAAGTCCCCTTAACAATTCATATAGTAATGGCTGGGTGATGATGAGCTCCTTCAGTTTTTCTTGTCTGGGAAGCCCTTTGTCTGCCCTTTGATTCTAAAAGATAAGTTTACTGGTAGAACAGTTTTGCTGTTGGTCCCTGCTTTTCATGACTTTGAATATTTCTTGCCAGTCCCTTGTAACCTACAAAGTTTCTTTTGAGAAATCAACTGACAGTCCTATGGGAAGGCCTCTGTAGGTAACTAAATTTTTTCTCTTGCTGCTTTTAAGATTCTCTCTTTATCTTTAACCTTTGGCATTTTTATTATGATGTGTCTTAGAGTGGGCCTCTTTGCATTCATCTTGTTTGGGACTCTCAGTGCTTCCTGGACTTGCATGTCTATTTCCTTCACCAGATTAGGTAAATGTTCTTTCATTATTTTTTAAAATAGATTTCCAATTTCTTGCTCTTCCTCTTCTGGTACCCCTAGATGTGAATGGTGGACCACTTGAAGTTGTCCCAGAAGCTACTTTTACTATCCTCATTTTTTTTTTAATTCTTTTTCCTTCTTGTTCTGATGGGTTGTTTTTTGCTTCCCTGTGTTCTATATCATTGATTTGATTCTTGGCTTCATCCACTCTACTGTTGATTCTCTGTAAATTGTTCTTTATTTTATTTAGTGTATCCTTTGTTTCTGACTGGATCTTTTTTATGTTGTTGAGGTCCTAAGTTCCATGAGCATCCTTATAACCAGTGTTTTGAACTCTACATCTGGTAGCTTGCTTATCTCCATTTTGTTTAGTTCTTTTTTAGGAGTTTTGATCTGTTCTTTCATTTGGGCCATGTTTCTTTGTCTCTTCACTTTGACAGCTTTCCTGTATTTATTTCTGTGTATTAGGTAGAGCTGTTTTGACTCCCTGTCTTGGTAATGTGGCCTAATGTAGTAGGTGTCCTGTAGGGTCCAAAAGCACAGCCTCCCTATTACCCAGGCTGGGTACTCAAGGTGTGTGTTTTGTGTGGGCTGAGTCCATCTTCTTCTTATAGTTGAGCCTTGGTTGCTGTTGGCAGATCAATGGGAGGGATTTACCCAGGCCAATCAGCTGCAAGGATTGGCTGTGACCACTGACCACCAACCTGTACCCTTCATGGAGGATCAGCTATACAAGGGCATGGCAGTGGTGCTCTGACCTGGTCTGCAGCTGTCCTCTGGGTATGCTGGCCCTGGGCTTTCCCAGGTGGCCAAGGTCAACCCCTACCTGTGTTTTGCCCCAGGCCATTCTGCCTGAGCTATAAAGCAACCTGAGATGGCTGCTACTTTTGCTGGGCTTGGAGATTCCCAGGGGAAGCCAGGCTGTGAATCTAGGCTGGCTGCTGCTAATGCAAGGCCTGGGGCTCACTGAGACCACCAGCTATTGCTTGTTTGAGAGGATTTAGGAAGTTGTGCAGCACAAGCCAAGACCACCCGTTCATATATAAAAGCTTGGGTGGACCTGTAAGTTGGGTTGGGTGGAGTGCCTAGAGATCTCCAAGGTGGGTCAAACAGTGTTAGCCAGGTTGATGGAGTCCCAGGTATGGCACCAGCTTACTGGCACTGTGGTTCTCTGTGGGGAGGGTTTAGAAAAGGAACAATGGCCTCTGCTTGCTTTTATGCCAGATACTTCAGTTTCTCCTTTTACGCCACTGGTGCCTTTTGAGCTGCTACCCCTGTGCTAGAGCTCAGAGAGATTGAGTCTGAATTAGTCCGTTTGTGGGTTCTTTAAATCCATGTGTGGGGCTCCAGCAGTTTCTTCCACTGACTCAATCCCCACTGGTTTTTGTAGTCAGAAGTTATGGGGACTTATCCTTCTAGCACAGGAACCCTGGGCTGGGAGGCCTGGTGTGGGACTGGGACTCCTCACTCCCATGATACCCCTTCTGAATTTTTATCCACCACATGTGGGTGAGTGACCAGCTTGTTCCACGTCTGCGCCCCTCCTACCAGTCTGGATGTATGTAGTTTCTTTAATTCTGTAGTTGTCCGATTTCCATTCAACTTGATTTCTGATGGTTCCGAGTGATGGTTTTTCTATATCGTAGTTGTAATTTTGATGTGGTTGTAAGAAGAGGCAAACCATGGCTGCCTACCTTGCCATCCTGACTGGAAGTTCTGACCAGCTCCTTTTTTAAATTTAAAAATAAATAAATTGGCTAGGTAATATACACATGGTACAAAATTTAAAAGGCTTATAGAATTGTAATGAAAAATAAGTCTCCCCTTCTCTCAGTCTCTAGCATTTAGTTCTTTAAAGGCAATTACTGTTACTAGTTTATAGCTTTCTGAAATGTTCTTAGCATTTACTAATTTGTATTTACCTATATTCCATTCCTCACTCTCTTGTTCTGCATCCTGAGTTTTTCATTTAGCAATCCATTTTGGAGATTGCTTCACATCATTAATATTGAGCTCTGTAATTGTTTTATTTTTTTAATTGTGGTAAAATATACGTAACATAAATTTTACTGTTTTAACCATCTTAAGTGTATTATTCAGTGGCATTAAGTACATTCACAGTGTTGTACAGTGGTCACCACTATAAAATTTTTTCATTATCCCAAACAGAAATTTTATGCCCATTAAGCAGTAAATTCCCATTTCCTTTCCTCCTAGTCCCCCATAACCTCTAGTCTACTTTCTGTGTCTGAATTTGCCTATTCTGGGTACCTCATTTAAATAGAATCATATAATATTGGTCTTTTTTGTGTCTGGCTTATTTCATTTAGCATAATATATGTTCAGGGTTCATCTATGTTGAAGTATATGTAAGAACTTTATCTCTTTTTGTGGCTAAATAATATTGCGTTTTATGTATCTACCACATTTAGTTTATCCATTCAGCAGACACTGGGCTTTTTCCACTTTTGGCTATTGTGAATAATGATACCAGGAAAATTAGTGTTTAAGTATATCAGTGAGTCCTTCCCTATTTTCTCTTTTTTTATGTATGTATGTATGTATATAGGTAGGCAGGTATTTATTTGAGTGAGAGAGGAAGAAAGGAAGAGAAACATCAATTTGTTTTTGCACTTATTCATGCATTCATTGGTTGATACTTGTATGTGCAGTGACTGAGAATCAAACCCACAACCTTTTGGTGCATGGAATGATGCTCCAACCAAGTCACTTGGTCAGGGCTTACTGTGGGTTTTTCTTTTTCTTTCTGTTCTAAAAAACTTTTTTTCATATGTTTATTGATTTGAGAGAGAAACATCAATTGGTTGCCTCCATATATGCCCCAACCAGGAATCAAACCCGCAACCTAGGTATGTGCCCTGACTGGGAGTTGAACCCCCTACCTTTTGGTGTATGGGAGATGCTCCAACCAACTGAACCACACTGGCAAGGGCCTCACTGTGGTTTTGATTTGCATTTCCCTAATGATTAATGATGAGCATCTTATGTGTTCATTGGTCATTTGTGTATCTTCTTTTGAAAAACATCTATTCAAGTCCTTTGCTCATTTTGACATAGGTTGGTTTTTATTGTTTTTGATGTGTAGTAATTCTTTATGCATACTAATTCCTTATCAAATATATGATTTACAAATATGTTCTCCCATAATATGGATTTTCTTTTCACTATTGATGGTGTCCTTTGATGCAGTTTTGATGAAATCCAATTCATCTGTTTTTCACTGTTGCCTGTGTTTTGGTGGCATAGTTCAGAAAAACTGTTGCCAAATCCACAGTCGTGAAGATTTCCCCTATGTTTTCTTCCAAGAGTTTTATGTTTTTGGCTCTCAAACTTAGATCATTAATGCACTTTGAGTTAATTTTTGTATATGGTATAATGTAAGGGTTCAATTTCATTTTTTGTTTGTGGGTATCCAGTTTTTTCAGCATCTTGAAAAGGCCATCCTTTCCCCATTGAATGGTCTTTGCATCTTTGTGCGAAATCAGCTGACCATCTATGTGGGGTTTATTTCTGGGTCTAACCATTGATCTATATGTGTGTCCTTATGTTAGTAACACACTGATTTGATTATTGTAGCTTTGTAGTAATTTTGAAATTGGGAAGTGTGAGTCTCCCCTCCCTCCAGATGTGTTCTTTTTCAAGATCTTTTTGGCTATTTTGGTTCCTTGAAATCGCATATGAATTTTAGTATGGGTTTTTCTATTTCTGAAGAAAATATATATTATTGTGATTTTAATGAGGATTAGTGTGAATGCTCATGTCACTTTGAGTGGTATCATTATCTTAACAATATTAAGTCTTCTAATCCATGAACTTGGGATATCTTTCCATTTATTCAGTAATTCTTTAATTTCTTTTAGCAATATTTTGTAGTTTTTAAAATACAAGTCTTTGCCTCCATGGTTAAATGTATTCCTAACATTTTTTTTCTATTTCATTATTTTAGCTGATCAGTAAACAACATTATGATAATTCACATATATTTATCAAGCAACTATCCAATAGTAACAGTAATAACTGTTATTATTGAATGGCTGCCATGTACCAGCCACTGTTCCAAGAATTTTCATAATTTGTCTAACTCTTTCAAAACCTCATTTTATTTTATCTCATCTCATTTTAGAGATAAAAAAATTGAGACTCAGATGAAATGACTTGCCAAGTGCCACCCAGTTAGTGAATGATAGAACCCTTACTATTCTAGGTTCTGTGGCTCTGATATCTGTAGGCTCTTTTACTGTACCATTCCAGCATCTTCTTTCCTATATCATTGTCTCCTTGCAGGATGACATGCACCTCGTGGTACGGAAGCAGCTATCTAGCACCATATTCAAGTACAAAGTCATTGGTATTATTGGTGCTGTCACCATGGCTGGCATCATGGCATTGGACAGGTATGTGTGGAAATTCTGACTTGTGTGGCTCAAGGTCAATTAATCAAGTTGCTGCCTTATAAAATAAAGTATTCCATTGTGTAGACACCATTATAACAGTAGACAGTAAAACCATAATCAGAGAAATGAGCCAGTGTTAGTTGCTACTTTTCCATGTTCATTTCCAATCGTGACTATATATACCACATATAATTTTTATAGAATTGTGATCACAGTCATTGCAATTTAATGGTTAAAAACTAGGAATTGCCAAGGTATAAAGTTCTAGAAATGTTTCTACAGAAGAGGGACCCTGATTCTCTTGGGATGAATTTTTCTGTATCTGCTCTGTCTAGGCACTAGACAATACAGGTTTCTTCACTGCTGTGTTATTCCTGTCAGGGACATCATATTTGATGCAGATAAAGTCTTCCCATGGATTTTTCCCCCTTGCACTTTGGTGCCACAATTTTATTATCTAAAGAAACATTCCATCTGTGTCTTGACAAGACATTGCCACTGCTAAATGACATTGGAGTTCAGTTCAAGCTCCTTGGAAGTGGTTTGTAAGGAATTCCCGAGACCTCAGGAGACATCCTTGGAATCAGCGTTAGTAATCTGTAGAGGCTGAACAGTGAACTGGTTAAGAGTTCATTTTCCAGAGTCATACTCTTTGCCTAGTGTCAAATACTAGCTCTATTATTTATTAGCTGAATGATCTTTGGCAAGTTACTTTACCTCTCTATGTTTTTATATTGTCACATCTGTGAAATAAAGATAATAGTATTTACTTTATGGAGTTATTAAGAGCATTAAATGGTTAGAACAATTCTCAGTGCTTGCTTTTTCAATTATTAACAGTTTTAGTGTGCCCTTTAAAAAATAGCTATCTGTTGTTTGCTGTGATCACATTTTGTATGACCTTAATAAATGCTCCTCTGTGCCTTTGTGCACTTTTATTACTCCCAACCCAGGGAAGACAAGATTCCTAAACTTAATTGCCAGTTGTTACAAAATATTATAAAAGTGAAGCTAAAATTTTTTATTTTTTAGAAGGAGATCTTTAAGTTTGACCCAAGGGAAAGCAGACCTAAGCAATGAACAGTACACACAGGTGAGTGCTTGTAATATAGTTGATTATGTTTATAAGTAATTGAGGGGTTGATTCTGGTCACTCTTAGTTTACCAGAAAGAGTGCTTCTTTTTTTTCCAAGTTGTCTTCCAGAACTCAAAGCTTTTGTAATTTATACCACTTTTGTGGCACTTAAAATCTACTGGCTTGCATTGCATTTATTTCTGTACCTGTCTAATCTTTCTAATTAAATCATAAATTTCTAGAGAGCAGGAAAGATGGGCCATGTTTGAAGAATAGCAGATTGACTAGAGCATTGTCCATATGTAATTGGAGAAAGCTATTTCAGAGATAGAAAACAGGACCTTGAATGTGAATGAAGATATTTTTATTTAGTTTTTTATGCAGAAGTAGTCCTTAAAGGTTTCTTAGCCTAGAAATGACATAATCCAAGCTTTGCATTAGAGAAATTAACCTGGCTTCATGTGTCTATTGGATTGAAAAAGAGATGCGATTGTAAAGAGACAGACTGTTCCAGAGGCCCAGGAAAACCTTAGGTGAGAGGTAATAAGAGCTTTGCCAGTGGATAGGGAAAACCCCATACTAAGTGGGGTGAATGATGTTAGGGAAGCATTGGCAGCCCAAGGGCTGAACCATTTCTTCTCTTTGTTGGCTCCAGGTGACCTCCTTGTTACAGTTGGTTCATTCTTGCAGTAAGCAGTCTCCTCAGGCCTCTGTGCTTTATTATGATGAATTTGCCAACATGATTCAAGGAGCAAAGCTGGCTCCAAAAGTCCTGGTAAGGCCAACTGTCTTTTCTTAAAGCAGTGGAGTGTGAGGGGTGCTTTACTACACATTATTCATTTCCGCTTTCTGTTGTGCTGCAAAAGTAGATTATCCTATGGGTTTTCTCATGTTCTAAGTGGGAAGGATGTTCTGACTCACCCTGCCCCAGGCCTCCTCTGAGCTTCCTTCACATAGTAGGGATTAGAATTGGTAATGTTAATAGCCACCATCTATCTATTCAGTGCCAGGCACTGTGTTAAGCACTTTTCACACATTTTGTCTTTTCTACTTTATAATAATGTGGTATGATTGTTATTTCCTTTTTAAAAATAAAGAAACTTAGAAAGATTAGTAGTTTGTTTAGGGCTCCACAGCAAGTACACCCTGCTCTACACAGCCTTTTTTATTTGTTTCCTAAAGGAATGGGTTGGGCAGACCATCTTTAATGATTTCCAAGATGCCTTTGTGGTGGACTTGTGTGCTATTCCAAAAAGGTAAGTACTGTTTACTCACTGACTTGATTGTACTGTTGAAGAAATCTTGTCAACTGCTGGTATAGATATCAGAATGCTCTTGACCTCAGCCAAATCTAGCCCAACACAGCTTCTTTCATTCCCCAACCCAGCACCCCCAGCTCTAAAAATGGCAAAAAGGTTTCCCATTTGTTCTTTCTCCTGTTTCTAATTTCTCTTCATGATAGGGGAGATTGATTTGTTCTAGAGATTTCCACTATAGACTTGCATACCCCTGAGTTGGGGCATCAGATTCTGGTTTCTCTCCACAGTGACTGTCCATTTCCTGTGAAAGCTCTGTACGGACTGGAAGAATACAGTAGTCATGATGGGATCGCCGTCAACCTCCTGCCACTGTTGTTTTCTCAGGACTTCACAGAAGATGAGGGTAGCATGACTTCACAGGAATCAGACCACAAGTCAGTACACTTTTTTTCTTCTAAAACCTCTGCTGATGTTTTTGAATGTTCACAGGGAATTCCACAATTCTTGCAATCTGTGGGTCCTTAACTGAAAAAGGTTTCTCCCCAGGCAGGTGGTATTTGGATGGGTTAGTTAGAATGGGGCAGAGTCTTTGCTTTTTTCTTGGATCTTTTGGTTGGAATTTGCATTGCCTCATGACAGCCAGTGGGTTTCTGTAAGGCTATTTTTATTTCTGTTTTCCCTCACACAGACAAAGTTATCTACCTCTGCCATCCTCACTCCCTCCTTCTTAACACATGGGCATTCGTTTTATTCACCTCTGCCTGCCTCCAGTTCAGTTCATGATTTGTCTGCCAAGCATCCGTTAAGTTCCCTGTCATATATTCTTTAAAGTAGACATTTATTTTGGGCAAAACTCCTTTAATTACAAGGTTGGGCTCCCCATGAATATGGACTAATGTGCCTATAAAGTGTTGTCTAGAAATGGATTTTTCTTCCCAGATTGGTGTCTCCGTTGTGCCTGGCTCCCTATTTCCGGTTACTGAGACTTTGTGTGGAGAGACAACATAATGGAAACTTGGAGGAGATTGATGGTTTGTTAGGTATAAGGCAAAGTTATTAGATCCTTTCCTCTTTGTAACCTTTCTTTGGTAAACTTAGGGAAGGGGCACACTAGTACATGGTTGGGAGGAATTTTCTAACTTCAGAGTAGTATAACAGTATTAATAGAGTTCCAAAGACAAAATAATACATACAGAATATCAACATGTTAACAGATCAGTTGTTAACATAGTTCCATATTGCTTTTTGGTTCTTTTCCCTATAATTGTTATAAAGACTTCTTTCTTTTTCTTTTTCTTTTTTTTAGATTTTATTTATTTATTTAGAGAGGGAAGGGAGGGAGAGGGAGGGAGGGAGGGAGGGGGGAGGAGAGGGAGAGAGAGAGAGAGAGAGAGAGAGAGAGAGAGAGAGAGAGAGAGAGAGAGAGAGAGAGAGAGAGAGAAACACCAGCGTGAGGTTGCTGGGGGTCATGGCCTGCAACCCAGGCATGTACCCTGACTGGGAATCGAACCTGCGACACTGGTTCGCAGCCCGCGCTCAATCCACTGAGCTACGCCAGCCAGGAAGACTTCTTAATTATATATGTTGACTGCTGCATAATATGGAAGCATTATGAAATACTTGAACTTCACATACAAATTAAAGGGGAAACTACATAGCAGGAGAGCTAGCTCTAGGGGCAGCATCCAGATTCTGTTGACTTAAACCAAAGGGAGTCAAAAGTCTGTTCTTCTCTTTCAGACTGTCCTATTTTGCTCACTGACCTGGAACCTGGAGAGGGGCTGGAGTCCATGTCTGATAAAGAACATTCATTCATGTGTTCACTTATATATCTTACTCTCAACTGGTTCCGAGAGGTGAGCAGAGTTACTAGAACATTTCACCTACTACCTATACTTTCTCTCCAGAGCAAACTGTTTTCTTGGTTCCCACGAGAATACCTAAGACGTCTCCACTGTGCACTGACCCCTGTGTGCTTCTCTAGCTGTTATGTCCTACCTCACCCTAATTATATGTACCTTCTGGTGTAGCCAAATGAAAATACTAGAATTCACTTAATGTTGCCTGTGCTTTACCACCTTCAATCCTTCTAACAGTATTTTTACTTCTGCCTGGAATAACTTCATCTGCTCCACTGTAAAATATTGTTCATCCTTGCTTAAGTATACACCTAATGTTTCAAATCAGTGAGCTCAATTGAATGAGTTTTCCCCTTCCTTTAGAACATATTTGTGCTAATGAAATCCACAATAATATGAAATGTAAGGAAAATGAAATGATGAAAATGACAGTAATATCTTATGTCTATATTGCAGTTCCTTTCTAATGTGTAATATTTCTAATAATGTTTACTTACTTGAATTTTCCTCTTTTTACACAGGGAATTGCAGGTACAGAGAGTGCAGTCATTAAACTTTATCAAGCACTCTACCATGCCAAATGCTGGGCTAATTTCTTTATTTACACCATTTAATTCACTCAGCCACTGCATTTCTTTTTTTTCTTTTTTCTTTTTTTTTTAATTTATTTATTTTTAGAGAGGGAAGGGAGGGAGGGAGAGAGAGAGAGAAACATCAATGTGTGGTTGCTGGGGGTCATGGCCTGCAACCCAGGCATGTACACTGGCTGGGAATCGAACCTGGGACACTTTGGTTCCCAGCCCGCGCTCAATCCACTGAGCTACACCAGCCAGGGTGTAGCCATTTCTTTTTTATCTAGCTGAAATAACAGGAAGGTTAACAACTTGGCCAAGGTCATACAACTCGTTAGTAATGAAATAAGACTTGTTTCACTAAAGTGTGTGCTCTCTAGCCACTGAGCTATTCACTTTGTTATTTAACTTGTACTAAATAAAACTAGGATTGAAAATCAGATCTCTTGCCCTGGCTGGTGTGGCTCAATGGATTGAACACTGGCCTGCAAACCAGAGGGTGGCTAGTTTGATTCCCAGTCAAGGCATATGCTGCCTGGGTTGCCGGCCAGGCCCCCAGTAGGGGGCATGTGAGAGGCAACCACACATTGATGTTTCTCTTCCTCTCTTCCTGCTTTCCCCTCTCTCTAAAAATAAATAAATAAAATCTTAAAAAAATAAAATAAAAATCAGATCTACTGTATTGGCCCAGGGCTTGTTCCTCTACAGCACCTTGCTGAGAACTTTTTTTTTATTACAGCTAGACTCTCAGATCTTGCTGCTAAATGGCATCTTTTAGCTCTGGATGAACAAGGTTAATATCTGAACACTCAAAGTATGAGAATATAATATGCACTTTTGCAGGTTGTAAATGCCTTTTGCCGGCAAACGTCACCGGAGATGAAAGGGAAGGTGCTCACCCGGTTAAAGCACATCGTAGAGCTACAGAGAATCCTGGAAAAGTACTTGGCAGGTAAGGGAAGTATCCTGCTAGCCCTGGTCGGACAACAGTAAGGAGATAAAGAATTTAGACTTTAAGCCAGGCTCAATTATAGCAAGGAGTGTATCCATTTTCCTCCCATCATTATCTCCAAGAGCTCTTGCTCCTTAAAAAAATATGAAACATTGGTTGGGCTTTTGTAAAGCTGCTTTGCTTCTTTGAGGTCAAACTTGCAGTACCCTTTGACTTCCTGAACATAGTTATGAACCAGGAGTAAAGCTGAAGGCTCTTACTACCTTCTGACCATTAAGTAAACTTGTCTTTTAAAGTGCTACCTTGATTCTCTGGGGAAAATGTGCAGCTTCCCTCAGGCCTTCATCTAAATAACTGTGTGTAAAACCAACTGTTGTGTGACCAAATATTGTTAATATCTTCGTGTTGTAAATGTAAGCTAGTTTATTTTTAGTTCTTATCTGCTTATATATTTTATAGCATTATTTAGAATGGTTTTATAATTAATCATAATCAATAAATATGATACTCCTATAAGTTATCTCTAACTATTTTCCTATGCCAAAACAGTTAATGTCAGATGACTTGAATGCATCTCACAGGAAGTCAGCCATGCTTGGTAGTTCTGGAAACTAGTCTTTAGCCAGTTGGGTGATTATTATTCCCAATCAAATGGTGAGATATTGTTGGTATATATTGAGTTTCTGCCTGCTATTTCAGTCACCTCAGACTATAGTCCTCCCCTTGCAACCTTTGACTTGGAAACTTTGGATATAACACCTCATACCAGTACTGCTGTTTCAGCAAAAATGAAAAAACAAGGTGTCACAGGTACGTTCTTATATCTCCCTATGAGCTGCATTGAATTGACCTAAGAGGTTATATGCATCAAGGCATCAGTAATTGAAGAGATTATGTACCCTTTCTATGGTATGGTTGTAAATAAACTATATTTTGGCCCTGGCCTTGGGCTTAGTTGGGTTGGAGCATTGTCCTGTGCACTGAAAGGTTACCAGTTTGATTCCCTGTCAGGGCAAATGCCTAGGTTGTGGGTTCCCTGGTTGGGCGCATATGGAAAGTAAACAATCAATGTTTCTCTCTTTCTCTTTCTCCTTTTCTTGCTCCCTAAAAATCAATGGAAACATTGATTAAAATGAACATTTTAAATTAAAAATAAATAAATGAACTATAATTTAAGGTTATAAAATTACCTCCTCTGTCTCTAGCATTTAGCAGATCGTTTAGCAAACGTGATGATTAATTCCTTGAGTCACTTTTCTCTTTTTCACACATAAGGAGGAAGGAAACAAAAAGCAGGTGGCAACAAAGCATCCTCTCATGACGTGCTTTCAAAGGAGGATGGCTCTGAATGTGACCCTACACCATCCAATAGAGGCCAGCTGGGAAAGGTATGAGATGATGCATATCCATGCAGGTGTGTGACACTCCCTGAGGTTAATAGAGGGCCAGCTTTATTCTATTGTTGTCTGCATTTTACAAAGCGAAAAAATTAGGGAAAGAAGAAGCAAACAGACTTTTGTAGGCCTTACAGTGTCCCTGTCAGTAGCAGAGATCGTGTTAGACTCCAATTTCTTATCACTACCACAGTTTTTCTAATTATTTTCTTTAATGTTTTACTCTCTTTTTTGCAACCTGTCAGTACTTAGAATTTTCTCTTGGAGTAATTATCAAGTTCTGTCTTCAGATGTAGTTGTAGATATACAACTTTTAGTCTCTTTCCCCTTCCAATCCCAAATTATCAAGTTATTGATGAATTGAGAGAACATGAAATGCTTTGTACAGTTTCTGATACTTAATAAAAGCATTGGCCTTTCCCCAAAACTCTATACCACTCACAAAGTAGGTTTTACATGTTTGTGTTTTTGCCTGAACCACATGGATCCTGATTACTTCTGTTTTTTAACTACTATTTATTGTTTATTATGTATAACTCATCTACTCCTCCTAAAAACCCAAGCTTAGTATTCATATTCATATTTAATAACTGACAAAAATAAGACCCAGACAGGATAAGTGACTTGCCCAAGGTCACGCATTTAATAAGTGCTTGATCAAGGACTCAAAACCCAATCTTTTTTTTTTAATTAATTTATTTTCCAGTTACTGTTGACATATTATATTAGTTTCAGGTGTACAGAATAATAGACATTTATATACCTTATATAAATGGGTACTGATAAATCCAGTACCCATTTGACACTATGCATAGTTATTAGAATATTATTGGCTATATTCCTATGCTGTATTTACATCCCATGACTATTTTTATAACTGGTAGTTTGTACTTAATTTCTTTGACTTTTTTCACCCATCTCACCAATCCCTACCCAGCCATATGGCCACCATCAATTCAAGAAGACAAATCTTTTTTGGCCCCTAAGCTTATAATTTTCTGTACCTCACCACAATGCCTTGACTTGTCTAATAGTTCATCTCTAAGTAGAAACCAACCAAGAACTTCAATGTGTGACCTATACCCCGATATTAAATTAGGTGCCCTGCCTCAGGGATTTTTTAGGGACTTTGAAGAAAGAAATTTGGTCATGTGATGAAATTGTAACTTTCTGTGTAAGGTGAATGCATAATTGTACTTCAAAATCTTCATGAAAAATTATGCTAAATAACCCTGGCTGGTGTGGCTTAATGGATTTGTGAACCAGAGGGTCACCAGTTTGATTCTCAGTCATGGTACATGCCTGGGTTGTGGACCAGGTCCCCAGTGGAGGTCGCATGAGTAGCAACCGCACATTGATGTTTCTGTCCCTCTCTTTCTTCACCCCCTTTCTGTCTAAAAATAAATAAAATCTTTTTAAAAATTAGGCTAAATAGAATCCTTATTCTGTTGGTTGCTGCTACTTTCTCCCTAGGAGTTGAAAGGAAAAGAAGAAAAGACATTGTCACTACAGAATTACCATTTTTTATTCCGAGAGCTGGACATGGAGGTCTTCTCTATTCTGCATTGTGGTCTTGTGACCAAATTCATCTTAGATACTGAAATGCACACTGAAGTAAGTGACAGCAGTAAGATCCCAGAACTTAATCTTTCAGAAAGTGCCTCAGGTCTATTCTTATTTCAAAAAGAACAACGACATTGAGAGAAGTTGGACTCTGGCTCCTAAAGCCTTTATTTGTGAAAGTAATGGTGAATAAAAACAAACCTAAATTAAACATGAAGATAAAAAAAGAAAGTAGTGATAAATAGCTGTCTGTCATGTTGATGTTTATAATCTATGTTTTTTATAGTGTGTTAGACATTATAAAAGATCGTGGTAATGAGGTGATCCTTATTTTAGTTATTAACAATAAGCTGTTTAGATTACTTTTGTAGAGCAGCTCTGTTCTAGCTTGTAGAAGTCCATGCTATTTTTACTTTTTCATGGCATTTAGTCAGCATCTATGAGATGCTTATCAAGACTTTTGTGTTTGCCAGTAATCTAGACATTGGCACTTCAGTAGTACATAAAGCATGATGCTTGCCTTCAAATAGTTCATAATCTAATAAAGGAAGTGGACATAAGTAGCAGTGTGTGCTGTGTTGATGGTCTGAACCAAGTACTAATGACACTGAGGAAAGAATGGTATTTATGAGGTTAGAAGAAGAGGACATTTTCACAGAAAAGCTAACTTTTGATATGGGATTTCACCAGAGAGTAGAGGTTCGCCAGGTTAAAAAGTCGAGAAATACCATGGATTTTTACCATAGATTTTTAATAAAAATGTAAGCTCCTTCAGAATAGAGACAGTTTTGTTGTTGTTTTTGATCTTCCTATATCAGCTTGTACCTGGAGATTCACCATAAATGTATACTGAGTGAACAGTTCGAAGTAATACTATATTTGACCCATTCTGTGTCTGGTAGTGTAATACACTTATAGAGATCCTGTCCAGCAAAACATTAGGGGAAAGAAAATATGAAAGGATTATTTAATGAACAAAGAAAAGTGAAATTCCCTCGAATTGGTAATTTTTTATTTCAGAGTACTTAGGAAATGTAACTTAGATCCACAGCTGGAAGGATACACAGAGACATTTATTTCTAGAGAAAAAAATATGTCTTCTAAAACTACTGCCTATGTAAATTTTGTTTTAATAATTTGAAATTTTGTTTTACTTTATAAATGCTTGACTTTTGGTGACATAACACAATAGCCATTTATTTATATAAGATGGGGGAAGTTTTCCCCTTTCTTAGTCATAGTATGATTTTTCACCCATTGGGAAGACTAAATATAAAATGTGCTTCCCCAAAATAGATGGCTAGGACATGCTTGGAATTATTCTTTTCTTATTCCTTGTGACAGGCCACAGAAGTTGTACAACTTCAGCCCCCTGAGCTACTTTTCTTGCTGGAAGATCTCTCCCATAAGGTAGAGAATGTGCTGACACCTTCTGTTGCCAAGAGAGTTCCCTTCTTAAAGGTTAGTATAGGCAGAAGCACAGACATTGGCCTTAACGGGTTTGAGAACAAGGAGATTTTATTAGTGAATAAGTTGGCACTTTCTGTGGCATTGTCTTTGGGTCACTGGGTAACATGGGGGCAGGCTCATTGCCAGATCATATTCACCTTGCTTTAGAAAGCAACTGTAAAACAGAAAACAATAAACCCACCCAAAACAGGAAATGTATTTCTAAATACCCCAAGTGTTCCTGAATCCTATTCTATGCTTGGGTTTTGGTTTTAACAGCCTCCCAAACTAAGCCTGTGCTCAAGCTTCAGTGTAATGGTTAATCATCTAGAGGCAGCCAGAACCTTCAACGCATATATAATGTACAAATGTTCCATAGTATTTGGTAAAGCGGTTAGATGATGCACGTAACAAAATGTGAAAATTTTAGCCCTGGCCAGGTGTGTTGGTTGGTTGGAGCATTGTCACATGCACCAAAAGGTTGCAGGTTTGATTCCCTGTTGGGGCACATACAGGAAGCAAGCAGTCGATGTTTCTTTTTCACATCAATGTTTCTCTCTCTCTAAAATCAATAAAAATATATCATTGGGTGAGGGTTTTTTTTTTAGTGAAAATTTTAGGTATAAACATTTAAACATTAACCCATTTGGTTACTTGATGTGTTACTCTAGTTTCTTTCTTGTTTTTACTCTTTATTTGCTCTATATTCTTACCCACCTAAATGACTTCTTTTTCTGTATGAGCTTTATTTCATTAGTAATTGTGGATCTATACTTCTCCGATACTGGTCATACTCTACAAAAGCCATTGTCTTCGTTATTTGATGAAGGGGCAAGATCCCTCTGTCAGAATAGAGTCTTAGGCAAGCAGTTAATTTGTTTATCCACCCCTACCTGGTGACGTAGGTTTAACTAAACTCCTTAATACACTTTTAATTTCAGAGAAACTATACAACTATTCCTTCCCCAGTAACTCTGAATTTATTGTAGAGTAAAGGAAGCCAGAATATTGGATTGTCACATCTCCAGCAGAGATCTGGCCAAGAAATTGCTCATTGTATTGTTCAGTTGCTGACCCCAATGTGTAACCATCTGGAGAACATTCACAACTATTTTCAGGTCAGAAGCCTATCTTATTATTATAGAGACTTAGAAATCATTAAGTTAACAAGACTCTTCATTTTTGGCTAAGAAATATTGAAGGAAAATGAAGGCAATTGCTGAAGCAACTTGTTCTAACAGCATTTTCTCCTTTCAGTGCTTAGCTACTGAGAATCACAGTGTAGTTGATGGACCAGGAATTCAAGTTCAAGAGTATCAAATAATGTCTTCCTGCTATCAGAGGCTACTACAGATTTTTCATGGGCTTTTTGCTTGGTGAGTATGTGGAAGGTACATTAGGGAGAAATGATCCAGTAGTAGTTGCTTTTTCTTGATAGTCACCAAGGAACTGAAGTATAGAAAAGAAGGAAAAGGCTCCAAAAGCCTTATGTAAATATGGTGCTTATTTTGGGAGTGTATTTGTCTGCATCATTTCATTTGATCTTGCACCCTCTTTGTCTTAGGGAGTTGCTATTAACTCATTTGAAAATTAGATTACTTGCTGTTAGCTAGCTTGTAACAAATCTGGCCATCTCATTCTCAGCTAAGTTTGCTGGAGCAAGCTTTTTGTAGTGACATTGGAGAGATTGTTACTTAAGAAGTTGTAACTAAACAAGTTACGGAAAAAATCCAGATTATGTGGTAAAAAAAACAGCACATTTGGAGCTGGGGTATTTCTGGGTGCCTTCATGGAAGCAATGGAAGGTCAGCAGGACCTTGAAAGGTAGATCGCCTTTCGGGAGGTAAAGGAAGGGGCTAGAAGGCACAGCATAGATGAAAGTAGAAATAAGGGAAATGTGTTCCTTAAATGTTTTTATTCCTCAGGGCTGGGGCCCTGGCCCCTCTGTTCTCATAAGTTTCTTGGTTAGTGTCACCCAAGCTTAAATTTGTGCTAAAACTTGTCTTCTAAGCTACAGACATTTATATCCAACTGCCTGTGCAACACCCTCTTGGATGTGTTGTTGACATCTCAGCCTCATCACATGCAAAACAAAGCGTATCATCCTCGCCACTTCCTCAGTTTTGCCTGGCTAGGGAAATGGCACCACCAGCTCTCTGGGCCAGAAACCAGGAGTTATTCTTTGACCCTTCCTTTATTATCTGCCTTTTTTTTCTCTCTCCCACATCTGAAGACAAAATCCTGTTGATTTTACATTCTAAATAGCATCTAAAGAGCCATCTTATTCTTCACTCTTTTCAGACTCCTATCATCTCTCACCAGTCTAGATTAGTTTCACAGCTGGTCTGTCTGCCTCCAGTTGCCCTCCCTTGGTCCATTCCTTATACTTCAGTCAGAGTGATCTTCCCAACACAAACCGTCTAATCCTATCCCTACTGTGGTTTCTGATTGCCCTTAAATTATTTGTTTAGTTCAAACTCTTTTACCTAGCTTCTAAGACCTTTTATTACCTGAGTCTTGCTATTCCACTCATTATCTTATACTCTGCTCTCTAGCTCTACGGAATTAATTTCGGCACCCTATGTAGTTTTCACCTGGAAGGATTCACTCACACTCATCCTTCTACCAGGATCCCCACCCTCCTTGAACTCCAGTCTTTTCTAACTCATCCTTGAAATCTGGATTTAAACTTTCTTAGGGGCATCTTCTCTGACCCTGAAGCCAGGTAAGCCTCCTTCCTACCTCTTCAGCCTCCAGCTGTCTTGTATTACTCTGGTATTCTTTTATGATAAAACTTATTACACATTATTATAATTATTCATTTGTCTTCCTTCCTAGAGTCTGAGTTCTCTAAGGGTCAAGACCAGTTATTGTTGTATCTTCAGCTTTTAAGAACAGTGCCTGACTAGATTTGTATAGATGCTTCATCAGGGAGATATATGTATGGCAAATAAACACCTGTAGAAATGTTTGATAGTATTAGTTATTTAGGAAATGCAAGTTAAAAATCACTGCATGGCTAAATTAAAAAGATTTACCCTGCCAAATTTTGACAAAGATGTGGAGCAACCGGAACTCTCACAGGCTGCTAGTGAGACTATAAAATGATACAGCTACTTATAAAGACTTTTTTAGTTTCTTAAGAAGTTAGACACCTACCATATAATCCAACCATCCCACTTCTAGGTATTTACTCAAAAGATATAAAAGCATATGTTTACAGAGTGTCTTGAGCCTGAATGTTTACAGCAACTTTATTTGTGATGATAGCCCCAGACTGGAAACAACTCCATTCTTTGTTCATCAAATGGTGAATGAATAAATAAATTGTGGTATGTCCATATGGTGGAGTACTTCGTGCAACAACATGGGTAAAAAAAGAATTATCTTGAATAAAAAGCAAGCCCATGAGAGTATATAGTATTTGATCCCGTGTATATGAAATTCTAGAAAAAGCATATAGTCTTGTAGTGACAGAAAACAGATCAATGGTTGCCTAGCATTGGGCAGGAGGATAGGGGGATAGATTACAAAGGAATATAAAGAAATGTTTGGCTGTAATGGATATGTTCATTATTTTCATTGTGGTTATGGGTTCATGGGGTTATATGTAAGTCAACTAATCAAATTCCACATTTTAAATACATTCAGTTTATTGTATTTCAATTTTACCTCCATAAAGCTGTCCAAAAAACAAAAGAATAGAACCTGATGCATATCCAGAATAAACTTGTAGAAAGGAAGAAAGACTACCACTGGTGACGTGGATAGTTCTAGAGGAGCAGATCTGGGGGGTCAGATTGTGCTGGGCCGTGAAGGTTAAGCAGAAGAATTTGAGTGTTGTCCGGGGAAGCAATTTTGAAGTTTCATGACCACACCATGATATAATGAAAGCAGTATTTTAGGAAATCCTCTTGATAGCAGTGTGCAGGGAGATTGGAAAGGAATGCAAAAAGACCAGTCTGTGCATGTGAAGATAAAGGCCTGATCTGAAGTGGTGGCTTGGCTTGGAAAGGCTGAGGCTGGAGGAAAGATAATCTGAAGATAGAATAATTAAGACTTAACTAATTTAGAAGAAGGAACAAGTTCTTTATTGAATACCTACTGTGGATTAGACATTGATGTAGCAATTTGACTAAATTATTTCTGTTTTTGCAGGGGGGTGGGGCTGCAGACAGACCTATCTCTAGAATGTAGGGAATGAAGAGAGAACTTTCCCTTGAAACTAAACCTAGGTGGGCTGTTAGATCTTTAAGGAAAGACATTCAACAGCCTGATACTCAGAGCTGTGACTAGATTTGGCACTTGAGTACTTTCAATACTTTAGTTGTGCTTTTTCTTTTATTGACTTACTGATGGCACAAACTGGAGGCTAAGATCCTCAAATGTTGTCCAAGCAATCTTCCTGAAACTAAGCTAAACCATACCTTGATTTTTCCTTAGGAGTGGAATTTCTCAACCTCAAAATCAGAATTTACTATACTCAGCCCTCGAGGTCCTTACAAACCGACTGAAGCCAAGAGAGCCTGACCAGTCCTTGGAGGAACTGCTTAGGTGGGTCCGACTATATATATCCCAGAGAGTTTCTCAAGAAACTTCTAGGAATAAGACTTCTTGGAAATAACTTGGGTATCTCTTGGTAGTTATGAGGGAAGTTGATTTTTTAGCTACTTTTCCTGTTATATGAGCTTTCTCTCTTCTGTACTCAGATAAATCCTGAAGCATTAGAAACCATTAAACAAATCATTCTGAGTCTTCACACATCTTTCATTATGTAAAGTTTGCCTTTTCAGGTAACGATGGTAATGGTACTGACCACCTGCAGTCAACTCTTGATTATCTGGAGCCCTACTCTGTCTCTGAGTAGGGTTGGGTAATTAGGTAGCAGCTGGTTATCACTGATTGCTCACCTGCATCCTTCTCCCAGTCTTAGCAAAAAGGGAACCAAGGTTGAGGGCTAGGCAGTGGAGGAGGGAGCTGAAGAGATCTAAGGGGCATGGCTCCCAGCCTTCTCTCCCAGCTTCACCTGCCCTGATAGTCTACCAGAGTGTCCAACCTTTTGGCATCTCTGTGCCATGCTGGAAGAAGAGTTGTCTTGGGCCACACATTAAATACAGTGTGATATATTATCACAAAAAAAATCTCACAATGTTTTAAGTAAATTTATGTTTTGTGTTGGGCCACATTCATAGCCATCCTGGGTTGCATGCGGTCCACAAGCCACAGGTTGGACACCCCTGGCTAGGCTATCACTGGGTCTGCAGTCAATGCTTGTCATCTCTACCTTTAAGGCAGGACTCTCTTTCCTTTTCTCTTTTTCTTTGTTTCTTTTATTTTTAATTTTTTTTTTTGAGAGGTAGAAGAGGGGAGGGAGAAAGAGAGAGAGAGAAACATCAATGGATTGCTTCTCACACAACCCCAGCCAGGGACCCAGCCCACAACCCAGGCATGTGCCCTGACTGGGAATCAAACTGATGACCCTTTAGTTCACAGGCCAGCACTCAATGCACTGAGTCACACCAGCCAGGGTGCTCTTTTATTTTCAATACAGTACTTTTAAATTTGTTTTACCTCCTTCCCACCCACCAATCAATAGGAGTTGACTGTAGTTTAATTTCAATTACAGTTTTTGATTAATGTGACTTCCATCTCCCATTACTTCAGTGTCTTGAAAGCAACTGCAAAGGGCCAAATGTAATTTCAACTCCTTAACAGTTACAAAGTAGTTACATTTATACAGTCTTAAAATTATTTTGGCCCTTTGAAGGCAACCATGAGGCTAATTTGGCCCCCAATGAAAATGAGTTTGACACCCCTGGTATATGGTATATTTACCCAAAGCCCTGCTTTAGCTCTGACCTGTGTGGTTTGGTTGGGTGTCATTCTGCAGAATGTAAAGTTGCTAATTCGATTTCCAGCCAGGGCACATGCCTGCGTTGTGAGCCTGGTTTCCTGCTGGGGCAAGTGCAAGAGGCAGTCGATTGATGTTTCTCTCCCTCTCTTTCTCCCTTTCTTTCTCCCTCTCTTCCCCTCTTTCTAAGAATAAGTAAAAACTTTAAAAAATACATAAAAGGAAAATTTTCTTAAAAAAATAAAAGCTTTGCTTTATAATTTCCTTTCATCTTGTCCCTATGAACTCAGAATTTAAACATTTTTTTAATGTGCTGCTTAAGGCCTTAAAGAGCAAATCATTAATCCAGGGCTGCACATACAAGCCTGGTCTAGACTCGCACTTGGGAATCTTGGCATACATGACCCCTTCAAGGCCAGCATTCCACCCACTGGACTGTGTACTGCCCTGGCTTTCTCCATACAAAACTAATAGTTCTCAGTCAAGTTCTTGAAAGAAGGTTGCTACTAAAGCACCTGAAAATGAGGGCTCTGTTTAACCATCAGACACTTAAGTGGACTTGGACAACTCATGGATTTAGGTAACACTTGTGGTGCTGTTGTTTTCTTGTCTCCTTACAGCCAAAGCTTCCAATACTTGCAGAATTTCCATCACAGCATTCCCAGTTTCCAGTCTGCTCTTTATCTCATCAGACTTTTGATGGTCATTTTGGAGAAGTCTACAGCTCCTACTCAGAACAGAGGAAAAATTGGTGATGGACCCAGATCCAATTTTTTTTTTCATAATAAGATTAATAGCTCAAGCTTGTAAACTTGGGATTTCCTAGGACCTTGTATGTTTTACATGTAAATCCCCTCATAACTGTGGATGTGCCCTCTTGCTATACAAGAAGGACATTTCCCCAGAAAGAGCTATGACTGATCTCTGGTGACATTGCTTAGTCTGAATATGATTAGTTCAGTTGGCTAGAAAATTTTGTTTGGCCTCCATTTATTCCTGTCCTTCCATTATTTTATTTTATTTAATTACAAGAGCCATTTGACAAAAAGGAACATAAACCATGTGGTTAATAAAATGGGTGAAAGGGAGAAATCAGGATTAAGTGTAAAGAATGGCCTGGCTCCATCATTTTTTCTTTTAACTACCTTTTATCATAGCTTTTGGAATGCAGCTCATTGATTATGCATACTAATTGGCACCACAGAAAGCCAGAAGAAAATGCAAAACAGTCCTTTGTTATTCCTTATTGGTTAAAGGGGGAGATTTTGATTTAAATCTCTGAGGTGGCTACTGCTTATTGGCCTGCCCAGGAGGAACAAGATTGGCTTTCTCCCTGCTGAGTAGCATTCTCTTTCTGTGTATGTGTATCAAGATGGGGTGAGAGGGTAGGACATGTTGGGTCTTAGATGATTTTTCTGATAGAAGGGCCAGTGGAACAGGAACCTATGGCAGCTTTTTTCGAATTGTCTTTTAGACCAGAAGCTTTTTAGTAAGTAGAAAAGAATCATTCTTTTGATTACTAATCATCTACAAAAGCCTGAAAAACAGAGTGAGGTCTGTTTTCCACACATGAGAGAACTTTGTCTTGTTTCTCCAACAGCTTCCCTGGCCAAACATTTCCTCTGTCGGGTGTGGCCAAGTGGGGAGAAAGAAAAGAGCAGCATCCCTAATGACCAGCTCCACGCTTTGCTGAGGTAAGGTGCCTCCTTTCTCTCCATGAGCCCAATAGTCTCCTATTTTGCCACTGTTGGTATCCCTCATCTGGTTAAAGACAGAAATTACCTTGGTTAGGGAGAACTGGAAGCAATGAAATAGGTTGAAATGAATAAAATTTAGAAAAGGTAGATCATAAGATCCTCTAGTTCTGTTTTCCAGTCAGCTAGTTTCTTATTGAATCAAAGAGGAAGAGAAGTCTACAGTTGTATCCTGCCTTGTTAAGCAGCAAATCAGATATTTATTTATTGCCTACAATATCCAAGACACATTCATCACTTCTAAGGTGTCTAAATGCATTTCTAATTCAGACATGTTCTTACTTCCTGTCATACAACTGGAATATTTTTTTAAATTTTTTAAAAAGATTTTGTTTGTATGTTTGTTTTTAGACAGAACGGAGGGGAGGGAGAAGAGAGGGAGAGAAACATCAATGTGTGGTTACCTCTTGCACGCCCCCAACCTGGGACCTGGCCCACAACCCAGGCATGTGCCCTGAGTAGGAATTGAATCAGCAAACCTTTGGTTCACAGACCAGTGCTCAATCCACTGAGCTGCCCCAGCCAGGGCTATTTGAAAAATTTTTAGTGTCAGTAGTTGTAGAGCTTAATACCTGGTACTATCTCTAGAAAGAAGTCTTGGTTTAGGAATTCTATAATGTGTTCATATTCCTATGGCTCTCAATGCAGCATCTACCTGGAGCACACAGACAGTGTTCTGAAGGCCATAGAGGAGATTGCCGGTGTTGGTGTCCCAGAACTGATCAACTCTTCTAAAGATGCATCTTCTTCCACATTCCCTACACTGACCAGGTAAGGGAGTCTCTCCTCTGCTTCTTTCCCTAAGTTAGATTTACACCATCCAATATATGTAGTTTCCAAGTAACTACCTTATTCTTCATCTGATTCTGATACAGATGGTAAATAACAGTCACTTATTTTACACATGGAATGTCTACTATGCATTCTTTCCAAGTGGCTCTCAGCCAGACTATGTGAAAGGACCTTATTGAGGAATGAATTTTTAGTCTTTACAATCTTAAAAGGCAATGAATCTTTAGTCACTAAACTTCTATCAGTACTTACAAAATACGAGATTATTTTAACCACCTTTAAAAGGATGGAGTGATTTTGGTATCTAATCATGTAAGTCTCAGTGGGTTTTGTGTCTCAGTAATATTAATGGCTACTTTACATTCCTGTAGTATTTACAGTTTATAAAGTACTTAAACATTCTGTATCTCACTTGATCCTTCCGAGGATTCTGTGAGGTATAGATATTTTAACCCTATTTTACTGATGAGGAAAATGAGGATTAGAGGAGGAACTTGCTCAAACTTATACAAGCAATAAAGTAAATATGGAAGTAGGAACCTGAAGTCGGATCTTCTCACCATTACTTCACTGCTATTTCTACACCACCACCCTGGCTCCCTTTATACAATTAATTCCATTGTTTCACAGGCCATCTTCTTGGACTCATTTCTAAATTCTTATCACTCCCTCATCCTCTTACAGTGTACCCTAATGAAAGGACATTCAGAGAGGTGGAGAAGGAAATGACTTTTTGTTCCTTGGCTTTTTTTCCCAGGAAGTTCTTTCTAACCAGTGCATTATTGTGTGGGCGTGCATGCCTTTCCCCTCTTCTAGGCATACCTTTGTCATTTTCTTCCGTGTGATGATGGCTGAACTACACAAGACGGTTAAAGGTCTTCAGGCTGGTACAGCAGCAGACTCTCAGCAGGTGAGTCAAATACTCCCACCCCAAGAAATAGACTTTGGGTTACCGGAAATCCTCAATATTGTTGATAGGTTCTTGAAAACTGCACCCTTCAGCAAAATTTTTTGTAACTAAACCAATTTTACCATAGGCTAATTTATATAAACAAGAGTTAGTTTCTACATCATATTCCCAGTCACAGAAGCATTAACAAACTTCTAAATAAAGACCCAAAACAGTCCCTGGACAAGTAACTTAGTTGGTTATAATGTCGTCCCAATACACCAAGGTTGCAGGTTCATTCCCCAGTCAGGGCACGTAAAATAATCAACCACTGAATGCATAAATTGGTGGAACAATAAATTGTTGTTTCTCTCCCTCTAAAATAATCAATTAAAAAAAAGATTCTCTTAAAAAAAAAAAAGATCCAAAACACTTCTAATATTGAACATTTTGAACATTGAAATAAATGTGAGTTATATGTATATTTAAGAAAGATTATATACTTCAACAACAACAACAACAATAATAATGGGTTATAAAAGCAAGTAAGATAATTATTTTCCAGCCCACTCATACAAGTTCAGAGTCAGAATAGCCAGACCCAATCTTGGCAGCTCAGGACTCGAGAACCTATTCTGAACAGGATGCTTTTCCATTGCAGGGCCCCTCACACACACACACACACACACACACACACACACACAGCCACAACCACAACCTCACTCAGACTGGAACATTAGATACACCATTTAAGCTAATGTGCACATCTTTGGGATATGGGAGGAAACTGGTGTACCTGGAAAAACCTAGTTAGACATAGGAAAAACATGCAAACTCCACACAGAAAGTGGCCCCAGCTGTGAATTGATTTTTTTCCCTCATTCTTACAACAAAATGACATTGAACAGCCCTGGCTGGTGTGGCTCAGTGGACTGAGTGCCGGCCTGTGAACCAAAGGGTCACCAGTTCAATTTCCAGTCAGGGCACATGCCTGGGTTGCAGCCAGGTTCCCCAGTAGGGGGTGTACGAGAGGCAACCATACATTGATGCTTCTCTCTCTCTCTTTCTCCCTCTCTTCCCCTCTGTCTAATAATAGATTAATACTTTTTTAAAAAATGACATTGAACAAAATGTCTTTATTCAAGGATCTAGTGTGCTTCCTTGGGTCCAGGGTTTCTCCTAAGCTAGTTCATTTGATTTACTTAGATCCAGGATTCTTTTCGCCTGGCTTAATTTCCTTTCCTTCTAGTTGTAGGTAAGAATTGGGTTCTGTTTTCTCTGGTTACTGTGCAGGGAAAAGCTTGGACTATTCCATAGGCCCTAGCTCTAGAAAAAAATGTCTTTAGTTGCAGCTTCATGTACCCGGCACTGTGCTGCTTGTAAGCTGCCATGAGGTGAGCAAGCCTATTTGCAATGCAGTGGTCCTGGGCCTTGGTAGCCTGCTAACCAGAACTAAGCTAGAACTGCTAACAGCATAGGCTACCACAAGAAATCAGAGAAGCCACAGGGAACTAATGGCCAATAGGTGTATTTCAGAGGCTTTCTTCTACCTGGAAATTACCGGAAAGGAGTCAGCTTATTAGAAAGTCTTTATAAGGTACCCCAATATTATTATATATACACAGGCCTTAGAACCATCTTGGGGATGCACTAGTTGCCACATCTTTTTAAGAGGATAGTTGGCTTAAACCTCTGAATAGTTGTATAATTCAAGAACCATGTACTAGTAGTAGTACAGGTAGAGACATATTTGATTGTGATTCAGAGATGCTTGTATATTTGGCTGTCTCAGATTCATGAAGAGAAGCTCTTCTACTGGAACATGGCTGTTCGAGACTTCAGTATCCTCATCAACCTGATAAAGGTGAGTATGGAGATTCCTTGACTCATCTCACTGGTTGCAGAAACCAGCAAGGGTCCTGGTTTCCAACATGGACTCTCCCTGCTCCTCTCCCCACCCTTCCTTGGGGACCTGCTCTCTGTCTTCTTCCCTTGTGCCCCTACCCATCCTGGATAACCCCTCTCTCCCAGGCAGTGTCTTTTTCCTTCTCTCCATTCCTCCTTATCATCTGTGCCACAATACATACTCTTTAATGGATCCTTCCACGTGTCATTCCCCACTCTGTCACCTAACCTTGGGTCCTCTGATCTGCCACATACCCTACTGTCTCTCTTCCAACCATGAATGCCTTCTTTATCTCAATACATGCTGCTCTCACCCACTCCGTGATTTTGCTCAGGCTATTCTCCCAGCTTAGAATGTCGTATTCTCCTTTCCACCTCTTATCCACTCTTCCTTAAGGCTTCAGATCAAGGTTTTGGATGACTACAATGCCCTCTTCTTAGCATTCCCCAGCTGGAATCCATTTCTTGTTCCCTTTTTCCTCCCCTCATCCTTTTCTTGAACTTTGATTGTGGTAATTGCTCTATTCTACTTTGTGATTAATTTAACATTAACAGGCCTTCCTCATTTTAGAATAGAACACTCAGAGCTGTGCTTTGCACAATGAGAAAGAGGCTGGGTGCTCAATGGAGCAGACCTCAGATTTGATTTCTTGCCTTTCATCTCTCCAGGTGTTTGATAGTCGTCCTGTTTTGCACGTGTGTTTAAAGGTGAGAGACTGAGTGGTCCCTCTTTGATATTTATCCTTCCTGTGGGTCTCTCTAGAGAGCGCCTCAGCTGGGAAGGATTGCTAAATACTTTGCTCACAAGCCAGAGCCTCCAGAATCTGTGCTAACAGATGGCACTTTAGAAAAAACAGTGGATATATTTTCTTATACTAGTTGGATAACTAGAGAAATGAATTTTCCGGTGAATTTGAAAACTTTTGTTCTAGTCTTAGAAATACAAGGAGTGGCTTCGAGTCAGCTAGCTTCAGGAACAATAGTCACTCTCTGCCATTCCTTCCCAGGCAACAAGGGAGAAGGAGGAGTACATGATTCCTCTTTTTAACACCCATGGGTGGCTTCATGAATGTGAGAGCTGATATCCTAACTGCTGAACTCTTCTGCATGTGAATAGCCCCAGGTAGCCCTAGATTTGATGGTATACCCAATGGGTTAAAAGCCAGTGACTGTTATGAGGAGAATGCTTCTTCCCCATTCCTGAATGTTCCTTCCAAGTGGATGTCACCCCATTCTTATTCCTGGCCTCTCCCTTTTTATTCACCCTGATGCCAGTGGAAAATGGGTGAGTAGGGGGAGTGATTTATCTGATTGTTAAATTTGGCAGTTAGGCATGTGCTTTCTCAGCTCTACCCAATTTTGTCTTCTTGGGAGCAAGTTGTTCTCAAGGAGCTGGGGTTCCCGTCTGTTCTTTTGTGCCCTCATTCTTAAGCTGAGCAAGGCCCCGCCCATTGGCTGTGTCTTGGGTAGGTAAGTCTGCCTCATTCTAGGCTTAGAAATGAGCCTTAGGAGGCCCATTTAGTTCTGCGTTAAACTACATTCTCAGAATTAATCTTTTGGATCCCTCCCAACTTATTTTTATATATCAAAACAAAATAAAACCCTGGGCTAGATGATGTTATGCTGCTTCAGGCAGGGGCCTTTCAGGTGAAAGACCTCAGCTAAAGGTCATCACCAGTGTTCTTTTATCTTCTTCAGTACGGACGTCTCTTTGTGGAAGTATTCCTGAAGCAGTGTATGCCACTCCTAGACTTCAGTTTTAGAAAACACCGGGTAAGAACTGAAAACAGAGAGCAAAATCTTGCTCTGTATGGTTTTTTCAAAAGATACATCCATGGTAACTCCTGGGAAGGGCATGATAGCAGTCCCCTTGCCCAGGTTCTGGGCCACAATTCTACTCAGATACCTTTGATTCACCCCAGCTTTCAGCAGAGTTGCCCATTTAGACTGCCAAATATTGCAAAGAAGGCTGAATTCAGACACACTCTGGTCAAAACCCACCTTCCTACTTCTACTCCAGATCTGAGGGTGGTTATTCTTTCTAGCTTGATTTTATTATGTTGCTGTACTCCCAGGAGCTCATATATTGTTGTTTTTGTTTGCTTATTCTTTTGTGCTTCTCTGGGTCTACTTTAAGGAATAATTTTTTTTTTAAAGAACTCATTTGTAGCCCTGACTGATGTGACTCAGTGGATTGGGTGCCATGCTGTCCCTCAAACCAAAAAGTCACTGGTTTGACTCCCAGTCAGGGCACATGCCTGGGTTGCAGGCCTGTCCTCAGTTGGGGGCATGTGAGAGGCAACTGATGGATGTTTCTTTTGCACATCGATGTTTTTCTCCCTCCCTTCCTCTCTCTCTAAAAATAAATAAAATCTTTAAAAAATAAAAAACTCACTTGTTTCATAAACTCTTTGCTGTTGTAATAGAGGTGAGGGGGGTGTTTTTGTTTTGTGTTTTGTTTTTTGTTTTTTTGTTTTTTTGTTTTTTTGCCAAGTGGGATCCAGAGCTAGGGTAGTGAAATCAGGGTAGAAACATGATTTCTTACACATATTTGGCCAGCTGAACTTTGCAAAACATTCTCACAGTATTTGGTTGGTCTCTCATAATCCAGAAAGAGAGGGGGGAGGACAGCTAGACAGTACTTCTTTTTAGGACCAAATTAAGATGGTTATTGGTGTATAGCTGGAACCCACAAGGATTATCCTCTTTTAAGCCCTTCATTGCAAGGATATCTTTCATCTAAAGTAAAATGAGAGTATTTTAAATGGCATTTATGAATTTTGTTGTTTATAGGAAGATGTCCTGAGCTTGCTGGAAACCTTCCAATTGAACACAAGGCTACTTCATCACCTGTGTGGGCATTCCAAGGTAAAAAGGACAGCAGATCACATCACCAGTGTGCTTGTTGGCTTCATCAAAAATTGTGATTGGAAGATACACAGACTTCGGTTCCTCCTTTTGTTTTTACCTGTCTAGAAGAGCCTTTATTTCTGGGACTGTATCTGTCCAAAGACAGTTTATTCAAAGTTGTGAAATCTTTAGGTGCTGGTTAAGATCAGGCAATCATCTAGAGGGTAGTTTCTGCATCTGCATTTTGACTAAAACTCCATAATCCTGTTTCCTTCTTTGATGAGAATGAGGGATATTGGTGGATGTGTTACTGCTACAAAATACATGAGGTGGGAGGATTATTATGTAAGTGATGACTCTGCTGGAGACAAGAGGTGGTTCTAAAAGCAGCTATCTTTAGCGCTTTTCAGCTGTACTACTTGTCAACATATCTGCCTCTTGTGCGAATGTTTTAGCATTGAAGGACTTTTCCACTTTTACCTAGAACCATTGTCACTTTTTGTTTGAAGGAGCACAGAACCATAGAGTTCTGTGGTCACTGGCAAACCAAGTAAGTTTTGGATCCAGCCCCTATTACTCACTTCCTCCCCTGGTTTTAACTTTAGAAGGTACTGAACAGTGGGATTTTAAGGACTCTCTTAGCTAAACAGGGCTACTCTCTGTTTCTTAATATAATTGTAATACATGTTCAAGAACATTTTGTATAAATTCATTGATAATTGGTCAGTTAGTGGTTATGTAGAGCAACCTAGAGGTATTGATGGTATAGCCTGAAGGACAGTTGCCATTCCCTTTAGAGTACTCTGCCAAACAACTGCTGTTTGATGGAACATGTCTTTGGCCTGTACTGGCAGAGTTTGTGCTCTTACACAGTGTTCGGGATGTCAGGAATGCAACAGTTTCTGTATAGGAAATGTGGAAGTATGATAAGAAAACCAGATGAGTTAGGTGCATTTGTTTCCATTCAGATTCACCAGGACATGAAACTCACCAAACATGTGCCTTTGCTCAAAAAGACCTTGGAGCTCTTAGTTTGCAGAGTGAAAGCCATGCTTATCTTCAACAATTGCAGGGAGGCTTTCTGGCTGGGCAATCTCAAAAACCGGGACTTACAGGTAAGCCTGGGGCCCTGCTAGGGATAATCACCTACTCCCTTTCTTTGTGAGAGCATTGGAAGTATGTAAGGGAGGTCACTTGAGCCCTGCCCTTTCAATAAGACTGCTTTTCTCATAAGTCTGGCCTATTTAGTTCTTTAAATTAGGATACATTGCCAATGGGCTCTGGTCACAGGCTGCGCCCCTCATACCAGCCAGCAAAGGCACTAAAAACGTGCTACATCTGTACAAAGAAAGCCTCATCATATAGAGGAGCCAGATCCATAAAACCTCTCTCCTCAGCCAGAGAGATACCTTTAAGTCCTTCTATGGATAGATTCATAATAACATTTTTGTATATGGACAAAATTTTTTTTTAAAAATTTGGGTTTTGCCCTGGCTTGTGTGGCTTAGTGGATTGAGTGCTGGTCTGCGAACCCAAAGGTCACTGGTTCGATTCCCAGTCAGGGCTTGTGCCTGGGTTGCCAACCAGGTCCCCAGTTGGGGGAATGCGAGAGATAACCAATCCTCTCTCTCACATAGATGTTTCTTTCCCTCCCTTTCTGCTTCCCTTCCCCTCTCTCTAAAAATAAATAAAGTCTTTAAAATATATTGGAGGTTTTCCTAAACCAGTCTGTCTTATTTCCTAAGTTATTCTCTGGCTAATTATAACAGATGAGCATTTATAAGTTCTTTCACTTGTCTGACTGACCAACTGAAATCTTGTGTTGCTTATAGTACTACTTTGGAGTCACAACATTTTTTAAAAGATTTTATTTTTTAATATTTTTAGAGATGGGGAAAGGAGGGAGAAAGAGAGGAAGGGAAACATTGATGGCAAGAGAAACACAGATCACATTTGATTGGTTGCTTCTTGCACACCCCTATCTGGGCACCTGGCCTGCAACCCAGGCATGTGCCCTGACCTGGAATTGAACCGGAGACCTTTTGGTTTGTTGGGCAGCACCCGTTCCACTGAGCCACACCAGTCAGGGCTGGAGTTAAGTATTTTTCAAGTAAGGTCCAAGCCCTACTTCTTATTCATGCTTACAATATCTGAGTTTTATAATCTTACATATGAAAAAATAGCATCCCAGAGGATTAACTTCCTTTCTTTGCATCAACTTTATAAGGTAGATACTATTTTTCCCATGAGAAAATTCAAGTTCAGAGAGGCCAAGTAACTTACCTAAAGTTACTCATCACTAATAGAGTGGAGCCAGGGTTTGAGTCCAGACAGTCCTGTTCCATAGTTGATGTTCTTAAATCAGTCAGTGTACTGTCCTTCAGCCTCTGCATGGCCATTTGTAGTTGGTGTGTTGGTGCTCACATACCTTAAGGTATTTGGGAAATTTTAGAACTATATTCAACATTAACTAAAAGAGTCTGCCCTTGTAAAATCTGTATATTAGAATACAAAGGTGGACTTTTTGTAAAAACTACATATTGTATCAGAGCCGCATGCATCCTAGAAACCTTGGGTAGATTATCACTTACATAGATGCTAGGTCACAGTTCGGTGCCCATGTCCGGCCATGTTTGCTTCCTTTGTATTGCCTGTAAACTGAGCATTTCTCCCCCAGAGACACCAGATGTGATCACTTTAACCCCACCATTTGTCTTGGCCCATCCACATTTAGGGTGAAGAGATTATTTCCCAGAATTCTCAGGCAAGCACAGTGGATGAGAGTGAGGACGACACATCATCTCAGGCCTTCAAAAACAAAGCAGCGGAGGTATTTCTCTATATAAGGCACCAGAGTGGGGCATTGATGTTGCATTTTCTTAATTATTCAGAGTTGATAAAGAGTGAAGTTTCCCTGCTTCTGTTTGTAATCAAAGACCTCTTATGCCTATCTCCATCCCCTCCAAAAAAGCTTCTGTGTATATATGAGTTCTGTGGGGGCCAGGAAAAAACCCACACTATCTTAAATTCACTCTCAAGTATCTCAAGTTGTGGCATGTGTTATAGAGTTGAAAATTCCCTTCCATTGTAACCTATTTTCCCTAAATTCATGTCTAAAATCATTTTAGAGGGGAAAAAAGAAGAGGTAAGAGTATCCTGGGTATTGAGAAGAATGAGTTAAACTATTTAAGTGTTTTACTGTATAAAATAGAAATGTGAATACAATTTGTGAAAGCATAGAATCAAGAGCTGCAACTACTGAGGACTAAATTAAGAGGAGGCGTCCTTACTCTTTTCTGGGCTACTACAGATACTTTTGAAACTTTAAAGAAAGGTAAAGGAAAATGTATATGCTTATAAAATTTTGGTACAATTCAGCTGAGTTATGGACACTAAGAAGCTCAGATTTAAGAACCCCTGCTGGGGAGCCTCTCCATAATGCAATTTGAGACTACTACTGAAAGATCATCTAGTAAGAAAAATTACTTTATTGCATGGTCCTCTGTTTGTATAGTATACCTCTACCTTTTACTCATAAAAAAAAAAAAACGAGGCAGATAATATCCTATTAATTTGTTACTTTTTCCTAATCAACCTCCAAGATTAGAGTTGCAGACCAAAGAGAATTTGGTGCTGGATTCCTGTTGAGATACACCAGAATATTTATTTAACAAACATTTCATTCTAGATGAAATGCCCACTGTGTTCCTATGTCATATACATATAGTACAGCATGAGGGCCATGGCTTATTTTAAAATTATGCAAGTTTGGTTGTTGCATAAATCGGTATCAAATGGCCTCCCTCCATGGTCTTGGCTTAGATGTCACACTATAAAAATGAGGGGGTCTCTGACTGATTTTTTCAAATTAATGGTTTAATACCTATTATTTGTTATAACAATGATACAGTATGGTTTTAAACCCTGTGGGAGCAGTATTGTAATTCACAGGGTCACCCACATGACCTAAACTGTTTCATTATCCTTTGCCCCCCAGCTTGGTGAAGAAGATGAAGCAAGTGATGGAGAAAAGGAGCAAGACAGTGATGAGAGTGATGATGACACTGAGTAGAGCACAGACAGACTGCTGCCCCTGCTTAACCCTGCCAGCCTCTTACCATTTTGTGTTCAGGGTTTGAAATCTGCTGTCTGCCTTTCTCACCAGCAGCATCCTGTTTTGTTCTTAAAGTGGGGGCTTTATTGAATCCACTTACTTGTGACTTTCATAGGTTGTCTAACATCATCAGAGACCCTGGCTCAGAATTCCAGTGTAGCATTACTTACCAGTTTGGGCAAACATGGCAGTGCTCCGCTGCAGAGCAGTTGTGATTCTGGGCTTTGGGAGCTAGTTTTGAATTTATTGTAGAAACTAGGTTTATACCAGTTTTACAAATAAAATGTTCTAAGTTCTGTTTCAGCTGCTTTTTTCCCCTCTTTCTAGATTTCCTTCATTAGTCAAGGATTAGATGGAATTGAATTGGGTTTTCAGCAGAGAAATAATAAAGACTAGTTCCAACATCATTTCTACCAACTGAAATCATATGTTCCTATTCTAAGGACTGTCTTTCTTTGAGATGAGAAGATCTCTGTGTTCTTTTTGGAGGAGTAATGACATTTCTAGTCAATGCCCAAAGAAAGTCAAAAAGAATATTTGGCTGCTTTAAAAATTGTTTTGGTCGTGTTGTAGATATAAAACAAAGGGGGAAAGGTACCATCAAACGTATTGATTGTGTTTATTTTGTGTATGTTTGTTTATTTTCATATTATTCTGAGGTATACCTATAATCTAGTTATAACTATGTACAAAATTACTTAGTTTATTAGAAATAGAACATTAGCAATATACTTAAGCCAAAATGGGAAGTTGTATGTTTTCTGCCAGAAAGCCTAGTTTCAGGGCTGCTGCCAAGTTATTTCTTGTCAAGCTATAAATATTGTTTAATGTTTGTTAATATTTCTATCCATTTTTGTAATCTCCAGAGGTATTAGGATGTTGGCTGGTAAGTTTTTGTTGTTTTGGTTGGGGGGAGGGTTGTTTTTGTTTTTAAAATTAATCCTTGCCCTAGCCGGTGTGGTTCAGTTGGTTGGAACATTGTCCCGTAACTCAAATGTCAGGGGTTCAATTCCTGGTCAGGGCACATGCCTGGGTTATGGGTTCAGTACCTGGTGTGGTCATTTAAGATGCCCTGTCCAGGCACCTACGGGAGGCAACCAGTCAATGCCTCTCTCTTGCATCAATGTTTCTCTTTCTCCCTCTCTCCTTTCTTCTCTAAAAAGCAATGGAAAAGCCCTGGCTGGTGTGGCTCAGTGAATTGAGTGCTAGCCTGCTAACCAAAGGGTCACTGGCTCAATTCCTAGTCAGGGCACATGCCTGGGTTGTGATCCAGGTCCCCAGTAGGATGTGCGCAAGAGGCATCCACACAGTGATGTTTCTCTCCCTCTCTTTCTCCCTCCTTTACCCTCTCTAAAAATAAATAAGGTGTTTTTTTTTAAGCAATGGAAAAAACAAATCCTTGACTCACATATAAATTTTTGACCCCTTCATCCTCAGGTATATAGAAATCAGCATCTCCTTCCTTGATACCCCTTTGTGTCTCCAGTTCATTGTGGTTTCAGGTGTTTAAGTGAGTTCACACTAGGCTTGTTTGTATGGTTTGTTTAATGGTTCTTTATCACATGTACATGTCAATGCTAATTTGACTCTCTTTTAAATGGTTGTTCAACATTATAATGGACATTGTTCTCCCTTGCCCTGTCACTGGCCCTTTTTTATAGGGGAAGGCAGGAAAGGGGCTCCTGAATTATCACTGCTTGGTAGAAGAGCAAGATGTCTGGGGCAATGTCAGTTTCCTCTTCATGGACAGGTGTCTGCAAGCTTCATACGCATAGCAAAGGACATGATGTGAGGAACAGGAATCAGATGAGGACCCTTTACTTGGAGTGTTGCAAGGCAAAGGTACACTTCTTGTACGTTGCATACAGCAAGAGGATAGAGCGCAGCATCTGTTTGCACATGGTCACTGTCATCTGAATCTGAGGTTCCTTAAGTCCAGTGGGCCACTGGTGCTCCCGGCTGATGATTTTGCAAAAGGCTGACTTGTCTGAAACTCTGAAGGTCCCAGTCCACTTTGGTGGCTGAGCTGTGATGACCCTGCCAAAGACCGAATCCACTCCACTGAGGCGGACAGGCTGGGGCTTCCTGACGAGCCCTTTCTTGTTGTTCATGGTTCGGAGCTCTGATGTGTGGCAGGGTAACTTGGGACTCACCCCAGTATCCAGAAATGGGCTGTCTAGGACTAGAGTGACCTCTTGAAAGCACAGCTGCACTTCAATGTCAGAAGGGGTGTGTGGGAAGCAGGGGGAGGCCCTAAAGGGGTGCTTGGAAGAAGGTGTGGGTGTTGTGTGCCGCAGCCATTGGAAGCTTTCGTCCAGTGGGGTCCATGGTGACCAGAGCTGGTATCCTGCCATTGATAGTTCTAAAGGAAAGGAATCAGAACATGGAATTTCCCTAGCATGGTTTAGGTGAGGACATGGCCATTCAAATCGCTTTATCTCATATTGACTTTAACTGATTTTAGTTCCCATGAACAGATCCCAGTAGATTAGTTAGAGTACTAGTATCTCTATAAGAGTAGTAAGGGATGGTAACAAGTATCAAATCTGTCAAGAGCTATGTGTATTAAAACTTTATTAAACCTTATCACAGGCCTCTGAATGTAGGTTTTAACCCATTTTACAGATGAGGAAATGGGTGGGCAAAAGTGGATTAATGATAAATAATATAATAATGAATAAATGATACAAGAATAAACTATTTCACATACAACTGTAAACCTCCCTTTGCCCACCCCTATAGATTTGTCCTAACTGGAGTACCCCAATTCACCATTAGGACTGGCACTGTGTTGATAACTGCTAAAGACAATCTACATCTCTGAGGTTGCTTTATGGTGAGATATTAATTGTGGTTAGAAGCTCAGAAAGGCCACATCTTACCAGATGTCTGGGACTCTTAATCCCATGTACTTTACACCAGTGGTTCTCAAAGTATGATCCCAGGAGTAACACCTTCAGCATCATCTGGGAACGTAGTAGAAATGCAGATTCTTGGGCCCCATACCAGATCTGTAGAATCATAAACTCAGGGGGTAGGGCCTAGGAATCTGTGCTTAAAACCTCTAGGGATTCTGAAGCACTTACAGTTTCAGAATTTATACTGTCCCTTTTAGGGAACTTCAGCTTTCACTAGTCTTAATTATGAAGACAGTTACCTCTTGTCCCTAAAAAACTGTTTTCTAACACAAGGGAGGCGTTTTCTCAGAACCCTGAGCTATTGATGTACCACCTCAGAGGAATTAGACCAGGCTTGGAGGGAAAAGTTTCCAAACGCCAGTCCTTTAAAATTTCTAAAGATTTTTCTGGTTCTAGGTGTGACTTGTTTTCTTATCCATGGGAGACCCACTGGGTAAGAACTTTGTTTTTCTTTACCCTTTGAAGATAAGGGGCTGGGAGGATGTTGATAACTCACAATGTATCCAAGTAGTTTGGATTTTCCATCAATTTACCTTAAACCCTGGCTGGTAGGGCTCAGGTTGCTGGTTCAATTTCCAGGCAGGGCACATGCCTGAGTTGCAGGCCAGGTCCCCAGTTGGCATGCAAGAGGCAACTGATCATGCATCTCTTGCACATTAGTGTTTCCCTTTCTTTCCCTCTCCTTGCCCCTCTCTCCAAAAGTAAATAAATAAAATATATTTTTAATTTTTAAAAAATTGTCAGTATATAAAGTGTTTTTCTGAATTCAAGAAAAGCTCACAATTTTTTGAGCATGCACTGTTATGTTAAATGACATTGCAGATCCATTTTTTGTCTGGCCAAATATGTTTCTCTGTCCCTGGGGAACAGCAGCAGAGGTTTGATTCCACCCAGCAATATGCTGTGAAATGTTGACATCACCATAGTTTGTCAGACAGTATAGTTCATTTTTTAAAAAGAATTGGTGACATTTCAAACCAGACTTGCCCCAACAATGGTCAGCATAAAGGAGATTTGTTGATTTCCTCCAAATGGTGTGTTTCTCCTGACCTATGCAAGCCCTTTTGCGTACTGTGTTCAGATGTCTGGGCTGCCTTAGGATGAGAAACTGACTCCAAGGGATACACACCTATTCCAAACAGCCTACCAAAGGCTTCAGATGTGTGAGATCATGGCCCTGATTACATACCTCCAAGACCATGGCCACTCTGGTACACTACCATGGTAGGGTCGGGTGGAGAGTGTTAACGCCTCTGAACATATGACCAAAAAAAAAAGAATCTCAGCCCAGCATTCCTTTCCTGACTCACCTAAGAGCACAAAGGGCCAGAGTTTTTAAAAAGGAAAAAAAAAGGCTTTGTCAAATGTCCAGCCTAAGTATTCAGCAGAACCAACATGGGATGAAAAGGGCTTCTGACCCCAGGCCTTTTCATCACTTTCAGGTAAGGTTTACAGAAAGATGGTCACCTCCTGCTACCGAGAGGAATGGAAGCCAGGAGTCTGTTCAAGATGCTCTAATTACTCCCAAATAGACGACACCTTGTTCTGGCCAAAAAGGTTTCCCCTTCATACCGTTCTTCCTGTTCCAAGGAACAGGGGCCCCCAGTGTCCCCACCTGGGAAAAGGGAAGGCAGCGGCGAAGTGCTGCTGAGGTCCTTGTGAACTGCAATCCCAATTCCGATCCCGAGGGGCTGGAGCTGCCCGGTGTGGGGGGAGTCTCCCCTCTCAGCGGGAAGAAGCAGCTTGTGCCCCGGCTTGTCCCCCGGGGGTCCCTACCCCGGGGCGGGGCCACACGACTCTGGCTGAGGAGGCAAAGGTGGCGGTGGGAGCCCAGGCCCGGTCCCACCATCCGGGCTGGGGGCTCACCAGCTGAACTCCACGGGCAGTACGCTCCAGAGTGGCGGCTGCGGTTCCGGGCTGCATCTTTTCTCCACCCGGCGCCTGGCAACCACCTTTGTGACCCAGGACCCCAGGACTGCGTAGATGGGGAGGGGAGCTCGAGATCCCCGTCTGGGGGTTATCTTGGCTGAAGTCTCTACTACCACTTCCTTGGGACTCCAGGTCCAGGACTCAGCCTTTGAATTGTGTTACCTCCCCATCTTGCCACACCTGTGTGCTTTGATTTGAGTCTCAGAGGACGAGGCGCGGGCGGCGTGGGGGTGGGGGTCAGGAACGTGCATAAAAGTCTCTGAAGTTAGTATTAAAAGTCCTTATTAAATCCTGCCCAGTAGGTAGGTATTCAGATGGAGTTACCCAGAGTTCTTAAGGCTTTTGTTGCTGCATTGGAATGTTCCCAGTGCAGGGACACAGAATATATAAATTCTCACTTACCAAGAGCAAGAAGAGACATACATGTCTTCCTTTGACTTCTTAACCAAAAATCTTTCTCTGCCTTCCATTAAACCTCAGAAAAGATGATGCTGTCCCATTCTCACAAAGCTGAAAAGCTGACCCTTTCAGCATAGTGAAAGTGATCTGACAACTTTGTAATCATCACTCAATTACCTTGGGCTGCTGAGGGAAGACAGATCTACCCGGTTTGCCTCCTATATCCCTGGTGCCTGGCTATTGCAGTGCCTGGCAGTGTGCAGGAAGTATTTGCAGGAGGAACTAACTAGTGGCTCACTTGCCCTTCCCTTATACACTGAAAAGTTGCCCTTGCACTTTAGGAACTGTAGAACACAGTACTAATAAGAGCTGTCATCTCTTATCTGGCTCTTTGGGTGAAGCTTAAGTGAGACTGGGGCTCCAGGGATTGGGTCAGGCTGAGATACTGGTTTGGAAGGCCAGATGGTCTTGAGGGACTTGTCAAGAACTGTCAGGTGGACCTGGCTGGTGTAGCTCAGTGGATTGAGCACACTCTGTGAACCAAACAGTCACAGGGATTCAATTCCCTGTCAGGGCACTTGCCAGGGTCCCCAGCAGGGGGTGCACAATAGGCAACCACACATTGATATTTCCCTCTCTTTCTCGTTCCCTACCCCTCTCTCTAAATATAAATAAAACCTTTTAAAAAAAAGACTGTCAGATGCTGAGTGTTCAGATGCTGAGTGTTGCTTGTAGGTGTGCATGCATGTGTGTGTGTCCCTGTGGAAGCAGCGCCAAGGGGAGAGAGTTTGGAGGAGTCAAATGGAGAGAGGGCAGAGAATCACTGTTGGAAGAGAAAAAAATGATTTGAATTATAAAACTTTTCAGTAAGTTTTTAATTTTCCTCTTGCTATTTTTAAAAATAAAAGTTTTTACTGCACAGCTATGTTTTTTTTAATGGAAATTCCCCAAAATTGTTGGATAGAGAGGGCTTCTTGCTGTTATGACAGGCTATGCCCCAATCCCCTGTGCAGTCTGCCCAGCTCTAAGGATGTATTGTCAGAGCTGCCATTTGCCATCACCACTGAGTCTGAAGCACCATCCAGCTCCATGGCTACCATGACATATCGAAAACCAGAATTATCCTTACTGCATGTTACTGCTGATGTATAATATCAACTTGGTCTGCTTCATGCAACTGTCAACAATCTGGTTGCACTGCTCAGGGATTTTCATGGCCATAGCTTCATTTGATCTGCTAAAAGCCAATTTGATACTTTCAAAGCAGCCAGCTACATAGCCATGGTGCACGTGCCATATCCATAGCTGTGCAAATGATGGGCCCAGCGCACATGACTGTAGAGGAGGCTCAAATGATCACAATGCTATTGACACACTCCAGGAATTTGATTCCACACTGGTTATCATACCTGGAGTCATTGGCAAGATCTCCAAGTTTCATGAAGCACATGACAGACTCAAAGAGAAGACAGGGACCTGGTTCTCTTATACTTGCGGCTATCTGCCATCGAAGCACTCCTCATTGCACCAACAGCATTGCCAGAGGGCTTACCTCTGCAGCCCTACACCACTCATCAGAAACAATTCCTACAATGAAGAACTACTGTGTTGCCAAATCCAAAGTTTGAGGACTGCCTGACAGCAAATTCTATGAGTCATTTAGGAAAAGTCTCCAGAAGCCAGAAGAATATTCTTCACTCCAGGACAGCATCATATCCTTAAACTGTTTGAAATCGCAGGGGAGATCCTGGAGCAGGTGTATAGGAAATCAAGTAAAAAAGAGAAGAGCTGTGTCCTGGTTACATGGTTCAGTTGGTGTTTGGAAGCATTATCCAATACACCAAAAGGCTGCAGGTTCAATCCCCAGTCAGGACACATACCTAGGTTGCATGTTTGATCCCGAATCGAAGCACCTATGGGAAGCAATTGATCAATGTTTCTCTCTCACATTGATGTTTCTCTGTCCTCTCTCTCAAATCAATATATATATCCTCAAGTGAGGATTAAATAAAGAAAGAGCTGAGCCTGACTGGCCCATGGGAGACCACTAATCATTCCTTAAATTGTTGTGTAGATGTGTGAATTCTCTGCTTCCTATAAAAAAAGAAAATGTAAACTAATCATGAATGCATATTTTGTAGAGTTAGGCACTGCTTAAAGTTTTATTTATTTTTCTCACATAATTCTCCCAATAATCCTAACCCATTCACATTGTTATTCTTGTATGACATATGAAGAAACCAATGCTGGGAGTCGGTGAAGTGACTCTTCTATGGTAGATTAATGATTGAAGACTCAGGTGCCCTGCAAATCTGACTTCTCTGATACATATGAACAAAATACTGACTTCCACAGTGTCACTGGGGAAGTAGAGTTTTGAATGGCAGAGAGGAGCTTTCTGGATGCCTGGGGGGTTGATATTCGTAATTTTAAAAATCATTCACATGAATACATATGAGAGCTAAGATAGGCTACACAGTTTTGATATTGCTACTGTGAATGATATTAAAGTCTGGAATCAGTTGGTAAAGGTCCACCACTTAATTGGCTGTGTGATCTTGAACTTCAGCTTTCTCATCTGTAAAATGAGAAACCTCTTCCTGTCTTCCTTACACAAGGTTATGAAGGTTCTGTGAGGTAATAGCTATCAAAGCAGCTTTATAGCTTGTAAGATCTGAGTAAAGGGCTGTTCACAATGGTTTCTCCCTAGCTAATGCTAGGAGGCTGTTCAACCCCACATTTTTTAAGTAAAAGGCATTTACTGCATAAATCAGATTGTAAATATTTCCTTAAACAAAAATAAAATTGTCCTTAATTCCACTACTTTAACAAACTAGATATTGATTTTTTGGTATATTTATCCTGACCTCAAGCAGTCATAATTTTTGCATAGTTGCAATTAAACAAAAATTATATTTTGTGTGCACTCCAATTTATCACATGTATTATGTTTCTATAGTGTTCATAATTAGCATTTATCTTTTAATTATATTTTATTGATTATGCTATTATGGTTGTCCTGATTTTTCCCCCTTGTTGTCCTCCACCCAGCACCTCCTATTCCCTCAGCCAATTCCCCCACCATTGTTCATGTTTATGGGTCATGCGTACAAATTCTTTGGCTACTCCATTTGCTATATTGTACTTTACACCCCCATGGCTATTCTGTAACTACCTATTTGTACTTCTTAATCCCCCTACCTCTTCACTCATTTCCCCACAGGACCCTCTCACCTGGCAACAATCAAAACACTCTCTATATCCATGAATCTATCTCTGTTCTTGTTTGCTTAGTTTGTTTTTTAGATCCAATTATTAATACATATGTATTTATTGCCATTTTATTGTTTGCAGTTTTGATCTTCTTTTTCTTTTTTTTTTCTTTTTTTTAAGATTTTATTTATTTATTTTTAGGGAGGGAAGGGAGGGAGGGAGAGAGAGAGAGAGAGAGAGAGAGAGAGAGAGAGAGAGACATTAATGTGCGGTTGCTGGGGGTTACGGCCTGCAACCCAGGAATGTACCCTGGCTGGGAATCGAACCTGGGACACTTTGGTTCCCAGCCTGCGCTCAATCCACTGAGCTACACCAGCCAGGGACTGATCTTCTTTTTCTTAAATCAATACCCTTTAACATTTCATATAATAATAGCTTGATAATGATGAACTTCTTCAATTTTTTCTTGTCTGGGACACTTTACCTGTCCTTCCATTCTAAATGATATCTTTGCTGGGTAGAACAATCTCGGCTGTAGGTCCCTGCTTTTTGACTGAATACTTCTTGCCAGTCCCTCCTTGCCTGCAAAATTTCTTTTGAGAAATCAACTGACAGTCCTCTGGGAACTCCCCTGTAGGTAACTAACTTCTTTTCTCTTGCTGCTTTTAAGATTCTCTCTTTATCTATCTTTAACATTTGATATTTTAATTATGATGTGTCTTGGTGTGGGCCTCTTTGCATCCATCTTGTTTGGGACTCTGTGCTTCCTAGACTTGCATGTCTATTTCCTTCAACAAATTATGAATGTTTTCTTTCATTATTTTTTCAAGTAGGTTTTCAATTTCTTGCTCTTTCTCTTCTCCTTCTGGCATCTCTATGATGTGAATGTTGGACTCCTTGAAGTTGTCCCAGAGGCTGCTTACACTATCTTCATTTTTTTTATTCTTTTTTCTTCTTGTTGTTCTGATTGGTTGTTTTTTGTTTCTGTGTTCCAAACTGTTGATTTAATTCTTGGCTTCATCCACTCTACTGTTGATTCTCTGTAAATTGTTCTTTATTTCAATTCATGTATTCTTCATTTCTGATTGGATTTTTTTTAAGATTTTTAATTTATTTATAATTCTAGACAGAGGAGAAGGGAGGAAGAAAGAGAGGGAGAGGAACATCAGTGTGTGGATGCCTCTTGCACACCCCAACCACTGGGGACCTGGCCATGCAACCCAGGCATGTGCCCTGACTGGGAATCAAACCTTTGGTTTGCAGGCCGGTACTCAATCCACTGAGCCACACCAGCCAGGGCTGACTGGATCTTTTTTATGCTCTTGAGGTCCTCACTAAACTCCCTGAGCATCCTTATAACCAGTGTTTTGAACTCTGCATCTGATAGATTGCTTATCTCCATTTTGTTTAGTTCTTTTTTGGGCATTTTGATCTGTTCTTTCATTTTGGCTATGTTTTTTTTAAAGATTTTATTTATTTATTTTTAGAGAGGGAAGGGAGGGAGATAGAGAGAGAAAGAAACATCAATGTGTGGTTGCTGGGGGTCATGGCCTGCAACCCAGACATGTACCCTGGCTGGGAATCGAACCTGCGACACTTTGGTTTGCAGCCCGTGCTCAGTCCACTGAGCTACACCAGCCAGGGCTTTCTTTTTCTCCACATTTTGACAGCCTCCTTGTGTTTGTTTGTATATATTAGGTAGAGCTGCTTTGACTCCCTGTCTTGGTAATGTGGCCTAATGTAGCAGGTGTCCTGTAGGTTCCAGTGGCACATCCTTCCCTATTAGCCAAGCTGGGTACTTGAAGTATGCCCTTCATGTGGACTGAGTACCCTCTCCTCTCGTAGCTGAGCATTGGTTGCTGTTGGCAGGTCAATGGGAGGGGTTTACCCAGGCTAGTTAGCTGCAAGTATTGGCTGTGACCACTGACCACTGCCCTCTGCCCTCTGGGGAGGATCAGCTGTACAGGGGCAGGGTGGTGGTGCTCTGATGTGGTCTGTAGCTGTCCACTGGGTACACTGGCCCTGGGGTTTTCTGGGTGGTACAGGCCAAGGTCAACCCCTACCTGTGTTTTGCCCAGGGAGACTCTGCCTGAGCTATAAGGCAATCTGAGATGGCTGCTCCTTTTGCTGGGCTGGGAGATTCCCAGGGGAAGCCAAGCTGTGAATGTAGACTTGTTGATGTTAGTGTCTGGCCTGGGGCTTACTGAGGTCTCCAGCTGGTGCTTCTTTGAGAGGATTTAGGAAATTGTGCAACATGAGCCAATTCTTATGGAAAAGCAGGATGGATAGGTCTGTAAATTGGATGGGACAGAGTCTCTGGGGATCTCCAAGGCAGATCAAGCTGTGTAGCCAGGTTGATGGAGTCTCAGCTATGGCACCAGCTTGCTGGCTCTGTGGCTCTGTGAGGGGAGGGTTTAGAAAAAGGAAATGGCCTCTGCTCGCCTTGATGCCAGATGCTTCAATTTCTCCCAGTATGCCACTGGTGCCTTTTAAGCTGCTACTACGGCGCTGGAGCACAGAGGGAGTGAGTCTGGGTAAATAAATCTGTGTGTGGGTTCTTTAAGAGGAATTGCTGGGGGCTCAAGAATTTTCTTCCACCAACTCAGTCCCTGCTTTCTGTAGCTAGAAGTTGTGGGGACTTATCATCCTGGCTCTGGAACCTGGGCTGAGGGGCCTTGTGTGGGACTGGGACTTCTCACTCCCGGGATATCCCTCCTGAATTTTTATCCACCACACATTGGTGTGGGACCAACCCTTCAGCACCTGCGCCTCTCCTACCAGTCTAGATGGATATAGTTTCTTTAATTCTGTAGTTGTCAGTCCATTCAACTTGATTTCTGATGGTTCTGAGTGATAGCTGTTCTATATTTTAGTTATAATTTTGATGTGGTTGTGCAAAAAGGTGAGCCATGTCTGCCAATGCTACCATATTAACTGGAAGTCCCCCAATAATTAGCATTTAAATGATTGCATAATATTGCTATAAATGCCTATACTTTTGTTCAGCCATTTCAGACTGTGGAGATTTAGTTGCCTTTGTTTTTTTGTTTGTTTTTTAAAAAATTTTATTTATTTACTTTTAGGGGGAAGGGAAGGGAGGGAGAAACATGGATGTGTGAGAGATACACGGATCCGTTTCCTCTCACACATTCCCAGCTGGGGCCTTGGCCCCCAACCCAGGCATGTGCCCTGACTTGGAATGAACTGCAGGTCTTTTGGTTCCCAGGCTGGCACTCAATCTACTGACTCACACCAACCAGGGCCTTTTTTTTTTTTTTTAAATCCACGGCCAAGGCTATGTTTCATTGATCGAGAGACACACACACATCTCTGAAAAACAGCAATTGGTTGTCTATCATAAGCGACCCCACCAGTACCAAACCTGCAAATTTTGTGGTGTATGCAAGGACGCTCCAACCAACTGAGCCACTCCGCCAGGCTCTTTATTTTTTTAATAGTTAATGCTACAAAAAGTACTTTTGTGTTTAAAGTGCTTTTTCTTTTTCAATGATTTTCTTAGTGAAATATTTAGGTCAAAAAGTTTAATTTTTTTTTACAACTCTTGCCACTAATTTACAAATTTCCTTTTGAGGGACTGTAAATTTACACAGTATCGCCAGCTATTTATGAGCCTATCAATTACTTAATGTGGTTTAATCGGTTATACCCAACTTATTGCCGTCACAGGAGTCTGGAGCAGCTGAAGAACTGGGTGGGGAACGCTAACTCACTCTCTCCCTATCAACGCTAACTGCCAGAGACTCAGTATGGTGATGGGTTGGGGCGCTCGGCGCCTGCGCACTCCATTTTGCCCGTCAGAATCGAGGAGACAGTTTTCAGGGGCGTGGCAGCAGGGAAAGAAAAACACTCGCCGACGGTTGTGACGTCGCGCAGGCGCAAACAATGGCAGTTGATTCGTGCGTGCCCAGAGATGGGTCTGGGTTGGCGGCGCAGGCGCACGGGCGTCCTGGAGGATCGGGGCGCCTGCGCAGTCGTTCTTCCTTAGGCGGCAGCCATGGCTGGACAGGAGGACCCGGTGCAGCGGGAAATTCACCAAGACTGGGCCAATCGGGAGTACATTGAGCTCATCACCAGCAGCATCAAAAAAATCGCGGACTTTCTCAACTCGTTCGGTCAGCGGGCGAGCAGCGGGAGGCGGGATGGAGGGAGGCCTCGGAGGCAGTTTGGCCGGGGAGCTGAAAAGCTTTGATGGGGCTCTCTCCGGGAGCCCTCGGCTCCTGCTACATTTTGCTTCCTCCTTCAGGCCCCATCTTCCTCCTTGCTCCCTGACCCTGAGGCTCCATTGGCCAGTCCCTGTAGAGTTATCCTGCTCTTCGCTGAGCTCATCGGTCTTACTGCTATCATTCTGGATCCATTAACAAGTCCTTTTTCCTGACGCGTCAGGCAGCCCCATCCACCCGCCGTGTCTTCAGTAGCCTCCCGCTTCCTTTGTGCTCCACTTCTTTCCAGTTCCTACTTTGCATTCTTGAGTGCACCTTCCAGAACATAGCCATGGCCGAGTCGCTGCCCTGTGTAAAGACCCTTGACGGTTCCCCAGCTCCTTCAGGATCCAGTCGAAACTGTTTAGCGCCACGCCGTTTACTCGCCCCTTTAGCCTTCTGTCTGTCCTTTCTTGTCTCTGAGTGGTAGGAGATGAGGTCAGAGGTAAGGTCCAGATCGTGTAAAGCAATGGGAATCTCTGTATTGCTAGTATCTAGTTGTCAGTAGGTGTTCTGTCTGTCTCTAGCAAAATCTTTCCTAGGCATGGCCTGCTCATGATCGTTTTTTTTCCGTATCTTTCTGGACAGCGAGCCTGTAACAAACTCCCATCCCTTTTCTTCAGGTGTTAAGAGAACTGGGCGCTGTGTAGACTTATGTAATCACAAAGTGTAAGGATGACTTAACAGCAGTGGTCCCCAGCCTTTCTGGCACCAGGAACTGGATTCGTGGAAGACAATTTTTCCACGTACCAGGGTGTGGGGGTATGGTTTCAGGATGATTCAAGCGCCTTACATTCCAAGCTTACCTCCTGCTGTGCGGCCTGGTTCCTAATAGGAACCAGGGTATCCGCTGGAAGCCGGACTTGGGGGTCCCCTGACATATGTATGTGATCTTTTTCCAGCTCGTGTGCTTCTGTTCAACTAATTCAGCAACAGTAAGCAATTAAGATTAAGTAGGGGAAATGATGTATAGAAAGATTTTAAAATGTATTATTTTCTAGCTAGAGGACTGATGAGTTCTAAGGATGCAACATGAATTTTGTTAAAAAGCATCAGCAAAAGAAACTAGTTCTCAGTGCAAGATTATCTCAGGCACTGTGAGGGACACAGAACAATTTTCTGTAGGCAAAGAATTTTTAGCTTGAAGGTGAAATAATAACTTCAGAACAAATTAGAACATTGTTTTTGTATTAATGTATTTACATATAAGATATATAGGATTATTAGTTTGATGTATCTTGGTATGGTAGATTTCCTCACCAGGGAATGGAGGTAAAGGTTGTATTGTTGAGAGAATAGAATAATATAAATATATATGTCAATAATCCACATTCATACACATAACTTGCTAGAGGATGTATTAGGAAATGATATCAAGAAATCATAGATGTCAAATTTCCTAAAATTTTTTCAGGACCATGAGTGAAGGAATATGGTTTAGTGGAAGATAAGTGGTTTTGGAGGCAGGAGACTCAAGTTCAGAGAGGCTACACTCATTGATTTTAATCAATGAAAACATTGAGAAATACCTGTTTACCGTAATACTCAGTCTGTTTCCTCAAAGACTTTCTTTTTTAAAGTTCCACGCAGAGTCTTTCAATGTTAGTTTTCATAACTGGTTTCTTCTGCTTTCTGAATAATTAGGGTTCTTTACAGTATTCTTTGCTCATAGCATTCCCTCAGAAGAAGGACCAGGTAAGAAACCAAAATATTGCATGCCGGGGGGAAAGATGGAATGATGACAAGATCATAGCTTTGGATTAGTCGGGAAAGGCAGTGAAAAATAGTTTAAAAAATAACTAATATGTAGAGTTTTAACTTTAAAATGTAGAATTGAAATATTTCAGTCATCTGGTAAGCATTAATATCTGATATGTACACACAGAATATCCAAGCAGAGTATTAAGAATGCCAGTTCAATCTATAGAACATCTAACATCAGTCAAACTGGGGTGGTTTTTCAAAATGTAAAAGTACTCTAGCATCTCAGTCCTCCAAATTTGGATTTGGTAATATATCTTCATTTTTGAGCATTGAATTGTATTAAGAAGCTTTTAGTTCACATTAATTTATTGTTGACACAAATCTTGACATATTACACCCACTAAATTTATATAGTGGGTGAGCCCTGGAACTGACTGAAAATGAAAGAGGTTGAGTTTAGTATTTGTGGAGGAGAATTTTTTTTTCTTTATTAGCAAAGAAATACCTGCTCTGAGATTTTTATCATATGCGTGTGAGTCCCATTTTGTGATTAGAAAGAGAATAAAGACTTTTATTTTTATTCAAGATTTCCACCAAATCTGAGAAAATGAACAATAATTCCAATCTTTAGGAGCCAGAAAAATGGCTTCCTTTAGCTTAGGCTATTATTCTCCTTTAAAGTGATGACAATAGCCTGATGTTTAGAGTAATTAGTTACTCAGTGGTTTTTGAAGATTCTGTAGAAAGTGATTTTGTTCTTTAAAGAAAAGAACAATTAGGCCCGGCTGGTGTAGTTCAGTGGATTGAGCTCCGGAGTGGGAACCAGGAGTGGGAACCAAGTACGAACCGAAGGGTTGATTCCCAGTCAGGGCACATGCCTGGGTTGCGGGCCAGGTCCCTAGCTAGTATGGGGCGAGCAAGAGGTAACTACACATTGATGTTTCTCTCCTTCTCTTTTTCCCTCCCTTCCCCTCTCTTTAAAAATAAATAAATAAAATCTTTTTTTTTTAAAAAAGGAAAGAACAATTAGGGCAGAAAGAACAGTAAGAGCAGAATTATGAAGCAAAATTAAACAGTAAACAGTCTAATTTACCGGGTATAAAGCTGGTGAATACTGGCAATATCATTATACAACAGTTTAGACAAAGGCCAACAGGCTGAGAAACTGGATAAATCCTAAGGTTATGTTTGAATATATTATCTTGGCATTGTATGACTTGGGATTAGTGCGTGTGGGATGTATTTTTCCATTCTGAGTCCTTAACATAACTCCTTAGTTCTGCTATGTATCTGTATGGCATGGATGGAGTTTATGATAATATAATTTGGTGTTGCAAAGATTCAATAGGAGTTATTGAACTTAAGATTGATTCAATAGGAGTTTACTTCGAGGAGGCATCTGTAGCACTTTGAAAATGGCAGCAATCCTGTAGTCCTCTCCCTGACCACAGAGAGTGTGTTGACTATGTGCTTTGGAAAGAGAACTGTTTTTACAAGAGAGCTGATGACATTCTGAACAGCTTTTACCCTGTGATTGCAGCTGGTAAGAGTAGTTACAATGTCTTTGTGTGGTTGTGTTACTGATTTTAGAGAGAGAGAAAGAAAAACATGGATTTGCTGTTCCACCTGCTTAGGCTCTCATTGGTTGATTCTTATCTGTGCCTTGATCCCTGGATCATACCTTCCTTGACCTAGCAGGATGGCATTCTAACCAATAGAGTTACCCGTCCAGGGCTCTTTGTGGTTTTCTCTTTCAGCATGCGAGGACCACCTGAACCAGAGGACACACGAATCACACAGCAGTGATAGCATCCTAACACTCAGCCTGTTCTCTACTTGGAATGTGAAATTTCCAAAAACAGATTGTAACCGATGATAGGTTTTTTTTTTATATATATACTCTTTTTTTCTGGTCCTAAAGCTGATGTGTGCAGAGAAGTATAACAAAAAATCAAGAATGTGACTTTTTAAATTTCAGTTTTTATATTTCGCCAACAGATACAGCATGCCTGTTATAGCTCAGCTGTGTGACACATGCTCTGGAAAGGAATAATTAATAAATGACATACTAGTCACTCCTAAGAAATTTAGAATTTTGTTGGAGAAATAAGACTTACCTGCAAAATAGCTCAAGAGAAAGACTTGAGTTTTGCAGTCATAATAGTTCACAGAAGGAGCTGTCAGGTAGCTGGCATTTGTCAGCAGTCATGATGTGTGTAATTGTCCTCCCTTACCCACTGTTTCACTTTCTGCAGTTTCAGTTACTTGCAATCAACTATGGTTTGAAAACATTAAATGGAATATTCCAGGAAAAAATTTATATCTCTTAAATTTGGGTCCTTTCTGAGCAATGTGATGAAATCTCTTGCTGTCTCGCTTTGTCCTGCCTAGAACGTGAATCATCTCCCTTTGTCCAGCACAGCTATACTGTGCATACCACTTGCCTGTTAGTCACTTAGCAGCTGGGAAGGTTACCAGGTCTGCCACCATGGTGTCACAGTGTTAAAGTAACCTTCATTTCACTTAAATAGCCCCAAAGCACAGAGGGAGTAATGCTAGTAACTCTGGTATGTCACAGAGAAGCCATAAAGTGCTTGTGACATACAGTCTGTTGCCCACGCCACATCACAGTGCCTGTGTCACCTCATCTCATGTAGGCATTGTACCATGTCACATCATCACGTGAAGGATGAATACAGTACAGTAAGATAATTTTTGAAAGGCCACATTCATATAACTTACTGTAATTATTTTATTAATCAGTTATTGTTAACCTTTTATGTGCCTAAGTTATAAATTACATATGTATAGGAAAAAGGATAGTATATTCGTATGTAGGGTTTGGTAGTATCTGTTTTCAGGCATCCACTAGGGCCTTGGGACACATTCCCTGTGGTTAAGGGTGACTACCATATACAGCATCAAACACCTGTCAAGGTCAATTGGCATTTTCGGTTAAAGTCTGGTGATAATGTAAATATAAATGTACTCTGATTTCAGATTTGTTCAGCTGCTGGACACTCCCTGTGTTTTGTTAGAATCAGCATGTATTTAATGGGGCCTGAAATATAACCAAAGTTTTTGGAGTTCCACATTTTATATTTCCCAGCAGTCCTTATTCATGTAGGCCAATAGCATCGTGTTGTTCTTGGATTCTGACTCATCACCAGATTGCCAGAGCTAGAACAGAACAGCCATCCCGGAAGGAACCCTCCCTCTCACCACCCTGCCACTTTGGATAATTTTAGCTCTTTTTATGGGAAATGACAGGTTGTCTGTGATAACACTCATGCTGTTACTAAATAGCATAGGTGACCTGCCTTTGAGCCTCTAAAAACCAGACTGAAAGAGATTTGGTCCTGATGGGTAGTTGTGGCAGTGTATCCAGGAAAAGGAGGGCTCTGAGGTGCTTCTTCTTCAGCTAGACCTGGGCATTAGGAGAAGCAGTACTTGCAGATAAAAGGACAAGAAAGGAGAGTGAAGAGGGAAGGAGAGTTGACTTGGGGTGGTGAGCATACAAACAGTACACAGATGATGTGTTATATAGAATTGTATTCCTGAAACCTACATAATTTTACTGACCAATGTCACACCAGTGAATTCAACAAGAAATAATTTTAAAAAGACGAAGAATGAAGAATATTCAGAATAGGTGAATCCACAGGCACAGAAAGATTAGTGGTTGCCAGGAGCTGAGTGGAGGCAGAATGGGAAATGATTACTAATAGATATTTCTTTAGCAGTTATAAAAATGTTCTAAAATTAGATTATGGTGAAACCTGCACAATTCTGTAAATATTCTAAAAACTATTGAATTTTATATTTTAAGCAGATGAACCTCATGGTATATAAATTATATATCAATGAAACTATTTTTTAAAAAGACTAATGAAGAGTAGCAGTGAAATTGGGTACATGGGAAAGGATCTAATGTAGAAACAAAAAAAGGAAAAAGTGAACTAGAAAGTGGAAGAGTTGGGCTGTAAGTAAACTGTAGGGGATGTGGGGAGTAAATTATGGCCTCAGAGGCTCAGCAGGATGGTAGTAGTGTGCGCTGGGACAGTGCAATGGGAAAGAATACCACGTGGGCAGTGAGGGAACTGAGCTCCTATACAGTGTTGTCCCGTCAGCGACCCACGATGGGCCCTCCACTTACTAGGCCTTGTTTTCCCCACTTGTGAAATTTGTGGATCACACTGGAGTCCATCTTTTGTTCCATTAATATACCAGAATCTATCATTTTTTCCCAAGAAACATCTATGTGTCAGGCAAGACCGTAAGGTTACAAAGATTAGTAAGAGGCAATGTCTGCCTTGATGAACTCATTTTACTGGGGAAACAGATGTGTAAATAAATTATAAATTACATGTACATAAATAACATTTTGTTTTGCTGCAGGGACATTTTCTCATGTTATTAGATTTTTTTTTAAGATTTTATTTATTTTTAGAGAGACTAAAGGAGGGAGAAAGAGGGGGAGAAACATCAGTGTCTGGTTGCCTCTGAAGCACCCCCTACTGGGGACCTGGCCCACAACTCAGGCATGTGTCCTGACTGGAAATTGAACTGGCAACCCTTTGGTTCGGAGGCTGGTGCTCAGTCCACTGAGCCATACCAGCCAAGGCTAAATATTCTCAAAAGTGTTAATTTTTAAAAAACAATTTATTTATTGTGGTCAGGTAGTTCAGTTGGTTGGAGCATTGCCAAATACACCAAAAGTTTGGGAGTTCAGTTCCTGGTCAGGGCACACACCTAGGTTGTGGGTTCAATCCCCAGCTGGGTTGCGTGTGCATATGGGAGGCAGCTGACCAGGGTTTCTCTTTGTCTCCCTTCCTCTGTCTAACATCAATAAACATACCCTTCTGTGAGGATTTTTTTAAAAATTGCACTCATTTTAGAAAGGGAGAAACATCAATTTGATGGTCCACTTATTTATGCATCCATTGGTTGCGTCTTGTATGTGCCCTGAGTGTGAATCTCACCCACATCCTTGATGCATCAGGACAACACTCTAACCACTGTGCTACCTGGCCAGGCCCAAACTGCTAATATTTTTTTATCCTCGCCCGAGGACATATTTTCTTTACCATTGTTTTTAGAGAGAGGGGTAGGGAGAGAGAGAAACTTCAATGCAAGAAAGAAGCATTGATTGGTTGCCTCTTGTACGTCACAGGACTGGGGATCCTGACCAGGGATTAAACCCACAACCCACGCTTTGGCTGGTGTGGCTCAGTGGATTGAGTGCTGGTCTGCGAACCAAAGGGTCGCTGGTTCGATTCCCAGATCAGGGCACATGCCTGTATTGTTGGCCAGGTCCCCAGTAGGGGGCACTTGAGAGGCAACCACACATTGATGTTTCTCCCTTTCTCTTTCTCTCCCTCTTCCCCTCTGTTTAAAAAGAAATACAATCTTTTTTTTTTTTTAAAGATTTTATTTATTTATTTTTAGAGAGGGAAGGGAGGGAGATAGAGAGAGAGAGAGAAACATCACTGTGCAGTTGCTGGGGGTTATGGCCTGCAACCCAGGCATGTACCCTGGCTGGGAATCGAACCTGGGACACTTTGGTTCCCAGCCCGCGCTCAAGGAAATACAATCTTTAAAAAAAAAAAACCCACAACCCAGGTATGTGCTTTGACCAGGAATTGAACCTACAACCTTTTGGTTACAGGATGATACTCCAACCAACTGAGCCACACTGGCCAGGGCCAAAACTACTAATTTTTAATGACTTTGTTTTGTTTTTACTTTTAAAATTTACTTATTTTTAGAGGGGAAGGGAGGGAGAAAGAGGGAAAGAAACATCAGTGTGAGAGAGAAACTTCCATAGTTGCCTTATGTGCTCCAACCGAGACCGAACCCACAACCCAGGCATGTATTGTGACTGGGGATCTACCTAGCAACCTTTTGCTTGGTGGAAGGATGCTCAACCAATGAGCCACACTGGTCAGGGCTTTAATGGCTGTTTTAATAGTCACTCAGATATGCCATACTTTATCAAAGCATTCTAAGAAATAGTGGTGAACATTCATGTTTAAATCATTATCCAAAGCAAGATATAACTGAAGACCAACTACATAAGTAACTTACAAATTAAATTTAACCATAAATGTTTAGGTAAATAACAGAAGAAGAAGAATTATATCCCTCTGACAAAGATCTCAGGGTTCCATAAGCCTTGAAGGAGAATGTTTAGATGAGTAAGATTTGGACATGATAAAATGAAAATTGAGGCAAGATCAGGGTATAGGAAGATGTGTCTCCAAAGGGATGCCAGAATGCTATGCATAACAGCCGGGGGAGAGATGAAAAGGAAGGTTATGAGCTAAGTGTTAAATCATGCAGTGGGAGTCTCTGTTGGAGAGTGGATATTTTAGACTGAAAAGTGAGGACTAATGAGAGATGACTGAGAACAGTGTTGGAGGAAGTGGTAGGAAATAATTAGCAGGCCTAGGAAACTTTCTCTTTTGTGTCAAGAACAGTCACAGAAGAGTAGTCAAGTAGCTTCTGTTAAAGAAGTTTGCAGATGAAGTTATTTTAGGGAAAATCTAAGTTTCATTTTGGGTGAGGTTGTGAAAGAAGATGAAAAGGTGGGAGAGGAAATTGCAGATGGAATGTGGGCCTCACAGGTATTGGATGTTCGTGTTCCCTCTCATTCTGAAAGGCCTGTGCAGATACCGGTGGAATGGTGAGTGCCCTCCGGGAGCAGCGGTAGTGAAGTGCCTTCCATTAGTCTTTGCCGCTTTCTTACCCTCTGCGTTTCTTCCCTAATGAGATTATTTTCTTCCTCTTCATTTTCCCTCTTTTGACACTCTTAGTTTGCCTATTAGCAAATGTTCATCTGTACAGCCTTGCTCTTTTAGTTTTCTGTTGTTGCCATAACATTACCACAGATGTAGCAGCTTATATCACATAAATTTATTGTTTCACAGTTGTGTAGATCAGAAATCTAGCACTGGCTCACTGGGCTGAAATTATGATATCAGCAGGGTGCCTTTCTTTCTGGAGGCTCCAGGAGAGGATTTGTTTTCTTGCTCATTGGGTTATTGGCAGACTTCAACAGCTGTTGAAGAGATCCCTGTATCCTTGCTGGCTGTCTGCTGAGAGCCTTGCCCACCTTCTAAAGGTCACTTGGGTCTCTTGGCTCATGGCCCCCTTCCTCCGTCTTCAAAGCCAACAATGGCAAGTTGAGTCCCTTTCACACTCTGAACGTCTTCTGCCTTTCCTCTTCTTTTCTCCTCTACCTTTATGGGCTTGATATTAGATTGGGCTTCTCTAGACAATCCAGAATCTTAAGGTTCTTAACCTTAATCATATCTACAAATTCCCTTTTGTCATGTAGGACACACATTCACAGGTTCAAGGGATTAGGGTGTAGACATCTTTGGGGGCCATATTGTCTACCTACCACATTTGGTAGAAAGTTCAACTTTTTTCACTCTAAACAGCTGTGCTCCTGAGATACTTCTCACCTTGTCCTTGCCACTCCCCTGTATTGCCCACCAGCTCCCATTTTTATTTAGCATGCTATATCATTCCTCTTTTTTAGTTTAGGGGGGTGTGTGTAATGACATTAATCCTGAATACCAGTCTTCTTTTACCAGATATGTCTTGTCGTTCAAGACTCGCAACACTGAATGAGAAATTGACAGCCCTTGAACGGAGAATAGAGTACATTGAAGCACGGGTGAGTATGATGGGCAAGGTGTTTCCTCATGAGGCTAGGCAGTGGCTGTGCAAGAGAGGATACACGTTTCTACTTCTTGCCAAAACAAACCTGGAAGCAGAAATAGTCTGAGAGAAGTTAAGTGCCTTGCCTGGATTTGAACCAGGTTTCTGAGACTCCAAAGCTATTTTGTTTTCTACTACTCCCTACTACCTAGGAACTAAAATAAGATTTTCTTCTTAGACCCTCTAATCCGTTTGAATTTATCTGTCACTTTTCCTTTAACAGGTGACAAAAGGTGAGACCCTCACCTAGAGCTGTGCCAAGCTGCTGCTGGGAAGTTGCTTTACAGAACACAGGCCTCCGGGGGAAAGGTCCCAGCAGCCGTCCACTCCTTCCTCTCTCCTTAAAGAACAACAGGGCTTATTCTTGTTTTTCTTCCTTCAATAATGTGGCCTTTGGGCTCTGCCATGTACATCTGACAGTGTGATATGGCATGTGGGGCGAAGTCCAGGGGAACTCTTGAAAACATCAGGCATTTTACCTTTTCAGTAACATTTTGCAGAACTGCTGGTCAATGTATTTGAGGCACTCAGCGCCAAAAGTCTGGAACTTTGTGAAGGTCCACTCCACCTCTCACTTTCTTTCTCTCCGACTCTCTTTACAGTTTCCATTGCCTCTGCATTGATTCTATAAACAGTCTTTGTCTCCTCCCCACCTTTGTTTGGGGGTGGTGGACAGTCCTGGCTGAGACAGTCATGCCCTGGCAAGGTGGCTGCCAGAGAATGTTGTTGTTAACCCCACTTTATTGTCCTTCTGGGGAGGTCAAGGCCAGGCCCTGACTTGGCTTGAAGGGACATTTTCAGTTTTCTTTCTGTCATTTGGGCTGCCTGCCTCTGATATTTCACTAATAAACTCCTCAACTTTATCTGACTGCTGTGATTGTGGTGGGGAGAGGAGCTAGAGATGGGACTCATATTCCACAGAAATCTGATGTGTGGGATTATTATTCTAACAACACTTTCAGGGGAAGCTGCTTGATCAAAGCCTAGGTAACTTACCAGCCAGAGCCCCCATATTTGGACTTTGAGCTGACAATTCATCCTGGGAATCATTTGGTCATTCAGCAGACATTTGCCAAGTGCTTACTTTGTGGGTACATTATGTATGCTCCAATAAAAGATACAATGTTGAATCAGGCGTGATGCTCACAGTTTATTGCAATACCAGCATTCACACAGTTTGATCCAGGGTTCCAAAACCAGGTTTTATAAGGTACAAGCTAAATGTCTACTTTTCTAAAGCAAATAGTTTAAACAGAAGAGTCTAAAACTTCATTCTAGAATCTAAAGCTTGCTATAAACTTGTGCCAACCTTCTTCTAAAGACTTAAGACAGTTACATAGAAATTGTTCAGTACCGTCCTCTTCCTTTTCTCAGTCCCTCTCATGCTCACACTACAGCTCTGGGTTTATGAATTGTCTTCCAGTTTAGTGTCTGCATGCTACAATATACATGGGTGCCTTTTCTTATATTACCCAGTTGGGTACCTTGTAGAAGGTGGGTAATCGGCAAGTACCAATTGAACTGACTGACTTAGAGAGCTCAAGCTGCTTTGTACTTTTAGAACACCTGCTTAGACCTGTGGAAGACTTTACAATAGCACCTTTGTTTAAAAACAGGGTTTTACAATGGAAACAAAACTGACATCCTTTGCTTTGGTAAGTGCTGTTTTTTGAAACTTACTGAGCTCATCTGTTGAGTGTTTTTTAACAACCACTTGAGGTCATTGTGTGTAATATCTCACCCTGTCCTTTCCAGAATCAAGAATTAGGTTTTTGGGGTTTTTTTTTTTAAGATTTTATTTATTTGCTTTTAGGGAGGGGAAGAGAGGGAGAGAAACATCAATGTGTGGTTGCCTCCCATGCACCCTCTACTGGGGACCTGGCCCACAGCCCATGTATGTGCCCTAGTTTGGGAATGGAATCCATGACCCTTCGGTTCATAGGCTGGCACTCAGTCCACTGAGCCACACCAGCCAGAGTAAGAATTAGGTACTTCTGAAGTTTAAATTTTAGGTTATTCGGTGCTCTGTAGTCAACTTAGCATATTTATTTGAGTTCCTATTATATTCAAGGAGTATAACGAGATAATAATAGGGGCAAAAGTAATAATTATAGGTAGGCCAGAAAAGGCCTTCAATGAGATTAAATACAAAAATGCTTAATAAGTTTTTTATGGTCCTATAGATACTGATTGGTTAATTTATTAATATCAAAGTAGTATTTCTAAAAATGTGGCCTACATAATACCTGTTGCTAATGGTAACCTGTTGCTTGTACAGAGAGCAGCTGTAACATTTGGAAGGGGAGACAAGTGAACCTGGCATCTCCTTGCTGCAGTAACTTCTCCATCTTACCTGGAGCTTGAAGGTGTCATTGCTTTCCTGTATTAGCACCAACCATCTTTATAAAATGAGGCGTGCCCTGGCTGGTGTGGCTTGGTGGATTGAGCGCTAGACTGCAAAGCAGAGGATCGCTGGTTCGATTCCCAGTCAGGGCACATGCCTGGGTTGTAGGCCAGGTTCCCCATTGTGGGGAGAACATGAGGCAACCACACATTGATGTTTGTCTCCCTCTCTCTCCCTTCCCCTCTGTCTAAAAATAAATAAAATATTTTTTTTAAAAAGCCTTCACTCGATCAAGGATGTGATGTAGCTAACATTGCCTATAATTTAAGTGTTACTGTGTGCTAGATGCGCTACGTGCTTTATGTACTTTATTTAACCTTCAAGTTCTAAGTAGACATTCCTACTTCTATGTAATAGGTTTAACACAAGTTTAGAGAGGCTGAAACTTGTCCAAAGTCATACAGTACAAGTGAAAGTGCTGGGGCTTGAACCTTTACCTGCCTGACTCACTATTCTGTTTTTTTTGTTTTGTTTTTTGTTTTTAGATTTTATGTATTTATTTTTAGAGAGAGGGGAAGGGAGGGAGAACGACAGGGAAAGTAACATCAATGTGTGGTTGCCTCTTAAGTGCACCCCACTGGGAACCTGGCCCTCAGTCCAGGCATGTGCCCTGACTGGGAATCAACCGGCTACCCTTTGGTTTGCAGGCCGGCACTCAAGCCACTGAGCCACACCAGCTGGGGCTAATATTTTACATTTAACCTATGTTTGCTACTATATCATTGTTTTTGTTTTTAACCAGATGCTTTTAGGATAGTTGTTTTGATTTGAATTACAGAGAATGGGTTTCAGAGAGGTTAAATATACCCAGATTTTCTGAGTCCATATTGAACTCATTCATCTTACCGTAATGAAAAATTCGGCAGAGTTCGTTTCCTCATTCACACATTGGACGTTGTAGGGAAGTTAGCGACATGTGCTTCTCTTCCTTTCCTCGTGAAGTCTTAATGATTTCTGAAGAAGGATAGTTATGAAGGATTTTTGCTGTTTTCTGACTTGAGTGGGAAATGAGCAGAATAAGACAAATCTCTGGTGTTTGTAAGAGCCTTCAAGGAATATCTTGTTTCCCCATACACTTGGAATTGTTTTTTTACCCTGTAATTTGGTTTAATTCAACTAGTTATTGAAAATGTAATGAGGAAGGGGTTTGAACCAGTGAGCAGTTAGACATAAAGTGATCACAAATCTCTTCATAATAAGGCAGTTTCAATCTTTTTAAAAACAGCTTGAACTGGGTTTCAGAAGCAGGAAAAATAGGGAACTGGGTTTATTTTTGGCATTAGAGATGTATACTCAGTTCTGTCATCTTGCTCTTAAGATTCCCTTAGTTCACTTAAAGTTCAAAGTCACTCAGTACTTTGAATTTTTCTAGCTTTATTTCCTAAAGCTAATTAAATACATTTGTAAATATTATTTGTTACTGTAGGCCACGCTATGTGGATAGAAAGCTTATTGTTCATCTCTAGGCTCCTTTCCAGGATTTGTATTCAGTTTCATACTTTTGCCTGCAAAAAAAAAAAAAAAAAAGTTTGTCCCCACGCACCTGTGAAGAATGTGAGTTAGGGAGCTTTGGCAATTTGCATATAGTTGGTGCCATTAGTAACTACTAAAACACAGCTGATTTCTGAAGGCAGTGTGGCTGTCCAGCAGCTTGTACAACAAGAAAATCTGGTTGGATGAGGGCACTCGGGTTTATTTCCTGGAGAAAAGTTAGCCAGTACAAAAGCTGTCCAAAAGTTAGGATTAGCTCACAAAAAAAGGTAAGGGGGCATTTCAGAAAGAATCTAGTCCACCCCTACATTTTGAAAAATAAAGAATCCCAGACAGGTTGTGTGACCTGTCTATCCAGTTACCTGGTGGCCGAACCAACACTAAAACCCAGGTCTTGTTCCAGATCAGAGCCAGAGCCACTCAGAGTCTCCCAGGTCGGTTTTCTGTGCCATGCTGGTCCTTTATTAGCCTCTCCCTGGGTCTTATTGACAGCTCGAGAGAGTAAAAAGGCCATTGTCACAAGTAGCTAAATGATGTCCATTGGCACAAACATTTGCATTTGCAAAAAACTGGGGCACCTTCCTTTGGCACCTTCAGGCTTGAGACTACCAAGTATGAGGTCAGTATTGTGCCTTAGTCTGCATTCCCCAACCATAACCTTCTTAAAAATGAGTTTTGTAAAACAATTTTCATACTTGCAGAAAAGTTGCAACAATAATACAAAGAATTTCTCTGTATCATAAAACATTTTTGAATTGAGATGTATTTTTATCCTCAAATCAAAACTCATTCAGTGTGACAATCCCATTGTGACTGGAAGAGTAAAATAAAAAATAAATACATTATAAGGTGAAACCCACTTACTGATTTTTTTTAACAAAAAGATGTTCCAGTTTAATAAATGGTAAGAAATTTAGTTTGGCTTTGATAAACCTTTTGCCTAAGAAGTTGTGCTTTAGCACCATGACTGGCGTGGCTCAGTTGGGTGGGCGTTCTCCCTCAAAGTAAAGGTCGCCAGTTTGATTCCTGGTCAGGGCACATGCCAGGGTTGTAGTTTCAGTCCCCCATTGGGATGTGTGCAAGAGGCAACTGATCAATGCTTCTCTCCTTACCCTTCTCAAAAATGAATAAATATTAAACAAGTTGTTCATTAGCATTAAAAACATTGTATGTCTACTATATGAGTTACTGAAATAAAATGGTGAGAGACACAGTTTCTACTCTTGGAGCTTACAGTGTAGTCATTTACTGTGTTTTCCCATGCATCCCAAAAGGACACAAAAATGACATTTGCACAAAACCTCAGGAAAACACAGAAAATAGTGTACTGTCAATCTTATTTAATAGGACAGATCATAAAGCAAAATTATATTTTTTGTTTTGATTTATGGTTATTTTAATTTTCTTACAACTATAAAATGCATCACTACGTATAGATGATGGCTACACATTAGTGTTGGAAAAGCAATAAAATAGCCTGGGCAAATATGTAAAGAATTGTCAAAATTCAGCAGTAAGAAAACAACCTAACAAAAAAATGAACAAATCTCCAAACTGACACTTTGAAGACAAAAGGATGGCAGACAAGCTCATGGAAGATGTTCAACAGTATCAGTCACTGGAAAGACAAAATTTCAATGGATACAATCTATTACAATAAAAAAATGCAATAACAAAATCCTTATAATACTAAGTACAAGCTAAAAAGTGGAGCAGCTGGACCACTCATTGCTGGTGGAAATGCAACATGATCCAGCCCCTCTGGGAAAACAATAGCAATTTCTCATGAAGTGAAAAATATACGCTTCCCCTATAACCCAGCAACCTCACACCTAGATGATTTTCGCCTAAGAAAACTAAAGCTTACGTGCACAAAAAACTTACATGCAAATGTTTATAGCAGGTTTATTAATAATTGCTAAAAAACTGGAAACAACTCAATGTCCTTCAGTTGGTGGGTGGAGAGTGGACTACCACTCAGCAATAAAAGGGAATAAGTTGTTGATACATACAATGCAGATGGCTCAAATGCATTATGCTAAGTGAAAAGCCAGATCTAAAAGGCTACAAACCATATGACTGTTATATAACATTCTGGAAAAGGCAAAACTTTAGGGAAAGGACAGACATCATTGGCTGCCAAGGCATAAGCTGGGTGTAGTGGTCAAAAACTCCTTTGACCACAAAGGAGTTTTTTTGGGGTGATGGAATATTCTGTATTTTGATTGTGATAGTTAACATGTCTTTTTGTCAAAACTCACATCTATACATCAATTTGAGTGAGTGGTATATGTGAATTTAAAATAACTGTAGAAGGGGACTACCGGCCAAGATGGAGGTGTAGGTAGACACACTGTGTCTCCTCGCACAACCAAAAGAAGGAACAACCATTTAAAAACAAAAACAACCAGAACTGACAGAAAATCGAACTGTATGGAAATCCAACAACCAAGGAGTTAAAGAAGAAACATTCATTCAGACCAGTAGGAGGGGCAGAGATGGGCAGCCAGGGTAGAGAGGACTAGTGGCAAGGTGGTGGCTGGCAGACCCAGTGAGGCAGTTGATTGTGCAGCTGGCCAGCAAGGCAGCAGTGGGTGAACTAGCGAGGCGATGGATTGTGGATTGGGCGGTCCCACATTCGTGCACAGATAAACTGGGAGAAACAACTGGGGAGTGGGATGAACTGTGCAATCCAGGGCCCCAGAGCAGGGAAATAAAGCCTCAAACCACTGATTGAAAACTCCTGTGGGGGTTGAGGCAGCAGCAGGAGAAACTCACAGCCTCAGAATGCGTTGCAAAGACCCACAGGGTTCTAGAATGTACACAAACCCACCCACATGGGGGCCCAATCTGCTTGTGGGAAGTGGGGAAAGTGACTGAAATCCGGCAGAGAGTGGAGCAAGCACCATTGTTCCCTCTTGGACCCCTTCCCTACATACAGCATCATAACACAGCTATGTGGGTTACCCTGCTCCAGTGGATACCTAAGGCTCCGCTCCTCACTATGTAACAGGAGCATCAAGATTTTAAAAAATGGCTCAAATGAAAGAACAGATCAAAGTTCCAGAAAAAAATACAACTAAGCAATGAAGAGGTAGCCAACCTATCAGAAGCACAATTCAAAACACTGGTAATCAGGATGCTCACAGATTTGGCTGAATTTGTCCGCAAATTAGATGAAAAAAATGAAGGCTACACTAAGTGAAATGAAGAAAAATGCACAGGAAACCGATAGTGATGGGAAAGAAAGCTGGGAACTCAAATCAATGGAGTGGAGCAGAAGGAAGAAAAAAACATTCAACCAGAAAAGAATAAAGAAAGAATTCAAAAAAATGAGGAGAGGCTTAGGAACCTCCAGGACATCTTTAAACGTTCCAACATCCCAATTATAGGGGTACCTGAAGCAGAAGAGGAAGAGCAACAAGTGGAAAAGTTACTTCAACAAATAATGAAGGAGAACTTCCCCAATCTGGCAAAGGAAATAGACTTCCAGAAAGTCCAGGAAGCTCAGAGTCCCAAAGAAATTGAACACAAGGAGGAACACACCAAGGCACATCATAATTACATTAGCCAAGGTAAAAATGAAGGAGAGAATCCTAGAAGCAGCAAGAGGAAAGGAGACGGTTACCTATGAAGGAGTTCCCATCAGACTGTCAGCTGACTTCTCAAAAGAGACCTTGCAGGAAAGAAGGGGCTGGAAAGAAGTATTCCAAGTCATGAAAGGCAAGGACCTACATCCAAGATTGCTCTATCCAGCAAAGCTTTCATTTAGAATGGAAGGGCAGATAAAGTGCTTCTCAGATAAGGCAAAGTTAAAGAAGTTCATCATCACCAAGCCCTTATTATATGAAATGTTAAAGGGGTTTATCTAAGAAAAAGAACATAAAAAATATGAACAGTAAAATGACAGCAAACTCACAATCATTAACCACACCTAAAAACAAAAAACAAAAAACTAAGCAAACAACTAGAACAGGAACAGAATCACAGAAATGGAGATCACATGGAGGCTTATCAACAGGGGAGTGGGAGGAGGAGAGAGGGGGAAAAGTTATGGAGAATAAGTAGCATAGATGGTAGGTAGAAAATAAAAAAGGGGAGGATAAGAATAGTATGGGAAATGTAGAAGCCAAAGAACTTATATGTATGACTCCTGGGCATGAACTAAAGGGGAGGGATGTGAGTGGGAGAAGGTTGTCAGGGTGGAGGGGAATGAAGGGGGGAAAATGGGACAACTGTAATAGCATAATCAATAAAATATATTGAAAAAATAAAATACCTTTAGAAGGAAATCGCCTGGGTAAATACACATCAAACTCAAGATACTTGCCTCTGAGAATGAAGGACAGATATTGGGCCAGTGAGAAAGTTAAGATTTTAGTCTTATCATTTTATTTATTCATGAAATTTTAATTTTATGTTGACTTTAGAGAGAGAGAGAGAGAGAGAGAGAGAGAGAGAGAGAGAGAGAAAGATACAGGGAGAGAGAGACATTGATTTATTGTTCCATTTATTTATGCATTCATTGCTTGATTCTTGTGTGTGCCCTGACCAGGGTTAGAACCTGCAACACTAACCAACTGAGCAACCTGGCCAGGGCCTCTACCCCTTTTTTTATTTTACTTATTTCTTTATAAAAACTTTATCCTCACCCAAAACCTATATAATTTTATTAACCAATCACCCCAATAAATTCAGTAAAAAAGGGAAAAATGCCAGTTTCAAAGATGAGCAATTAAAAGCTCAGATAATTTTTTAAAAGCATACTTTATTGATTGTGCTATTACAGTTGTCTCAGTTATTTTTCTTCCCTTTATCCCACTCCCCCCTGCAATCCCCATCCCTCCAGCATTCTCCCCAACCCTCAATTTATTTCCATAGGTTGTATGTGTAAATCCTTTGGCTTCTCCATTTCCTATACTATTCTTAACCTCCACCTGTCTTTTGTGCCTACCTGTTGTGCTTTTTTAAAAATATATTTTATTGATTATGCTATTACGGTTGTTCCATTACCCCCCTCCATTCCCCTCCACCCTGCACACCTTCTCCCACTCACATTCCACCCTTTAGTTCATGTCCATGTGTCATAGGTTCTTTAGCTTCTACATTTCCCATACTATTCTTATCCTCCCCTTTTTTATTTTCTACCTACCATCTATGCTACTTATTCTCCATAACTTTTCCCCCTCTCTCCTCCTCCCACTCCCCTGTTGATAAGCCTCCACGTGATCTCCATTTCTGTGATTCTGTTCCTGTTCTAGTTGTTTGCTTAGTTTTTGTTTTTGTTTTAGGTGTGGTTAATGATTGTGAGTTTGCTGTCATTTTACTGTTCATATTTTTTATGTTCTTTTTCTTAGATAAACCCCTTTAACATTTCATATAATAAGGGCTTGGTGATGATGAACTTCTTTAACTTTGCCTTATCTGAGAAGCACTTTATCTGCCCTTCCATTCTAAATGAAAGCTTTGCTGGATAGAGCAATCTTGGATGTAGGTCCTTGCCTTTCATGACTTGGAATACTTCTTTCCAGCCCCTTCTTTCCTGCAAGGTCTCTTTTGAGAAGTCAGCTGACAGTCTGATGGGAACTCCTTCATAGGTAACCGTCTCCTTTCCTCTTGCTGCTTCTAGGATTCTCTCCTTCATTTTTACCTTGGCTAATGTAATTATGATGTGCCTTGGTGTGTTCCTCCTTGTGTTCAATTTCTTTGGGACTCTGAGCTTCCTGGACTTTCTGGAAGTCTATTTCCTTTGCCAGATTGGGGAAGTTCTCCTTCATTATTTGTTGAAGTAACTTTTCCACTTGTTGCTCTTCCTCTTCTGCTTCAGGTACCCCTATAATTGGGATGTTGGAACGTTTAAAGATGTCCTGGAGGTTCCTAAGCCACTCCTCATCTTTTTAAAATTCTTATTTCTTCATTGTTTTCTGATTGTACGTTGTTTTCTTCCTTCTGCTCCACTCCATTGATGTGAGACCCAGCTTTCTTTCCATCACTATTGTATCCCTGTGCATTTTTCTTCATTCCACTTATTGTAGCCTTCATTTTTTTCATCTAATTTGCGGACAAATTCAGCCAAATCTGTGAGCATCCTGATCACCAGTGTTTTGAACTGTGCATCTGATAGGTTGGCTATCCCTCAGTCGCTTAAAAGTAATGATTTTGGGGCTTTCATTTGTTCTTCTGTTTGAGCCATCTTTTTATCCTGTGGTGCCTTTTATGTATGAGGGGGGGAGCCTTAGGTGTTCACCTGGGCGGGGCAACCCAGTCTCCAGGTTGTGATGCTGTATGTTGGGGTGGAGCCCGAGAGGAAACAATGGTGCTTGCTCAGCTCTCCCTCTGACTTCAGTCCCTTCCACTGCTTCCCCCAAGCAAACTGGGCCTTTCTGGTCCTAATTACCATGTGGGTGGGCTTGTGTACATTCTAGGACCCCCGTGGGTCGCTCCAACGAACTCTCCTGTGAGGCTGAGAGTCTCTCCATGCACCTCAACCCCCACAGGTGTTTTCAATCAGTACCCCGAGGCTCTGTTTCCTGGCACTGAGACCCTCAGACCGCCCAGTCAGCCAGCCACCTTGCTCACAGTGCCTTGCTTCACAATTGCCTCCTCACTGGGTCTGTGCTTGCCACCCCTTAGCTGGGGTCTGTCAGCTGCCGCTTTTGTGCCCAGGGTCTGCCCACTGCGGTCTTGTGCTCCCCGGATGCCTTAGGCTGGTCCCAACGCTCTTTGTGCCACAACCCCTCTCCATCTGGCTGCTTGTCTCCACCCCTCCTACTGGTCTGGATGAACGTGTCTATTTTAACTCCTTGGTTGTCCGACTTCCATACAGTTCAATTTTCTGTCAGTTCTGGTTGTTATTCTATTTCTAAAGTGTTGTTGTCCCTATCTTGGTTGTATGAGGAGGCACAGTGTGTCTGTCTATGCCTCCATCTTGGCCGGAAGTCCGGATTGTTTTAAAGTGGGTTAATTTCCAAATATCTGGATTTTTTTTGGTATCTTGCTTTTTTACTTGAAGTATAATTCCATCTTGATGAGGGAGCATTCTTTTTCCCAGTTATGCTTCCTATTCCATGTACCCTTTACCTCCATTCTCCCACCTCTGCCTCCTGCCTGATAATCCTCCATGTGATCTCCATTTCTGTGATTCTGTTCCTGTCCTAGTTGTTTATAAAAGCTCATAGAATTTAAGGGTTTTGTTCAACATCACTGAAGCTAGACCTGGAAGGAGAACCCATGAGGGTGTGAATTTTGGAGGGCACACACTGCAGTTGAAAAGTGATTCCCTTTTCAGTTTCCTTTAATCTTTCTCATTATGTTCAGTAGAAAGTTGATTCAACAACTTAACACTTGGCATCTAATATCTAACACTTGGCTAATCCTTTTAAATCAAGAGTAGGGTCAGAGCTTTAATAGACAATAGATAAATTTTAATAACTTGTTTTCTTTGAGCTTAGTTCCACTGTACTCTTCTATGGCAAGGGGATTAATTTCTGTTGGTGGTAATGACATAAAATTTCTTCTCCAACTTGTTTAATTGCTTGCATATGCATAGGACACCTTTGAAAGGAAGTACAAAAAGCTGGAGATACCTGCTGTTTCCAAGAATTTTTTTCTGGGTGGCTAGGGGGTAAGAGGGAAATTGTTAACCTTATTATACTCTTCTGTATAAAATTTTAACTTTGTGACCCCCAAAATGGGTCACAAAGTTACCCATTGACCCTTCGAGACAAACTTGATTAATGAAAAATTTACTAAGTAAATAATAGTGCAAACGGTACGGAGAATATGGCGAAAACCATGCAGTCTCATTAGAATGAAAGAAGCAAAGGAAACAGGCGGGAACAACCCAATTTATGGAAGAATGGGAGAATGGGTTGTCCTAGCACCGCCCACCGCCTCAGTGAGGTTAGACGCCTGAGGCTAGATCCCTCCGCGCTCGCAAAGACGCCTGCCCGGGAAGAAGCACGTCCGCCCCGCCCCTTGCAGATCCGTGCAGTCAGCGAATCCCCAGGCGCGGAGGTCCGGGTTGTCTCTGCTCCTGGAGGTAGGGCTCAGGGAGGCTGGGAACCTGGGGGACATCGAGGAGTGCGGCGAGTGATACGGCCGGTAAGAGTACGGAGGGGAAGAGTCCCATCCGGAGGAGGCGGACGCCGCGCCGGAGATGGAGGCGGAGAGGCCACGGCCGGTGCTGCGCTCCGTGAATTCTCGCGAGCCGTCCCAGGTCATCTTCTGCAACCGCAGCCCGCGCGTCGTGCTTCCCGTGTGGCTCAACTTCGACGGCCAGCCTCTCCCCTATCCCACCATGCCGCCAGGCACCGGCCGTCACATCCGAAGCTACCGAGGTAGGGTCGCCCTTTCGCGGCCGGGCCTCGCAGCCCTCTTTGTTCTGCCGCCTGAGCGCCTGCCCGCCACTGCTGAGCCGTCCGCGGAGCGCTGCCCAGCGCTCTAGGCCTCATAGCAACAACATCGGTGGCACTAACTCATCGACTCCCCTCCACCACCCGGGGAGGCAGGTGTTCTTGTCATTATTCCCATTCACGCATAGGAAACGGAGGCCCCACAGAGGTTAGTGACAGATCCAAGGTGAAGCTACTAGTTAGTGGCAGAGCATTCTTCTTTATAAGACTGATTAATTTGAGTTTGATGGTGACTTTTCCCCAACCCCATTCCACTTGTAATTATAAAAGAAGCGCTCCATCCCTAATGCCCATTTGTTTAGTCTGTTAATGAAAGAATCTCACATTCTTCGATGACCCTAGTGGGCCAGGCCCGCATAAGGTCCTTGCCTGCATGGAGACCTGTCTACTGGGGAGACAGACGAATGCATCAAAACAAGTGAGAACAAGCCAATGTCAAAATTGCTGCGGTAGGAACGGAGCACAGGGGTTGCAGGCTGCTGGAGCTTGGAGCCAGCATTTATCTGCTCAGTCAAGGGGAGGTGAGGACGGGGGGGGGGTGGGGGGGGGGTGGGGGGGGTGGGGGGGTTGGTGAGTGTAGACGTGTAGTTTCAAATAGCTCTGGGACAGTTTCCCGGAGAAGAAAGGGAGCCCTGCAGGATGAATGGGATCTAACCAACCAAGAGAGCAGTTCTAGGCAAGAGGGAACTGCATGGGCTGAAGGAGGAGTGGGTATGGAATGGTGAGAGAGGAAGCCCTAAAGGTGATTTTACACCTAGGGAAATGGGGGCTGTTCAAAGTTTTTTAGCAGGGACATGACTTGCCAGATTTACGTTTTGCAAAGCTCATGCAGGTTGCAATGTGGTTTGGCGAGAAAGACTGGTGTTGAGGAACCAGTTAGGAGGCTGTTGTAATAACCTATAACTAGGCCTTATTGCCTAAAGAGGTAGTAATTTTTCCATGGTTTTCAAGAAGAAAAGTAGTCGTAGCGGGACTTAATTTTCACAACTATAGAGGCAGACTCAAAGATACAGAGAATAAACTTATGGTTGCCAGAAGGGAGGTGAGTTGGGCTGGGTACAAAAGCTTGAAGGGATTAGAAAGTAGGAACTGACAGTTAGAAAATAGTTACAGGGATGTAAAGTACAGCACAAGGAATACATTCAATAATATTGTGATAACTGTACAGTGCAAGTGGCTATCAAACTTATGGGGGGGTATCACTTTGTAAATTATATAAATGTCTAACCACTATGCTTTTCCACTGAAAGTATTATAAAATAATACTGAATGTCAACTGTAATGGAAATATAAATTTTTTAAAAAGATTTTATTTATTTATTTTTAGAGAGGGAAGGGAGAGAGGGAGTACGAGAGAGAGAGAGAGAGAGAGAGAGAGAGAAACATCAATGTGTGGTTGCTGGGGGCTGTGGCCTGCAACCCAGGCATGTGCCCTGACTGGGAATCGAACCTGTAACACTTTGGTTCACAGCTCGCACTCAATCCACTGAGCTACGCCAGCCAGGGCTGAAATATAAATTTTTTAAAAAATATGAATAAATATTTAACAACCATCCTGAGAGGAACCTGATGGATCTTTTTTCCTCAAGGGAGGTATAGTCAGTGCCTGTTAAACTTTCACACCAAACTTCCCTAATATTTAATGAGGAAAAACACAGTTCTTCCAGGGACAACACTTCTGTAGTGTCCTACTTTATCTAGAAAGTTGTGTGAATTTTGTATTCTTCAGAATTTATCTGTGCCTGATTTAATATAACATTTTTTAAAATACCATGTGAATGTACTTAATGTCACTGAACTGTACACTTAAAATGGTGTAAATGGTCAATTTCATGCTATGTACATTTTACCACAATAAAAAAATTTCCAGCTTACATTCCTTAAAATTTGCCATCAGAACTTCAAGTAAGTTTATGCCCCAGGAACACCTGCTATATTTATTCTGAGACACCTCCACCTCCTTAAACAGCATCGTCGCCTGGGGGTTTGCCTTCCATTCTTCTCTCTCTTGCATATGATGCATTTGTTTCTTAAGTCCAGGTTAATTTACATAATGTGCAGATCTTAGGGTTTGATGGGTTTTGACAAATGTAAACACCTAATTAAAGTTACAGATTAGAACATTTCCATCACCCCAGAGAGTACCCTCTTCCCTCTTTCTACTCATTCCCCTCCCATCCAGAGGCAACCAGTCTTCTGATTTTTTTACATCATAGATTAGTTTCATCTGTTCCTGCAGAGTGTACCCTCTCTGTCTTGCTTCTTTCTCCACAAGATGTTTTTGCACCTTGTTTTTGAGAAGCACAGGTTTGAGGAGTCCGTGACCTCATCTCTTCTTTTAATTTGCAGTGTTGGTGTGATTTGTAATTCATGTGCTTTGCTTTTCTCCATGGTAGAATAGAAGGTAGGGGTATGATTTGGAGCCTCAAGTACATGGTCTTCTATTTACTAGTCCTGTTGCCTGAGCAGGTCACTTGGCTTTTTCAGACCTATTTTCTCATGTGTAAATGAACCTATTGTGAAGACTGAGCAAGCTAATGTGGAAGGCCTTTGTCTGAAGGTTAAGCAGAATGGCAGGTATTTTAATGTCAGTGCAGGGAGGTGCAGGAAATAGGGGTGTGGCTATTGAACAGCCTCTGCTTGCATTGACAGGTCACCTTTGGCTCTTCCGAGATGCTGGGACCTATGATGGGCTTCTGGTTAACCAGACGGAACTATTTGTGCCCTCTCTCAATGTGGATGGACAGCCTATTTTTGCCAACATCACACTACCAGGTACTGAGGTTCCATCTTACTTTTCAAAAAGACCAGGCTGTTGCAATAAGTAGAAGAAAGGCCACTTGCAGGAGCCAAGCCCTTAACTGACTTTTGCTTGGTGTTCAGCAAGGTAGTCAACCTTTCCGTGTCCTATTCTCCACCACAGATAAAATGGAAGTAGAATATTTGTAGGCTCTGTATTGAGCAGAGGTGTGGTGGTGTCTCAGAAGCTCTGCAGGCCTGTCAGAGCTGGGCTGCATTAAAATATCTGATGGTAGAGTTATGAATGCATTGTACTTCCCTGGCCTTAGAGTAGAATATGCCCTGGAGTGTCAGGAGAAGAACAAGGTGCAGAGATTGAGCTATCATGGCTACTTTTTTTTATATTTTAAGATTTTATTTCTTTATTTTCAGACAGAGGGTAAGGGAGGTAGAATGGGAGGGAAACATCAATGTGTGGTTGCTTCTCATGCGCCCCCTACTGGGGACCAGGCCCACAGCCAGGTATGTGCCCTGACTGGGAATAGAACCCGCAACCCTTTGGTTAAAGGCTGGCACTCACTCCACTGAGCCACACCAGCCAGGGCAATATATCATGGCTACTCTATATGGCTTCTAATATTGTATCTTTTAATGTTATTTAACTCAGTCAAACTCACAGTGCCAACAGGGGTTACAAAAAAAAAAAAATCTCTGAATTGAACATTAGCATCATAGTATACCCTTTGGGTAAGACTCAAGTGATTTTGGGAGCCAGTCTCAATCCATTGAGATTTTGCTTCCTGGCAGTTGTTTTCAGTTTGGTTCAAATAAATTCATAAAAATTGTTAAAAACAAAACCTCAAGCAATTGCTAGGTTGAACTCTTAAGAAACTGATGTTCTTACACATTAAACAAATACCACTAAATATCTATAGCAGCTTCATAAGGTTCAAACGAATATGTGTACAAGGTCCTGTTTTAAGGAAGTGGGTATATGAACATGATAATTGATGAGTAAATTTTGCCTCGTGTGGTACCCTTAAAGTAGGAATGTCAAACTCTTTTTCACCGGGGTCCACATCAGCCTCTTGGTAGCCTTCAAAGGGCCAAATGTAGTTTCAACTCCTTGACGGTTAAGGAGTGTTTTTACATTTTTACAGTCCTCAAATTATTTTGGCTCTTTGAAGACAACTGTGAGGCTGAGGTAGCGCCCAGTGAAAATGAGTTTGACACCCTGCCTGGAAGAGTAAGTTCTGAGAGCAAAGTCAGATTTCATTTCCCCCAAAATCAAATTCCACACCATTTTGGTTCTGTACTGCTTTTGTGACAACTACCCCAAAACCAACACCAACCACTTGATTTGTCCATAACCCTGCAGTCCGGGCTTCCTCAGCTGGGTGGTCATTCTGCTCATTGGTGGTCATTGGTGTGGCTGTTTTCTCCTGGCAGGTTGGCTGAGGGCTGGGCTTCTCTCCCTTGTGGTCCCAGTGCCTGTCCCTCTGTGTGAGGCCTCTCCCCCCAGGGCAGCTCAGTGCTTCTGAGAGGGTAAGAGCCGAAGATGCCAGGCTTTCTTAAGGCTCAGACCCAAAACTGCCACACTGTCCCTTCACCCACATTCAGTTCTTAAGGCACATCGCAGGCCTGGCCCACTTTCAAGGGGAAGCTGCTACACAGGGTGACAGATACCATGACAAATACCATGAGATGCCCACTGGGGCCGTCACGTTACATCTGCCACAACACATGTCCTCACTATTTTTGCCCACAGTGAGGTCCATCTGTAGTAAGTGTAATTGCCATGGTTGGCAAAGGGTCTTGCTCATTCATCCCCTGTCTCAAGGCCTGCCTGAGTTTGCTGCTGAAGATTCGTGTTTTTGCCCTTACAGTGTATACCCTAAAAGAGCGATGCCTTCAGGTTGTGCGAAGCCTAGTCAAGCCTGAGGATTACAGGAGACTGGACATTGCGAGGTCACTCTATGAAGATCTGGAAGACCACCCGAATGTGAGAAAAGACCTGGAGCGGCTGACACAGGAGCATATTGAAAATCAGCGGATGGCAGACGAGATTGAAGGTTTTAATTTGCCCTCCTGAGCCTTCGCTTGTGATGGAACTGACTACTCTTGATCTAGATATAGGACTGGTCACTTATTCTCGGTTTCAAGGTGTCTCATTCTTGGAGTAAAACAGTGCTCCTTGCTTAAAAAAAGTTAACTGACTTCACTAGGTGGTGATGATTAGGGGCAAGTAAGTGTGTATAAAGGAAAGTACTTGTATTTGCCTCTTAGTCAGGAGAGTTTCCGTGTAAGAACCGTTGTGTAAGTAATTCAGTGAGAAGTGCAGCGTATTCTTTGATTGTAAGAGAGCAGTGGCATCTGCTTTAATTGCTGTACTGTGGTTGGTGACGTGTCCGCCTGCCGCCTGAGAAGACTGAGATGTCCTTGAGGCAGGAACAAACCTGTCTCCTCTTTGAGACCCCAGTGCCTCTCACACTGTGAGCCTTCACCAGTGATTGTTGAACGAACAAACCAGTGGGTACTTTGGTAGGAAGTGTTGGAGGATTTGCCCATTTTTCAGGGGGGTGGGAAACAGGGGACCTTAGAGTGTGCACAGCAAATAAACGTTTTAAAGGGAATTATTTTGTGCTTGCTTCGGCAGCACGTACTGAAATGTGAGCGACCGGAGAAGACACACAGCTTCATGAAGCGTTCCGTGCTTTGTGCCCTGGCCCCCGGGGCGTCCTCACACCCTCTGCTGGGCCAGAAGAAACACGCGTCCAAGCACAGCGTGTGGCACTCAGTAGCAAAATTGTGACTTTTCACTATACAAATGTGAAAAGGGTTACTTCTGGTTGGTTTGTTTGGACAAAGTTGAGGTTATACTGTACATACAGTTTTGTATTCTGTTTAACTTTTTAACTTAAATATCTTCTCATGGCATCTTTATCAGCTCCCCATAAACATTAGCACAATGTTTCTTTTGTGAATAATGTTGGGATATTTCTTGGCATCTTTGGCCCCTCGTGCTAACCTTCGGGCTCAGGAACCAGTGCCCCACGGCTGTCTCGTTACTGCCTCACGTTTCACCCCGTCTGGTTCCCCTCTCCACAGTCAGCAAACCGGTTGGCTCTTTCTTGTTTTAAAGCACGTTGTAGTACTCATTCAGTGGTATACCTCTAACTGTCTAAATTTTTTGTGTCAAACAGTTGGGCAGGGAAGAAGAAATGCTGGTACAGGAGGCAGCTGTCTGAGTTCCGGAGTGGGGTGGGCTGGAGATTATGAAGTCTGCCTGTGCTGGATTAGTTCAGTGTTGGTTTTACTTTATTTTAATCTGTCTCTGTGTCAAAATGAGATTTCATGTTCTTGTTAAAACATGCCGTTTGAGCACTGTTTTTGTGTTGTCCAAGGAAGATTGAAATCCTGTAGCATGATAATATGTTTTTCACTTGAAGTCTTATAAATGTATTAAATATATTAAAAAACTATGCTGTTTCCCATTTTGTTTTTTAAATATATTTTTAGATTTTGAAAAAATATTTTATTTATTCACTTTTAGAGAGAGGTGGAGGGAGGGAGAAGAAGAGGGAAACATCAATGTAAGGTTTCCTCTTGTATGCCCACTACTGGGGATATGGTCACAACCCAGGCATGTGCCCTGACTAGGAATGGGTCCTCTGATCCTTTGGTTTGCAGGCTAGCACTCACTCCACTGAGCCACACCTGCCAGGGCTAGATTTTTTATTTATTTATAGAGAGAAGGGAAGGGAGAGAGAAAGAGAAGGAGAGAAACATTATTGCATGAAAAATCTATCAGTTGTTTCACCATACCGTACTGGGGACCTGGCCCACAACGAACGCATATACCTGACCAGGAATTGAACCTCGGGCATTTTGATTCTTCACTTGGCACTCTATCCACTGAGTGACATCAACTAGGGTCAGTTTCCTATGTTGACTTAAAAACAGTTGTTCTTTAATACATTAAATGGTGCTAAGTAAAGGAAATAAGGAGGGTGTGTTGTGTAATTTTAACCAGATTCTTCTCTCTAGGAGAGTTGTGAAGGTCATGTTTATTTAAAGGTGTAAGGTGGGGGGAGGGTAGCAGACACAAGCAGCTAATTTCATTCTCAGTCCCTTCTCTTTCCAATGCTGGATTTTTTTTATCATTGTTTCTTTTCACTTTATTTTTCTCATAAATATGAAATATCACTGTAAAACAATTAAGCACTACAGAAAAGGATTACGAAAAATATTTACAGTGGAACAAAGTTTTTTCCACATGAAAACACAGTGATCCCTAACAGATGCATTATTGAAGAAGATACACAGGTGTTAACTAAGCAAGTGAAAAGATGCTTCACATATGTCATCAGAGAAATGAAAGTTAAGATAATGAGGTACCACAAGGCACTATTAGGAAGGCCAAAATCTAACACTGACAACAGCAAATGCTGGCGAGGATGCAGGGAAACAAGAACCCTCATTCACTGCAGGTGGGAATGCAGAATGGTACAGCCATTTTGGAAGGCAGTTTGACGGTTTCTTATAAAACTAAACATACCCTCACCATATAATCCACCAATCGTGCTTCTTGGTGTTTATTCAGACGAGGTCCAAACTTAATGTCTAAAACCCTGCACGTGGATATTTATAACAGCTTTCATCATAATTGACAGAACTTGGCAGTCACCGAGATGTCCTTCAGTAGGTGACTGGGTAAATAAGCTATGATTCATCCAGACAATGGGTTCTGCAGCACTGAAGAGAAACGAGCTGCCGACCATGAAAAGACATGGAGGGGACATGCTTACTACTAAATGAAAGAAGCCAATCTGATGTGGCCACATAATATGATTCCAACTATCCAATATTCTGGAAAGGGCAAAATTATGGAGTAAGAACATCAGTGGTCACCAGTGTTTGGGGAGAGGAATGAATAGGTAGATTACAGCATTTGTCAGGGCAGTGAAACTGTTCCTGTAGTATCACAAACTATACTAATACTATATTACACTACACTATACTAATTACTATACGATACGATACTATACGATACTACACTATATGATATACTACATGATCTATGACATTTTACATGCGCCTAAGCCCACAGGATGTACAACAACAAGCGTGGACTCTAAGGTAAGCTATGGACTTCGGGTGATGATGATGTGTCTGCACTGGTACGTCAGTTATGAGAAACTTGTCAGATGGCAGATGTTGATAAGAGGGAGGCTCTGTGTGTGTGGGCAAGAGGCATATGGTAAATCCCTGTACCTTCCTCTCAATTATGCTGTAAACACAGACTGCTCTAAAAATAAAGTTTATTAAAAAAATAAAACAAAAAGGATAAATGGTTAATACTTCACCAGTGCTTACATTGAGAAGGTGATAAAAGGACAGGGCAGTGGCCTAGGCATCCATGCACTGTGGACACGAAATAGGTGTCCATGTTTTGCACTCTTGACACAGGAACACCAGCGTGAGCTTTCCAGGTCCTTCCACACTAGGTCGCTGTGTGTTAGCATTCTGAGCACCTCAGCCCCACTATGTGCTCATCATGGGGCTGCCTGATAGCCCTTCACTATTTCTCCTTTCCGTTTTCTTGTTTTATTTATTGATTGATGTTTAGGGAAAGAAAAGTGGAAAACATTGCTTCGTTTGAGACAGAGCTTTGGATATGGATGCCATGTTTCTTTTTTTTTTACAACAAGTAAAAACTACCTTTGCGACTTCCGGCAAGATGGAGGCATAGGTGGACACACCGTACCTCCACGCACAACCAAGATTAGAACAACAACAATTTAGAGGCAGAATAACACCCAGAACTGATAGAGAATTTATCTGAATGGAAGTCGGACAGCCAAGAAATTGAAGTAGACCCGTTCATCCTGACCAGTAGGAGTGGCGGAGACAAGCAGCCGGGCTCAGGGTCGCGGTGCGGAGACAGGGAGAGTTGGGTGCATAAGGCAACCGGGAGCGCGTAAGGCATCTGGGGCGCACAAGATCACAGCGGGTGGACCCTGAGTACGCAAGTGGCAGCTGGCAGACCCAGTGAGGCGGCAATTGTGGACCAGGGCAGAGTGTGCAACCCAGGATCCCAGAGAAGGGACTGAGGTCCCAGGAGAACAGAGCTACCGCCATTGTTCCCTCCCACCCCCGCCCCCACATACAATGTCACAATCTAGCGACTGGGGTGCCCAGCCCAGGGGAACACCTAAGGCTCCGCCCCTCACTGTAACAGGAGTGAGCAGACCAAAAAAAAAAAGAGAGAGAGAGAGAGAGACATGTCTCAAACAGAACAGATCAATGACCCAGGAATCATCCTTTTGAGCAACCAAGAGATAGCCAATCTATCAGATGCACTGTTCAAAACACTGGTGATCAGGAAGCTCACAGGTTGATATGGGGCACAAATTAGATGAGAAAATGCAGGTTACCATAAAAGAGATGAAGGAAGATGCACGGAGAACCAATAGTGATGGGAAGGAAACTGGGACTCAAAACAATAGAGTGGACCAGAAGGAAGAAAAAAACAACCAAACAGGAAAGAATGGAGAAATAATAATTCAAAAAAATGAGGAGAAGCTTAGGAACCTCCAGGACATCTTTAAACGTTCCAACATCCGAATTATAGGGGTACCAGAAGGGGAAGAGGAAAAGCAACAGATTGAACACGTATTTGAACAAATAATAAAGGAGAACTTCCCCATTCTGGCAAAGGAAATAGACCTCCAGGAAATCCAGGAAGCTCAGAGAGCCCCATAGAAGTTGGACCCAAGAAGAAACACACCAAGGCACATCATAATTACATTAGCCAAGGTAAAAATGAAGGAGAGAATCCTAGAAGGAGCAAGAGATAAGGGGACAGTAACCTACAAAGGAGTTCCCATCAGACTGTCAGCTGATTTCTCCAAAGAGACCTTACAGGCAAGAAGGGCCTGGAAAGAAGTATTCCAAGTCATGAAAAGCAAGGACCTACATCTCAGATTGCTCTATCCAGCAAAGCTTTCATTTAGAATGGAAGGGCAGATAAAATGTTTCTCAGATAAGGTCAAGTTAAAGGAGTTCATCATCACCAAGCCCTTATTTTATGAAATGTTAAAGGGGGTTATCTAAGAAAAGAAGATAAATACATGTATAGTAAAAGGACAGCAAACTCACAATTATTAACAGCAACACCTAAAGCAAAATCAAAAGCAAACTAAGCAAACAACTAAAACAGGAACAGAACCACAGAAATAGAGATCACATGGAGGATTAGCAACAGGGGAGTGGGAGGAGGAGAGAGGGGGAAAAGGTACAGAGAATAAGTAGCATAGATTGTAGGTTGAAAATAGACAGGGGGAGGGTAAGAATAGTATGGGAAATGTAGAAGCTAAAAAACTTATAAGTATGACACATGGACATGACTAAAAGGGGGGATATGGGTGGGAGAGGGCGTACAGGGTGGAGGGGCGTGAAGGGGGGAAATGGGACAACTGTAATAGCATAATCAATAAAATATATTAAAAAAACTACCTTGCAATAACTATGCTTTGTATTTGAATAGAATACCCCAAGCAGCAAAGCCCTTGAGTTCACACCAGAAAGATCATGCATCCCAACTCCGCAGTGCTAGGTACCCCAAGTCCTTTTTTTAAAAAAGGGTTTTATTTATTTATTTTTAGATAGAGGGGGAGTGAGGGAGAAAGAGGAGAGAAACATCAATGCAAGAAAGAAACATCAATCTTGCACACACCCAAGTGGGGACTGAATCCCACAACCCAGGCATGTGCCCTGAGTGGGAGTCCAACAGGCTACCTTTGGATTTGTAGGAGGACTCTCAACCCATTGTTCCATACCAGTCAGGGGTGGACCCTATATCCTTTTAAAAACTGGGAAATAGCCCTAGCTCATGTGGCTCAGTGGATTGAATGCCAGCCTGCGCACCAAAGTGTGGCCGGTTGGATTCCCGATCAGGGCACATGCCTGGGTTGCTTGCCAGTTCCACAGTGAGGGGCACATGAGAGGAAACCACAGACTGGTGTTTTTTTCCCTCTTTTCCTTCCTCCCTTCCCCTTTCCTCTCCCTCTAAAAAATAAATAAATAAAACATTTAGAGAAATCTGGGAAAAGTAAATGTTTCCCTAAGTTCTGTGAGCCTTTCCAGCAAATTAATTGAATATGGGGCAGGGGACTTGTGAGAACCTCCAGTAAGTAACCAAGGCAGATGGAAGTTGTGGGCAACCTGGGGGCCTCCTCCTTGTGACTGGCACCTGAAGTGGGGTGGGAACAGCCTTGTGGGGATCCCTTACCCTGTGGGACCTGATGCTATCTCCAGGTTGACAGTGTTGGAATTGAGTCAAATTGTATGATGACACCCAGCTGGTATCACAGAGAATAGCTTGTTTGTAGGGGAAAATACCAGAAATGTCAAAGTGAAATGTTCTGTGTAAAGTAAAGGAGTGTCAGGGCTCAAGACAAATACCCCACATGTCCTACAGTGGTGTATTGATCACTTGGAATTGAAGCTACTAGACTGGCAGCAGGTGCCAAAGGGCGTTTGACCCTCTCAATCTCCCTGAAAGCAGGAAGCAGTCAAACCTCATTTCTTGAATGTCAAACAATTCGGTTCTGCACCACGTTGTTCATGGGACAAGGGGGAGGAATGTTTCAGTTGTCAACAAAACGTCTGTTCTTGACCACAAACTGTCTTTTCAGGCTGATAACAATAAATTCCCCTGTGAAAGGTGTACCTCTGGAACATGGAAGCTACTCCTGATCACTAGATTTACCTCAAAGCCAAAAAGTCAGTATAATCCAATCTTTTTAAGTATATATTATTGATTATGCTATCACAGTTGTCCCACTTTTTTCTCCCTTTATCCCCCACACCCTGCACTCCCACTTTCTGCAGTATTTCCCCACCTTAGTTCATGTCCATGGGTCGTGCGTGTAAGTTCTTTGGCTTCTCCATTTCCCATACTGTTCTTAACCTTCCCCTGTCTATTTCGTACCTACCAATTCTGCTTCTTATTCCCTGTACCTTTTCCCCCATTCTTCCCCCATCCTCTCCCCACTGTTAACTCTCCATGTGATCTCCATTTATGTGATTTTGCTCCTGTCCTAGTTGTTTGCTTAGTTTGTTTTTGTTTGTTAGGTTCAGTTGCTGATAGTTGTGAGTTTGTTGTCATTGTACTGTTCATAGATTTGATCTTTTTCTTAGATAAGTCCCATTAATATTTCATTTAATAAGGGCTTGGTGATGATGAACTCCTTTAATTTGACCTTACCTGAGAAGCACTTTATCTGCCCTTCCATTCTAAATGAAAGCTTTGCTGGATAGAGTAGTCTGGGATGCAGGTCCTTGCTTTTCATGACTTGGAATACTTCTTTCCAGGCCCTTCTTGCCTGTAAGGACTCTTTTTTAATAAATCAGCTGACAGTCTGATGGGAACTCCTTTGTAGGTAACTGTCTCCTTTTCTCTTACTGATCTAGGATTCCATGCTTATCTTTTATCTTGGGTAATGTAATTATGATATGTCTTGGTGTGTTCCTCCTTGGGTCCAACTTCTTTGGGACTCTCTGAGCTCCCTAGACTTTCATGTCTAGTTTCTCTACCAGATTGGAGGGGCTTTCGTTCATCATTTTTTCAAGTAAGTTTTCAATTTCTTGCTCTTCTTCTCCTTCTGGCAGCCCTATGATTCAGATGTTGGAACATTTAAAGTTTTCCCAGAGGTTTCTAATCCTCTCCTCATTGTTGTGAATTCTAGTTTCTTCAGTCTGTTGTGGTTGAATGCTTATTCTTTTTTCTGTTTCAAATCATTGATTTCCTTCCCTTCACTGTTGGGTCCCTGTATATTTTCCTTTATTTCACTTTGTATAGTCTTCATTTCTTCCTCTATTTTGCAGCCATACTCAGCCTTTTCCATGAGCATGCAGATTACCAGTGTTTTGAACTCTGCATCTGATAGGTTGGCTGTCCACTTGTCACTTAGTTATTTTCTGTAGTTTTGATCTGTGTGTTCATTTGTGTCCTATTTCTTTGTCTTGGAACACATTGTAACAGGTGGAGCCTTAGGTATTTTCCAGGGCAACCCACTGGGCTGCATTGTGGAGCTGTATGTCGGGGAAGGATTGGAGAGGGAACAATTCCACTTGCTTCTACCCTGGTTTCAGTCACTTCCCCTGCTGCCCATAAACAAACTGTGCCCTTTCAAGTGCTTTCCTGGTGCTGATTCCTGGGTGGGAGGGCTTGTGTAGTTCTAGTACCGCATGGACCCCTCCAATGGACTCTGTACTGAGACTGTTCTGAGTTTCTCCCACTGCAGCAACCCCCCAAAAATTTATAGCATGAGGTGTTGAGGCTTTAATACTCTGCACTGGAACCCTGGGTTGCATGGTCTGTTTCTCTACCCAGTTGTTCATTCTGGTTTATCCACAGTGGTAGGTGGGGCCACCCAGCCTGCCAGCCACTGCCACCTTGTCATGCATCCACTCCACTCTGGCTTCCCATCTCGGCCTCCTACTCATCTGGATGAATGTTTCTTCTTTAACTCATTGGTTGTTGGACTTCCATACAGTTCAGTTTTCTGGCAGTTCTTGTTTTTGGTTTTTAAATTGGTTGTTATCCTTCTTTTGGCTGTGCGAGGAAGTGAAGCATATCTACCTATGACTTCATCTTGGCTGGAAGCCCAGAATAATCCAGTTTTATTGCCTCTTTTCTAACTTACTGCTTTGTTTAAATTCCACATTAATGAATACACAAACCTGGCAGTCTGGGATTCCCAGCAGCATGAGCCAAACAAGCACCAACGGCGGCGATGAGGCCAGCATTGTCTTTCTGGCCCCTGGCCCCTCAATGACATTCAAGGCCAAGGAGCCAAGAAGCTTGCGGGCCGAGCTGTGGAGGAGAATCACGTGAGGAATAACCAAGTGCTGGGAATTGGAAGTGATTCTACAATCCTCCATGCTGTGCAGCGAACAACTGAAAGGGTGAAAGAAGAGAAGCTGAACTTCATCTGTATCCCCACTTCCTTCCAGGCCTGTCAGCTCGTGCTGCTGCGCTGCGGCGTAACCCGCAGTGACCTGAGCTGACACCCCGAGACTGACCTCGTCATGGATGGTGCTGACAAAGTGCTGTAGATGCTGGTCTCAGTCTCATCAGGGGCAGTGGAGGCCGCCTGACCCCGAAGACTGTGGTGGGCTGTTCCACTCACTTCATCGTGATTGCTGATTTCAGGAAAGATTCAAAGAACCTTGGGGATCATGTCACAAGGGAATCCCCACTGAGGTCATCCCCATAGTTTCCATCCCAGTGAGCAGGCTGTGATTCAGAAGTTTGGGGGCGTGGTTGATTCTTGTATGTGCCCTGACTGGGGATTGAACCTGCAGCTTTGGTGTATCGGAATGATAACGGGAGTTTTATCCTGCCTGGGAGTTTGATCTGTGCACAAATGGAGTGAAGTGAGCCCAGCTAAGAAAATGACCCCAGGCACCCCCTCTGTGGTAGACACAGGTCTATTGATCAATATGGCTGAGACAGTCTATTTTGGGATGCAGGATGGCTCAGTGAACATGAGGGAGAAGCCTTTCTGTGGACCCTGCCGGGAGTGGAGTGTCCTGCCCTGGAGCCCGCAGCCCACAGCCAGGTGGACATGCCTCTCCAGGAGCCTTTGCCTTAATGTCTGTGTGCCAGGTGGACAGTGGCAAGGTGGGGGCTGGGCGGTTAAATCCAGTCTTCTCAAGTCTTGTTATTAAGTTCTTTTTTAAAAGACCAATACAAACATATATACTTTTTACTATTAAACATATTCAGTTTTTTAATTTTTTTTGTATCTTATTATATTTAATATTTTTAAAATCCTCACCTGAGGATATAACATATTTTTTTGGACCATAAGACACACCTGTGTTTTAGAGTAGGAAAATAAGAAAAAAATTTTTGAAATGTGGTAAAATATGGCACTTCTGGCCAAGATGGAGGTGTAGGCAGACACACTGTGCCTCTTTTCACAACCAAAAGAAGGACAACAATGATTTAAAAACAAAAAAACAGCCAGTACCAATGGAAAATTGAACTGTATGGAAGTCCAACAACCAAGGAGTTAAAGAAGTCATATGCATCCAGACCAGTAGGAGGGGCAGAGTCAGGCAACCGGGGTGGAGAGGACTCACGACAAATCGGTGGCTGGCGAACCCCAGACGCACAGGGTGGTGGCTGGCAATCCTAGCAAGATAGTGGATTGTGGAGCTCAGTGTGGTGCACATTGCAGTGGGCATTCCCAAATTTGCACACAGATAAACCAGGAGAAACTGGGGAGCAAGAGAGACCACACAACCGGGGTCACAGCTCAGGGAAATGAAGCCTGAAAACACCAGTTGAAAACCCCTGTGGGGGTTGAGGTGCGGGGAGATACTTCCAGCCTCACAGGAGAGTTCGTTGGAGAGACCCACAGGGTCCTAGAATGTACAGAGATCCACCCACCTGAAAATTAGCACCAGAAGGGCCCAATTTGCTTGTGAGAAGCGGGGAAAGTGACTGAAACCCAGCAGAGATGGGAGCAAATGCCATTGTTCCCTCTCTGAGCCCTCCCCGACATACAGCATCACAAAGCAGCTAAGTGGGTTGCCCAGCCCAGGTGAATACCTAAGGCTCCACCCCTTGCTACATAACAGGTGTGTTAAGACAAAAAAAAAATGGCCCAAATGAAAAAACAGATGAAAGCACCAGAAAAAATACAACTAAGCAATGAAGAGATAGCCAACCTATCAGATGCACAGTTCAAAACACTGGTAATCAGGATGCTCACAGAATTGGTTGAATTTGGTTGCAAACTAGATGAAAAAATGAAGGCAAATGTACAGGGAACCAATAGTGATGGGAAGGAAACTTGGACTCAAATCAATAGAGTGGATTAGAAGGAAGGAAGAAATAAACATCCAATCAGAAAAGAATGGAGAAACAAGAATTCAAAAACATGAGAGGCGTAGGAAACTCCAGGATATCTTTAAATGTTCCAACATCCAAATCATAGGGGTACCAGAGGAGAAGAGGAAGAGCAACAAGTGGAAAAGTTATTTGAACAAATAAAAGGAGAACTTCCCCAATCTGGCAAAGGAAATAGACTTCCAGGAAGCTCAGAGAGTCCCAAAGAAGTTGAACACAAGGAGGAACACACCAAGACATATCATAATTACATTACCCAAGATAAAAGATAAGCATGGAATCCTAGATCAGTAAGAGAAAAGGAGACAGTTACCTACAAAGGAGTTCCCATCAGACTGTCAGCTGATTTATCAAAAAAAGAGTCCTTACAGGCAAGAAGGGCCTGGAAAGAAGTATTCCAAGTCATGAAAAGCAAGGACCTGCATCCCAGACTACTCTATCCAGCAAAGCTTTCATTTAGAATGGAAGGGCAGATAAAGTGCTTCTCAGGTAAGGTCAAATTAAAGGAGTTCATCATCACCAAGCCTTTATTAAATGAAATGTTCAAAGGACTTACATAAGAAAAAGAAGACAATAAACATGTCCAGTAAAATGACAGCAAACTCACAATTATTAACAACCACACCTAAAACAAAAACAAAAGCGAACTAAGCAAATAACTAGAACAGGGACAGAACCACAGAAATGAAGATCACATGGAGGCTTATCAACAGGGGAGTGGGAGGAGGAGAGAGGGGGAAAGGTACAGAGAATAAGGAGCATAAATGGTAGGTAGAAAATAGGCAGGGGGAGGGTAAGAATAGTATGGGAAATGTAGAAGCCAAAGAACTTATATGTAGGACAAATGGACATGAACTAAAGGGGGAAAATGTGGGTGGGAGGGAGTGTGCAGGGTGGATGAAATGAAGAGGCAAAAATGGGACAACTGTAATAGCATAATCAATAAAATATATCTTAAAATATGGTAAAATATTTAATAACCTAAATAACATAATATTTCGCCAGTGTAAATGTAAACAGAACTCAACAGCAGTATTAACAACCATTATTCCTCCCAAATTTGGGAGGGGGGGGGAGTGCGTCTTGTAGGCTGAAAAATACAGGGGGGTGTAAAACATTTAATTTATTTTATTTTATTTTGAGACAAAGGGGAAGGGAGGGAGAAAGAGAGAGAGAGAAACATAAATGTGTGGTTGCCTCTTGCACGCCCTCTACTAGGGACCTGGCCCGCAACACATGCATGTGCCCTGACTGGGAATCAAACCAGCAAGCCTGTGGCACTCAAGTCACTGAGGCACACCAGTCAGGGCTGATTTTTAGTTTTTGTTGGGATCATGCATAGTGCCTTGTTATATATTTTAAGATGAGGTTTAAAAAAATCTGGTGAGTATAGAAGTGTGGTGTGTAAGGACTTGGTGTGTAAGCTGTCAGGGAGAAAATGTGGTAGTTCTTTTTTGTTAGGATCAGGGGGTTCATTCAGACCCCTGTTGTTGGAAGCAATTGGCCAGAAATACTTGCTAGTACTGCTGTGAAGTGTGAGGTACAATTAAATGATTGTGTTTTGTTGCTGAGTTTTTATCCATTCCTGTATTATTACTTGCATGGTTCATCATCAGAAGTTCTTTCTTTTAAAGTACATTTTACTGATTATACTATTACAGTTGTCCCAATTTTCCCCCTTTGTCCCTCTCCACTCAGTACCCCCTTCCCTCCAGCAATCCCCCCCTTAGTTCATGTCCATGGGTCATACATACAAATTATTTGGCTTCTCCATTTCCTATACTATTTTTAACATCCCACTGTATATTTTGTACCTGCCGATTAAGCTTCTTAATCCCTGTACCTTTTCCTCCATTCTCCCTTTCCACCTTCCAGCTGATAACCCTCCAAATGATCTCCATAGTTATGATTCTGTTCCTTTTCTGGTTGTTTGCTTAGTTAGTTAGTTAGTTAGTTATTTGTTTGTTTAAATTCACTTGTTGATAGTTTTGAGTTTGTTATCATCTTAATGTTCATAGTTTTCAAAAGAAGAAAAGATATTTTTCTTTTTCTTAAATAAGTCCCTTTAACATTTCATGTAATAATAATGGCTTGGTGATCATGAATTACTTTAGTTTTACTTTGTCTGAGAACCACCTTATCTGCCCTTCTGTTCTAAATGATAGCTTTGCTGATTACAGCAATCTAGGTTGTAGGTCCTTGCATTTCATCACTTTGAATACTTCTTGTCAGTCCCTGCTTGCCTGCAAAGTTTCTTTTGAGAAATCAGCTTATAGTGTTATGGGAACTTCTTTGTAGGTAACTATCTGCTTTTCTCTTGCTGCTTTTAAGATTCTCTTTACCTATGACCTTTGGCATTTTAATTATGATGTGTCTTGGTGTGGTCCTCTTTGGGTTCAACACGTTTGGGACTCTGTTGCTTTGTGGACTTTTATGTCTTTTTCCTTCACCAAATGAGGAAAGTTTTCTTTTGTTATTTTTTCAAATAAGTTTTCAATATCTTGCTCTTCCTCCTATCCATCTGGCATCCCTGTGATTCAGATGTTGGTATATTTGGAGATGTCCCAAAGTCTTCTTATACTTAACTTGTTTTTTTTTTCAATTCTTTTTTTTTCTTTCTGTTCTGGTTGAATATTTAATTGTTCCTTATGTTTCAAATCATTGGTTTGAATCCCTGCTTCCTTCCCTTCTTTGTTGGTTCTGTGTGGATTTTCTTTATTTCACTTAGTGTAACTTTCATTTCTTCCTTTATGTTGTTGCCGTACTCAGTGAGTTCTCTGAGCATCCTGATCACCAGTGTTTTGAACTCTGTATCTGATAGATTGGTTATCTGTGTTTGATTTAGTTCTTTTTCTGGGGTTTTGTTCTGTTCTTTCATTTGAGCCATATTTGTCTGTCTCCTCAATTTAATTAGATTTAAAAAAGGACTTCAGCATTCTTGTCCTGGGCAGTGGTCTTAAGCTGTGTCCTAGGTGGTGGTCATCTCACCCTGGAGTACAATGGCTCAGATATCATCTCGAGTTGTTTGCAGTCCTTCTGAGGAACAAAGGTGGAACTGCTTATGGTCTCCTGGAGTCAGGGTGGGTCATACCTTCAGTTCTTGGAACAAAAGTTTTTACATGCATTGATTACTAAGCTTATTAGCTACTACTTAAATGAAAATTTTCCAACTCTTAAGTCCCCTATCACTTTGACAACCTGACTTAGTGCACCTGTTAAGTTGTATGGGGTGGAGCCTTAGGTATTTGCCAAGGAGGGGCAACCTGCCTCACCACTCTGTGGCTCTGTGTCGGGGGAGGGATTGGAGAGAGGACAATGCCACTGCTTGGCTTCTGGAGGCTTGGCCAGCACTCACCCCATTTCCAATCACTTTACTCACTTCCTGTGTGCAACCAGCGCCCTTCTAGCTGTTGCCCTGGTGGTGAATGCCAGAGTGGGTGGGTTTGTGTAAGTTCCAAATACATGGGAGACCTTTCAATAGACTCTCCTGAGAGACTGGCAGTTTCATGGCTGTCCCAACCCCCACAGGGTTTTACAGTTAGAAGTTATGGGGCTCTATCTTCTTTGTGCTGGAACCCTGGGCTGTGCAGTCTGGCCTGGGGCTGGGATCGCTTTCTCCCTCGATATCCCTCCCAATTTTTATCCACCACACATGAGTACAGGACTGCCCATTCTGTTGCTGCCACCTTTCCACACCACACCGCATCTTGTCTCTCTGCCCTAACATGGCATCTCTGCTCCTCCTACCCATTTGGATGGATGTGGCTTCTTTACATCCTTGGTTGTCGGACTTCCATACGGTCCGAATTTCTGGCAGTTCTGGTTTTTTTTTTTTTTTTTTTAGTTAGTTGTAATTCTTCTTGTGGTTGTGCAAGGAAGCAAAGCATGTCTATCTATGGCTCCATCCTGACTGGAAGTCAGCATTGGAAGTTCTCATCTCTTTATATTGTTTGAGGGTTGAAATAAAATAGTATGGTGCTTGCTCTCTCTCTCTCGTAGAGACCTCAGAAATTGAGGAATTCCTTTCAATACCTTTTGGGAATTGAACCTGCAACCTTTCAGTTAGAGAATGATGCCCAACTGAGAATATATAGCTAATATCGTCTATAGTTAATTGTTACTGAATGCTAGATGTGCTCATTGCTTTATGTACTTTATTTAACCTTCAAGCCCTAAGAAATAGACATTCTTATTCCCATGTAATAGGTTTAGAACAAGTTTAGAGAGGCAGAAATTTGTCTAAAGTCATACAATATAAGTGGAAGTGCTGGGATTTGAACCTATACCTACCTGATTTGGACTGCTCTAACCATTCTACCATTTTTAAGAAAGATTTTATTCATTTATTTTTAGAGAGATGCAAACACAGAGAGAAAGAGAGAGAGAAACACCAATGTGCGGTTGCTTCTTGTGTGCACCCCCCACTGGGGACCTGGCCTGCAACACAGGCATTTGCCCTGACTGGGAATTGAACTGGTGACCCTTTGGTTCACGGGTTGGCACTCAATCCACTGAGCCACACCAGCCAGGTTAAACCATTCTACTTCTGAATGTGGTGTAACCCGATCTAAAACTTACTTTCTCACACCTAGTCCAGAACTGTTTCACTATACTCACATTAGATATTTTTAAGGCTATTACACACCTGTATGCCTTATATGCCTTCCTCGCCATCCTTTTGTAAAGAAGTCTTCATAGGTTTTCCTTGCCGTGTCTGGCAAACAGTTTGCATTGATGTCTATGTGGTCTAGTTTCACTTTTCCCAACTTCCTTTCTCCAAAGGTTGAATAGTAAATGTACAATTTTCTGGAAGTCTTGGCTAAGGAATTTAACCCTTCCAGCACTTCCTCCAGGTATATCTGGGTTAGAGCTGCTTCTGGAGCCAAAAGAAGCAACTATATCCCCCTTTACTCTCAAGTCACACGTCTTTGCTCACCAGTCACTGCAGTCCATACACAGTGTTACGCTAAACCATTTATTTTATTCCTAATGTGTCACTTCTTCAACTTGTGCAGCTAGAGTTCTGATTACAGGCATACCTCATGTTATTGCTTGTCACAGATGTTCCTTTTTTTTTTTTTTTACAAATTGTAGGGAAGACGTTACACCAGTAAAAAGGTGATGGCTCACTTTATTGCGATACTTGCTTTACTGTGGTGGTCTGGAACCAAAATAGCAGTATCTCCAAGGTGTCTCCTCACTTAGGACCATAGTTAATGTTTTATATGTTAACCTATGTTTACTGAATTACTGTTTTTGTTTTTTAACAAGATGCTGAGAGGATGGTTGTGTTGAACCATAAAGAGAATGGGTTTCAGAGAGGTTAAATATACCCAGATTTTCTGAGTCCATATTGAACTCATTCATCTTACCATAATGAAAAATTTGGCAGAGTTCGTTTTCTCCTTCACACATTGGACATTGTAGGGAAGTTAGCGACATGTGCTTCTCTTTCTTTCCTCGTGAAGTCTTAATGATTTCTGAAGAAATAGTTATGAAGGATTTTTGCCGTTTTCTAACTTGAGTGGGAAATGAGCTGAATATGAAAAATCTCTGCTCTTCAGAAGAGCCTTCAAGATTTATTTATTTATTTACTTTTAGAGAAAGGGGAAGGGAGGGAGAGAGGGAGAGAAACATCAATTTGTGAGAGAAACATCTATCCATTGCCTTTCTTATGCCCCCAACCGGGCACCTGCCGGCCACCCAGGCATGTATCCCGGGAATCAAACCGGCAACCTTTCAGTTTGGGCTGGTACTCAATCCACTGAGCCACAACAGCCAGGGCTAATTCACATATTTACTGAAAAACTAACTAAGGTATTTGAACCAGTGAGCTGTCAGACATAGAGAGATCACAAATCTCTTCATAATAAGGCAGTTTTGAAGCAGGAGACAGCATAGGAAGAGCTCTGAGACTGCAATACTGTCACTGGTCAGCATTTATCACCTTGCGCGTCAGGAAACACCATTTACCAATTAGGATGACCAAATGGGGTCTGGAGCAAGATAAGAATTTGGGCTAGCAAACCCCTAGGAAAGCTGGCGCCACATTTACCCATTAATCAATATGTGACTTTTTTCCCTCCTATCCCACCAACTATATAAGTCTGGAGAACAAAGGTCTCTCTCTCTCTCTCTCTCTCTCTCTCTCTCTCTCTCTCTCTCAGGCTCAGGGGGCTCTTGGCTTCTCGAGCCACAGTGTCTCTGGCCACCCGGTCTTAGGCTGCCAGGGACTTGTCACCCTGGTCTTCAGACGCTCTTGCTTTTCTCACCTTGCTTTGCTCTAAAACTTTCCCTGTAACCCTCTACTCTACCTGGTCCTGTTCTCTTCCATGGAAGGGAGCCACTAATAAACTGATTACATACTACTAGATTTGCTGATATGTAATTCTTTACATGCGTCAGCAAGAAGAACCAGGTCTCACCCATCAACAGTTTCAATCTTTTTAAAAACCAAGCTTGAACTGGATTCAGAAGCAGGAAAAACAGGAAACTGATTTTTTTTTTTTGGCGTTAGAGACTTATTCAGTTCTTCTTGCTCTTGTTTAATATTCACTTAGTTCACTTAAAGTTCAAAGTCACTCAGTACTTTGAATTTTTCTACCTTTATTTCATAAAGCTAAATACATGTTCGTAAACATTATTTGTTACTGTAGGCCACCCTAAGTGGATAGAAAGTCTATTGTTCATCTTTGGGCTCCTTTCCAGGATTTGTATTCAGTTCTATACTGTTGCCTGAAAAAAAAAAAAAGTTTGCCCCACACGCCTGTGGGGAGCTTTGGCAGTTTGCAGACAGTTGGTGCCATTAGTAACTACTAAAATACAGCTGATTTCTGAAGGCAGTGTAGCTGTCCAGCAGTTTGTACAAGAAAATCTGGTTGGATGAGGGCACTCAGGTTTATTTCCTGGAGAAAAGTTAGCCAGTACAAAAGCTGTCCAAAAGTTAGGATTAGCTCACAAAACTTAAAGGTAAGAGAGACTTTTAAAAATAACCTAGACCACCCCTGCCTTTTGACATTCTTTTATATTTTTTTAAAAGATTTATTTATTTTTAGAGAGAGGGAAAGGGAGGGAGAAAGAGAAGGAGAGAAACATTGATTTGTGGTTGCCTCCCATGCACCTCCAGCTGGGGACCCAGCCTGCAACCCAGGCATGTGCCCTGGCCAGGAATAGGACCTTGGACAGTTTGTTCACAGGCCGGTGCTCAATCCACTGAGCCATACCAGCCAGGGCTAATTTGACAACTAATACTTGGAATCTAACATCTAACACTTGCCTAATCCTTTTAAACCAAGTGTAGCATCCGAGCTTTTAACAGATAGTAGATAAAATTTAATAACTTGTTTTTGTTTTCTTTGAACTTAGTTCCACTGTACTCTTCCATGGCAAAGGGATTAATTTCTATTTGTCGTAATGACATACATTTCTTCTCCAACGTAATTGTTTGCATATGCATAGGATATCTTTGAAAGGAAGTACAAAAATCTGGAGATACCTGCTGTTTCCAGGAATTTTTTCTGGGTGGCTAGGGGAACTGGGATAAGAGGGAAAATTTTAACTTTATTATACTCTTCTGTATAAAATTTTAATTTTGTGACCCAAAGTTGAGACAAACTTGATTAATGAGAAATTTACTAAGTAAATAATAGCGCAGACGGAACGGAGAATATGGCAAAAACCATGCAGTCTCACTAGAATGAAAGAAGCAAAGGAAACAGGCGGGAACAACCCAATTTCTGGGAGAACAGGAGAATGGGTTGTCCTAGCACCGCCCACCGCCTCGGTGAGGTTAGACGCCTGAGGCTAGATCCCTCCGCGCTCGCAAAGACGCCTGCCCGGGAAAAAGCACGTCCGCCCCGCCCCTTGCAGATCCGTGCAGTCAGCGAATCCCCAGGCGCGGAGGTCCGGGTTGTCTCTGCTCCTGGAGGTAGGGCTCAGGGAGGCTGGGAACCTGGGGGACACCGAGGAGTGCGGCGAGTGATACGGCCGGTAAGAGTACGGAGGGGAAGAGTCCCATCCGGAGGAGGCGGACGCCGCGCCGGAGATGGAGGCGGAGAGGCCACGGCCGGTGCTGCGCTCCGTGAATTCTCGCGAGCCGTCCCAGGTCATCTTCTGCAACCGCAGCCCGCGCGTCGTGCTTCCCTTGTGGCTCAACTTCGACGGCGAGCCGCATCCATACCCCACCCTGCCGCCGGGCACCGGCCGTCGCATCCACAGCTACCGAGGTAGGGTCGCCCTTACGCGGCCGCGCCTCGCAGCCCTCTTTGTCCTGCTGCCTGAGCGCCTGCCCGCCGCTGCTGAGCCGTCCGCGGAGCGCTGCCCAGCGCTCTAGGCCTCATAGCAACAGCAACGGTGGCACTAACTCATCGACTCTTCTCCACCACCCGGGGAGGCAGGTGTTCTTGTCATTATTCCCATTCACGCATAAGAAACTGAGGCCCCAGAGAGGTAGTGACAGATCCAAGTCGAAGCTACTAGTAAGTGGCAGAGCATTCTTCTTTATAAGACTGATTAATTTGAGTTTGATGGTGACTTTTCCCCAACCCCATTCCACTTGTAGTTATAAAAGAAGTGCTCCATCCCTAATGCCCATTTGTTTAGTCTGTTAATGGAACACTCTCACATTCTTCAATGACCCCAGTGGGCTAGGCCCGCGTAGGGGCCCTGCCTGCATGGAGACCTGTCTACTGGGGAGATAGACGAATGCATCAAAACAGGTGAGAACAAGCCAATGTCAAAATTGCTGCTGTAGGAATGGAGCACAGCGGGCTGCTGGCTGCTGGAGCTTGAAGTTGGCATTTATCTGCTCAGTCAAGGGGAGGTGAGGATGGGGGGGTGGTGGTGGTGGTGAGTGTAGACGTGTGGTTTCAAATAGCTCTGGGAGAGCTTCCCGGATAGGAAAGGGAGCCCTGCAGGAAAAAAAAAAATGAATGAGATCTAACCAACCAAGAGAGCAGTTCTAGGCAAGAGGGAACCGCATGGGCTGAAGGAGGAGTGGGTATGGAATGGTGAGAGAGGAAGCCCTAAAGGTGATTTTACATCTAGGGAAATGGGGGCCGTTGGAAGTTTTTTAGCAGGGACATGACATTGCCAGGTGTAAGCATTCTGCAATATGCTTACACAGGTTGCCGTGTGGTTTGGGGAGGAAGACTGGTGTGGAGGAACCAGTTAGGAAGTTGTTGTAATAACCCAGGGTCTGATGGGGGTGGGGATAACTAGGCCTTATTGCCAAAAGAGGTAGTAATCTTCCCATGGTTTTCAAGAAGAAAAGTAGTCGTAGCGGGACTTAATTTTCACAACTATACAGGCAGACTCAAAGATACAGAGAACAAACCTGTGGTTGCCAGAAGGGAGGTGAGTTGGGCTGGGTACAAAACCTTGCAGGGATTAGAAAGTAGGAACTGACCGTTAGAAAGTAGTCACAGGGATGTAAAGTACAGCACAAGGAACATGGTCAGTAATATTGTGATAACTGTATGGTGCCGGTGGCTATCAAACTTATGGGGGAAATCACTTTGTCAATTATACAAATGTCTAACCACTATGCTTTCCCACTGAAAGCATTATAAAATAATACTAAATGTCAACTAATTGAAATATAAAATGTTTTTTAAATGAATAAACATTTCACAGCCATCCTGAGAGGAGCCTGATGGATCTTTTTTTCTTGAGGGAGGTATAGTCAGTGCCTCTTAAACTTTCACATCAAACTAACACATCTGTAGTGTCCTACTTTATCTAGAAAGTTGTGTAAATTTTGTATTCTTCAGAATTTATTTGTGATTTAATATAATTTCTTTTTTAAATGTTACCATGTGAATGTACTTAATGTCACTGAACTGTACACGTAAAATGGTGTAAATGGTCAATTTCATGTTATGTACATTTTACCACAATAAAAAAATTGCCAGCTTACATTCCTTAAATGCTGGGGGTTTGCTTTCCATTCTTCTCTCTCTTGTATATGATGCATTTGTTTCTTAAGTCCAGGTTAATTTACATAATGTGCAGATCTTAGGGTTTGATGGGTTTTGACAAATGTAAACACCTAATTAAAGTTACAGATTAGAACATTTCCATCACCCCAGAGAGTACCCTCTTCCCTCTTTCTACTCATTCCCCTCCCATCCAGAGGCAACCAGTCTTCTGATTTTTTACATCATAGATTAGTTTCATCTGTTCCTGCAGAGTGTACCCTCTCTGTCTTGCTTCTTTCTCCACAAGATGTTTTTGCACCTTGTTTTTGAGAAGCACAGGTTTGAGGAGTCCGTGACCTCATCTCTTCTTTTAATTTGCATTGTTGGTGTGATTTGTAATTCATGTGCTTTGCTTTTCTCCATGGTAGAATAGAAGGTAGGGGTATGATTTGGAGCCTCAAGTACATGGTCTTCTATTTACTAGTCCTGTTGCCTGAGCAGGTCACTTGGCTTTTTCAGACCTATTTTCTCATGTGTAAATGAACCTATTGTGAGGACTGAGCAAGCTAATGTGGAAGGCCTTTGTCTGAAGGTTAAGCAGAATGGCAGGTATTTTAATGTCAGTGCAGGGAGGTGCAGGAAATAGGGGTGTGGCTATTGAACAGCCTCTGCTTGCATTGACAGGTCACCTTTGGCTCTTCCGAGATGCTGGGACCTATGATGGGCTTCTGGTTAACCAGACGGAACTATTTGTGCCCTCTCTCAATGTGGATGGACAGCCTATTTTTGCCAACATCACACTACCAGGTACTGAGGTTCCATCTTACTTTTCAAAAAGACCAGGCTGTTGCAATAAGTAGAAGAAGGGCCACTTGCAGGAGCCAAGCCCTTAACTGACTTTTGCTTGGTGTTCAGCAAGGTAGTCAACCTTTCCGTGTCCTATTCTCCACCACAGATAAAATGGAAGTAGAATATTTGTAGGCTCTGTATTGAGCAGAGGTGTGGTGGTGTCTCAGAAGCTCTGCAGGCCTGTCAGAGCTGGGCTGCATTAAAATATCTGATGGTAGAATTATGAATGCATTGTACTTCCCTGGCCTTAGAGTAGAATATGCCCTGGAGTGTCAGGAGAAGAACAAGGTGCAGAGATTGAGCTATCATGGCTACTTTTTTTTTATATTTTAAGATTTTATTTCTTTATTTTCAGACAGAGGGTAAGGGAGGTAGAATGGGAGGGAAACATCAATGTGTGGTTGCTTCTCATGCGCCCCCTACTGGGGACCAGGCCCACAGCCAGGTATGTGCCCTGACTGGGAATAGAACCCGCAACCCTTTGGTTAAAGGCTGGCACTCACTCCACTGAGCCACACCAGCCAGGGCAATATATCATGGCTACTCTATATGGCTTCTAATATTGTATCTTTTAATGTTATTTAACTCAGTCAAACTCACAGTGCCAACAGGGGTTACAAAAAAAAAAAATCTCTGAATTGAACATTAGCATCATAGTATACCCTTTGTCTAAGACTCAAGTGATTTTGGGAGCCAGTCTCAATCCATTGAGATTTTGCTTCCTGGCAGTTGTTTTCAGTTTGGTTCAAATAAATTCATAAAAATTGTTAAAAACAAAACCTCAAGCAATTGCTAGGTTGAACTCTTAAGAAACTGATGTTCTTACACATTAAACAAATACCACTAAATATCTATAGCAGCTTCATAAGGTTCAAACGAATATGTGTACAAGGTCCTGTTTTAAGGAAGTGGGTATATGAACATGATAATTGATGAGTAAATTTTGCCTCGTGCGGTACCCTTAAAGTAGGAATGTCAAACTCTTTTTCACCGGGGTCCACATCAGCCTCTTGGTAGCCTTCAAAGGGCCAAATGTAGTTTCAGCTCCTTGACGGTTAAGGAGTGTTTTTACATTTTTACAGTCCTCAAATTATTTTGGCTCTTTGAAGACAACTGTGAGGCTGAGGTAGCACCCAGTGAAAATGAGTTTGACACCCTGCCTGGAAGAGTAAGTTCTGAGAGCAAAGTCAGATTTCATTTCCCCCAAAATCAAATTCCACACCATTTTGGTTCTGTACTGCTTTTGTGACAACTACCCCAAAACCAACACCAACCACTTGATTTGTCCATAACCCTGCAGTCCGGGCTTCCTCAGCTGGGTGGTCATTCTGCTCATTGGTGGTCATTGGTGTGGCTGTTTTCTCCTGGCAGGTTGGCTGAGGGCTGGGCTTCTCTCCCTTGTGGTCCCAGTGCCTGTCCCTCTGTGTGAGGCCTCTCCCCCAGGGCAGCTCAGTGCTTCTGAGAGGGTAAGAGCCGACGATGCCAGGCTTTCTTAAGGCTCAGACCCAAAACTGCCACACTGTCCCTTCACCCACATTCAGTTCTTAAGGCACATCGCAGGCCTGGCCCACTTTCAAGGGGAAGCTGCTACACAGGGTGACAGATACCATGACAAATACCATGAGATACCCACTGGGGCCGTCACGTTACATCTGCCACAACACATGTCCTCACTATTTTTGCCCACAGTGAGGTCCATCTGTAGTAAGTACAATTGCCATGGTTGGCAAGGGGTCTTGCTCATTCATCCCCTGTCTCAAGGCCTGCCTGAGTTTGCTGCTGAAGATTCGTGTTTTTGCCCTTACAGTGTATACCCTAAAAGAGCGATGCCTTCAGGTTGTGCGAAGCCTAGTCAAGCCTGAGGATTACAGGAGACTGGACATTGCGAGGTCACTCTATGAAGATCTGGAAGACCACCCGAATGTGAGAAAAAGACCTGGAGCGGCTGACACAGGAGCATATTGAAAATCAGCGGATGGCAGACGAGATTGAAGGTTTTAATTTGCCCTCCTGAGCCTTCGCTTTGTGATGGAACTGACTACTCTTGATCTAGATATAGGACTGGTCACTTATTCTCGGTTTCAAGGTGTCTCATTCTTGGAGTAAAACAGTGCTCCTTGCTTAAAAAAAAAGTTAACTGACTTCACTAGGTGGTGATGATTAGGGGCAAGTAAGTGTGTATAAAGGAAAGTACTTGTATTTGCCTCTTAGTCAGGAGAGTTTCCGTGTAAGAACCGTTGTGTAAGTAATTCAGTGAGAAGTGCAGCGTATTCTTTGATTGTAAGAGAGCAGTGGCATCTGCTTTAATTGCTGTACTGTGGTTGGTGACGTGTCCGCCTGCCGCCTGAGAAGACTGAGATGTCCTTGAGGCAGGAACAAACCTGTCTCCTCTTTGAGACCCCAGTGCCTCTCACACTGTGAGCCTTCACCAGTGATTGTTGAACGAACAAACCAGTGGGTACTTTGGTAGGAAGTGTTGGAGGATTTGCCCATTTTTCAGGGGGGTGGGAAACAGGGGACCTTAGAGTGTGCACAGCAAATAAACGTTTTAAAGGGAATTATTTTGTGCTTGCTTCGGCAGCACGTGTACTGAAATGTGAGCGACCGGAGAAGACACACAGCTTCATGAAGCGTTCCGTGCTTTGTGCCCTGGCCCCCGGGGCGTCCTCACACCCTCTGCTGGGCCAGAAGAAACACGCGTCCAAGCACAGCGTGTGGCACTCAGTAGCAAAATTGTGACTTTTCACTATACAAATGTTCGTGGAAGGCACTCTGTGAAATGGAAGGAAGCTGAGTCATACCTGGGGTATTTGTGCCAATATGTTAACTTGCATTTCCTTCGTAAACATTAAACATTCTGAAATCGACTTATTTAAAAAGGGGGGGGTCATTTTTGTATAAAGTACTTTCTATAATTTTCTAATGTACTTTTTTCCATTCCTGGTTGTTACAGCGCTGTTTTACTTTTGTTTCTAAACCAAGGTTAGGTTCTTACTGTTACTGTGATGATAGCTTTTTTGAAACTTGACATCTGCACAGAAGATAGGAGAAAATAGCTGTTCTCTTGTTTAACTCTAGTATGAAGGAGAGACTACTGTACTGTAAGTAGGTTTTTGCCACGTGTGGCTATTTCTTTTTCTTTTTGTAAATCCATGGCATTCTGTTTGGTTTAACATTTTTCAGCAGGCAGGATTTGGTGGCACTTTGCCCCTGCCTGGAGGAGAGGCTGAATCCCACTGTAAGCTCCGGGAAGTCCCTGCTCACGCACAGCTGATTCAGAGAGCAGCCCGGGCTGTTTCACAGTTTCATGGATGTGCAGACACTTTCTTACATGCCAGGCTTAAATCCATTCAGTACTTCTGTCAGGCTTCCTTTATGGTAACAGTTTGAGAAAAATTCAGTAGAGAAAACATTGGAAAGGACAGAAAAGTAAAAGGAAGAGAGAGATCCCTGTAGATACACTACCTAAACACAACCACTAACCTAACATTTTGAATTTTCAACCCTTTTTAAGGTTACTTCTGGTTGGTTGGTTTTGACAGAGTTGAGGTTATACTGCACATACAGTTTTGTATTCTGTTTAACTTTTTAACTTAAATATCTTCTCATGGCATCTTTATCAGCTCCCCATAAACATTAGCACAATGTTTCTTTTGTGAATAATGTTGGGATATTTCTTGGCATCTTTGGCCCCTCGTGCTAACCTTCGGGCTCAGGAACCAGTGCCCCACGGCTGTCTCGTTACTGCCTCACATTTCACCCAGTCTGGTTCCCCTCTCCACAGTCAGCAAACTGGTTGGCTCTTTCTTGTTTTAAAGCACGTTGTAGTACTCATTCAGTGGTATACCTCTAACTGTCTAAATTTTTGTGTCAAACAGTTGGGCAGGGAAGAAGAAATGCTGGTACAGGAGGCAGCTGTCTGAGTTCCGGAGTGGGGTGGGCTGGGGATTATGAAGTCTGCCTGTGCTGGATTAGTTCAGTGTTGGTTTTACTTTATTTTAATCTGTCTCTGTGTCAAAATGAGATTTCATGTTTTTGTTAAAACATGCAGTTTGAGCACTGTTTTTGTGTTGTCCAAGGAAGATTGAAAACCTGTAGCATGAATAATGTGTTTTTCACTTGAAGTCTTATCAATGTATTAAATATATTAAAAAACTATGCTGTTTCCTATTTTTTTAGTTTTTAGATTTTTAATTTATTTATAGACAGAGGGTAAGAGAGGGAGAGAAACATCGATGTGTGAAGCATTCATCAGTTGCCTCTCATAGGCCTTCTACTGGGACCCTGACCGCATTGCAGGCACATGTCCTGACTGGGAATTGAACCGGTGACCTTTTGGTTCACAGGTTAGCACTCAGTCCACTGGGCCACACCAGCCAGGACAAATTTCCTATGTTGACATTAAAAAGGCTGTTCTGTAATACATTAAATGGTGCTGAGTAAAGGAAAAAAGGAGGGTGTGTTGTGTAATTTTAACCAGATTCTTCTCTCTAGGAGAGTTGTGAAGGTAATGTTTATTTAAAGGTGTAAGGTGGGGGGAGGGTAGCAGACACAAGCAGCTAATTTCATTCTCAGTCCCTTCTCTTTCCAATGCTGGATTTTTTTTTTAATTTTTTAAAGATTTTATTTATTTATTTTTAGAGAGGAGAGGGAGGGAGAAAGAGAAAGAGAAACATCAATGTGTGGTTGCTGGGGGCCGTGGCCTGCAACCCAACATTGTGCCCTGACTGGGAATCGAACCTGCGATGCTTTGGTTCGCAGCTCGCATTCAATCCACTGAGCTATGCCAGCCAGGGCTAGATTTTTTTATCATTGTTTCTTTTCACTTTATCTTTCTCATAAATATGAAATATCACTGTAAAACAATTAAGCACTACAGAAAAGGATTACGAAAAATATTTACAGTGGAACAAAGTTTTTTCCACATGAAAACACAGTGATCCCTAACAGATGCATTATTGAAGAAGATACACAGGTGTTAACTAAGCAAGTGAAAAGATGCTTCACATATGTCATCAGAGAAATGAAAGTTAAGATAATGAGGTACCACAAGGCACTATTAGGAAGGCCAAAATCTAACACTGACAACAGCAAATGCTGGCAAGGATGCAGGGAAACAAGAACCCTCATTCACTGCAGGTGGGAATGCAGAATGGTACAGCCATTTTGGAAGGCAGTTTGACGGTTTCTTATAAAACTAAACATACCCTCACCATATAATCCCACCAATCGTGCTTCTTGGTGTTTATTCAGACGAGGTCCAAACTTAATGTCTAAAACCCTGCACGTGGATATTTATAACAGCTTTCATCATAATTGACAGAACTTGGCAGTCACCGAGATGTCCTTCAGTAGGTGACTGGGTAAATAAGCTATGATTCATCCAGACAATGGGTTCTGCAGCACTGAAGAGAAACGAGCTGTCGACCATGAAAAGACATGAAGGGGACATGCTTACTACTAAATGAAAGAAGCCAATCTGATGTGGCCACATAATATGATTCCAACTATCCAATATTCTGGAAAGGGCAAAATTATGGAGTAAGAACATCAGTGGTCACCAGTGTTTTGGGGAGAGGAATGAATAGGTAGATTACAGCATTTGTCAGGGCAGTGAAACTGTTCCTGTAGTATCACAAACTATACTAATACTATATTACACTACACTATACTAATTACTATACTATACGATACGATATGATACGATACTATACGATACTACACTATATGATATACTACATGATCTATGACATTTTACATGCATCCAAGCCCACAGGATGTTACAACAACAAGCGTGGACTCTAAGGTAAGCTGTGGACTTCAGGTGATGATGATGTGTCTGCACTGGTACGTCAGTTACGAGAAACGTGTCAGTCAGATGGCAGATGTTGATAAGTGGGAAGCTCTGTGTGTGTGGGCAAGAGGCATATGGTAAATCCCTGTACCTTCCTCTCAATTATGCTGTAAACACAGACTGCTCTAAAAAATAAAGTTTATTTAAGAAAACCCAAAAAGGATAAATAGTTAATACTTCACCGGTGATTTTTTAAAAGATTTTATTTATTTATTTTTAGACAGAGGAGAAGGGAGGGAGGAAGAGAGGGAGAGAAACATAAGTGTGTATTTGCCTCTGACACATCTCCTACTGGAGACCCAGCCCACAACCCAGGCATGTGCCCTGACTGGGTATTGAACTGGTAACCCTTTGGTTTGCAGGCTGGTACTCAATCCACTGAGCCACACCGGCCAGGTTTTCACCAGTGCTTCTATTGAGAAGGTGATGATAGGGCAGTGGCCTAGGCATCCATGCACTGTGGACATGAAATAGGTGTTCATGTTTTGCACTCTTGACACAGAAACACCAGCGTGAGCTTTCCAGGTCCTTCCACACTACGTCACTGTGTGTTAGCATTCTGAGCACCTCAGTCCCACTCTCTGCTTGTCACGGGGCTGCCTGATAGCCCTTCACTATTTCTTCTTTCCGTTTTCTTTTGTTTTCTGTTTTCCTTATTTATTGATTGATTTTTAGGGGGAGAAAGACATCGCTTTGTTGTTCCACTTATTTATGCATCCATTGGTTGATTCTTGTACGTGCTGTGACCAAGGATTGAACCTGCACCCTTGGTGTACCAAGATGACACTCTAACCAACTAAGCTATCCTGCCAGGGCTTACTAGTTCCCCTTTTGTTGGCACACCTAAACTCCCTGCCCTGACAAAATATGTGCATGGGGGCTCTCCCCACCCTCACCACACATACCCAGTAGTTCATCGGCAGAGCACAGAAAAATTAGATACACTTGGGTGATAATCAAAAGGATTGAGCAATAGCAATGGATATATGCCAGAAAGTCCCACAAAACTTGTTTCAGGATTTGGAACATAAAACCTCAGGAAATAATCTGTCAGGTTAACATACAAATAGCAATATACTCTCTCCCTAGGCTTTAGGCAGAAAACACAAAAAATTATTTTGTTTCAGTTGGAAGAAGCTAAGAGTCCTAAAGGCCTGGGGCTGGCCCCACAGATGTTAGTTAGAAAGAGAACTGAGACTACTGAAAAAAACAGAGGGAATCCTGGGGAACCATTTTAGTTTCAGATAAATTGAAGGGAAGTTAATTGGACAGCAGACAGTTTAGCAGCCATTGGCCTGATAGGAGTGACATGGGACGACATCCTTCACCTGTTGGGAGGGTGACTGTTTACCTTGGTCCAGCCCAAGTGTGCTGAGAACGCTCACTGCAGTTACCCAGTGCTCGGAAGCATAGATAGGAGCTAAGCTCAGGGCTGTTCTAGCAGGTCTAGCCCATCTGTCCTGGAGCAACTGCAGGGGGCGAGGGGAATTTTGAGGGTGGTCTGGTATGGCCCTGGGGCAGCAGTTTTCCAAATATTGGTTTATGATTTTTCTTGATAGATGTTAGGATTGTCCCATCCCTCCTATAGATGACAAAGCAGAATCCTCTGGAACAGACCCCAATACTAGAGGCAAATGTACATTGATGGGGGATTGGCCAAATAAAGGATGGTGCTCCTAAATAAACTATTAAAAAGTTCTTCATGTAGGTGACAGGAAGAACTATTTATTATTGATTGCAGAAAGTTTACAGAAAATTTAGCGTGTTTAAATTTTTATATGCAAAACATGTATTTTACAGAGGTCTAAATCCATGTGAAAGTATATACCGCAAACTTCATAATGGCGGTCCCCCAGGGATGAGACTGTGGGAAGATGTTCATTTGTTTTTTCTCTCCCTCAGCAGGAGGAGCATCTTTTGTTCTAATGAGGTGACTCTTGGTGGGCTCCTGGGTGGGGGCTGGTCACCACAAAGACCAACCCATAATTACAGGCTCAGGATTTTCAGCTCTGCCCAACCCCTTACTTCTCCAGGGAGGGAAGGGGCTGCATGTGTTTTAATATAATAGTTGATTATGCCTATGTGAGGAAGCCGTCATAAAAATCCCAGTAGCACAGGGTTCAGAGAGCTTTCAGGTGGGCTAACACATCTGCTAGATAGGATAAGGCACTCCAAGTCTGGGCCATTCTTACTAAATGGCATTCTTGATAAATTAAAATGTAGCACAGTAGTTTGCTGACCAGCTATAAAGAGGATGAGTTTGACAGGAACCCAGTGCAGTAAGTAGCTAGCTGCAAAGAAGGAATCAACCTGTAATTGGCCAAGTAATGTATATGAGCAATGACTAAGCCTCCCTTTGAGGAGACAGAGCTTTGGATATGGATGCCCCCCTCTTTTTTTTTTTTTTTTGCTGCAAGTAAAAACTACCTTACAATAACTGTGCTTTGTACTTGAATAGAATGCCCCAAGCAGCAAAGGCCTTGAGTTCACACCAGGAAGATGATACACCCCAACTCCATAGTGACAAGCTCCTGTGCTAGAGACCCTATGTCCTTTTTAAAAAAAGACTTCTATTTATTTATTTTTAAAAGAGGGGGATGGAGAAAGAGGAGGAGAGAAATATCAATGCAAGAAAGAAACATCAATCGGTTGCCTCTTGCACACCCCCAAATGGGGACTAAACCCTCAACCCAGGCACGTGCCCTGAGTGGGAGTCCAACAGGCTACCTTTCAATTTGCAGGAGGACTCTCAACCCATTGATCCATACCAGTCAGGGGTGGACCCTATATCCTTTTAAAAACTGGGAAACTTAAGTGTTTCCCTAAGTTCTGTGAGCCTTTCCAGCAAATTAATTGAATATGGGGCAGGGGACTTGTGAGAACCTCCAGTAAGTAACCAAGGCAGACGGAAGTTGTGGGCAACCTGGGGGCCTCCTCCTTGTGACTGGCACCTGAAGTGGGGTGGGAACAGCCTTGTGGGGATCCCTTACCCTGTGGGACCTGATGCTATCTCCAGGTTGACGGTGTTGGAATTGAGTCAAATTGTATGATGACACCCAGCTGGTATCACAGAGAATGGCTTGTTTGTAGGGGAAAATACCAGAAATGTCAAAGTGAAATGTTCTGTGTAAAGTAAAGGAGTGTCAGGGCTCAAGACAAATACCCCACATGTCCTACAGTGGTGTATTGATCACTTGGAATTGAAGTTACTAGACTGGCAGCAGGTGCCAAAGGGCATTTGACCCTCTCAATCTCCCTGAAAGCAGGAAACAGTCAAACCTCATTTCTCAAATGTCTAGCTATTCCGTTCTCCACCAACTTGTTCATGGGACCGGGAGAGGGCGGGATGGGGGAATGTCTCAGTTGTCAAAAGAAACTTCTGTTCTTCACCCCCACAGTCCTTTCACACTGATAAGGACAAATCTCCCCTGTGAAAGGTGTCCTTCTGGAACCTGGAAGACACTCCTTATTACAAAAATTAACTCAGGGCCAAAAAGTTAGTATAATCCAATCTGATTGCCTCTTTTCTAACTTACTACTTTGTTTAAATTCCACATTAATGAACACACATACCTGGCAGTCTGGGATTCCCAGCAGCATGAGCCAAACAAGCACCAATGGTGGTGGTGAGGCCAGCATTGTCTTTCTGGCTCCTGGCCCCTCAATAATGTTCAAAGCCAAGGAGCCAAGAAGCTTGTGGGCTGAGCTGTGGAGGAGAATCACGTGAGGAATAACCAAGTGCTGGGAATTGGAAATGATTCCACAATTCTCCATGCTGTGCAGCGAACAACTGAAAGGGTGAAAGAAGGGAAGCTGAACTTCATCTGTATCCCCACTTCCTTCCAGGCCTGTCAGCTTGTGCTGCTGCGCTGCGGCGTAACCCGCAGTGACCTGAGCTGACACCCTGAGACTGACCTCGTCGTGGATGGTGCTGACAAAGTGCTGTAGATGCTGGTCTCAGTCTCATCAGGGGCAGTGGAGGCCGCCTGACCCCGAAGACTGTGGTGGGCTGTTCCACTCACTTCATCGTGATTGCTGATTTCAGGAAAGATTCAAAGAACCTTGGGGATCATGTCACAAGGGAATCCCCACTGAGGTCATCCCCATGGTTTCCATCCCAGTGAGCAGAGCTGTGATTCAGAAGTTTAGGGGTGTGGTTGATTCTTGTATGTGCCCTGACTGGGGATTGAACCTGCAGCTTTGGTGTATCGGAATGATAACGGGAGTTTTATCCTGCCTGGGAGTTTGACCCTGTGCACAAATGGAGTGAAGTGAGCCCAGCTAAGAAAATGACCCCAGGCACCCCCTGTGTGGTAGTCACAGGCCTATTGATCAATATGGCTGAGACAGTCTATTTTGGGATGCAGGATGGCTCAGTGAACATGAGGGAGAAGCCTTTCTGTGGACCCTGCCAGGAGTGGAGTGTCCTGCCCTGGAGCCCGCAGCCCACAGCCAGGTGGACGTGCCTCTCCAGGAGCCTTTGCCTTAATGTCTGTGTGCCAGGTGGAAAGTGGCAGGGTGGGGGCTGGGCGGTTAAATCCAGTCTTCTCAAGTCTTGTTATTAAATTCTTTTTAAAAAGACCAATACAAACATAGGTACTTTTTACTATTTTTACATAACATTTTTACAAAACATTGGAGTTTATTTTTCTACCGCACTCTTTTTTGGTTTTTCGTTTTTGTTGGGATCATGTACAGTACATATTTTAAATATTTTAAATATTTACATATTTTAAAATGAGTTTTACAAAAATCTGGTGAGTGTAGCAGTGTGGTGTGTAAGGACTTGGTGTAAGCTGTCAGAGAGAAAATGTGTTGGTTCTTTTGTTAGGATCAGGGGATTCATTCAGACCCCTGTTGTTGGAAGCAATTGGCCAGAAATACTTGCTAGTACTGCTGTGAAGTGTGAGGTACAATTAAGTGACTGTGGTTTTGTTGCTAATATTTTATCTGTTCCTGTGTTATTTGCATGGTTCGGCATCAGAAGTTTTTTTAAGTATATTTTATTGATTATGCAATTACATTTGTTCCAGTTTTTCCCTCTTTGCCTCCCTCCACCTGATACCTCATTCCCTCCAGCAATCCCCCCCTTAGTTCACGTCCATGGGTTGCACATAAAAGTTCTTTGGCTTCTCCATTTCCTATACTGTTATTAACACCCCCTGTCTATTTTGTACCTACAAATTATGCTTAATCCCTGCAACTTTCCCCCCATTCTTCCCCTTCCCCCTCCTAGCTGATAACCCTCCAAATAATCTCCATAGCTATGATTCTATTCCTGTTCTGGTTGTTTGCTTAGTTAGTTCATTTGTTTATTTTTTAGATTCAATTGTGGATAGTTGTGAATTTGTTATCTTAATGTTCATAGTTTTCAAAAGAAGAAAAGATATTCTTCTTTTTCTTAAATAAGTCCCTTTAACATTTCATGTAATAATGGCTTGGTGATCATGAACTACTTTAGTTTTACTCTGTCTGGGAACCACCTTAACTGCCCTTCTGTTCTAAATGATAGCTTTGCTGATTACAGCAATCTAGGTTGTAGGTCCTTGCATTTCATCACTTTGAATACTTCTTGTCAGTCCCTGCTTGCCTGCAAAGTTTCTTTTGAGAAATCAGCTTATAGTGTTATGGGAACTTCTTTGCAGGTAACTATCTGCTTTTCTCTTGCTGCTTTTAAGATTCTCTTTACCTTTGACTTTTGGCATTTTAATTATGATGTGTCTTGGTGTGGTCCTCTTTGGGTTCAACACATTTGGGACTCTGTTGCTTTGTGGACTTTTATGTCTTTTTCCTTCACCAAATGAGGAAAGTTTTCTTTTGTTATTTTTTCAAATAAGTTTTCAATTTCTTACTCTTCCTTTTCTTCTTCTGGAATCCCTATGATTTGGATGTTGGCACTTTTGGAGATGTCCCAGAGCTTTCTTATACTTTCCTCATTTTTTTGAATTCTTGTTTCTTCTTTCTGTTCTGGTTGACTGTTTATTTCTTTTTTATGTTCCAAATCATTGATTTGAAACTTGGCTTCCTTCTCTTCACTGTTGGTTTTGTGTGGATTGTCTTTATTCCACTTACTGTAACTTTCATTTCTTCCTTCATGTTGTTGCTGTACTCGGTGAGTTCTCTGAGCATCCTGATCACCAGTGTTTTGAACTCTGCATCTGATAGGTTGGCTATCTCTGCTTGATTTAATTCTTTTTCTGGGGTTTTGTTCTGTTCTTTCATTTGAGCCATATTTGTTTGTCTCCTCAATTTGACACTCTTGCTATGTTTGTTCCTGTGTATTAGGTAGAGCTGCTTTGATACCCTGTCTTAGGGCACCTGTTAAGTTGTATGGGGTGAAGCCTTAGGTATTTGCCAGGGAGGGGCAGCCTGCCTCACCACTTTGTGGCTCTGTGTGGGAGGAGGGGTTGGGGACGGTGCTGCTGCCTGGTTTCTGGAGGTTTCCCGGGTACACATCCTTTTTCCAATCACTTCACCCACTTCCTGTATGCGACTGATGTCCTTCTAGCTGTTGCCCTGGTGGTGAATGCCAGAGTGGGTGGGTTTGTGTACATTCTAAGTTCATACAGGTCCTTTAAACTGACTCTCCTGAGGGTCTGGCCATTTCTTCCAAATGCTTCCACTGGTTTTTATGGCCAGAAGTTATGGGGCTTTATCTTCCTGGTGCTGGAACCCTGGCCTGTGTGGTCTGGCCTTGGGCTAGGATCACTTTGTCCCCAGATATCCCTCCTTGTTTTTAGGTACCACACGTGAATGTGGGACCACCCTCTCCATCGCTGCCACCTTCCTGTGCCACACCACAACTCCTTGCCTCTCTGACTTGACTCTGAGTCTCCACCCCTCCTACCCGTCTGGATGAATTTGGCTTCTTTACATCCTTGGTTTTCATACTTCCACACAGTTCAATTTTCTGGTAGTTCTGTGAGTTATTTGTTTGGAGGTTAGTTGTAATTCTTCTTGTGGTTGTGCAAGGAGGTGAAGCGTGTCTACTTATACCTCTATCTTGATCTGAAGTCAGTATCAGAAGTTCTCACCTCATTCTCTTGTTAGAGAGTTGAAATAAAATAGTATGGTGCTATTCTTTTTTTTTTTTTCTTTTCCTCTTTGGGGAAGAGACCTCAGGGGCTGTCTAGTCTAGTGGTTTTCAAACTTTATGGATTCAGGTTTGCAGAGCTTGTTGCAAATTTAGATTCCAGGCCCTTTATCCTCAGAATCTCATTCAGTGAATCTGTGCTGGGGCCCGAGGATCTGTATTTATTTATTTAAATTTCTTTCTTTATATTCTTTATTTTCATTTTTGATGTTTTATTTTTTATGCTATTACAGATGTCTCATTTTCCCCCTTCACCACCCTCCACCCAGCCTACCCCCCACTTCCATAGTCAATCCCCACACCGTTGTCCATGTCCATGGGTCCTTCATGTATGTTCTTTGACTAATCTCTTCACCTTCTTTCAGTTACTCACAGTAATCCCACTCTCCTCTTACAGCTGTCAGTCTATTACCCAATTCCATTCCTCTGGTTCTATTTTTTTTCAATAGTTTATTTTGTTCATTAGATCCTATTATAAGTGAGATCATATGATATTTGTCTTTCACCAAATGACTCACTTCACTTAGCGTAATAGTTTTCAATTCCAATCATGCTGTCACAAAAAGCAGGAATCCCTTCTTTTTCTTTCTGCTGTGTAGTATTCCATTGTGTAAATGTACCACAGTTTTTTGATCCACTCATTTACTGATGGGCACTTAGGCTGTTCTCAAATCTTGGCTATTGTAAATAGTGCTGCTGTGAACATCAGGGTGAAAAAGTTCTTTTGATTTGGTGTTTTGCGATTCTTAGTATATATTCCCAGTAGTGGAATCGCTGGGTCAAATGGCAGATCCACTTTTAATTCTGAGGGAATTCCATACTGTTTTCCACAGTCTGCACTCCCACCAACAGTGCACTAGTTTTCTCTTTGCATCCTCGACAGCACTTGCTATTTGTCATCTTATTAACAATAGCCATTTTGGCAGGTGTGAAGTGATATCTCATTGTGGTTTTAATTTGCATCTCTCTGATGGCTAGTGATGTTGAGCATTTTTTCATATGGCTATGGGCCCTCTGTATGTCCTTCTTGGAGAAGTGTCTATTCAGGTCCTTTGCCCATTTTTTAACTGGATTCTTTGTCTTCCTGGTGTTGAGTCCTATGAGTTCTTTATATAGTTTATAGCTTAAACCCTTGTCTGCTGTATCACTGGGAAGTATGTTTTTGCATATGATTGGTTCCCTTTTCATTTTGATGATGGTGTCTTTAGCCGTGAAGATTTTTAACTTGATGTAGTCCCATGTGTTTATTTTTTCCCTTTATTTCCCTTGCCCTAGGAGATACATTGGCAAAAATGTTGCTATGTGAGATATCTGAAAGTTTACTGCCTGTGTTTCTTCACTAGGATTTTTATGGTATCCCAACTTATGTTTAAGTCTTTTATCCACTTTTGAGTTTATTCTGGTATATGGTATAAGTTGGTGGTCCAGTTTCATTGTTTTTGCATGTACCAGCCCACTTCTTCCCACACCACTTACTGAAGAGGCTAATTTTACTCTATTGTATGCTAGTGCTCCCTTTGTCAAATATTAATTGACCATAGAGACATGGGTTTATTTCTGGGCTCTCTGTTCCATTGGTCTATATGTCTGTTCTTATGCCAGTACCATGCTGTTCTGATTACAGTGGCCTTGAAGTTATAGTGCCATTCTTAAAAGAGTCCACAAAACTTGCTCAGATTCCTCTGTAGCACTGAACTTTGTTTTTGTTCTGTCAATTTCTCACACAGTTGTTTCTTTGTCCAAATAATATAAAATGTAACCAGTTTGATCAATTTTTGAGCCTCATTTTATCAACTGAGCATCATACTGTGATTCTCCCATGTGCTGGTTAAATATGGTTTTCTCCTGTTAACCTAGCTTATGTCAATTTTATTATTACTAGAGCAGCCATAAGAACTAAAGAAGGGTAGAGGGGTGGGAATGCCCCTCCCCAACAGGAGAAGAGAGAGAAGTGGGTTTTTCCCTACACAAGAGGAGGAGAGACAAGGGTGGGTTTATTTCGTAATTCACTTCATTTCCCCTTTTGGACAATGGTCATGTACTCTCAGAAAAACCAATAAAGATATTTTATTGGAAAAGGGAAAAATAGTGCTGGCTGGCATGCCTCAGCAGTTGAGTGCTGGAGTACTAGGAATGGAAAGGTCACTGGTTCGAAGCCTGGTCAGGACACATGCCTGGGTGTAGGCCAGGTCCCCCATTAAGGGGCCTCCGAGAGTTAGCCAATCACATCGATGTTTCTCTCCCTTTTTTGTCTCCTTTCTCCTCTGTCTAAAAAATAAATAAAATCTTAAAAAAAAAGAAAAGAAAAAGTATGTATGAAGTCCACAGAGAAGCTTTATTATTATTTGCTCTTTATCAATCTATCTTCATGCCCAAATTTCCTGATTAACATTGTTTCTTGACTCTGTCAGCACATAATTAGTTTTACTTGGAAGCTTTTTAAAGATTTTATTTATTTAGCCCTGGCTGGCGTGGCTCAGTGGATCTAGTACCAGACTGCAAATCGAAGGGTTGCTGGTTTGATTCCCAATCAGGGCACAAGACCGGGTTGTGGGCTGGGTCCCCAGTAGGGGGCTCGCAAGGTACAACTACACATTGATGTTTCTCATCTTCTCCCTCTCCTTCCCCCTCTCTAAAAATATTTATAAATAAAAATATTTATTTTTAGAGAGAGGGGAAGGGAGGGAGAAAGAGAGGGAGAGAAACATCAATGTGTGGTTGCCTCTTGAACCCCCACCACTGGGGATGCAGCCCAAAACCCAGGCACATGCCTTGATTGGGAATCGAACCAGCAACCCTTTGGTTTGCAGACCAGCACTCAGTCCACTGAGGCACACCAGCCAGGGCTACCTGGAAGTTTTTTAAAATGCATGTGCCTGAACCCCACCCAGAACAATTGAGTGGATCTCTGGATGTTAGGGTGGGCATGTATAATTTTTTAAAATTTCCCTAGATGGCCCTGGCTGGTGTGGCTCACTTGGTTGGAGTGTCATCCTGTGCAACAGCGGCTTGGGGGTTGGATTCCTGATAGGGGCACATACCTGGGTTGTGGGTTTGATTCCTGGTTGAGGTGCATATGGAAGGCAGCCAATCCATGTTTCTCATGTAGATATTTCTCTCTCCCATCCTCTCTCTCTCAAGTCAGTAAACATGTTTAAACACTTTTTAAAAAATCTCCAGATAATATCTCCAGATAAAATCTCCAGATAATCTCCAGATAATCTCCTGATGTGCAGTTGGGATTGCAAATCACTGACTGTCATTTCAAGGAAATTTAATGTGAGCAGGTCAAAATGACATAACTATGCAACTAATTGTATTCAGTCTCAATAACTGTTTCTAACTGGTAGAGAGGGTGTTGGCCTTGGAAATAGTAAATTAGGGGAAGAAATTAACTGTGTGGGATCATGAGAAAATTATTGTGCTGGGACAATATAACAGAGCCAAAAGAGCACTTCCTTTGGAGTCATATTTGGGTTGAATCCTGTGTCACTTGGCGAATTTTGCTTGACCGAATTACAATTGACTTAAGACTCAGTTTCCTCATCTGTAGAATGGGAGGTAATTAATAGAATATTTGTTGAATTAATTATATGTGGCAGAGCGCCAAAAGCACTGGAAATGGAGTTAGAAGTCCTCCTAGGACTGCCACGGAATTCCCAGATGGCCTTAACTTTGTCTCCTCTCCATCCTGGGCCTCAGTTTCCTTTCCTAGCTCTGACCATTTTGGTTTCACAGCTGCTCTGGTCCTGCCAACCACACGAAGTAGCGCGGCAGATCGCTGCCGCTGGATGGCAGTGGTGCCCAGCGCCGGCCCCGCCCACTTCCCCGGGAGGGGAGGCGGGCCGGGTGGGAAGGGCCAGTGCTGGGATAGAGAAGTGGACTCTCACCGAAGCGTGTGGTTCAGTCTCCCCCGAGCTTCTCCGCTGGCCTTCGCAGTCTCGTCATGTCCTGCTACATCTACCAGCTGCCCTCCTGGGTGCTGGATGACCTGTGCCGCAACATAGACACACTCAGCGACTGGGACTGGATGCATTTTGGTGAGTGGGTTCCCTAGCGCCCCCGCCGGGGGGCCTCCAAGCCCTCTCATAGCCTCTCTATAAGTGGGTCCTGATCTGGCTCTGCATACTGTCATCTGGACCCGGGCCTCGCTGTGTGCCCGCAGGCAGGTCACTGGCCCCTCTATGGACCCTAGTGCGATCGTCTGGAAGGCATTTTGTGATCTTGGAAGATTTCTGCTGTCACTCTGTCGCTAAGTAATGACCGGCTTGACTGTGCTGTTAACAGTAAAGCTGATAATAATAGCTATGAGCACTTAACGTAAGCTATCAGTGTGCCGGGCCCTGATGTAAGCACTTGACAGGCATTATCTCACCTAGTCTCCGCCTATAAAGTGCATATTTCATATTTCTCTTACCCCGTTTTACGGAGGCAGAAACCGATTTAGAAAGGTAGAGTCACTTGCCTGGGGCATAGCTTGGTTAAGTGAAAGAATGGTATTTGAATCCAGGGTCTGGCTCCTCCAGGACTTTGTAACTCCTTGGTGTGTTTTGTTTGTCTGCTGAGAGCACTAGGCATCTAGGGGGAGGCTGTGCCTTGGTCCTCAGGTTCCCAAGTAGAGGTCTGCATTCCAGGCCACCACCTCCCAGCTGGTGATTGTGGGTGTTTTCTTTAACCTTTCTGAGCCTCGGCCTTTTGTTCTGTAAAATAGAGGTTGTGAGAACTGAAAGTTGTATAAAAAGCTCCTGACACTTAAGTGTCAGAAAATCTTGTAAGTAATAAGGAAGTATAACAAATAATCATCTGTGGCTCTGGCCACCTAGCTCAGTTGGTTAGAGCATTATTTTGATATGCTGAGGTTGTGGGTTCGATCTCTGGTCAGGGCACATACAAGAAAAAAAACAGTGAATGCATAAATAAGTGGAATAACAATGCAATCTTTCTTTCCATTCCTCTCCCTTGCTCTCAAATCAATTACAAATATTAACAATAATCATCCTTAGTTTTTAAAAAAGATTTTATTTATTTACTTTTAGAAAGAGGGGAAGGGAGGGAGAAAAGGAGAGACAAACATTGATTGTGTGATTGGCTGCCTCTTGCATACCCCCTACTGGGGACCTGGCCCTAAACCCAGGCATGTGCCCTGACTGGGAATTGAACCAGCAACCAGCTACCTTTCAGTTCACAGCCTGGCACTCAATCCACTGAGCTACACTAGTCAGGGCTGTTTTATGTTTTAAGCCAGTGTCACTCATGTATTTACTTTTTAAATAATTATCTATCCTTTCTTTAAAATTTAGATAACATACACCACATTTTACACACACACACACACACACACACACACACACTCAGTTGAGAGAAACGAACATGTGTGTGTTATTAATCAGTTTGAGCAAATAACATCTATTTTAACCTAGCTGTTCTCAACCAGGGGTGGTTTTGCTGCCTGGGAACATTTGCCAATGTCTGGAGACATTGTTGGTTGTCCCAACTTGGGAGAAGCAGTGGGCAGAGGCTAGGGATGTTGCTGTGCATCCTGTAGTGCCCAGGACAGTCCAGTCCCCCCTGCCATGAAGAATTATCTAGCCCAAACTGTCAATAGTGCTGAGGTTCAGAAACCCTGCTTTAAACCAGTAACAAAAATAATAAGTGCTTACTGCAAAATGCTGTGGAAAACAACGAATCAAAGCTCAAATTCTACCACTAGGGATAACCATTTTTAATATTGGATACCAGTAATTATTTTTAACATTTTTTATTGTTGTTCAAGTACAGTTTTCTGCCTTTTCCCCCCACTGATAATAATTTTAAAAACAACAGCCCTGGCTGGGTGGCTCAGTTGGTTGGAGCATTGTCCAGTACCCCAAAAGGTCGTGGGTTCGATTCCTGGTCAGGGCACATACCTAGGTTGCAGGTTTGATCCTTGGTCAGGGTACTTTTGGCAGGAAACCGATCAATGTTTCTCTCCCACATCAATGTTTCTCTCTCTTTGTCTCTGTCTCTCTCTCTCCCCATTCTTCTCTCTCAAAAATCAATGAACATATCTTTGGGTGAGGACTTGAAAACAAAACAAAAGAAAACAACAACAGTAGCTAACATTTATTGGCTTCTTACCATGTGCTACCAGAGTGCTACGTGTTTGAGCCTTCTAGCTTTTTTAAAAAATCATTTATTTATGTGTGTACATTTTTCAAAAATCATCATTTTGAACATTCTAATGGTCTACTTTTTCACTTAGAATATATTACAATTATTTCTTCTTGTCAAGCATTATTCTCTAGCAACATGGATTTATTTTCAGTGTGTTTTTATTAATTATTTTTGATGGATAAAAGTAACAAATGCACTGGGTTAAGTGATATAAATAATAAGCCTGTGATAGAGGAAGGTAAGTGTCTTGCCCTCCCCTGGTCCTCAGCCTCCCTGTTTCTCTCCCTAGAGACAGTCAGTGGTAACTTGTCAGGGCCCCTCTGAGAATGTGGGTTGCTACCTGATTTTCCAGATTACACTGCGTTCCTTTGCTGGGGTGATCTGTGATTGAACTACTGTGAATGTTTCCTGGGCAGTGGGCAAACTTTGTGTCAGAGACTCCCTCTAGTTTTTTTTTCCTGTTGGCCTTAACTGTGAATGCCAGAACAACTACTAGGAAATTGATGTAGAAGGCACACTTACGAATTTTCTTAAACAGCTTTATTGAGATATAATTCACATACCATACAATTTACCCATTTGAAGTGTACAATCCAGTGGCAGTTAGTATATACAGGGTTGTCCATCCCTCTTCACAATCAATGTTAGAACATTTTACTTACCCTCAATAGAAATCCCATACCCATTAACTGTCACCCCACATTCCCACACACACCTCTCATTTTCCCTTGCTTTAGGTATTGCCTAATCTGGACATTTTATATAAATATAATCATACAATATGTGGTTCTTTTTAAAAAGATTTTATTTATTTACTTTTAGAGAGAGGGGAAGGGAAGAAGAAAGAAAGGGAGAGAAACATCAATGTGTGGTTGCCTCTCCCACACCCCCTACTAGGGGCCTGGCCTGCAACCCAGGCATGGGCCCTGGTTGGGAATCGAACCAGTGACTCTGTGGTTCACTGGTTGCACTCAATCCACTGAGCCACACCAGCCAGGGCAATATGTGGTTCTTTACAACTGACTTTGATTTAGCATGTGTTGAAGGTTCATCCCATTGAAGCATAATCAGTGCTTACTTTCTTTTTATTACTGAATAATATTCCATGGTATGGACATACTGCATTTTATCAGTTGATGGACATTTGGATTCTTTTCGATTTTTGGCTGTTGTGGACGGTGCTCTGGTGCACATTCATGTGCAAGTTTTTGTGCAGACATATGTTTTCATTTCCCTTGGGTATATGTCTTGGGAGTAGAATTACTGAATCATAAGGTTACTCTCCGTTTCACATTTTGAGGAACTACCAGACTGTTTTCCAAAGTGCTTGAGGGTTAGTTTCACAGTGTATGAGGGTTCGTTTCTCTGCATATTCATCAACACTTGTTATTGCCTTTTCTTTCGGTTCTAGCTGTTGGAGTAGGTGTGACAGGGTGTCTCGTGGTTTTCATTTGTGTATCCCTAATGACTAATGCTGTTGAGCATCTTTCATGTGTTTACTGGCCTTTTGTACACCCTCTCTGGGGAATACCTCCAACTTTTTAGGCCCTGGAGACACTAGAATTGCTCAAAGTCCTAAGAGACTTTCCATTGCGGTTTAGGGTATAATCCAAACTCCTCACCAGGCCTGCCCAATCTGATGCAATCTGACCATGCTGATTCTGACCTCCTGTCCTTGTGCGCCCTCTTGCTCACCCTACTCCAGCCGCACTGGCCTCCTTGGTTCAGACTAAGGGCCTTTGCACTTGCTCTTTCCTCTGCCTGGGACAGTCTTCTTTCTGCACTCCCCAAGACTGGCTTTCTAGTCTGTATTTGCTTCCTCTTGCTGCTATAACAAATTAACCTAAATTTAATGGCTTAAGAACAGCACAGATATATTCTGTTATAATTCTGGAGGTCAGAAGTCCTAAAATCAAGGGGTCAACAGAGCTGCACTCTTTCTGGGGGCCCTGGGAAAGGAGATTCATTTCTTTGCCTTTACAGCTTCTAGAGGCTGCCTGTGTCCTGTGGCTTGCGGCCCCTTCCTTCAAAGCCAACAGCATAACACTGTCAGATTTCTCTCTGACCCCTGCCCTTGTCATCGTATCTTCTCTGAATCTGACACTCCTGCTTTCCTCTTAGAAGGACCATTGTGATGACACTGGGCCCACCCAGATAATGCAGGATAATCTCATTTTAAAACCCTAATGCAGGGGTGTTAAACTCACTTTCACTGGGGGCCACATCAGCTTTGTGGTTGCCTTCAAAGAGCCAAAATAATTTTAGGACTGTATAAATGTAACTATTCCTTAACTGTTAAGGAGTTGAAATTACATTCAGCCCTTTGAAGGCAACTGCGAGACTTATGCGGCCCCCAGTGAAAATGAGTTTGACACCCCTGCCCTAACCTGATTCCATCTACAAATTCCCTTTTGTCATGTAAGATGCCATATTCCCAGATTTTGGGGTCTAGGACACTGGCACCTTTGGCAGGGCCGTAGCCCTTTAGGTCTCAGTTCCTGTGTCACCTTGTTCAAGAGGCCTGCCCCATTGTTCTCAACCCCATCACCATGTTTTATTTCCTTCATTCCACTTAACAGCTTTGACATGACCTTGTTCCACATTTGGCTGGTCTCTTCCCAGAGAGTGTCAGCGCCATGAAGGCAGGGACCTCACCATGAAGACAGGGACCTGAAGGCAATGTCCATTTCACTCCTCTATTCCCAGAGCCTGGGACAGCCCCTGGCCGAAGGCAGATATCAGTGACCACTTGAATGTATGATGAGCTGGAGGTTGTATGACTGGTGAGGACGTGGGGCATGTCCACTTCTTGCTCCATAGAGATGGCTTTGAGCCCACGGTCAGCCAGCTCTTTGTGTTGATCGGGGGTCACTGGGCTGGGAGCCAGTCGTGCCCCCAGTTAGCTGGTCCTTGCCAAGTCACCACACTCTCGGATTTCCTCTTCAGCAGAACCAGTGACTCCGATTGTCCTTCCAGGCCTAGCGAATCTTGGCTTCTGCAATCATTTTAGCCCCTTAGGGCAGATTGAGGTCCTGGGGAATGGGGTTGGGAACACCCTTAAAGTGACTCAGAACCACACAGCCACAAATATGCACGATCTTTTAATCTGAGAGTTTTTGACAAATAACATAGCTGCCTCCCGGTCATTTCCCTGTCATTGCAGCTGCATCCACTTTTGCCCTTGGGGGAAAGCAGGCTTCTTACAGCTTCACCCACCCTGGGTGTATTTTGAGGGACCCAGGGACAGGGGTCCCTCTTGCTCCTCATCTTGCTCACTCATCTTGCTCACTCGTGCACGTACCAGTCTTTGTGCAGAGCCCTGCTTTGTCCTTTCCCAGCTGTGTGACTTCAGGCACGTGACTCTCCTCACCTGTAAAATGCAGATGAAAGGCTGAGAAGCTTAGGGGACATGGTGGTGGGGACGGTCCTTAGTGCTTTCCCCTTCTCTCAGTCAGACAAGGGGCATTCAACCCTAGGGGGGGTCAGTTCAGGAGGCTGTGTCAGGTCTGCTCCAGAGAAGACCTGAAGACTTTGAAGAAGGGCAAGCTTTTCCACTGCATCCATCAGGTGATCTCCTGAAGGATTCAGGAACTCACACCTGGGGGGATGGTTTCCACATGGTGTTAACCCAAGGGGATAAAAACAGGTTTTTTGAAGAGTGTAGTTAGTTTAGTAATTACAGCTAACATTCATATCTCATTTACCACGTGCCAACCACTATTCCAAGTGCTTCTATACATATAAGTAATCTAATCCTCTCAACAACCTCTGAGGCAGGTGCTGTTATCCTCATTTGCAGATGAGGAAACTGCAGCACAGGGAGAGGTGAAGGGCCTTCCCAAGCACACAGCAAGTAAGTAGCAGAGATAGTATTAGAACCCAGGCCTCTGAATCCAAAGCCTGGGCCTAGACCATCATTGAAACTGTCCTGCTGACATAAGCATGTATTTTTATATTGATAGAAAAATCTGGAAGATTAAAAAATTTTTTTAGAGATTTAATTTATTTTTAGAGAGGGGAAGGGAGGGAGGAAGAGAGTGAGAGAAACATCAATGTGTGGTTGCCTCTTGTACACCTCCCACTGGGGATCTGGCCCACAACCCAGGCATGGGCCCTGACTGGGAATCGAACCAGCAGCACTTTGGTTTGCAGGCTGGTGCTTAATCCATTGAGTCACACCAGCCAGGGCAAAATCTGGAAGATTAGAAGCAAAAGTGTAAGCAGTGCTTTTCTTGATATTTTTGAAGTGGGATGTCATGGGGACTTTGATTTTCTCTCATTTTCCAAATGTTCTATTACCTTTGTTTGTGGAGAAAAGAGGTGTATGTAACAGGGCCCACAGCAGTGCTTCATCCCCCCCGAGGTCCCCATCTTGTTTGGACCCTGTTTCACAGGTGTAGTTAGATGTTACTAAGTCAGTACCTTAAGATACATCATTTTCATGGAGCTAGGATGTCCAAACTACAGGCACTTAGAGTTTAGTTCTTAATTTTTCCTGCATTGCCTGGGAGGAAATGCAACCCACAGAGGTTAAGGGCCGTGGCTGAGTTCCCACAGCCATGGCGTTCCGGGGCAGCCCTGTGCTTCTGGTTTTCTTGTGACACATCATGCTGCCTCCAAGAGTGGGAGGCGTGAACATAGTTTCTCGCTGCTGTTTTCTCTCTGCTGTCGGAAGCAGCCCCTGACCCTGCTGACATCACTTCCCACTGTCCTGGAAACTGTCCTGGGGTTTCCAGTGACGAAAAGTTGCAACTCAAGGAACTTTCCATCCTAACAGGGCACTCTCCTGGAGGCTTTCGCTCTGCAGGAAACTGTCACACCCATCCCCACTCCTTCAGAGGAAGGGCGTTGTGCAACATGATTCTGTCCCTCCTGGCCCTGAGGTCTAGCATTGTGCCCATGGCTCTTAGGGCCAAGTCCAAACCCCTAGCCCAGCACCGCAGCCCTCAGTCATGTTCTCCTGGGCTTCATCCCTTGGCCCCCTTCCTCACTCACTTATGTTTGTATTTTTCAAATAGAAAAGCTCCATGGGCTTCTGGTTTACTCACCACAGGGTCTCTAGAGCTCGTCACAGGCCTGGAATACAGTAGTGCCCAATCATATTGTGTTGAATGAATGAATGAATGAATGCATGACTGGATGTTTACATAGATTCTTGCTTTGTGATTTCTGAAACCCCAAAATTGAAGCGTGATTATTTTATTCCTAGTTAAATAAAATGCCTTTCTCACTTCAGTAAACTCAGCAGAATACTTTGTAACCATTCGAAAAAAACATTTATAAAGAGCTTATGACAACTGGAAAAGCTTATGGTATAAAGTTAATAAATAGGATCAGGCTGCAAAATCTTACAGCCTGGTGACAACTGCACCCAGAACCACACCTGTGTGTATGTGTGTGTGTGGGGGTGGTGAGAAGGGAAAGTACCTTAATAGGATACAGTGTGACTTGTTTTATTACATTTCTTCTGCATTCCTCAAGTTCCCTTTAGTGAACAACCATTAATTTTATTTAAAAAATGAAAAGAAGAAATGCATTATTTTTTAAGATTTTTATTTTATTTTTTATTTCATTTTCAGAGAGAGGGGAGGAAAAGGAGAGAGGGAGAGAAACATCAATGTGTGGTTGCTTCTCGAGCACCCCCTACTTGGGACCCAGCCTGCAACCCAGGCATGTGCCCTGACTGACAATTGAACCAGCAACCTTCTGGTTAACAGGCCGATACTCAATCCACTGAGCCACACCAGCCAGTGCAGAAACGCATTATTTTTAGTATTGCCAGTCATAGACCCCTGCAAATTTTGTTCAGTGCTTCAAAGTTGGAAAAGTGCTTTTAGATCCACAGGTTCTCTTTACCCTTATAACAGTTCTATGAGAATGGTGGGCCATGTAGGTTGGCTTGCTCATTCAGTCATTCATTCGCTCATTTGTTCATTCGTGTTTCCCCTGAGAGGGTTCGGACTTAGGGATGAGGACAATGAGATACTCAGGGTAAATTTTAAAGAGGCATAAGGAGGCACCTACTCTTCAGATGCTGCAAATGTTACTGATGACATTGGCAATGAAATGGCACAAGATCTTACTGGCAAAGTTGGACCTTTGTTCTTGAATTTGGCAAAGAAATAATTCAGATCCAGGAACTCAAATTATAAGAGAAAGTTTACTTAGAAAGTTACAGACGTGGTAAAGTGAGCCAGCTGAGTTGTGTAGGCTCAGGAAACAAGTTACAGAGGCAGAAGAAGGGCCCTTGGAACTGGCGAGAAGGGCAGAGGAAAGGCACCTGGAGGGAAGAAGAGGAGGAAGGGAGAGGCGTGGGCATGCACCCTGATCAGAGAGCGTGCACTGGGTCCTTAGTCTTGAGGGTTTTAAAGACTGGGAGTTAATAAAATTATATAGGTATCAGGTGTACGATTCTATAAATGCTTCAATTCAATAAAAACAAACAGCCTTGGCTGGTTGCAGGCCAGGTCTCTACTTAGGGGTGCATGAGAGGCAGCATATCTATATCTCTCTCACACATCAATGTTTCTCTCCCTCCTCTCTTTCTCCCTCCCTTCCTTTCTCTTTAAAAATAAATAAAATCTTTAAACAAACAAATACAAATAAATAATGACTGGGTGTTTAGAGGAAGTCTTAGGGGAGGATCTTAATAGAATATTCATTAGCTTTATGCTGATGTCCCCAAATAAGATTTATTCCATTCTTGGGTGTGGATGGCACAACTGGCACTAACTGGCTTTCTGTCATCTATCTCCTGGAGCAGGGTGATTGAAGCTATTTACCCTATGATTGAGGAGGAAAAGTGTAAACTATTTACTCCTTTTTTGAAAAAAAATTATTTACTGATTTTTTAGAGAGAGGAAGGAAGAGAGAGAAACATTGACTTGTTGTTCCATTTATTTATGCATTCATTGGGTGATTCTTATATGTGCCCTGACCAGGGATTGAACCCACAACCTTGGTGTATTGGGATGATGCTCTAACCAACTGAGCTACCTGTCCAGGGCTGAACCACTTATTCTTCAATGTCCTTGGGTAGGGAAGATAGGATTTACGACTTACTGTATAGCTATAAACTGCTTGGTTATTTAACTACCTGTCTGTTTTCCTGTTCCCCTTGTCTTGGCTTACTGGCCTGTCTGACAGTGCACAGTCAGCCCTAAGAGAGAGCCCCTCCTTACATTTTGCCCCCTGGGCACCTCCTCTGCCTCACCCACTCTGTGCCAGGTGCTGTTCTCTGCTCTGGGGATCTGTTAGTGAACAGAACACGTAAAGCTCCTATATGGGCTTCTATTCTGCAGGGGGAGTGGCAGGCAAAGTTGTTACCCCGCTGTCACAGTCGAGGAAACAGGTTCCGTGGTGGAAGTGGCTCACCCAGAGCAAATAAACAGCTAAAGCTCTAGGCCCCTGACCCCGAGCATCCAGTGGTCTTTCTCCAAAGTCTTGTGCAGCAGCAAAGTTGATATTTAGGTTCAAGTGTTAATGTGCTGGTCCCGGTGAGTATTACATGGAATCAACATTATAACTTGGGCTGCCTGTGGACTCCAGCTGATGGTGGAATTTCAGGTCTGGCAGTGGGCAGATGGGGAAAGTGTGGTGAGCAAAGCCTAGTTAGCATGCTGACCCTCTTGGAGAGGGACTGCTTTTCTAACTCTAAGCAGGTCCTCTCAACTTGCCTTCCAGCCTCCTATGTGATCACAGACCTGACCCAGCTGCGGAAGATCAAGTCGATGGAGCGGGTGCAGGGTGTGAGCATCACCCGGGAGCTGCTGTGGTGGTGGGGGATGCGACAGGCCACCGTCCAGCAGCTGCTGGACCTGCTGCACCACCTGGAGCTCTACCGTGCCGCCCAGATCCTCCTGAACTGTGAGTAAACAAGACGGTCCCGCGTGGCCGGCCCTCGAGCATGTTTTGGCAGGAGCTACACTCTGGCTTTAAGACCTTTTTTAATCTTCAAAAAAACTTTGATGAAAGAATTTGCCATCCAACTAAGAAATTAGTCACAGGGGCTGCCTCTCTGGTCACTGGTGGACACAGAGGCCACACCAGGCTGTCTGGGTGCAGAGCCCCCCTCCTTAGCTTTTCTCATCGCAGAACGCAGCATTTGGGCTTTTAGGAAACAGTGCTGTTTTTGTCTGTCAGCCTCTCCTGCACAGAACTTGACTCAAATCCTTGCTTTCCTGTCCCAGCTGCCTCTGTCCTCCCAGGGCTGCGAGGTCTGCCTTTGCCCTCCAAACCTCTTTCTCTTCCCCTCAGCCTTGCTGATGAAAATTGCTGGAAGAAGAGAGATTAAAGCCTGCCTCCACATCCACAAATCCCCCCGGCTGCTTTCACTATTGCTTTAAGTCATGGGGCAAGGCGCTCCCCCCAAAACAAAGTGCTATAAATTTCTGTTACCTTTTGGAGGTGAATATAGAGGGTGTGTGTGAAGCAGTTTAAGTTTCTGTGTTCCAACTGGTCAAAGCCAGTTTCCCTTCCCTAATTGTAGTATTAATTAAACCTTATTTTGCAGGTACTTGTTGAAGATTGTTTATGACCTTGCTCAGTTGTCTCTGGCAGTTTGAGAACCTGACTTCTGCCTACCACTTAAAGGGCTTTAAATAGATTTTCACAAAACAGTGCTTGACAATCACATACACCTAAAGACCTAGGTGGAAAGTGACTTCCTTAGAGAACTATGTCTCCAGCTCATAACATTTGTATTTGACAGAGGCTTTCTGAAGGTTGGGCCTGAACTGAGAGGTGATGTGTGGGAGCATTTGGGGGGCCATGTTGGCCCAAAGTCTTTTGAAACCAGGTACCGTGGGTGGCAGCTGGTCTGATGGTGTGAAGAGCGGGGTGTGTGGGTCTCTGTTTCTTGATATTTTCTTGGCCTTAATCACGAAGACCATGTTATCCAATTTGTCACACATCAGAGGCCATAAGATTAGAATAAAGTAGTACAGGAGGCTTATTTCCCAGCTACCCACTCTGTCCTCCAGCAAATCTGGCCATTGTCACCTGTTTTTACTCTCCTAGCCATTTCTCGGTAGTCTCCTGTGTTAGCATTTCAGGTTCACTGCTGTGACGAAGGGCAGACTACAGTGATTTAGATAAGACAGTTCATTTCTCTCTCCGGTTTCAGGCCGAGCTGCACAGGCCTGATGGGACCGTTTCATGGTGTGGAGGATCTGGTTCTTGCTTTTTCATTGCTCTGCCATCTTGGACACCTAGCTGCTGACCCTTACCTGAGAGGGCTGCTCTGTGCCCCAGCGTGCACATTCCAGCCAGTAGGAAGGGTGTGTCTGGAAAGCTGCCTACCTAACTTGCTTTCTTAAGCCCATTGGCCAGGATCTAGTCACATGATCACACCTCACTGCAAGGGAGGCTGGGAAATGTAATCTTTACCTGGGAGGTTAAGTGCACTACTAAAGGTTCTGTTACTCTAGAAGAGGAAGGAGAAACACTGGAGGGATAGCAGTCTCCCTACAGTCTTCCGCTTTGGTCCGAGTGTCCATGTATACCTCTCTTCCACACAGAAAACATCTCACCCGTTCCCCAGGGGAGACAGACCTGGAATCAGTTCCTTCCTTCAGCTCAAGGCTCAGGATTTACGGGTGATTCACACTAGTCTTTTCTCTCAGTGGTGGGATATGAACAGGAGGAATTCAATCAAAACTCTCATTTGAAATGAGAAACACACTGTAGTGCTTGTTAAAGCAGGTGACAAATCTGGCTGATGGGAATTGTAAAAGGTCCCTTCTGCTAGGGGAGTGAGCCCTTCGCTTGGCCCATTTGGCAGCTCCTTGTTTTCAGTAAACTGGGGATTCTCAAAGTGTGTTTCCCAGATCTTATTTGTCAGCAGCACCTGGGAACTTATTAGAAATGCAAATTCCTGGGCCTCACCTCATCTGCTGATTCACAAACTCCTGGGGTAGTGTCTGATCCGATGCAGATGAAGGTTTAAGAACCTCGGCTCTAACACCTGTTTTTTAACTTCTGGCTGCCTTGGTGGAGGGGGCGTGGGCGTTGGGGGGAGTGCCCTGTTCATTATTTTCTGTGGCCTCATTCGAAGTGGGGAGTGAAGAGAGTCTGCCCTTATGGAGGGCTACTCGGCTTCTGCAGCCCACTTCCTGCTGGTGTGGGTTGGGGAGCCGGAGGGGAGCTGGAGGGGTGAAACAATTACAAGCTTTTGTCTCACCCGCACTGTGGTTTCTTCAGCAACACAATTCTCATAAAAAAACTAGCGGCTTCTTGTCTTTTGGCTTCTAATCAGTTCTGACTCAGTGTAGACCTATCTGAGCTCTTAACCCTGGAAGGTTTGATCTTTCATTTAGTGGCCTGTGCCCTGGACCCACCTGCCTCTCCTAATTTAATGTGCTTACCCCGAGCCTCCTTTGAGGCCATCTGAAACAATAACTTGCATGAGCAGGAAGCTCTCTTAATTTGACTTTGGGCTCTCTGTGTCCTTCACAGAACTCCCTTCGTGGGTTCATTGGTGGAGCTGAGAAAGGTGAATCGTGATTAGAAAGGTTAGGGCCGTGGTCTTATCTCCTGCTGAGGCTGTCTCTTCAGAGCCCCTGACGTGGGGGTTCTTGGTCAGCTTGGATTGTCAGCTACAGGCTGAGTCTTCCTTTTCGATTCTGCTCGTACAAGGTCTCGGTCCACTAGAGTTCATCTCTCTTTTATTGGAGGTTCCTGAAAAAGAAGGCACATGCACCAACATTCAGGACATATGCAACATCGCCCCTCAGTTACAGGTGCACTCAATTACAGGTGCCCTCTGACTGCCTTCTGAGTGTCGCAGGTGATGGTGGTTTTACCAACTTTTTTGCTTTGCTTCATGAAGAGTCACCAGCTTTCCAGCCTGCAATGTCTGGATCCTTGCTGTTGGGAGCTCTCCTCCGGGGCACCACATTCTGTATTACTTATTAGGTTGGTTTGGCTGTGATCAGAAAGGCCACTGACAGCAGCTTGAACTACAGGAGGATTTCTTTCGATTAGTAGTATGTATGTTGGCAATCCAAGGCTGATATGGTGGATTCGCAGTGTTGGATTCAGGCTTCTTCTGTTATCCTGCCGTCCTCAACGCGTGGCTCCCACCTTGTAGTCTGAGGTGCTTGCCCCTGCCCTACTGCCATTCCCACATTCCAGCCAGCAGGAAGGGGCGGGGGCAGGCTCTTTCCTGTCTTCATCCCATCAGTAGATTCTGTTGGCTGGACCTTAATCACAAGACCATAATTAGCTACAGGAAGTGTAGTTTTTAGCCAGGCAGCCAAATGTCAAGCTGAAATTCCTAAATGTAGGAAGACTGGGGAATGGATATTCTTTATCACATTGGTGCTATCTCTGAATACTGTGCTTGTATTATTCTTTTTCATATTTGTCAATTTAAATATTAGTCAATAACTTCCTAGAAGAGGATTTGGCTTATGCACACTTCTCCCCCTTCCTCCCAATACAATTTCTATCATAACTTTTAGTTCCTCTATACATTGCTTTTGCAACTTTTGTTTTGACGCATGTTCTCACATTTCTAGTTTTTTTTTTCCATCTGCTCTAGGCAGTGGCTGTTGATGCTCTACTCTGTAAGATGACATTCATTCCCTCGCCCTTTCTCACCCTCTCTTCCCCACTTCACTTCCCAACTCTGGCAAAGCCAGTCGTGTAGTAGTCAGCTGTGGATGTCGTCACGTTTCCAGGCTCCGCTGAGCCCACGGGGAAGAGCTGGGTCTTGGATGAAGCTCCAGTCGCTGGGTCAGGACAGCAAGGGGAATGCTGCCTTTGTGTCCTGGTCAAAAGATGTCTTGTTGTGATGGAGACAGTATTGTGTATATAGGGCAACTGCAGGGTAAGTCAGGGTGTAGAGTAGCCTTTCCCAAACCATGTGCCTTATGAGAGTGCTCCGGCAGCACCCCACTGCAAGCAAAGGTTCATGAATGACTAAACTCGGAAAATCTTGTATTTTCATCAGTGCCCCTGACCTTCGGAGATTCACAGTGTACACTGGCATGTTAAAGCTCTGATAAGTCCTGTAGCAAAGAAACTTCTTTGGGCCAGTGTTTCCCACTTATATTTGACTGTGGACCCCTTTTTCTTTTGACGCTTACTAACATTCCAGTGGGACTAATACACTGTGGGAATCACTGCTCCCGTGTAATGGTGACCAGGTGAAATTGCTGGGCAGCTCTGCAAAGCTGAGTCTGTGGGGCAGGGGCAGCATTTATATGGTCAGGCCAGCCCTGGCTGGATAGCTCAGTTGGTTAGAACATCATCCTGATACACCAAGGTTGTGGGTTTGATCCCAGGTCAGAACACACAGAGGGATCAACCAATGAATGCATAAATAAGTGGAACAACAAATCGATGTTTCTCTCTTTTTCTCTTAAAACAAAATAAAACAAAACAACATGGTCAGGCCAGCATTCAGCATTAGAAGAGTCTGACCCCAGGGGCTAGGGCCAATCATCACTCTGGGGCTTAAAACACAAGAGTCCTAATACCAAGAGGAACTTTTCCAGACTACCAGGCTTAGGAGGGGCCTGTGAGGCAGCCTTTAGGGCCTATGTGCCATCATCTTGGGGGCTTAGGAGCAGGAATCAAGGGAGAGGCCAGAGAGCCAACACTGGCTTCCAGCTGAGGATGGTGTGTCTGCCACCACTGCGGAGCTCAGGAGCTAGTTCAGTGCCACTGAAAGCAGACCTAGGAGCTGAGCCTGTTGATGGTTGGGCTCAGATCGCTTTAGCTCTGAGGATGGAGGCTAGAAACCAGCTGTGCCTCACCTGTGAGGTGGACTCTCCCTCGTTCCTCCCCATGGGGAGTTAGATACACAGAGCTGGACAGGAGACTCAATAATGAACTAAAATATTTATTGAGTGTCTTCTGCTATGTATCGGGCCCTGGGGATATGGCGATGAAAATACAGGGTCCCAGACCTCAAGGAGCGTGAGTCTAGTGTTGGTTACGTTGGACACGTAACCAACCACAGAGCAAGTGCTCGAAGGAGAAGTGTAGGTAGGGGGGACAGAGAGGTAGGACGGGGAAGAGGGGAAGAGTTGGTCTTGTCAGGGGAGACTACCCCGAGGAAGTGAGACTGAAGCCTCCACTGGAAGGATGAGTGGGCAGCTGGAGTGAGGGAGCTCGAAGGCCTTTCTAGGCCAAGGTGACAGCACGTGCAAAGGCCTGGTGGGAGGGAGCAGTGCTTGAGGACCCAAAGGGGGGCCACGGAGGCCTCCCCGAACCAGAGGACAATGGGAGTGTGTGTGGTGGGCTGAGACTATGGACAGGGCAGGGTCAGGCCACCCAGGGTTGCCCAGGCTGTGGTCAAGTTTGCTTTCACCAAGAGCCAAGGCAAGATTTTGGAGGGCTTGCACCTGGGGAGTACCCACTGTTCTGGCCACTGTGTGGAGTGGGGGCCTGGGTGGTTCCAGGTATCAGCTGAGTAGGAGAGCACGGAGCTTCTTGGATCTGAAGGGATCTGGAAGGTGACCAAGGTTTACCTTCTCATCTGCTGCTGCCCTCCTCCTGGGAGTCTGAAGTTTCTCAATTTTTGTGCTGTCTCTTCTTGGTTGTGCAACCTTGACAGTTTCCAACTGTTGGTTTGGCATCTCATCCAAAGTCATTTCCTTCCTGGAGCTGAGCTGTCATCGAGCGGGGAATTTTTGGCTACTTCCTAAAGTGAAACAAAACAGAATGAACTCTTTCTGTCCCCAAGAGGCTGAGTTGTTGCAAGGGACCCACACGGCTCATGCATTTGCTCTTGGAAGTTTCCCCAACATCCACCCCTTTCCAACCACAAGGGAACAATAAAACATGCATAGTAATCAGACCCTCAGGCTACTGGAGACTTGCCATCAGAGGCAGCACTGTGCTGGGCCAAGACCCCTGGGTTAGGAGTCAGAGTATTTGGGTTCTAGTTGTAACTTGGATTTAGCACCTAATATGTGCTAGGCAAGCCTCTCATCTCACAAATCTCATTATCCCCATTTTATAGATCAGGAAACTGAGACTCAGAGATTGAGTAATATGCCCAAAGCCACATAGCTAGTAAGTAATGGGCTGGGATTCGAGGTCAGGTTCACTTGACTGTAACCACTGCTGGGGTTGGTCCCTAGACAGCATTGTCTCACTCCCCGCCTCTGAACAACAGGTCTAGACTTTGCCTTGTCTTCTTTTCTTTTCCTTTTCTTTTCTTTTTTTCTTTTCTTTTCTTTTCTTTTCTTTCTTTTCTTTCTTTTTTTGTAAACCAGGAAGCTTCAAAACATAAGGGATGGTGAGTTTTTTTGTAGGTGATTGCTGTATGGCCCAGGACAGACAGGTCCCCTGACTTTCCTTCCACACATTAATTATTCCACTGGAAAAAAGGCGTCAATCACTGGGAGTTTCTTGGGGGTAGTGTGAGAATGAGCAGAGAGGTGTGAGCAGTGCATCTAAATCTGTTCCCCAGCGTTTTAGAGAGGAAGGCTAAGAGCTGGAGGGAAGGGGTTGTTTCCTGAATTCCTGCTCTGTGCTAAGCTGTGGTAATAGGCTCCTCTGGGCTGAAAGTTTTTAGGCACATATTGAGATTAATCGGGATAGGCTAGGTTATGTTGCAGCCACAGATACATAAGCCCTGAAATCTCAGCTGTTCGAAGTCCAACACTGCCTCGTGCATTCTTGTGACTATGTTGTCTAAAACACATGACTTCCAGGGTCACTGTGTCAGGGGAAGAGAGAGTTGCAAGAGGCTCACTAGCCCATAATTGTTTCATCTAGAAGTGACTGTAGCATTTCCACTTAAAATCCATTGGCCAGAACCAATCACATGGCCCCAGTCTAATTGCAAGGGAGGCTGGGATACAAGAGGGAGCAAATGACTATTTGATAAACACTGTCTCAGCTACAGGTTTCCTTGGTTCAAGGGGGTTATGATAAAGTTCTACCTAACCGTGACCTACAAAGTCTCACATGGTCTAACCCTTTCCAGCTCATTTACCTTTTATCTGCCACTTTCCCTCTCATTCATTCAATTTAGCCACTAGGTCATCCTTCATTTGAGGAGGTACACCAAACTGTTTTCTGCCTCCCGGCCTTTGCATATTCTATTCCCTCTCCTTAAAATGCTGGTTCCTCCCCAACTCCCTTGCATGCTTCCCATAACTAATCCTTTTCATCTATTGGGCCTGTGCCTGAATGGTGTCTGTCCACAGATGTCTTCCCCAGCCACCCTGGATAAATAAGCCTGTCTGCTACCCCTTTCTCCTTGTTTGTTTTCTGCATAGAACTCGTCCCAGTTTATGATTTGATATCTTTTATTTAGCTATTCTGATGTCAGGGTCATGCCAGCTTTGGTAACCAACAGCATCCCCAGTCCCTGCACAACAAATGAATGCGTGCGGAAGGATAAGTCATTTCAGCAGCTGTTGCATTACAGGTCCAGTGGAGAACCAGAGAGACAGAGAGAGCCAGAGAGTGAGCGAGAGCAATTAGGAAAACAGGCCATGCCCTCAGGTTTATCTAATTTTGTATGTAGTTTGAATTGGGAGTTTTGAGTGGGGTGTGAGTGTGTATGTGGGGCAGGTACTTTGGATGCCCAGGAGAGTCAAGCCCAGGGATTAGGAAAGGAAGGGAAAGGGCCTAGGAAGCTGTGTATGGCCAGCCAGCACCAGGGTTCTTTAGTTATGGCTGAGTCACTTTCATTTGTTCTAGAAGGCATCTGTTTCAGCCACCTGAGTCAGCTGAAGAATAAAAACAAGTGTATAAATATTACGTCACTGTTTAACTTGACTTGAGGGCTGAGAAGGACAGGGGAATTTCCAGAGTGTGCTCACAGAGGAAAGACCTTATCAGCCACCAGAGTCCCCTCTGCTCACGTGGGTGCCGCCTGGATTTGCCACCGTGTGAGATGTTCCTGGGCGGCAGGGGAGGAGACCCCAGATCTCTCTGCCAAGGGCCCACCACGTGTAAGCTGCTCAGCCGAAGGAAGTGGGGCGTAAATAAACAAGACGTAAACAAGACAACTGTTCTAGGTTTCACCTTATTGAAGTATAAAGCAGAGAGAGGAGTTGGACCTTTCCCCCAGAGCCTCTACTAATAGCTTAGAGTGGTTGAGCACTTCCATATTTCATCCTGATGGCAGCTCTCTGAGGGTATAGTTCCTTGTCTCATTTGTCAGATGAGACCTAGAAACCTGCCCGCGAGCCCGACGGTGGCCTGCGGAAGCGGGCAGACGCGTGCTGGAGTGCTGTGAGCGCTCTTGGCCGCGGCAGCCCAAGTAGCTCGCTCTCCTCTGAGAGTAGGGGATATCCTGAAAATACAAAGTGGAGAGGAGAAGAAATCAGGCCCATCCCTTCCTGAGAAGCTTTTAGGGGCACAGAGAAATGCTCCTGCTCCCCTACCTCTGTCCCCTGGGACCTGAAACAGCCCTCGTTATCGAGGGAACTTTCAAACACATCCAGACTCTGATTCACTTGGTCTGAGAAGCGGTATGTCAACCCCTTGGCACCCACAGCGACCAAAGCTGTTACTTCATTCACTGGCATCCTCTCCTTGGCCCTGAGGGTTCCAGCAGAGAGAAGGACCTCTGGCTGCCTGTCCTTCTGTGTGTGACAAGGCTGGCCACTAATAGCACAGGGAGGCAGGAGCAGGCCCCACCTCTCCTCCAGCTGACTTCTGTATTATGCTGGCCCATGGCCTCTGTGCCTTTCAAGACCTTGCCACTGCCCACGAGAGTCATGGTTTTCCATTAGACGGTTTAAAATGTTGGAAGTGTTGAAAATAGTCGTCCACCCCAAATGCTTTCTTTAGAGACCCTAACTTGGGCATCAGAGGTCCCTTTTGTGTGCCATTTGGGCAGGGAGAGAGGACAGAGAATGACCATTTGTAGCTGCTTTACATATCTAGTTCCACTGAGTCCTGGGACAGTCATATGTTTTTATAGTCCTATGTTTTATAATTTTAAATGAAGCTCAGAGGATTAAGAAATTTGCTCTTGGAGAGAGGAATTTTAGAGGCTGGATCTAGAAACAGGAGCTTCCTACATTTACATTCAGTTCTTTTTTTTTTTTAGATTTTATTTATTTTTAGAGAGGGAAGAAGGTAGGGAGAAAGAGGGAGAGAAACATTGAGAAACATCAGTTGCTTGCCTCTCACACACCCCCAACCAGGGACTTGGCCCACAACCTAGGTATGTGCCCTGACTGGGAATCGAACCAGTGACCCTTCCCCACCACCCCCAACACCTCTGGTTTGTGGGGTGATGCTCAACCCACTGAGCCGCACCAGCTAGGGCTTGGTTCTGTTTTTTTGGCTATAATTTGTACATTTGGATTTTATGATCCTGCAGAATCAACTTCTTGTGGAATTTTTTTGAGACTCTCATCCCAGGGGAAAGAAGAATGTTGCCCTGGAGGCCCGGGGCTGCTCTATGCATCAGTCTTAGTAATGACATAACTAGCCTGGCCTTTGCAGACCAGAAACTCAAAGTGAGGTTTGGAGCTGTCTCCACCCTTTCTCAGAAACACTTTGGCCTTCTTTGCCCTGCCCTCGACGTTCTATTTTTATTTCCATGACACTCTGGCCTACCGATCTGCTAGAGCGGGCGTCGTATCTGCTCAGCCATCAGAGACCAGCTTTCCCAGCACGGAGGGCAGAGAAGCCACACCCTCGTCTTCTGCTGTGGATGGCAGGAAAAGAGGCGAGAAAAGGCCTGCTCTGTGCCTTCCAATTCACATCAGCTGTCAGCCACTCGGGAGTAGAAATGAGGGTGTATACACAGATGTACTTATTGTCTGCATCTAAAAGACCTCTGAAAACCCGCAGCATGTTGAGATGGGGGTTTCACAGGAAACTGAAACATCTTATCTCAGGTCACTGAGGCCTGCCATGGGGCTGTCAGCTGAGCTGTGTGGGTGCGGCCCTGGACCTGTGACTAGCTTGAAAGGTGCTGACAGGCTCGCCCCAGGCTGTATGTAGCCCTGCCAGTGTCCCAGCACAGTTTCCCTCCCAGGTGTGTCCCCCCATTCCCACACGCTTGCCCGCGACCCGTTGTGCCAGCTATAGGCCACTGCACGTCACTGGGAAAGAACAAGGAAAACAAAGGGAAACACTGGTCCCTCCTTAGGATGAAAACATAAGAAGGCCTTTTCTGTTCCCCACGGTGCAGGCCCTAGAGGTCAGCCATAAATGGGCTGGCAGCCCCAGTGTTCCTGCCAAATACATTTTTTGTACATGCTGAAACATAGATCAATCATTTTTTAAAAATTGTATTTTATTGATTATGCTATTACAATTGTCCCAATTTTCCCCCTTGGACCCCCCAACTCCCTCAGGCCATCCCCACACCATTGTCCGTGTCCATGGGTCATGTGTATAAGTTCTTTGGCTTTTCCGTTTCCTACACTGTTCTTTACATTCCCATGGTTATTCTGTAACTACCAGTTTGTGCTTCTTAATTGCCTTACCTCTTCATCCCCAAAGACATCGTGACGGAGAAGCAAAGGTCTGTGCAGAAAGGAAAAGGGAGTCGACAGGAATAGGATGCTGAGGCTAGGTCAGGCCAGGATGGTCACCCTTACCCCCTTTGGTGTGGAAACAGGCTCCACCGGGCCTCTGACGAAGTGGGGGCAGGTGCTTCTCCTTCTGGGCCCTCAGGCAGTTGGGACCTGCGGGAAGCCAGCACAGCTGGGAGCAGCCCCTGCCTTGTGGTCTGGCTCTGCAGGAAGCGGCCGTCTGGGGTCCCCTTCGCCAGCAGGCCTGGCCGGCCCAGCACAGGGGGAGCTGGGGCCAGGCTGTGACTGATCTCGCACAGAGGAGCCACCTCTGCTTTTTTTTGCCTCATACACAGATATCATGAGGATGCCACTGATATGGCCCTTGGAGGAACACGAGATCCTACCCTAGGCAGTTTGTGGAGGCAGAATGCTGGGAGAGAAGCCGTCTTCTAAGCCAGAGGTGGGGGGCAGGGAAGATAAGGACACTGAATGGCATGGGGTGACCCCTTCCTCCTTGGGCAGGGGCACAGTGTCCACATTTGGACACACCCGGGAATAGGCAGCTCATGAATCAGCATTCACCGCCAGTGATGGCTCACGTGCTGTGTTTTGTGCAAGGGACTGTGCTCCCCTGTGCCTGTGCAAGGCAGCGGCACCCTGGGACGGAGACACATGAGTCCACGAGTCCTGCCTGCAGGGCCCCCACTGGTGGAGAACCAGTTTCTAGGTTCCCAGTTTTGCAGCCAGCAGGGCCTCCCTCTGATGGAAGTTGGAGAGAGGGCAGTGGGTCCACGGACTCCCTTCTGAGGAGCCTGAGGCCCCAGGTGGGCATAGGTGAAATGTGTGCTCTCCGGGGCCACGCCAGGGGGCATGCATCCGCCCACAGCCCTGCCTCGTCACCTTGGTTCTAGGGGGGCCCTGCCGTCCTGCCCCAGTGCCCCTTCCTTCCATTCTCTCGCTTTGGGGTCTCTTCACCTCCCTGCGTCTCAGCTTCCTTCCTTGCTGAATGTCGAGGACACATTAGACACCTGCTGGCAAAAGCCAGAAGTGGGTTGGATCTGCATCTGGTGCTCACCTGCCTACTAACCTGGGCCGGATGGAGTTTTCAGGGCAAACGTTTTTTAGTCAGTCTAGTTCAGAAGACTCAGTTCTAGTCATTAGTTCAGTTAGCCTACCTACTGATTTTCTTCCTTAGGAAACATATTTTTCTGTGCAACAAATCCATGATCACTGTGGAACAAACTCTATAATGTGGATAAACTGAAAAACAACCCCCAAAACCCACAATACAGATTTACTGAAGATTACACCACCTGGAAATGATCCCTGTCAACACTTTATAATTGTTCCTTAGGCTCTTTTTTCCTCCATACATAGATGTCTTTTGTATTTCTACACACATTTTACAAAAGAACTGGTAACATATATATCCTTTTTAGTCACTCAGCCATATATTCACACCTTTCCATGTGGATGGATACACGCATAGTACCTTTAACTGTGGAAAACACACAAGTTAAGAAATGTGAGTGAGTAGCCCAGCTGCCAGGCAAGCAGTCTTCCATCGTGGCAGCTGCAGTGGTTCGCGCCAGGGCAGAGCTGCTGCATCTGGAGTGGTGAGGAAACTGCCCCGGAAGAGGACAGGAGTGGTCCCCAGGCCCACTGCCTCCCAGACTCCACACGGGGGCCCAGCAGGTTGGTAGTGACTGAAGATCGGGGTTCAGCCACTCTCCAACCTCCAGCCATGGCCAGCACCACCGACCACCATTTCTTGAGCAACTGCCTTGTTGCTGGGCACTGTTCTGGGCACTGAGGGGGATTCTAAAGAGAGAAAAGGCACAGTCCTACCTCTCAGGCAGCTTGTAATTTAACTTGGGATCCGACACCCACTCAAACGGTGCAGCGTGAGAATGGTAATGAGCATTATTTCACTAGAACGGGCACCAGGAAGAAAGCTCAGGTGTTTGTGTCACACCCGCTGATGACTTTGCTCATGAAATGATCAGGCATGGAAATGACAAGAAAACCATTAGTATCCACTTAAAAGGAGATACTCGGAGAGGAGTTGTGAGTGACCCACAGACAGATGGTTGTTCAAGCCGCATGGGGTTCTCCATGATGCCTCCCGGGGCTTGGTGTAGGGACAGTTGCAAAGGACGTGGTTTCTCAGGCCCCCCGTGGCTATAATGTTAGTTTACTTTATTGTTTTACTTAAGAACCTGTGGAACCCCTCATGGAGGAAGAGGTGCAAATATGGTGAATAAAATAAAATATAACCTCATTTACTTAAAAAAATGTATTTTTAAAATGAGCTGTCAAAGTCCTAGAGACAGAAAGTGGGAGGGGGCGTACTCTCCCTGCAGGGAGCACACTCACGCCTTTGTTCCCTGCCAGGCAGGCATCTCCTAACTCTGAGGGTCCTAATGAGACTTGGAACCAGGGGAGCAATGGGCAGTGGCAGCTGGTTCCGGCTAACCCCCTGCATCTGTCTCCGAGGCCCCCTTTTCTCTGACTCCCCAGCGAGCTAACTGCTGCCCTGATGCCCGGCTGTGGCTCGCTTCTTTCCCATAACGTTTCTAGAGAGCCAGAGCAGCCCCACCTCATCTTTCTCCTGTTGCTTCTACTCCTGGGCCCTTTCTTGTTTCATTGTTTCCAGCTTAATAAACGTACCCTCAAAAAAAAAACAAAACAAAAAAAAACAAGCAAGCCCTGGCTGGTGTGGCTCAATGAGTTGAGCCCGGGCCTGCACATCTAAAGGTCGCTGGTTCAACTCATGGTCAGGGCATGTGCCTGGGTTGTGGACCGGGTGCCCAGTTGGGGATGTGTGAGAAGGAACCAATCAGTATTTCTCTGGTGCATTGCTGTTTTTCTCCCTCTCTTTCTCCCTCCCTTCCCCTCTCTCTAAAAATAAATAAAAATAAAATCTTGGGGGAAAAAAGTAGGATGGCGGTTGCCAGGGGCTGGGAGAAGGAGTGGGCGGTGGTGTTTGATGGGGACCAAATGTCAGTCCGGGGAGATGGACCACACCCCGGGGCTGGAGGGTGGGGAGAGCTGCCCAGCAGTGCGACTGCACTGACCGTCACTGAACTAAGTGCTTAAAAAGGGTTACAGTGGTAAATTTACATTACGTGTATTCTACTATAACTTAAAAAATAAATATAATAAAACTAAAAAAAGTATAAGCAATTCAGAGTTCTATTAAATGAAAATGAAGACTCCCTCCCTGCTCTTTATACTCAATATGTGGGCTGAAGAGCTAACCAATACTTTAATAATAGAACAACAGTGTCCTGGCCGGGTGGCTCAGTTGGTTGGAGTGTCACCCAGTATACCAAAGGTTTCGGGTTTGATCCTGGTGGGCACTTATGGGAGGCAATCAATAAAAGAGAGACAGAGAGATAGAAAGAGGACAACAATAATGAAGTTCCTGTGTTTTGAGCTAAGCCACTGACATGCAGTAGCTTCTCTTAGTTCTCATGAAAGTCCTCCAGAGTAAACAGCGGGGAAGTGGTGGAGCTGGTTGGTTTCCATGTCAGGGCCTGAACTCTAAACAGCTAAGTCTGCTACTTCTTTTATAAGATCGTTTCATTTTAAAAAATAGTGTGTCAGTGACAGTGAAGGAAAGAGTCACTCCTTATGCCCCATTCAGCCTGTTGTTACTTCTCTGCATTCCTCTACCAGGGGGTCCAAACTTTTGGCCTCTCTGTGCCACACTGGAAGAGCAAGAGTTATCTTGGACCACACATTAAATACATTGCGACAAGTAATCACAAAAGAAAATCTCATAATGCTTTAAGTAAGTTTACGAGTTTGTGTTAGGCCTCATTCACAGCCATCCTGGGCTGCATGCGGCCTGCGGCCCACAGGTGGGACACCCCTGCAATCAAGCCTTTTTCACAGGTTCCCACCATTGTCCTGCTTTCCATCTACAGAGGGGAGCAGGGCCTGGGGTGGGGGTGGTGATGACCTTGGTGTTGGAGTAGTTCTGCCCTAACCAGATGGGAAGGGGCAGTGAAACTAGCCCTAGGTTTGAATCTCATCAGCTGTTTGATTCAGGCAGAAATCATTTTGCCTCTGGGACCCTCAATGTGCTAAAAAAAATGCAGATAATTGTTAACCACCGGAGATTGTCCTGAAAGTCCAGTAAGTCTGCTGGGTGCCATTCAGGTGCAGTGCCGTGCGTTTAGGCATCATTGCTATTGCTCTAGTCCTGAAGCTTGTGTTTGGAAAGCTGGGCTCCACGGTAGAGGTCGGTTTTGTCTAGCGAGAGGCAGTTTACCTGTTGGAACGAATGCTACTGGGGACTCCTACTGGGGACTCCAAGGCTGGAGGTGGTTCGTCCCAGCCCCACCTGATGAGGCATGCATGAGAGTTAGCAAGTTGGAAGGCTTCCCTGGAACTTTAGTGCCCCCATTTTCGTGGCTCTCAACGATGGGTCTACCCCAGACCATCAGAGTGAAGGGCCTCGAATGCCTTGAGGGGCTGCAGACTTTGGACTTGATGTGGGAGGTAACGGGGAGATACAAGGAGTCAGGTGAAGAGTGTGTTCTTTATGCACATGATGGGGTCATGAAGGCTTAAGCAGGGAAGTGAGGAGGCCAGATCTGTGTTTGAGTGAGACACAGCCTGGGAGGGATCAGAAGGCCTCCGCGCTGGAGGCTGAGGCCAGCAGGGAAAGATTTCCCAGCAGCAGAGGAGGCTGCTCTCACATTGAGAAGCTGGGTGGAAGCCACACCCTTGTGGTACCTTGGGGTCTCCCACATGGATGCAAAAGGGAAGTGATTGCTCTCCAGAAGGCAGGTGACCTCTGCCCAGGCTCCTTTGGCCAGCCCTCTGTCCAGGTTGTGTGATCTTGGGGAAGCCCCTTAACCTTTTGAGGCCTCAGTGTCCTCGTCCCTACCAGGGATGAAATGCAAAACCCTGTGTGGACTTGGTGTATGCAAAGTTGGGCCTGGGTGGGGCACATCAGTACTCAGTTGACGTAGCTGCTATTTTCAGGGTCCCCATCTACGCAACGGGGAAGGTTGCACACGCTTCCACTGCTTGTGGAAGGGGAAGCTGCAGGACCAGCCAGAACGTTTATAATGAGGGGCTTGACTGGGGACTTAGCAGGATGGATATCTTTTTTTAAACATTCTTTTTTATTGTATTTTTTCACTACCATTTATCCCGCCCCCCCATACTCTCTTCCACCTCCACTCCCCTCCCCCAACATTCACCACACCGTTGTCTGTGTCCACGGAGGATGGGTATCTTTAACTCCCCTGTGTTCAGGGACATGCACAGTTTACAGAGCCCTGTCACGGCTGTGTTCTCCTGTCTCCCTCCCAACAGTCTGTGAGACGGGCAAGCAGATGTTTTCAGTGTGTCCATTTGACAGGTAAGAACACAGGCTCTGAGAAGGAAAGCGACTTGTCTAAGGTCACACAGCTAGTAGGGTTAGCAGGCAGGTATTCTGACTCAGAATGTCATGCTGGGCCAGTCACAGGAGAGGGTCATGTCCAACTCCCACGTTCTACAGACGGAGAGGCCAAGGCTCAGAGAGGGAAGCACTCGCTGGGCACGCTGACTTTGAGGCAGAGCTGGGACCAGACCAGCCTCTGACGGCTATGCCACTTCACCGAATAACCGCGACTTCCTTCCATTGCACCTTGTTCCAGGGAAACCAGCTCCTGAGACCAAGTCTTCTGTCCCGCATTTCCCGGGTGCCGTGCAGCCAGGAGGGCCAGGGGCGGCTTCTGTGAGCAACGCCGAGGGTGAGCAGCAGAAGGGGCGGCCCGTGAGGCCGGCTGCCCTTCCAGGCCCAGGTATTTTAAATTAAATTAAATTTTTTTATTTAAAGAAAATTTATTTAAGGAAATAATTTATCTATAAAGATATTCAACTCAGTATATAATGGCAAAAAATTAGAAACAACAGTGAGGATGGTAAAATTAATGACAGAAGTTCATTACAATAATACTGTTAGCATAGCATAATACTGTTAATGTATTTTTAACATAACAATACTGTTAACAGTGATTTGGGTGTGTGTACATCCATGAAAATATACACTATATTAACTGAAAAAATCCAGATAATAAAAGAATATATACCATTTTTAACCATTTTTATAGAAAGAAAGAAATAACTCAGTAAATGAGGGCTTTCTCTGTGCCAGTGTTCTAAGCACCTCAAAGATGTCAACTCATTTAATCTTCGTGAGCTGTGAGTTAGGGATTGTGACTGTCCCCCTTTCACAGATGAGAAAACTGAAGCCCCCAGGTCAGGCTGGCCCTGCATGCTGGCTCCCAGCGAGGAGCCTGGTGACCTCCCTGTTCTCCCTCCACAGGCCCATGGCCCCTCTGGGGGCCTGGCCCTCACAGCCACACAGCGGAGGGCTCCTGGCCTCACTACCTTCCTCCTCGTTCCTGGGCACAGATCTTTTGCATTGTTCTAGGGCACCTGAAGCACCAAGAGGGAAAACGATTTGCTCAAGGTCACATGAGTGGGAAGTAGCATCTGTCATTTGAACACTTACATCCCTAACCTCTGCACACACCACTACCCCAAAGCCTGTCAGACTACTTCAGGTTTTTCTCCATTCCCTGTTCCCAGGAATGGGCTCAGGCCTTTTTGCCAAATCATGGAAGGACTCGGCTAGCGGCGACTTCCCCAGGGGGAATTGCTGTCTGTGCCCACATCTCCATTCTTACCGCCTTTCCCCTGGAGCCCAGCCTTCCTTCCTCCCTCCTGCAGCCTCCTGCGTGGTGAGCCAAAGACCCCACAGCTATGAGCCCTCAGTTCATCAGTGTGGATCCCAAAGCCAAGGTCAGCATGAGCTGAGAGGAACACACATAGGCTTTTACATTAGACAGACCCACATTTGAACTCCAACTTTGCCACTTTCTAGCAGAATTATTTAGTCTTTCTGTGCTTCAGTATTGTCATCTATAAAATGGGCACAATAATAGAACCTACCTTGTCATGTTGAGGTAAGGAATCATACACTTCAGTGTTGCCACCATATAAATGCTCGCTAAATGTTAGCTGAGCCCTGGCTGGTGTGGCTCAGTTGGATGGAGCATCATCCCATACACCAAAAGGTTGGGAGTTTGATCCCTGGTTGGGGCGCATATGGGAGGCACCCAATCAATGTTTTTCACGTTGATGTTTCTCTCTCTCTCTCTCAAATCAATAAACATATTTAAAAATGGAATGTTACCTGATGTTAGGAACATTCCAAACATCCCAAATACATCAAGTTCGGAAAATTAATTCTAGGACAAGGAGTCTGAATTATTTCCTGTAGATAAAGGAAAAAAAAGTGCAGAACTTTGATCAGCAATTAAAGAAAGATAAGGGGAGGCTCTGACTGGTGTAGCTCAGTGGGTTGGGTGTTGTCCCACAAACCGAAAGGTCGTCGGTTTGATTCCTGGTTAGGGCACGTGCCTGGTTTGTGGGTTTGATTCCCAGGTGGGGTCCATGATTCTCTCTTCCTGTTGATGTATCTCTCCCTTTTTCTACCTCCCTTCCCCTTTCTCTAAAAATAAATAAATAACATAAAGAAAAAAGATAAGGGGAAATAGCCATAAAGCCAATGTGATACTGGTTGATGGCCAATGGGAAACAGTAATAAAGTAGGGAGATTCTGGGGGAATGCTTGTCAGGATGGAGGAGGTCCCAGGTGTAGCAACTTCTTCCGTTGTTCCTCATCTAGGCGACTGCAAAAACAAGCCTCGTAAGTTTCTGCCGGCCTTTGCACCATTCAGTTTCTTGAGTGGCCTTTGGAAGCACTAGTGCCCTGGCAGGTCAAGATACTAAAGACAAACTGCAGACGGAGACAAGAAATTGATTGTTTATCTTTGCCTACACTGAAAATAATGAGTAATCATTCATTTCCTCAGAATGAAAAGAAGACTCAAAGCTTGTATTTTCTTGGGAAAACCCCAAGCTTTCTTTGGGCCCCAAAATTCAAGCTGATTATCTTGTGGGAGTGGACATTGCAGAGGCAGCAGTGGAGGGGGCTGGGGAGGGCACGACAGGTGGGAACAGTGTCAGCGTGCAGGAGACAGGGCACCTGGAGCTTCTGGCCAGTGCCTCCCAAGCCACACTGACAGCCAGGGGTGGCCCGTGTTGCCCCCTCAGTAGCTGGGGAAGGATGCATAACCTTTCAGGGCTTCCTGGCTGAATGAGTGGTAGGGCCACAATTCGGCTCAGATGGTTTGCTTGAGCCCACATCTTTTTATTTTAAAAAATATATATTTTAAAATTTATTGGTTTTAGAGAGCAAAAGTGGGAGAGAGAAACATCATTTTTTTTGTTGTTCCACTTACTGGTGCATTCACTGGTTGAATCTTGTGTGTGTCCTGACAGGGGGAATCGAACCGCAACCTTAGCATATTGGGATGCTGCTCTAACCAAGGGAGCTCCCCAGCCAGGGCTAGAGCCCGCGTCTTAACCGCTGCATATCTTGACCCCCTTGTAGTAGTAGGTGGGGCGGGAGTGGGAAAGAGACATGGGAGAGGAAAATTCTTGAGCAGGTAAGCCACAGACACGTTCTCAGTATTTTATTAAACAAATTCTCAAAGATAGAATTCAGATAAAAGGGCTCTGGGTAGCCAAAATAACTCACAAAGCCTTAGCTATAGGAGAGGCAATTGGGCTGTCAATAAGAATCTATTTTCTTTTACTCTACACAGAGTTTTACCAGCCTTGATACTCATACACACGTAGCAGAGTCTGTTCGTTGTGCTTTATAACTGTCATCTCTTTTAATCTGGACAAGAACTCCACAAGGAATGGACTATTTGTGCTGTTTTTACATTTGGGAAAGTTAAAGAAATGATACACAACTCACCCAAGGCCAAATCTTTAGTAATGTCAAAGCCAGGACTGGAGCCCAGTTCTGTCTGACAAACCGAAAAGGGATGGGGAGGCCACAGACACAGACCCTGTGGTGGACTCCGGCCCGCAGAGTCCGCCTGTTGTGACTGAAGACAAGAGTAAATGCACAGGTGACAGCAATCCTGTGGAGAAAAAGGGGATGGCATGGCCACTCTCAAGAGGAGAGTGCCCCGACCCTTGCCTACACAGGCTTTTATTGTTTTTCTCGGGTCTTACATTAAAGAAGGATTTATTATCTGTTACATAGAATATTGTTGTCTAAATTTTAGGTGCAATCAAGGAAATGAAAATAACACATGCGGAAGGGAAAGGCAGTGAGCTGATTAGCTCTGTCCTTGGGAAAATTCACACAGGCTTTGGAAATTACCTTGGAGATAGACAATACACATTTAGTGTTTCAGACCAGGGAGATGGAGTTTTAGCAAGAGCAAGCCACAACAGTCCATAGGCATTTTCTAGGCCTGATTCCCATGGGAAAACTTGGTTTGAAGGTCTGGCTCCTGCCCACCACTTCGCTTCTATAGGTTTTCCATGCAGAGCTGAGTCACATTTGCCAGACTGAAACAAACTGGTCCCACCACTGGCCACGGGGCGGGCAGGGCACAGAGCGCACGAGCGAGAGGCAGCGCTCCCACGTGCTCTGCACGGAGGCCCCCGACAGTGCAGCGCGGCGGGATGGGGTTGGCTGCCTTCTGCTCGGGAAGGCAGACGTTCTAGAAAGATTTTCATAAGAAACTTTTTAAAATTGTAACAGTTTTGGCACACAAAAGGTTAATTCTTAGTGTTTTGGAAGTGACATATATGTAGCCCATTGTCGTCCCTGACCCAATCCCTCCACGAGCATTCACAGAGCCGGGCTAGCTCCTAGCTGAAGTGTCAGCCTGGCGGAGTGGCCCAAATCCCACTCCTTCTCATGGTTTACAGAACCACAGGGATAAATAGACTCAGCCTCTCCTCCAACTAGTAGCCCTCATCTGTCACAAGAGCAGACCTCAGTGGTCCTCCCAACCCAACTGACCTGAGACAGCCCCCAGAGTGAGCACTAGGCATCAAGTCAGACCAGAAAATCCTGGTTGAGTGAGGCCAGCGCTGACCTTGGAGTCACAGGGCAAAGGAAAAGGACAAGAGACCACGTGTGCAGCTCTGCTCTGAGGCCAGCGCTGGGTCAGGGAGAGGGGGTGGGGCAGGAGGGAGATTGAGTTGTCCTGGAGCAGCTGTTCCCAGATTGTGGAGCCTGCACCCCCCAGTGGTACATGAGAACATGTTAGAGAAAATATATACTACATGCATAGAAAACTGGAGGTTTCAAGGCTGAATACATACTGTGTGAATTAAAGTGGACTGAAAGAAAACCCCAGGTGACTCAGTGGGGTGGCCCAGAGGCGTGGCCAACCTCCAGGGGATGGGTGCACGTGACAGGCCAAGGGGAGCAGGCAGAGACGTCATCCCAGGAGCTGCAGTGGCAGGGGGCCTTTCTGCAAGGCTGGGGCCCTGTGCTGCCGTCAGGGGGCACCTGTATTCCAAAGATTCTCATGTGACCAATACCTGAGAGAAAATGGGAAGGAGCTGGGCAAGGCTGGCGTGTGGGAAGGTTGGGCACGAGTGTCCTGCCTGCAGTCTAAGACATGGTCAGGGGTGTCCTTGTGGACACTGGGGTCACCATCAGAGTCCTGGATCTCCCCTCTGCATTCCTTCACAGGGGAGGGAGAGCGGGTGGGAGAACCCCGTGGGAAGCTTGGCCTGGGTGTGGGTAGGGGATGGATTTAAGTGAGGAGCAGCATAAGTTCTCTAGTTACACTGCCAGCAACTGGTCTGCAGCGCATTGCTGGTTTTGTTTATTTTACTGTGGAATCTGCATTAATTATCATGCTTGTGTGTTTGCCAGGACACTTGCAATGTCTGAGCTGTGAGCTGTAGCTCTTACCCTGAAGCCCAGTTTATGTTCACAGTACACTGACAGACTGAGGGTGTGCAAGTGTGTGTGCTTAGTGCCCTACTCTGGGGTTCTCTGGAGGCTGTGGGTGTGCAGACATGGTACCTTCTTAAGCGATGCTCTTCAAGTATCATATAACCAGTTCTGGAAAATGTGAAAACCAAAACCAAAACCAACCCCCACAAAGACTCCAGAAATAGCCACGGACCAGGAGAGGCACAGGCTGGCCTCCTGTGGGGCTCTGTGGGGATGAGAGAGCCTCCTGCTCTGTGTCAGGGAGGTTTTGTTTTGTCAGCCGCCCAGATGAACAGTTTAGCAAGGCTGCGTCTGGTTTCACCCTGGTACTATTTTCAGTCTTCTGAATTATTTTTTATGGCCAAAATTCCAGATGAATCACTCTTTTCTTGATGTCATAAACTAGAAACATGAGAAGCGGGTGAGTTTGGCCAGCAACCCTGGGGTCAAGGCCAGGTTTCCCTGGAAGGGCCGGCCCCCAGTTCCTCAGAGGCCTGACTTTCTGCATCCGTGAAGAGTAGGCACTAATGGTACCCATCTCCTAGGGCTGTGGTGAGGACTGAATGAGTAGACACCCTGCGGCACTTAGAACGGTCCCTGGCATGGTGTCAGTGTGTGCTAATTAGGTGTGCCTGGGGTATTTGCTGCACACCTGGGCTTCCCCTCCCCTGGTTCCCCGCCTTGGTGCCCTCCTACCTCATAGCCACTTGTCAGAAACGTTTCTCCTTCTTTCGAGCCAGGTCAACTGCTCTTTCCTCTGTGAAACCCTCCTTCACCTCCCACCCTGTTATGGCCAGCCTCTCCTGCCTCTGACCTCAGAGGCTGGTTATGACCGTTCCTGCTATGGTGGAGGTTTCTGGAAGGCAGCCTTCATAGCTAACTGCCTGTGTGTTCTCTGATCCTTTTGAGGGACGTGTGACAGTGTAGGGGTTAGAGGTCACACAGATGACATTCCCTTTGAAGGCTGGCTCTGCCACTTAATGTGTGGCCCTAGGTAAGTGGCCAGGCCACCTCTAGTGCCTCTGTTTCTCTACCTGCCAAGTGGGAATCATTTACAGGATCAACCAATGCACAGGCTTGTCCTGAGGATTCATGCAGGTAATGCATGAGGATTGTTAGGCTGTGCCTGGGACTATCAGGAAATAGCAGCCATCGTACTGACAGTGAGTGTTTGTCATGTAAATCAGAGACAGGTTTGGTATGGGGACTGCTAGGGACCGCCTCCCTCTTTCCCCAAGCAGGCCACTTTCCGACCGCAGTTCCTACTTTCCAGGTCCTGCTCCAGCCAGAGCCAACCTCCTGCCTCCTCCTGAAGATGCTCCTCCTTCCTTAAACACTGACCTTCCTGCTTCATCTGATTCAAAGGTAAATCCTCCACCCAAAAGCTGTGTCCCCAGTTTGGGGCACTCTCTCTCTCAAAAGTGCAATGCATTTATTCCCTGAGACCAGTGTGGGGGTTAGGGGTGAGGTGAGGGGGAGAAAGGAGACCCATTGAATTACTTGAGCTTCCAAGATAGTAAGTACTGGCCAGTAATACTGGTGGTCAGTACAGCTGGGACAGGGTTAGGTTGAGATGGCAGGTTGGTGCACTAGTGAATACACTTTTTTTTAATTTTAATTTTGAATTATGCATACTGAATGGCTATTGTTGTGCTGGCTGTTGTCATTAAAAAAAGATTTTATTTATATATTTTTAGAGAGAGGGGAAGGGAAGGAGAATGAGATGGAGATAAACATCCATGTAGGAGAGAGACATCAATCCTCTCGTACCTAGGGACCTGTCCCGCAACCCAGGCACGTGCCCTGACTGGGAATCGAACCAGCAACCCTTTAGTTCACAGGATGGCGCTCAATTCACTGAGCTACACCAGCCAGGGTGTGAATATACATTTTAAGTGAGCTTTTCCATTATTTGTGTTTAAATGAGAGCTGATAATTTGCATCTTCCTCCTGTAAAATATATTGGTTGTAGTAGGCATTTGTTTACAAACTGCTTCCCCTCCAATTTTTTTTCCACCCAAAATATGTTTGTCTTATCCTGAATTTTCATGACTTGGGTCCAGAGCCACATAGGTCTTTTGTGGGTCTTGGGCACCTATGCCTTCATGGGCCCTGTCCTTCATTAAAATAATAAATAAACAAATATATATATATATATATATATATATATATATATATAATTCCATTGATATGAAGATGAGTATAATTCAAGCTAGATTAAAAATTAAAACATTTCTTTGACTTTGAAAGTTCATTTTTGTTCTTCTGATTTTACAAGAAATTAAAATGTATTTGTTGGCCCCTAAACGTGTGTGGGCAGGGTGCCCGGTGCAGAAACCAGCTCTGCGTGGGTCTGGTTAATAGAGCTGTCCCACAAGCAGACTGGCTTTTAATTTTCTCTGAAAATCAATCCTGCTCAGAGATGGTAAGTTGGGAGAAGGACCACAGTGCGATGTTCAATGAAAACACCGGACAGCAAAACGATGTGTGTGCGTCCTGATTCCAGCCTGGTGAACGAGCTCTCATGTGTCTAGTTTGGGAGAAGCACACCAGACTTGAAGAGCAGTTGACTGGATCATGGGATTAGTGGGATTCCCACCGGCTCCCCCCACCCCCAATCTTCTAAAACTGTTTATAAGGGCATACAATTTAAAAAAATTTAAGTTGATGTATACTTGTTTTGAAGAAGGGAAGTGATTGGAGCAGAGTTCCTTTCCATGGTCTTGCACACACAAGCGGTCTCCGAAGCTCTGGTTACTGAACTATGTTCGGTTCCCGCTTCCCAGCATGCGCACCACAGGCAGGACTGGGCACGCCAGCTTGGCCATTGATTGGCTGTGTGATCTCACCTCAGGTCTGTGGCCTCCTGCGTGCTTACCTTTGTAAACTGAAAAATAAACAAACAAAGAGCAAATATCAACCATTTGTGTCAGGCATACTCACATTTTAGTTAATCTTCAAAATTTCCCTCCAGGGTATGATTGTCATGTTCATTTTTGCTGATGCAATTAAGTTCAGAGAGGTTAAGTAACTTGTCCAAGGTCACAAAGCAAGTTAGGGGCAGAGCTGGGATTTGAGCAGGCCCTAGTCATGTCCTTTTTATCATTCCTCCTCACTGGATAAGGTGAGCCCCTCCAGCCCTTCAGCTCTGGTGTTCTAAGGTATCCCTGACATAGTATGGAGAACATCTTCCATATTAACTCTGTTGTAATCTCTGTCTCTTCTTGGAACCCCAGGATTTCAGCACCTCCATTCCTAAGCAAGAAACGCTTCTGAGCGAGGCTACAAACAGCATGTTCTGGAGCGAGGAGGACGTGGTTCAGGCAACTGATAACTTCAATCAAACCTACAAAATCAGTGAGGGGACCTTTGCTGACATCTACAGAGGACAAAGGCAGGGCACGCCATTTGTCTGCAAGAAGCTCAGAGAGGTGAGCACTTCTTGGTTTCTAGCCGCGGGTGGAGGCTGCATGGTGAGGCTGGATTTTAATGTTGTAGTGTATTTTCCCACAGACGGACTGCTCAGGCCCAGGATCAATTGAGAAATTCTTGCAAGCAGAGAAACAGATTTGTCAAAGGTAAGCCTTCCCTTTGGAAAATAGTCTGTTTAATAATGATGACAACTAATCCTTACATAGTGCTCCCTGTGTGGCAGTCATGTTTCAAGCACTCTGTGTGTATAAACTCATTTTGTCCTCACAAGAACCCTGTAATGTAGCTGCTATTACCATATTGTTTTACATACAGGCAAACTGAGGCACAAAGAGGTTAAGTGTCTTGTCCAAGATCACATGGCTAGTAAGCGACAGAGCTCAAATTTGAACCTGGATTGGTCTGGCTCCATAGTCCATGCTTTTTCTCTGTAGCAACTATAAGTACAGGCTAGAATTGCAAAAGAACCTTGGCTCCCTTGGCCCAACTCCTTTCATCCAGGGGGAGAGAAATCTGTTTCTATCTCATTGTGTGAGGTGCGCAGAGACTTGCTGATTCCCACTCTATGGGTGAATCCATCCTAAAACTCCAGTGCTCTGGAGCAGGATCCGGCAAATGGCGGCCAACCAGCTCAATCCGGCCCTGCCTATGTTTGCATGGCCCAAAAGCTAAGGATGGTTTGAGAAAAATAAAAACAATATTTCATGACACATGAAAAGGATTAAAAATTCAGACTTCGGTGTGCATAATAAAGTTTTATTGGAACACAGTTCATTTATTCCCATGTTGTCTGTGGCTGTTTTTGTGAGACAGTGCACAGTTGAGTAATTGGAACGAAGACCGCATGGCCTAGAGAGTCCAAAATGTTTATTGTCTAGTTTTTTTACAGAGAAATTCTGCTACCTCTGGCCTTGAGCAGTACGGGCCTTCAAAAGTTATCCTCAAATCTGCTCATTTTACAGGTGGGGAAACTGAGGCTGGAGGAGTGAAGTGAGCTTCCCTGTCACAGAGCTGGGTGGCCACTGAGAAAGAGAAGGGGAAGGACTATTGGGAGACCCAGGGGCTTGTTCTGGCTCTGCCATCACTGACTGATGGGAGCCTCACAGAGCCTGTCGGGCCCCTGGCACGTGCTGTGCGTCAGCTGTCATTCAGCCTTGGCAGGTCCCTGTCGAGTTTCCTCTGTCAGTGTGCAGCCTTGGGCAAGTGATGCGTGATCATTGTAGAGTATTTTAAGAAATAAAGAAAATCATAAATAAGAAAATAGAAATCTATTTTCCATAGCTCCTACAAGTAACCACTGCTGTATTAATATTTTGATATATTTTAATCCTTTGATACTCTTTAATCCTTTCTCTGTTCATACATGTGTACACACGTACACACACGTATACACATACCGATGTAACACACATATTTAGTGGAAACTAGAAGTCTAATATCCCCTCCACCTTGGCATGGTGCCGTCCTGGAGTTGGCAGGCATTCCTTCATTCACTGATTTGGCAAATGTGAGTTGTCCAGGCCCTACTTGCTTGGGGAGTGCAGGCCTTGAAAAATACACTGCCTCTGCCTTCGGGAAGTTTATGGTCCAGTGGGGAGAGTAGTGTGTAAATAATTTTAATGAGTGTGAAAAGTGTGAAGTGGGAAGGCCTGGGGGATGTGGAAGAGGGCAGAGTGGTCAGGCAGGAGGCCGTTACAATAGTCCTGGGGAGAGTCCATCAGCATCTGACCCAAGGCAGAGGAGGGGGGAATGAAAGGGATGTTCGAAACTACTTATGATAGTTTTATAATTAAATGAGGCGATAAGGAGGAAATTTCTGGGAAATTGGATGGTTGGTAGTCCCCTGCGCTGAGGTATAACTATGGGCAGAGAAGTGGGTTTGGGAGTGGTCAAGTCTAGGTTGTTTTCCTAGAGCAGGGCTGTCAAACTCATTTTCACAGGAGGCCATGTCAGCCTTGAGGTTGCCTTCCAAGGGCTGAATGTAATTTCATCTCCTTAACAGTTAAGGAATAGTTATATTTATACAGTCCTAAAATTATTTTGGCCCTTTGAAGGCAACCACGAGGTTGATGTGACCCCTGGTGAAAACGAGTTTGACACCCCTGACCTAGAGCATGGAGATGAGAGCTGTGAGAGTGTTCTTCACAGAGGTGGGAGTTACCTAGAGGAGCAGTTTATAATACAGGATGATGGGCCAGCCTGGGAGGCTCAGGTTTTAGAGGGAGGTGTAGGAGGAGGGTCTTAGTGAGAAAGGCCAAGAAAGAGTGGTCAAGAGAGGTAGGAGGAGAGTCAGGAGGGACTGGTGACTTAGAATCCATTGGAAGAGGATTTGGGGGAAGAACTCCAGTGCTAGGAGTCAAACAGACCTTCAGTGTCATCCTGGCTTCACCGAGTGCTAGTTATAACCTAGGGCTAGTTGCTTAATCTCTAAGCCTCTGCTTCAAGAAGATGGGGTGGCTAAGGTGTCAGAATGCTGCAGAGCAGGGAAGCAGGATAAATTGAAGCAACTTGACTTCTAGCTCCTTGAAGGAAGGCAGTTTTCATCTTTCTACTGTGGCGCTAGGGCCTCAGGGCAATGGAGAGGGTAGAAGAAGTATAGAAAGTGAGGAATTTGAGCAGTCTTTAAAAAATATTTTTTATTGATTGATTTTGAGAGAGAGAGAAAAAAATATCAATTTGCTGTTCCACTTATTTAGGCATTCATTGGTTGATTCTTGTGTGTGCCCTGACTGGGGATAGAATCCACAACCTTGGTGCATTGGGATGACATTCCAACCAACTGGAATGGCTTCTCAGCCAGGGCCAGAGAAGTCTTTGATTACTCTTTCTGTTTGAGTCCTCACTCCTGCACTAATGCCTGATTACAGATGCTGCCACCCCAATATCTTACCTCTGCTGGGCTTCTGCACTGGAAAACAGTTTTACAGCTTGATCTACCCCTACATGGCAAATGGTTCTTTACAGGACAGACTCCGGTGTCAGGTAAGAGACTGGGTCATAGTCAGAGAACAGGACCAGGCAGCACCCTATTAGAGAATCAAGGATTAAGGACATACAGGAGTCCAGAGAGGGAGGGGACATCCAGAAAGGCCCTTTAATAGAAGTTAGTCCAGGATAGATAAGATCTGGCTAAATATTTTCAAGTAAAACCCTATAAAACGTTTATTTGACAAGAGGCATTACATTTAAGTCAAGAGAAAAACTAAAGTATCCCATGGCACTAATTTTACTCAACATTGTTCTGGAGGTGGTAGCCAATGCAATAGAAGAGGAAAAAGAATTAAGAGATACAAAGTATGGAAAAGTAGAGGTAAAATTCTATTTAAAAATGGTATGCTAATATATACCTATTTGCTTGTGTATTTATGGATATATCTCTGGAAAGATACAACAAAAGAGTACCTTGGCTGCCTCTGGGGAGGGGAACTAGATAGCTGTGGTATAGGACAGGAGGGAAACTTACTACACATGCTTTTGTACCTTTTGCATATTATACCATGTGAGTGTAGTACTTACAAATTAAGTATTACTTAAAAATTACAATTTTTAAAACAAATCTCCCTCCCATTAAATCTTGAAACAGAGGAGAAAAATTTATTCCACATGGAATTATTGCTTCCTTTGGCAGAGACCAAAGCAGTTATTCATGGTGTAACAATAATGATCACTAGCTGTGCTGGACTCTTCCTGTGGGCACTGTGGGCTTTTCACATGTCTTCTCCAGGCCTTGCCACAACCCAGCAGGTTTTCTTCATTTTCCAAAAGAGGAGAGTCTCTGGCACAGAGAGGCAAAATGACTTGCCCGAAGGAACCGAGCTGACAAGTGTCAGGGCTAGGGTTTAAACTGGGTTCATGTGGCTACAGAATTCAGAGTTTTAGAGAAGTTGATTAGCAAGGCCAATTCTTAGAGGATGTGGGACTTAAGATAGGACTTGAAAAATAAGTGGTGCTTTAACCTGGAGATTCAATCTTAGAACAACAGTGGTAGCACGTAGGGGAAGGCAAAAAGAGCTGCTGTTTGCTGAGCACCCACTGTGTGACAGGCACTCTGCTAGTACAAGGATACACTAGCATAAGGATTCTTTGAATCCTTACAACAACCCTAAGGCATAGGGATTGACATTTCCATTTTAATCGAAGAAAGGGAGGCTCAGAGACGTTGAGTGTCTTTTCCAAAGTCACACAGCTAGTGCATGTCTGAACTGGGATTTACACCTAGATATTCTGATGTTAAAACTTGTACCCTGCCAGTAAACCATGCTGGTAAAGCCCTGTTGCAGAGGACAGGAGGGGCTGGAGGAGAGACAGAAGCCTAGGACCCTGCCATTGGAACTTTAAAAGACATAGGTATCACTATTGCTCCCCCTTTCTTTTCTCTTAGGGCGGCTCACATCCCCTCCCCTGGCCCCAGCGCATCAGCATCTTCTCAGGGCTGCTTCGTGCTGTGGAGTACCTTCACAGCTTGGAGATCATCCACGGCAACATCAAGAGGTGAGAGAGGGAGACCCTGCCAAGGGCTCAGGCTGCAGAGATGAGACTGACATTCCATGGTTCCCTTCTCCCTGTCTCTCTTCTTTTTGCCTTTCTCTGCCCACCTTGCCTCCCTTGGGTGTCTCTTTCTTTGTTGAAAACAGTTTTCAACCCCCAAAATCAGTGTTTCTGATTGCAGTCAGCATGAACTGCCTATCTGTCACCACATTTGTTTTTCTGAGCTGGTGTTTTCCCAACAAGCACCCGACACCTCTCATGTATTTTACTTCCCACCCAGCCAGCTGGTCTGCACCTGGCCATGTCTGCCAAGTCCCTGGAATTTTGAGCTCTGTGCTCACAGTACTCTTGTAGACCTGCCCCCCCCGCCAACTTATGTATCTGTTGGTGAAAGCAACTCAGGTCATGGAGGTTTCCTGCAGGGTAGGGAGCCAGTTATCATGCTCCCAGACATCTAAGAGCAGGAGATCCCTGTCTGAAGACTTTCAGCATGGGGAGAAATTCTAGAAGATACCAGAGAATTTGGAAAATCTGAACTCAAAACCATAGAACCCACACTTCCCCAAAGTCCTCTTTCCATTTGCCAAGGAGAAGCTCTTTCCTCTTTTTTCCCCCCATGATTCTCACTTGGTTGCACACACCAAGAAAGGAAATGAAAAGACTGAGGTCATCCTGGCTCACAGCAAGACTCCTCAGGTTCCTCCATTTTTCAGTCTCAGCCCTAAGGCAGCACATCTGCCAGTTCATGCTCTCTTTTCCCTCCTTTATTTAAACACAGTAAACATTGCACGTCATCATTTCCCGTGACTTCTTAGCCTTCCATTGCAGGGTTGTCCATAATTTATGTACTTCTTCTAATAGTGGACATTGGGATTGATGTCTACTTTTACAGATTTTATTTATTTGCAGAGAGAGAGGATGGGAGGGAGAAAGGGAGGGAGAGAAACATCAGTTGGTTGCCTCTTGCACGCCTCCAACCAGAAACCTGGCCTGCAACCCAGGCATGTGCCCTGATTGGGAATTGAACCCGTGACCTTTTGGTTCACAGGTTGTCGCTTAATTCACTGAGTCACACCAGCCAGGGCATGGTGTCTACTTTTAAAAAAACTGTTAGAGATTAGTCCTTTATTGAATGGTTTCATACATCTAGCTGAGTCTTTTGTCTCCTCCCCCCAGCCCCACCTTTGGGGTAGTTTCTGAGAGTTCATTCCCATGGTTTAGATGAGTAGATTCAAGAATGTTTTTATTGCTCTTATTTTCTACAATCTGGGCAGATTCAGTCAAAGGATGCTGGCATTTATTTTTATTTATTTTTTATTTTTTTATCCTCACCTGAGGACATTTTTTTTCATCACTTTTAGAGAGAGGAAGGGAGAGAGAGAGAAAGAAAAAAAGAGAAACACTGACCTTCTTATGTGTACTCTGACTTGGGATCAAACCTGCAACTCAGGCATATGCCCGGATTGAGAATCAAACCCACAGTCCTTAGGTCCATGGGATGATGCTCCAACCAACTGAGGATCCAAATTGTTCAGGGCAAGGACGCTGGTATTTAGACTTGAGTCAGCTGGGCCAGAGCTGGAGGTCCGAACACCTTTGGAGGGGACTGAGTGATACAACCTATGGGCTTGGCCAGCTGAGGTTGATCGGGGTAGACAATTAGGATGGTTGTGGGGATTTGGCCACACGAAATGCCATTCCTAAGGCAGCAGGATTAATCTTAGTTCCACCCTCATTTTCCAGTGGGAGTGGGCTTCCCTCTCAGGACTGGCTCAGAAACTCCGTGTTGAGGATTGTCAGTGACCCTGACTTAGTGCAGCTGACACTGCTCACTGCTAAGTTGTTTCCCAAAGGGTCTCCATGGCAACCTCTTTTTGTCCAGGTCAAAATAAGAAGGTTCCACTTTCTTTTCCACAGCTCCAATGTTTTGCTAGATCAAAACTTCACCCCCATGCTGGCTCACCCAGTGGCTCACCTGTGTTCTGTCAACAAAAGGTCAAAATACACTGTGATGAAGACCCACCTTTTCCAGGCCTCAGCTGCGTATCTGCCAGATGATTTCATCAAGGTGGGACAGCTGACAAAGCGAGTGGACATCTTCAGCTGTGGAATAGTAAGAGTTTCCTTCTTTGCCGAGACTTGGGCCTGAACTCGTTTGTCCTCTCCTTTGCAAGCATGGGCTAGAGTAGAGGCTGGTAGACAGGTTCTATCAAAGTACAGCAGGCGCTGGCAAACTATGGCCCACAGGCCAAAACTGGCACATGGCTTGTTTCATATGGCCTATAACTAAGAATAGTGTTTACATTTGTAAAAAATTGAATAGTCATAATTTCAAAAAAACAAAGAATATGTGACAGGGACTTGATTTGTTGTCCACAAAACCTAAAATATTTATGATGTAGTCTGTTAAAGAAAAAAATTGGCCAGCCCTTGAAGTCAAGCCACTCAGGAGAGTCCAGATGGTAGTAGGCTACAGATGTCATCTCCTGACGTCCCTGATTCCCATCCAGCTACCGGTTTAATTTTCTGTTCAGAAGTGTTTATCCTTGTTGTTTATCCATCTGTTTTGTCCCCCTGTCCATCCATCTTTACAGTCATCTATCCACCCATTCATTCAACATCCACCCATTCATCCAGCCCCCCAGCAGCCTCCCACTCATTCACTACAGTCCACTTATCCTCACCACCACCCTGCCGGTCATTACTGTGTGTGGAATTTGTGCAGACTACAACTGTAACTAAAATACTGTCCTTCTCCCAGGAGCTCATGGTCTGAAAATGGCAGCCTCCAGGCTACATTTGTACAGAACATCAATTCCTTGAGATCTCTGTAGGGTTGATGTGCTTAAACGTTTGGTGAACAAATAGGTTTGGCAAATCTGGGTTAAGTGAAGTCAAGGAGATTTCTTTACCACAAAATTAATCAGAGCCTTTAATATGATAATGAGTCTTTAATATGATAATGAGCCTTTACTCTGTTCATTGTGAATTTACCACAGCTAGGCAAACAGTGTGCTGTGTTTCCCAGGTTAATTTGATAATTGAACCTTGTTCTCTCAGTATCTGTGAATGTCTGTGTCCCATGGAATCCAGTCTGGGAGATGCCGGCCAAGACCAGTGACAGTCTCTGGTTGACCTCTGCCAAGAGCAAACAACTGTATTTTGGACCTTGCCCTCTCTCTTCCTCTTCAGCCTTGAACTCTGCACTTCCTCTCTGACCACGGTCTCCTCTCTGTCCACCTCCCTATGAGTGCCCTCCTGCTGAGCCACTTTCTGCCCTCAGCCCAGCTTCTCGTGTCTGATTCCGCTTCCTTCTGTCTCCCCGCCAGTGGGCTCTTCTGGTTTCCTTGCCCCGTTAGCTCCACTGGGTGACTCATTGAAGTTCAGCAGGGCTTGCCCGGGCTCCTGCTCCTTTAAGACCTGGTGGGACTGACCCCTGAAACCACCAGGCACTGGAGTACAGAGCTCAAGAGCAAGGATTTGGGTCCCAGCTCAGTTACTTTCTCTGGGCCTCAGTTTTGCTTTCTGTAAAACAGGGGGTAACGTTCATCTGGAGATTGATAAGATAATATACATAAACTGGTTAGCATAGTACCCTGTACATACCAAGATTATTAGTATTATAGTGGTTTGTTTTATTATTCCTACCTTCATACCCTCATTCCTGATTTTTGTTTACTGTTGACTTTTTAACTCAGCTCTTGGTGTAACAACTGACTTCGTCCTGCAATCATTCAGTCACTCACTCATTCGGTGCCTGCTGGCTCCCTGCACTTTTTCTCAGCCCTGCCATTGACTAATAGTATGATTTTGAACTGCATTTCACAATATATGTTTTGGTGAGATCCATATGATCTCCGTAAAAGGCACAGCACAGCCTGCCATGTGGAAGAGGCATAGGAAATGTTCATTTCCCCTTGTTTTTAACTTCCTTCCTGGCAGGTGCTACTGGGAAATCCCTTTTCAATGGGCTTCTGTCCACTTGCTGCAGGGGTGCCCGCTGCTGTCCCCTCCTGGCCACTGCCACTCTGTTATTAATCCAGTGGGCCTTTTCTCTGGAGCTGAGGATTTCTTGGCAGTAAATAGGAACTTATGGGTTGCTTCTAGAAAGGCTGTGGAAGAGAGATTTGACATGAAGCATGAAGTACTCACTCTCTTCTATTCACTACCACTAGGTCCCCATTTACCAGATGAGGGCACAGGCTCATTTTAGTTACTTGCCCAAAGATCACCTGCACGTCTAAGGAACAAAGTCAGAATTTGAACCCAGGTCTCTCTGACTAGAGAGGCCTTAACAGTCATGCTGTCATCTCTGCTGAGAATTCCTGTTCAAAGCAGGTTCCTTGTTCATTAAGACACACATCACGGTTTGCCCATTCCGTGGTGGCTTACACTGGCTCAGTCTGTGCTCCTTTTGTGAGTGGATGAATTAGTGAGCAAGTAGTGTCAATAAAAAGCATATGGGTGAAACGTGCTGTAGATGTTGCCGAGATTCTCTGCATGGAATTCTTGTCTGCATGTGGATTCCTCTTCTCTGAGATCGATGTAGCAATTCCTGCTTACCATTTCTGATGGGTTTTTAAGTGAAATTATCTTTAAAATATAGTGTGTGTATGTATGTATGTTTATAAATATAGATGTGTGTGTGTATAATGTGTGTGTATTATACAGGGTGGGGCAAAAGTAGGTTTACAGTTGTTCATGTGGAAAATAATACAATAATTAAATAATAATACAAGACTAAACTCTGTGTTTTGTATACTCACAGCTGTGAACCTACTTTTGCTCCACACTGTATGTATATATGCCCATATATGCATGCAGTTTATATAATACATATAAATGTATATATGCATATATTTATAAAATTGATGGTAATACTCACACATTTGGTTTCCATCCTCCCTGCCTTACTATCAATTAGATTGAACCTTCTACAAGCAGCTGGGAGGCATGTTTAGTTGGAGGAAGTGTGATATTCTCCATGTTCAGATTATGGACACAAGTCTGTGCTGGCAAATGGCAGAACTAGGCCTGGAGGTCAGACTTTGTTATCAAGAAGAAGCTTCTTGCCCTGACTGGTGTGGCTCAGTGGACTGAATGCCAGCCTGTGAACCAAAGGGTCACTGGTTCAATTCCCAGTCAGGGCACATGCCTGGGTTGCAGGCCAGGTCCCCATTAGGGGGCACCTGAGAGGCAACCACACACTGATGTTTCTCTTCCTTCCTTTGTCCCTCCCTTATCCTCTGTCTGAAAATAAATAAATCAAATCTTAAAAAAAAGAAAGAAAAAAGAAGAAGCTTCTCTCTTAGCCAGAATTCCTTCCTGACCTTATACATGGGTGTTCAAACTGTGCTAATTCTATGTTCTCTCCAGGTGTTAGCTGAGGTCCTCACTGGCATCCCTGCGGTGGATAACGACCGAAGCCCAGCTTTCCTGGTAAGGGAACCAGTCGCTTCTGCCTGGGTGGTGCATTTGGGCCTCACAGCTATGAGGGGTGAGAAGGGTGCCCATTTTACAGGTGTGATTGAGGGAGGCCTCCGTCTGGGGTTTGATTTGCATCTATGCAAAGGAGCTTTAATCTCCCACCCCCACCTACCCACCAACAATTACTTTTTCGCGATAATAGGATTTAGAATGTTTAGAGAAAACTAATTTCTTCTCTCTACATGTTAGGCAATCAAATAGGGTTTGTTTGTCCTCAAATTGGCAAAAGTTAATTCCAGCCCTTTTAAATAGGTTTCTATAATAAAATCAATAACTTCCATATTTGGTACCTTCAGAGAACTGTCATATATATAATATAGTGTGATTTCAAAAATATAACAACATGGCTTGACTCTGTTTGGCACTTTCTATAAATTACCTTTCTCAATAACCTCAGAATCCTCGTGAGATTGATAGCGGCACTGTGTTCCTCTATAGGTGAGGAAAGCAGGCCCTGAGATTTGCCTGAAAGCTCAGTTATACTGAGTGTCAGAGCTGAACTTTTGAATCAGGTCTTCTGGATTTTAGATCTTGAGTTCTCAACCATGACATTCCCCTGACTGTTTAATTCTCATGGCAGTCAAAGGAGCCATATGAATTCAGTAGTATCATCACCCCCATTTTGCAGATGAGAAAACTGAGGCCAAGGTGAAGAGACTTTGTCTCATGCTCCTCAGTGAGATCAGTAGTCAAACTGGGATTCAAACCCATGTCTTCGGCAGAGTTTCAAATTCTGTGCAAGCTCTGGTCCTCTTCATCAGTTGAGAGGGGAGCCCCTTTTCTGACTTGATGTTGAAGCCATCAGAGCAGCTGGCTTTTTCTTGACTGGGCCCCAAAAGCATTTCCTGAGCTTTGGGATGGAGAGCCAAAGGCCTCCCCTAAGCACAGAAAATTACAACTTGTCCCTCTACTGAACTCCCTGAGCTCTGGTCCTTTTGGGCACCGAGCTCCAGATTCTGCAAAGAGGTCAGTTTGGGTTGTTTAGAGTAGTTCCTGTCTCCTGCCAGTTTTCTCGAGATACATCCTCAGTAGTGCTCTGGGGTTCCCTGGGTGACCATTGCAGGAGGAGTGTTTTGAGACACTTGTGTGAAATTTGCTAGATGTTTTTTTTTGTTGTTAATGGTTTATAAAAAGGTGAAGGATATCATTTATTCAAAAATCTAGGTTTTTTTCCTCTTCTTCTAGACCCAAATATAGTCTCTCATCATTTCCTGTTGTTGCACATGCACAGTTAAGACTGTGCATGTCGTCAAGATTCCCGGGAGAGTTGAAAGCTGATCACAACTCATGTGGTCCCAGCGGGGTGGGCACAGGCCTCTCCTCTGTGCTCGGGGAAGTGTTTGTGGACACAGTGTTTTCAGAGGGAACTGGGTGGTTTCCACCCAAATTTAAAATGTGTATACACTCTGATGCAGCAGTTTCAGTTCAGTAGAAACGAGGGAAACACACACAAGTGAGGAAAGACAGATGGACAAGGATGCTTGTAGCCTTATTTATGATAGTGAAGCGTTGCAAACAAGTGAAGTATCTTTCAATTGGGAGGTGGTTAAAGAAATTATGATATAATCATTCACACGGTGGAATACCATGAAGTTCTTTATAAATGTCTTTATGCATTTAAGTTTATAAATATTTGTAAATAATGAGGATAAAACATATGATACATTTTGACATATGTGTGTATCTATGACCTCGTCAGCAAATCAAGATAATGAACATGGCCATGACCTCTCGATCCTCCTCCTCTCACCCCGCTCCCTGCCCATGCCAGCCCCTGCAGCCACTGATGTGCTTCCTGTCACTGCACAAAAGCTTGGGCTCTCTGAAGGTTCACGTAAATGAGGTCGTGCTGAGTGTGCTCTTCAGCTGGCTGGCTGGCTGTTCCCACTCAACAGAGATAGATACTCTGAGATACAGCCATGCTCTTTGTGCCAGTGGCTCATGTCTTTTGTCACTGAGCGGTGTTCCATTGCATGGATCTGCCACTGTTTGTTGTCCATTTACCTATTGATAGGCATTTGGCTTATTTTCAGATTTTGACCATTACAAATAAAGCTGCTAGGTAGCTTTGTGTGTGGGTCTCTGGTCGTATGCATTCATTTGTCTGAGGTATAACTCACACTTTTGAGGTGTGCAGAATGGTGTGAGTTTTGATAAATGTAGACAGTTATGTAACTACCACCATGATCAAGATATAGAATATTTCCATCCTTCCAGAAAGTTCTGTCAGGCCCCTTTATACTCAGTCCCCTCTGCCACTTCCAGCTCCAGGCAACTCCTGTTTTAATCTCTGTCCATATAGTTTCATATTTTCTTGAGTGTCATATACAGGGAATCATAGAATATGAAGCCATTGTTTTGGCTTCTTTCACTCAGTGGGGTGCTTCAGAAAGTCACCCATGTTGTTGCATGCATCAGTGGTTCGTTCCTTTTATTTCTGAGGAGTATTCTGTTATGTGGGTATATGACCGTTTATTTATCTATCTACTTACTAGTTGATGGACATCTGTGTTACTTCCAGGTTTTGGCAATTCTGAATAAAGCTGACATAAATATTCTTATTAAAAAAATAATGAGAAGTTCTGACCAGATAGCTCAGTTGGTTAGAGTGCTGTCCTGATATGTGAAGGTTGTGGGTTTGATCCCCAGTCAGGGCACATACAAGAAGCAACCAATGAATGAATAAGTGAATGGAACATCAAATCAATGTTTCTCTCTTTCTCTCTCAAATCAATAAAATAAAAAAATAATGGGAAAGACATATATATGTTCTGACAGGGAAATATCTCTAAGTGTAAAAGGCATGTTCAGAACAGTGTATGATTTAATGCTATCTTTCATAATAAATAGATGAATGAGTAAAATGTATCTTTTATTTTCCTATTTGTAAATTGGGGATAATTGTATCTACCTGATAGGATTTAGTGAAGGTTAAATAATATGTAAAATAGCTAAAGAACAGTGATGAAGAACATAATAAGCACATATGTGATAGTTATTATTATTAATTTTATTTTCACAGCTCTTAGGAGATTGCTTGCTATTATAATAATTATTATATATAACTAAAATGACTGTAGCTATAGACTTTTGTAGGGGAAAGTCTAGAATAATGTAATCCAAACTATTAGCAGTTAGAGTTGACATGAGGGGAAAAGTAAACTTTTGTCCTAAAACTTTAATCAGTTATATTTTAATTTTTAACAAAAAAAGTTAGTAATAATAGACCTTACTGGTGTGGTTCAGTGGATTGAGTGCCAGCCTGAGAACCAAAGGGTTGTTGGTTCGATTCCCAGTTGGGCACATGCCTGGGGTACGGGCCAGGTCCCCATTAGGGGGCACCTGCGAGGCAACCACACATTGATGTTTCCCTCTCTTCCTCCCTCCCTTCCCCTCTCTCTAAAAATAAATAAATAAAATCTTTTTAAAAAGTTAGTAATAATAATATTGCTTTTGTAATAATAATTTCTGTTTAATTAACATTATAAATTCAAATAATCTGCATACTTGGCTTAGAAAACCTAACAGCACTGGGCAGTGACTCCATGCCTCTCTCTTCCCCTGCCCTGACTTGTTGGATTTCAGAGACGGCCTCTTTCTTCTTTCTTTTCTTTTTTTTAGGTTTCTTTCTTATTTCAAATTTAATTAAAAGTATACATATTTTGCCCTGACCTGTGTGGCTCAGTTGGTTGGGCACCTTCCCACAAAGTGAAGGGTCCCTGGTTCGATTCCTGGTCAGGGCACATGCCTGGTTGCAGGCCGGTCCCCAGTTGGCAACTGATTGATGTTTTTATCTGGCATATCAGTGTTTCTTACTCTCTCTTTTTCCCTCCTTTCCCCTCTCTCTAAAACAAATAAATTATTTTTAAAGAGTATATATTTTTATATTCAATATTATTATGTATTAGTTTCAGATGTACAGCATATTGGTTAGACAATCATATATTTTGCAAAGTGTTCCCCTGATATTTCCAGCACTGTACATAGTTATTATAAGTTATTATTGACTGTATTCCCTGTGCTGTGCTTTATGCCCCTGTGACTGTTCTGTAAGTGCTAATCTGTACTTCTCAACCCCTTTACCTTCTTCACCGAACCCCCCAACCCCTCCCCTCTGTCAGCCGTCAGTCTGTTCTCGGTACCTGTGAGCCTGTTTCTGTTTTGTTTGTTTATATTGTTCTTTAGATTTTACATATGAGTGAAATCATGTGGTATTTGTCTTTCTCTGACTTATTTCACTTAGCATAATACTCTCTAGGTAGGAATGGCTACTTCTTAACAGCCCTTTGTATTATGGGCAATTTCAAACATACACAAAAGTAAAGCATATAAGGAATATTCATTTATCTGGCCCATTAATTATTAATATCATGTTTTTCTTACTGCTTTGCACTACTAAAACTTTGTATGTGTGTACCTTAAAGCCAAGTATTATGTTATGTCACCCATACAATAGTTTTCTTAAATTTTTAATATTATTTAATATCCATTTCATTTTTAGAGTTGGTAAATCACCTCAAAAATTGCTTTTTAAAAGTTGGTTTGTTTAAAATGGGGTACAAATAAGGTCCATATTAAATTTGGTTACATTTCTTAAGACATTTTTATTCTCTAACCACACCCCTCCCCCCTTTACTTTCTGTATATCATTTCATTTCTGCAGAAAGTGGGTCATTTGCCTTGTAGACTCTCTCACATCCAGATTTTAGTGCTTACGTCCTTGTGGTATTCTTGTTTCTTTGTTCCTCATGTTTCCTATATATAGGCAGTCACCTCCAGAGACTTGGTTAGATTCATGGTTAGTGCTACTTCCTAAATGGTGTTGTGTACTTCATAGCCTCACAACAGGAGGCATGCAACACATTGTCCTACTTTCAGTGCTAAGCTTCATCAGCGGATTTGGGTGGACCTGGTGGTTTCCTCCATTACTAAGATCCCCCGTGACCCTACCACCGAGTGTTCTTGGCTTGTCTTGATGACTATTGCTGGATGAGATCCATGATGTTATCAGGGTAGTCAAATGATAAGCTTCTTCATCTACTGTTCTTTCAGGCCAATACTTTGACCGTTTCTGGTTTTGTTTCAGATGGTGGTCACCTCCACATCTGTAAAAAATATGCTTCTATTATTTATTGATTTATCAACTTCAAACATCATTGTAATGTTTAAAGAGATAAACATTTAAAAGACAGATCTCACATGAGAGAATTATGAAAAGGGTATTTAAAAACCTCCCAGAGATTCTTATTTTTTAAATTAATTAATTAATTATTTGATTTATTTTCATTGATTTGAGAGACAGAGAGATCAATTTGTTTTTTAATTAAAAATTTTAAATTATAATTTATTGATTATGCTATTACAGTTGTCCCAATATTTCCACCTTTGTCCCTTTCCATCCAGCACCCCCACTCCCTCAGGCAATCCCGCCAACATTGCTCATGTCCGTGGGTCATGTGCCTAAGTTCTTAGGCTACTCCATTTCCTGTGCTGCACTTTACATCCCCATGGCTATTCTGTAACCACCTACTTGTACTTTTTAATCCCCTCACCTCTTTACCCATTCCCCCACACACTCCTCCCAATATGGCAACCATCAAAATGCTCTCTATATCCATGATTCTGTCTCAGTTCTTGTTTAGTTTGTTTTTTAGATTCAATTGTTGATAGATATGTATTTATTGCCATTTAATTAATCATAGTTTTGATCTTCTTTTTCTTAAATAAGTCCCTTTAACATTTTGCATAACAATGGTTTTGTGATGATGAACTCCTTTAGTTTTTTCTTGTCTGGGAAGCTCTTTATCTGCTCTTCGATTCTAAATGATATCTTTGCTGGGTAGAGCAATCTTGGCTGTAGGTCCCTGAAGATTCTCTCTTTAACCTTTGGCAGTTTAATTATAATGTGTCTTGGAGTGGGCCTTTTTGCATCCATCTTGTTTGGGACTCTCTGTGCTTCCTGCACTTACATGTCTACTTTCTTCACCAAATTAGGGAAGTTTTCTTTCATTATTTTTTCAAGTATATTTCCAATTTCTTAATGTTTTCTTCTCCATCTGACATCCATATAATGCAAATGTTGGACCACTTGAAGTTCTCTCAGAGGCTGCTTACTCTGTCTTTGTTTTTTTTGGATTATTTTTTTCTTCTTGTTATTTCGATTGGTTGTTTTACTTCCTTATGCACCAAATCATTGATTTGATTCTTGGCTTCATTCACTCTACTGTTGTTTCCCTGTAAATTTTTCTTAATTTTAATTAGTGTATCCTTCATTTCTGACTGGATTTTTTAATGCTGTTGAGGTCCTCACTAAGTTCCTTGAGCATCCTTATAACCAGTGTTTTGAACTCTGCATCTGATAGATTGCTTATCTCCATTTTGTTTAGTTCTTTTTCTGGAGTTTTGCTCTGTTTTATTTGGGCCATGTTTCTTTGCTCACTTTGGCAGTCTCCCTCAGTTTGTTTCTATGTATTAGGTAGAACTGCTTGGTAGTGTGGCCTAATATATTAAGTGTCCTGTAGGGTCCAGTGGCACAACCTCCCCTTATTACTGAAGCTGGGTATGTGAGGTGTGCCTTTCTTGTGGGCTGAGTACATTAACCTCTCGTAGTTGAGCTTTGGTTGCTGTTGGCAGGTCAGTGGGAGGGATTTACCTAGGCCAGTCAGCTGCAAGGACTGGCTGTGACCATTGACCACCAACATCCATCCTCTGTGGAGGATCAGCTCTGCAGGGACAGGGTGGTGGTGCTTCAAGGTGGTCTGCAGCTGTCCACTGGGTGTTCAGGCTCTGGGGTTTCCTAGGTAGTGAAGGCCAAGGTCAGCCCCTACTGGTGTTCTGCCTGGGTCCACCTTGCCTGAGCTATAAAGCAATCTGAAACAGTTGCTACTTGTACTGGGCTTGGAGATTCCCAGGTGAAGCCAGGCAGTGAATCTAGGCTGGCTGCTGCTAGTGCCAGACCTGGGACCAATTAGCAAGGGGTATTGGGACTGCGAGCTCATTGAGCCCAACTGTTGGCTCTTTGACAGGATTTAGGAATTTGTGATGCATGAACAAAAACCAGCCATTTATATGGAAAAGTCACTAGGGTGGGCCTGTAAGTTGGGTGGGACAGAGTCTCAGGGGATCTCCAGAACAGGGCAAACAGTGTCAGCCAGGTTGATGGAGTCTCAGACATGGCACCAGCCTGCCAGCTCTGTGGCTCTGTGTGGGGAGGGTTCAGAAAAGGGACAGTGGCCTCTGCCTGCCTTTCTGTTTGAGAGAAGGCTGTCTCTGAGCTTTCGCCTTAATGCCAGACACTTCATTGCCTCCCTGTATGCCACTGTGCCTTTCAAGCTGCTTCCCCTGTGCTGGAGGTCAGAGGGATTGAGTCTGAGTAAGTCCGTGTGTGGGTTCTTTAAGAAAAACTGCTTGGGGCTCTAGAAGTTTCTTCCACTGACTCAATCTTCACTGGATTTGCAGTCAGAATTAATGGGGATTTATCTTTCTGGCATTGGAACCCTGAGCTAGAGTCCTGGTGTGGGGCTGGACTCTTTGAATTTTTATATATCCCTCTTGAATTTTTATTTACCTCATGTAGATAGGTGTGGGACCAGCCTGCTCTGCACCTCTGCCCCTCCTACCAGTCTGGATGGCTGTGGTTTCTTTAATTCCGTAGTTGTCAGACTTCCATTCAACTTGATTTCTGATGGTTCTGAGTGATGGTTGTTGTATAGTTTAGTTGTAATTTTGATGTGATTGTGCAAGGAGGCAAGCCGTGTTTACCTGTGTCACCAGCTTGTCTGGAAGTCTCAGCCCGATTTGTTGTTCCATTTATTTATGCATTGGTTTATTTTTATATGTGTCCTGACCGGGAATCGAACTGTCAACCTTGGTGTATCCAGATGATGCTCTAACCAACTGAGATGCACAGCCAGGGCCAGCCAGAGGTTTTTAATCTCCTAACATGGTCAGGCATTTATGTGTTATTGGATCCTCTGACAACCCATTTCCTGGATAGGAAAATTGAGGCAGAGTAGAGAGTGTTTTGTTTTTGACACAAATTATTACAACCCATGTCTGATAATCTCTGATAACCTTTTTCTCTAAATTATAAATGTATTTGAATGAAAAGCTGTATAAAGCAACAAAATAATTTATTTTTACATTTAATGACTATCTTCTATTAAAAACAATAAAGTTACATAAAAGATGAAACTTAGCCAAAGAATAAGTTAGTAGGTACAATTTGGTGAAAACATTTGTGAGGCATTTACTATGTGCCAGGCACTGTTCTTGGTGCTGGGGGTACAAAGTAATATTTCTACCCTAATGGGTGAGAATCCTACCTTCTGGAATGTTTATTTCATATTTTAAGAAATTGTCCCTGTAATTGTTAATAAGACTAAATTATTAATGTAATTGTTTAGCATGTAGTAAGTACTATATGAGTGATAGTTATTATTACTATTAATTATTATCACTAATAGACTATTGAATGTTTACTTTGTGTCAAGTATTACACTTTATGCTTTAGGTCCATTAAGTCATTTAATCTTTTTGTTAGTCCTATTATCCCCATTTTTCTGATGAATCAACTGAGGCCTACCAAGAAAGATTAAGCCACTGTGTTTGCACAGTGTACAGTTTTTAGTGTACTGTGGAATGCCCTGTGCATGTAGGGAATTTAGCAATTCTTTAGTTCTTGGCTGTTTTGCTTGTTTCTGGGATCCTTGCATTTTTTTAAAAGATTTTATTTATTTATTTTCAGAGTGAGGGGAAGGGAAGAGAAAGAGAGGGAGAGAAACATTGATCAGTTCCCTCTCATGTGCCCCGAACGGGGACCAGCCTGCAACCCAGGCATGTGCCCTGACTGAGAATTGAACCCACAACCCTTTGGTTTGCTGGTGGGTGTTCAGTTGACTGAGCCACATTAGCCAGGTCCTTGCAGTGATTTTAAAATCCTGTAGGTTTTCTAAGAAGTTTTTACAGCTCTGGTGCAGTCTTGGAGGCAGGTCAGGCATCTGTGTTCGGATGCCACACCCATGCAGCTCCCTCAGGGGCATTTTTACTGTTTTCCCCACAGAAGGATTTACTCCTCTGGGAAATTCCTTGCTCCAGGAAGATGGGCACAGAGAAAGTGATGGCCAAGGAAATCTGCCAGAAATACCAGGAGAAAACAGCAGGGACGCTGCCGGAAGACTGCGCAGAGGCTTTGGCCACAGCCGCCTGCCTCTGCCTGCGGAGGCGGAACCCCAGCCTGGCCGAGGTGAGCTTGACTCTCAGCCTTTCCCCAGTGATGAGCTCTGTCCTGGGTCAGCTGGACCTCCCTCCCAGGAACCACTGTATCTGCTTTATCAGGGTTAATCCCTTCACGGAGATGTGATCTCACTAACCAGGACTATATTTGTCTGGAAGTAGCAGAAGGTGTTGGAACCTACTAACAGGGCAGTATATGGATAAAGCCTCTCAGCAGCCTGAGGGCAGTGTGCTGCTGGCCTGGGGGCCCAGGACTACACTCTTAGATGCTAACAGAACTCTGGCTGCTTTCTCTGAATGTGCCTTATTCCTCCTCTTCTCTCTGTAGGCCCACTTCCTCTTTTTATTCATCTTCTTGGTTAGGGGATGTGGCCATATTCATTTATACATTATGGTTCTACCTCTACCCAGAGACCAAGTCTCCAGGTCCCTATTCCAACATGTCAGTGAGAGAACCTGATTGTCCTAGCTAGGGTCAGGTTGGCGCCCCTGTCCAGTCAGGTAAGATGAGTGGGGGTAGGGTTAGTATATAAACCTGGGGATCAGTGGGGTCAACCTCTGAAAGGAGAAAGGGCCAGGTCCTAGAGGAAGGGAGCATCTTTAGCATGTGGGCTAGGCAGACACCCCAGAAATCAACCATCACAGGGGATAAAACATTTTCTTATGGACAGGATATGAAACGGTGGTTTCCATGGTAACAGGTATAAATTTGGGGGCCACTGCTAAGTCTTAAGGACAAAATTACTGCCTGACAGGGCTCTTAGAGATAATCTAGTTGAGTGATTTTCAAGTGGTGTCTGGCAGAGAGGGGCTCCTAGAAAGTATCTCAGGAGTTGCTGTTGGCAGCAAGGGGACTGTGGGGAGCTGTAGGCCCCACCCATGGCTTCCACCAGACACCACTTTAACTTCTCATAACTATATCGTGTTCTCACTATTTTATTTGAGGAAAGGGTTTGTGGTGGCTGTAAAAAATCTTCATCAAACACCACTGCTGTAGCCCAAGGCTCCCATTTTATAGACATGGAAGTAGAGGCCCACAGAGAGGAGAAGATGGGGCCACAGAGTGAGTTTCTATCAGAGCTCTTTGGACTCCTGGTTCATCCCCATGTCCATTGTCTTGCACCATCATGTGACAAGGGCTGGACACCCTGAGTCATTTGTTGTTCTAGGCCTGGGTGATTCTCCTGTGCTCTAGTGCTATAGTGTTCAGTCATTCACTTAGCAGTTGTGTGCTGGGCCCCGGGGGTATATCAGAATGAGTCCAGTTCCTCTTTGCAGACATTGCACAGTAACTGTGGTGAGCACGGGGATGGTGTAGTCAGGGGCTCCACCAAGCAGGGCTTTCTGGAGGAAGTGATGATTAAGCTGATGAAGAGTCTTCCAAGCAGAAGTAACAGCTCATGCAAATAGCCTGAACTGAGAGAGAGTCCGGCACAGTCAAGGGCCTGGAAGAAGGGCAGAGTGGTGCACAAAGTACATGGGGCAAGGCGGTTATGATGAGGCTGCAGAGGAAGGAGGAGCCAATAAGAGAGGGTTGTGCAGGCACAGCCAGGATTTAGAGAAAGTCACTAGGACTTTTCAGCAGGGACCGACATAATCTGATTTATGTTCTAAAAAGATCTCTCCTTCAACCACTTATCCTTTCATTCATTTCATTTTTTTTTTTTTTGCTCAGGGAATTAGTTAAAGTACTCTTGAAGAAGCTACTATAATGAAGAGATTCCAAAATATGGTCGTGTAAATGAGATGGAAGATTATTCTCGCTAGCTTAACAGTTTGAATGTAGGCAGTTCAGAGCTGATACATCAGTGCCATCGTATTGGGGACCCAGGCTCCTATATTGTTGCTTTGCTGTCCTTACCATGTAGCGTCTGTTTCAGAGTCCAAGATGACTGCAGTAGCTCAGGCCATCACCACTGCATGCCAGCCCCTGAAAGGGGGTTAAAAGGAAGAGGAGGACATACCCCCTTCCTTTTAAAGGTGTGCCCTGGAGATGTACATATCACTTTCTTTCATACTCCATAGGCCAGGACCTAGTTATATGGCTGTACTAGCTACAAGGGAATGTAGGTTTTAGCATGGCAAGTATTTATTGAGCAGATACTCTGAAGATTTATCTCAAGAGGTGACACTTGAATTGGGCCTTGATGGATGAGGGGGCATTTGCTATGTAGAATAAAGGGGATAGAGCACTTTAGGTTTACAAAGAGGAATGAGGAATGGTCCTTGCCCCAGGATTTTACAACCAAGCCAGGAAGATGAGAGATCAACTGAGACATGGACTTTAAGACAAGCAGGACTGGCTTCAGTGGTCAGTTTTGCTGGGTGGACTCAAGCAGGGAACTTAACCTCTTTAATCTTTTAATTGTTTATCTACAAAAACTCACCGTGTATCACACATCAAATGTGCTTTGTAAATTGCAAGGCACTGAGCAAATGAGATTTGTTAGGGTTATTGAGGGCATATATGTATTATCCCCTGTGTGTGTGTAAAGAAGAAACATTCCTTCTCAGCCTTTCTCTAATTTTCCTAATCTCCCTGAACAGAAAAGCTCTCAAGGACAATATCTATATTACTTAAGACATTTTTAGTTGAAAGTTATAAAAACTTCAACGCAAACTCTTAGAAATACACACACATAGAAAGACACAGAGAGAGATGGGGGGGGATGTGAATGAATGAATGAATGAATGAATGAATTTATTGGCTCATTTAACCAAACAGCAGACAGGGCAGGAATTGCTAGGGCAGCTAGAACCAGGGCCTCAGTCAGCAAAGGTGTGACTATTTGTGTTTGTGTCTGTGACTCTCCATCACTTGCCTCTGCTTTACTCTGTGTGAGGGCTTCATTTTCACCTACTGTGAATGTGTATGGTAGGGAGTCTAGCTCTGCCACTGGAAAGGAAAGGGGAATCTTTCCTCAACAAGCTTTAAGTGGAAAAATCCCAGAGAGGATTTTTGATTGGCCTGCTTGGGTCATGTGCCCAACCTAAACCAGTGATTAAGGTCAGAGGAATGGGATACTATGATTGGTCTGTCTTGGTCATGTGGTCTCATCTATTGGTAGGGGTGATGGGGGCAAGTTTAGCTCTTTTCAAGGGAAAGTTGCTATTCTTCCGGGAAAAGCAACAAGCATTGGATTCTTCAGTGTCTGTCTGTCCTGAGGCCTGAGAGACGGGTTAGATTTTTGATTTCAGAAAGGATTCTTGGTAAGTAATCCCATCTCTCTCCTCCTCAAGGTACGTGGCTCTGTGGCTGCTGTGGAAGAGCGGCTAAGAGGTCAAGAGATGTTGCTCCCTTGGGATGGGCTTTCAGAAGGCACAGGCTCTTCCTCCAACACCCCAGAAGAAACGGACGATGTGGACAATTCCAGCTTTGATGCTTCCTCCTCCATCAGTGCAGCCCCCCAGTCTGGGATTGCTGCCTCGCCTGCCCCCACAGAAGATGGAGAAGGCAGGATGCAGGCCAGTAGGGGAATGCAGGCTGACTCCTCCTCTGAGGCTTGTACCAGTCCAGAGCCTTCACGGGATGGTAAGTGTGTGGAGATCTGAATGCGTATACACACTCATTTATATGTCCCTAACTCAGCTCACCATTTATTCCTCCCACCTCCCTTGGTCACATGTTCATTTGATTATTCAGCCATTCCTATAACATCTGACTGCACAAAGAAAAACCTAGGGCAGTGATCCTTGACAACTTCCTCTCCCTCCAGTTCCCCTGTGTCCTGTCCATCATCTAGTCCTATCCATTGACCTAAATAACTCTCAGGTTCATTGCACCCATCTCCCCTAACTTACTGAAGTTACAGTCCTTTTGCTGGATGACTGCACAGCCTTCCTTTATCCTCCCTGATCCACTCTGGCCCCTCACCAGTCCTTTCTCCAGGGGCCAACCAGAGTAGTTTTTAAAAACAACTTGTGTCACCCCTTGCTTAAAGCCCTTGCGTGGCTTCCCATTGCACTTCATGACCAAGTGAAAACTCTTCCTCCAGACCAGTAAGGCCCTGTGTGGTTCATCCCTGCCTGCCTGCTTCTCCATCCTCACTTCACAGCATGAACCCATCCTTGCCAGCTGCTTGTAAAGATACTTTCTAACTAAATGTATGAGGCTTCCTTCTGAAATAAAAACTTGGAAGGCTTCCTCAATGCTTTGTCCCCTAGTCAATGCGACTCAGTAAATGTCCCAGGCTCTGACCATTCCTGCTGCCCCATCTCCCTTGTGGAAGAGAGAGGGAGAAAGGGTGTAAGTGTTCACAGGCCCCCTTGGGAGGATCATGGGAGCCCTGCCTCTTCTCTGAAAGGTGGGGGCAGGTGGCAGGGCTTTCCTGCAAAGGCAGAAATGATGAAAATGCTCATTACACTCAGGGCCTGATTCAGAAACCTGATTTAAGTGAGAAACTGTGACCAAGGCTGACTTTCTAAGAATTATAATAATAATGCCTATTTCCAAATGCTTTTTGTTCAAGTCGCTTTTTTAAAAACTTTGCATTGAATATCAACTACAGAGACTTCATGGAAGATCGAGATCAATGAGGCCAAAAGGAAACTGATGGAGAATATCTTGCTCTACAAAGAGGAGAAATTGGACAGCATTGAGCTTTTTGGACCCTGATGACCAGAACACAGCTGAAGACCCTTGTCCTCAATTGGAAAGATGACTGTCAAATCAAGAAAAAAGTCTAGGGCAGAATCCAAGATCTCCCGAGAAACACAAACCAAACATCAGCTTCTCTGAGGGGAAGAGAAATATCTAATTTCCAGAGTAAGTGAAGGGAGAAGGGGCCTCAGATTTCAGAGAGCAGAATCCACGATGTCCTCTTCTTTTCTGGGATTTGTTCATCAGAGCTGGATGTCAGGAGACTGAAGCAGAAATCCTGAAACATGAGCCCAGGATGTGAGCAATTTCCTGGTTCTGGGGTGGATACGACATTAACCGCCCCAGCACACGCCGTTACCTTGACCTCACCCTCGACAACTGACAGAGCATTCTGAATGCTGATGGCACGTTCCCAAGTAAAGATCTCTGGGTCATATTTGTCAACCACCACCAGCAAACTTCCATGACCTGAAAGATGTTAACTTGTGTCCCAAGAAGTTCTTGACATTTCTCAAGGTCTCAAGTTTTATAAATGTCGCACACCTGACAAAGGGGTCTGTAAGTTTTCTGCTTTGTCTGTTGGAAAACAGGAGAACTGATTTTATATCTGCTGCTAATTAATTCAATCATGTAATTTGTGGAACCTCAGTTTCCTTATAAGTAACACCTGTTCATTTCCCCACCGTGGGCTGTTGGGAAGAACAGATGAGACATGGCTGCAGAAGTACTGTACTTTAAAAATGCACTTGTCCTGTTTTATAAAGTAAATAAATAAAGACATTAAATATCTATTTCTGCCATGTACCAAGTTTTTATGCGGTGGGCATATTTCTGAAAAGTCATGTTTCTGATCTTTTTGTGAAACAAATGCTCTTTTATATTTAATGTGCCCTGTTTTAAATAACCCTAGTACAGTGATATGTTCCCTTACTTTTTATTTTTGTAAAATAAAAAGACATTGATAAAGTCAATAGATACCTTGTAATTAGTTTTGTGTCTAGATGAATTTGTTTGGAGCAGTTGCTCTGCATCCATGAGCCAGGGTATCACAGGGTGGCTAAGGGACTGGGTGCAGGCTGTAAATCCTGGCTGTTGATAGATGTGTGATTTTGGGCCAAGTCAGGGAGTTACTCTGGCCCTCTGTCTCTTCATCTCTATAATAGGGAGAATAAAAAGTGCCATTTTCATAGGTTTATTGTCAGAGCAAGGGGTGGATCCTGCCTGGTGTAAGCATTCTACAGCCCCCAGCAAGGTCAGCCTTGTAATGATATGTAACAAAGCCAGGTGGACTCCAGCCCAGGTGGACTGCAATATGTACTGACACCTCTGTCTTAAGCTTTGGTGGCTGTGAGAATCCAACTAAAGTATGTGTCATATTCACTTGGCATGTGGTAAGCACCTTACAATTATGAGTAGGACATTAACAGGGCTCTTTGAGCAGTAGAGGGCAAATGCTAATAGGGTACTGGTTATTCAGACATACTTGTATTTCTAGACTAGGGCCTCATATGTTTCTGGAGAGACTCACTGGAAATCTGATGAAAGCTATGGACTTTCTCTCTTCAGCAAGCTATAAATACACACACATCACTCTGTATATTAATTCCAGGTGTCCATGAATCCCCGAGGGTTGGACAGCCTGACTTTTTAAAGTTAATAAGATGCATGTGACCAAGAAATCCAAGCAGTACAAAAGGTTTCATGGCGGAAAGGAAGCCTTTTAACCACGTGGAACTTAGTCTCTCATTCCTTCTCCCCAGAGGCAAACACAGTTACTAATTTATTACTAGTTCCAGAGATGGTAAATTTTAAAAATCTTTTTGCTCAACTTCATTAGTCATTGTGTGTGTTACATGCTATTGAGTCAGCTCTGACTCCGGGCAACTCTATGAATGAGCGACATCCACAATGTCCTGTTCTCAACAGCCCTGCTTAGCTCCTGTAGACTCAGGCCTATGGCTTCTTTTATGGAGTCAATCCATCTCACATTTGGCCTTCCTCTTTTTTTGCTGCCTCCTATTTTCCCCAGCATTATTATCCTTTCCAAGGAATCCTGCCTTCTCACAATGTGCCTGAAGTAGGATAAGACAGCTTCGCTTTTGTCATCTTGCCTTCAATAATATTTTAGTCTTAATTTGCTCTAGGACCCACTTGTTCATCTTTCTGGTGGTGCAGGGTATTCATAGAGCTTTTCTCCAATGCCGTATTTCAAATGAATTCTTTTTTTTCCATATTAACCTCTTTCACTGTTCAACTTTTGCATTTGTACATACTAATTGGGAATACGAGGGTGTGGGTAATCTTAGCCTTGGTCTCTAATGACACATTTTTAGCTCTTGGTGGTCTCCCTAATTCTTCCATGGCTTCCCTTCTGAGTCTCAGCCTTCTCTTGATTTCACGCCTGCAGTCTCCATTTGAATTGGTGATTGACCCAAGGTAAGCATTAGTCATTAGGAAATGTAAATTAAAACCACAGTGAGATACCACTTTGTACCTGCTAGGATGGCTAAAATATAAAAGAGAGACAACAAAAAATTTAATAAGGACGTGGAGAAATTGGAACCCTCATGCTTTGGTGGTTGGGATTGTAAAAAGGTAAGCTGCTTTTCCCACATCCTCAAGTTATAAAAGGTTGAATAGTTTCCATATGACCCAGCAATTCTACTGGTAGATATCTACCCAAGAGAAATGAAAACATGTCCATACAGAAAAACTTGTGCACCAGTGTTCACAGAGATATTCAGAATAGCAAAAAGTAGAAACAACCCAAATGTCCATCAACAGATGAATGGATAAACAGAATGTTCTATATCCATACATTGGAATATTATTCATCAAATTTATTTAATTAAAATTATTCATAAAAAAGAATGAAGTACTGATCCATGCTACAACATGGATTAACTTTGGAATGATTCTGCTAAGTAAAATATATGATTCCATTTTTATGAAATGTCCAGAACAGGCAAATCTACAGAGACAGAAACTAGAAGTGGGGTGAGGGAGGGAGGGTTCAGGAGGGAAGTGGTGATGGTCACAAGATTTGGAGGTATTCAAGTGTTCTAAAATTAGATTAGGGTTATGGTGGTAGTTGCACAATTTGTATAAATACACTAAAGAAAATCCAGAATTATACACTAAAAAACATGTATGTTTAAAAATCCATTAAACTACATATAGTTGAACTTTATGATATATAAATTATATCTCAATAAAGCTGTTAGAAACACAAATACACAATGGTTATTCTTAGGCATTTAAAAAAAACTTGAGGTTTCACTCCTCTCTCTTTTATTATTATTATTTTTTTTTGCCACACACGGTATTTCACTCACTCTGTTCCTGATCCTGGTTTTTTTTTTCTCATCTGTCTTGGCTATTCTTTGTCAACAGTACTTTTGTATCACTTCATTCTTTTTGCCTGATACTTCACTGTATGGATGGTCAATACTTTATATAACTAACTTTACTCCCTACATATTGAGGTTGTTTTCATCCTTGTGCTACAAACAATGCTGTCCAGGACGTTGTACCAATTTACATGTCCATCAGTGACATATGGGAATGCATATCTCCACGTCCTGAGCTGCAAAGACTATTATCATGCTTTTTAATCACTGCCAATCTAATGGGTGAACATTTTATTTGTACTTTTTAAATGACTGAGGTAGAGTTTTTTTTAACATGTTAAAGAGGCTTTTGTAATTTATTTTTATTCATTGGTTCATTTCCTTGGTCCATTTTAATATGAATTCTCTCTTTTGAAAAGATTTTATTTATTTTTAGAGAGCAGGGAAGGGAAAAAGGGAGAGAAAATATTGGATGTTGAAACATCTGAGAGAAATATCATTTGGTTGCCTCTCATTTGCACCCCCACCAGAGACTGAACCTGTAACCTAGGCATGTGCCTTGCTTGACCAGAGTATAGCCCAGGGGACCTTACCCTTCCTGGCACAACGCCCAACCAACCAACCAACCGAGCCACACCAGTGAGGGCACAAATTCTCTTATTGCCATAGTTTTTACATAGTAAGGCCACCAGATCTTTGTCATATATTGCAATTATTTTTCTTGTCTTTTGACTTTGAATTGCCAGGCGGATATTTTACATTTTGGTGTAGCCTCGTTTTTTTCTCTTGCTCGAAGTCTGGCTCCTCTTGGCTTCTAACTTCCGATTCCAATTCTGCCACTCTGTGTGTGTGTCACTACGTCTCCCTGAGCCAGTTTCCTAGGTCAATTAATTAATTGGTGTTGGTGTAGATTTGATAATTGTATCCGGATCTGAAAGCCTCCGGCCTAGAGGGCATAAACACTGAGCTGAACGAAGCAGCCCTCCGCTTTCTGGGTCCGCATACGCCCTCTACGTCCTCTGAAGACCGTCCCAGGAACGGTGGTCGGCCTTGCCTCGATTTCGCGCTCCCAGAGCCCTAGCGAGTGGCTTCGCCCCACCTAGTTTCCGACCAATAGACGAGTTTCATAAGACGAAGGGTCCCGCCTCCCAGGCTCCTGGCCAACAGGCGAGCTCCGTCTTGATCGGAGTCTCTCTCCCCTCGGATTGGAGCATTGGGCTCCCTCGGTGCAGGACCCGCCCCCACCGTGCGCCGGGCTGTGGGCCACAGGGCTGGTTCTGGGAGGCGGGCATAGCGGAGGCCCGCGGCGTCGGATCCCCGGAGGAGGCCGCCAGATTGGGGCGGGCGGCGCACAGCGAACGGGAGGCCGGGGCGGGACGTCCGGGCCCTGGGGTCGGCGGGGCCGACGACTGGGCGGCGGAGCAGGAGGTCGGGTAGGGTGGGGCGTGTTGCGAGGCGGCAGACCCGGGCGTTGCCGGCTCCTGAGGGGCGGCTCGGGCCCCTTCCGGCCTGGCCGGGGCTGGTCCGCGGGGCCGCGGTTGCTGGGCCGGCTGCGCGCCGGGCCCGCCCTGCCTTGCGGCCCTCCGGCTGCGTTGCGGGCCTCCAGGTAGCGCGCCCGCCCATGGGCTTCGGGTCTGGCTGCTCTGTGTAGGGCTTAGAGCGCCTATAGTATTTTTGAAACGCTTTGACATCTCTGAAGGGCTTTGTAGTCCCGGAAGCGCTTTGACATCTCCGAAGGAGCGCTGTATAAACTGAAGCGTTTGGTAATCGCGGAAACACGTTGTGGGCTTGGAAACCGAACCGAAGCTTTTAGTAAATCTTGCAGCGTTTTGACTTCTCTGAAAAGCTTTGGCAACTCAGACCTAGAGAACTGTGATGGGCAGTGGAAAGAAGGGGGAAAGGTCAGTAAGGCTGGTCCCTGGCTCTGACCTTCGGGCTTGCCCTCGCCCAGCGGGCGCCTGGATGGCGGGAGTCTGAGGAGGGGCAGCTAGGAGGGCTGGTGTTGGAATCCAGGTCCCCTCTTTATCTTGCAGGTGCTCATGGCGTCGGAGCGGTGCAAGGTCAAGTACCACTGGAGCAGCACTTCGGCAGGGTGTTCCCGCAAGCGCAGCTGCCTCCGGGAGACCAGTGATGTGGCCCCCTCCAGACGGCCAGCTCGTAGCAATGCGTCGCGTTCTGGAGGGGCCAGCAGCCCCAAGCGCCTGAAAGCTCAGAAGGAGGACGATGTGGCCTGCACACCGAGGTTGTCCTGGGACTCATCCCGCCGCAGAAATTCCTCCTCCTCTTCCTCCTCCCATTCCTCTGGCCCAGGTGTGGACGGGGTTGCCTCCAAAAGCTGCCTGATTCGGAGCACACGGGGTTTCCTTTCGTCAGGCGGATCTCCTCTGTGCCCTGCCAACTCCTCTCTAGAAGAAATGGCTTCTCTAGAAGAGGAAACCTGCAGCCTTAAGGTGGGTAGCTGCAAAGCCTTGCAACCGGTGAACTCCCTTCTACGTGGCTTGAGATTTTGGGGATGGGAATTTTGGTGGAAGGAAACTAAAAAAGATATGCCCTTTAAAATCTCTGGGGTCTACTTCGTTCAAACACAGAACACCAAGCGAGCGTTTGGCCAGGGAGGTGGCCTAAAGTTCTCTAGAGAGGTAGTTTTCAAAGTTGGCGGCCCTTTGGAACAACTTGGAAAGCTTTAAAATACTTCCGCCGGGCTCCCACCCTGGTTTAATTGGGGTAGGGTGTGGTCTGGGCTTCCTCGAGTTAATTGTAAAGTGCGTCTTGGTTGGAGAAGCACTGCAGTAGAACGTGGGTTGCTTGCTCTAGAGCACAGGTGGCAAACACAAGGCCCACAGGCCAAATCCGGCCCTCCACGTTGTTTTATCCCACCCCACACCTTCTATAGGGAGGCAGCGCAGAGTTCTCTCTTAACTGTTAAGTAGTTCCATTTATACAGTTCTAAAATTACATTAGGCCCTTTGAAGGCAACCTCGAGGTTGATGTGGCCCCCAGTGAAAATGAGTTTGACACCCCTTCTCTGGAGACACAGATGTATGTATGTATTTTGGTAGTAAAGTTAAGGAATTGTGTCCTTGTACTTTGAACCACTCTGAATCGGAATCAGGGGATAAGAATTTGGTTTTTGGTATGGCCTTTCACTAAAGTTATGGTGTCCAACACACTGGAGTTCTGGTTTGGTGGGGCAGGGGTGGTTTAGCAGCTTAAACATTTAGTCCCCAATGGGAACACATAGGAGGGCTGAGTATTTGTAAGCAGAGTAAGGAGTACTTTACAGACTAAGGAGTGGGAATACCTACTCATTCATTTTATATTAGCTTTTAATTTTATTACTTTTTAACTTTATTTTAAAGGTGTAATAAAATTTTCTCAGCTTTTTGTGTGTGTAAGGGAAAGTTGAACATGAGTCTGTTGGAAACAGAGGCAAATAAAATCCAGTCTCCTGTTTCCCTCTTAGAGTTGAGTGAACACTAGCTAACATCACTGGCATACTATGTAAACTTCATCCACTTGTTTAATCAGGTTTTGGAAAAACATTTATTGAGGGCCTAATTTGCGTCAGCCTGTGTCCTAGCTGCTTGCGGTTCTCCAGGAACAAAATAAAGATCATGGCCCTCTTAGAGTCTGCATTTTAAGTTTTGGAGTTGTGGGCTTCAAAAAAAAAAATGGTGAGGAGGAGTACTGACTGTGGAAGAGTGGAGAAAAAATCTTTATTTGGGGAGGGGGAAAGATGGACTGTCCCTAGAGAAAAGTTATTTTACAAAAGCTTTTTAAAAAACGGCCCCAAGGAAAGTAGGTTTGTCTCTAAGCCTGCTTAGTGGTTTTTTTGTGGAACTGAGATATGTGGTTGTATTTGGCTATTTATCCTGGGGAACTCTCCGGCTAAGTGCCCTAGGTCAGGTGTTTTCAGTGTGGGCCTCACAGAACTCTTGTATGGGCACGTGAATTTTTAAAAAATTTAATGGTGAACTGTAAACCTTTGTCTTTGGCATAAGAATACTGAACATGACTCATGTAAATAAGGTGAATGTGGGGCTTTGCTCATACAATTTAATCTTGTCTTGAATCCTCGATGTAATTTCAGTGTATTTGGGTACAGCATAAAATAATATCGATTGATTAAATTTAACTTCATTGGCAGTTATAGATGGAGTAAAGCCTAGTATTTGGAAGGGCAGAAAAATTAACTTTGCTTAGTCTTTGAGGTGTGCTGCATCCCTGGCTCAGGCTGTCCTACGGACTCTGGGCTCAAGTGTAAGGCTGTGGCCTCAGAGCCAGGTGGGTCTGATCCTACCATGGACCCACCTTTCTCTCGTTTGGCCCTTAGCAACCTTGTTTTACCAACATCAATTTAATGGTTAAACATGGAACAAAGAATAGTCTGGGCCTGTTTCTTTGGGTTCACCAGTGCCTTGCTCTTGGTCAATAAGCATTTGAGAGTTATTGTGTGCTTAATACTCTCTTGGGTCATGGAGCCATGAGATGGCTTCGGAGGAGCACACAGCCTGTTGGGAGTGTGGAGAAGTCACAGGACTGTCTCACGAGGTGGTAAGGTGGAGCAAAGAGCCCAGAATGAGGCTGGAGAGTTAGGTAGGGGCAGATTGCTGCAGGGTTTTATTACCAAAGGAATTTAGTTTATATAGTACTCTGTACAGAGGGGAAGCAGATTTGCATTTTCGAAAGATCCATCTCTAGCACTGCCAAGGGCTCTCCCTAGAGTGTGTTTGTTAGTTTGCAGGAAGCAGGATACACAGTACTTCACTCATCTTGATGAGTTACAGTATCCTCTCTTACCTTCCCCTCAATCAGTACCTCTTCCCCCTTTCTCCGAAGTCTTGGTGTGAACTTGTCTCTTAACCCCTGTCAGCAAGCACAACTGAGGGACATTGACAGAAAATGGCATGTTTGCCCCCTAGGTCCTTCCAAGGTCCCCTCAGCACTCTTCTACCTTCTACTCACACATCATCTGCTTTTCTATGTTTACTTTGTGACCTTTGAGGGCTACACGCATGGCTTTGTGTGTCGTCACCCTCACCCCCCTTCCTGCTGCTTCAGTACAAAAATCTCAGTGCCAGGTTCTAGAATATTCAAGGGGAAGATGTTTGTCTTAGCCTGGTTTGGCTGCTATAACAAAATACCACAGACTGGGTAGCTTATAAACAGAAATTTATTTCCTACAGTTCTGGAGGCTGGAGATCTGAGATCGGAGTGCCAGCATGGTCAGGTGATGGCTCTCTTCAGCGCTGCTGACTTTTCATTGGGTCCTCACATGGCGCAAGGGGTCATGCGAGTTTTCTTGGGGCCTCTTGTATAAGAACACTAATCCACTGTCATAATGGAATCACTTTCCAAAGGCTCCACCTAGTCCCGTCACCTTGGGGTCAGATTTCAACATGAATTTTAGGGGGACATATTCAGACCATAGCTAGACTGAGGTGTTTTGGAATCCTTAGAGATTCCTGCTGGCCAGCCTCGCATTGTTTGTTCCTTATCACCGCTAGGACAATTGTTTGAGGTTTTCTCAAATTCTGATGGTAACTGATGATCTTTGTTTACAGAGAACATTAAATGTCTATTATGAACATCTTCACCTACCTTATATTTAGTCCTATGTAAAATTTTATATTCCATATAGGGAAGGAAGAGTGGAAGGGAACATTTGAGCCTTTATAATGTAATAGACCTTGGTCAGATATAATTCTCAGTGTTTGATCTGTAGCCTATCTTATAATCCTCAGAGTCTTGTGAAGTAGGTGGTATTATCTTTACATATTAGTTAACAAATATTTACATATTGATTAACAAATATTTGAGCACCTACTGTGTGTAGGCACTGGGACAAGGAGCCTTAGAAAGGTTAAATAACTTGACCAAGGTCATACAGCTTGTAAGTGGCAGAACTGTGGTATAATTCCAGATCAGTCTGACCTCAAAGGCAGGATTCTTTCCACTGCTGCCCTCTGGAGCGCCTGCTCTGTCCTGGCCCAGCAGTAGATGTGAGGGATGGAGAGATGAAGAGGGCAGGATCCTTCCCCTGAGGTGCTCTCTGCAGGGTGACACAGCCCAGACCCAAGAAACGATTGTATATCTCAGCTCTTCGAATGCTAGAGCTTTCACGTGTGATCCCATTTCCTGCATGTTCCCTCAGCAGACGTCCAGTGCTTGGGTGGAAGTCTGTTTTAGAGGCTAGATGTTCAAAGAATAAAACAGTGATTGACAGACTGAAAAATCATTCATCACAGTGCAGTGCATAGAGTGTTGTAACAGCAATATCTGAAGTACCAGGGGTCAGAGGAATGAATTACATACCACAGGGAAAGGGCTCACAGAAGAGGTATCATTTGAGTTCTGGTAGACAAGGAGGAGGAAAGGACGTTTCAGGCAACAGCAGCAATGTGTATTCAAAAAGGGTCAGGAAATACTGCTGGTCTGAAGTGCTTGGGACACTACTGGTTCCTGTGGGCCCTTCTTCCTCACTTCTTCAGCACCTTTCTTCATTCCCCAGACACCTGGGTGTGTGGAGAAAGCTGGGAGATGATGCTGGAAAGGAAAGTTGGGGGGCACCCTGGGAAAGGGTTTCAAGGTCATGCTTAGGAGTTTGGGGTGTATGCTGTAGGCAAATGCAGAGCCATGGAAGGGTTTTAAGTAGAGGCATGACATTGCCAGATTTTAGAATTCCTGGCTCATTGAAGAGAAAAGATAGGAGGGAGGAGGCTGAGAGCTTGTTAGGAACTGTTGAGATTGTTCAGACTGGCGGTGATGGGCGCTGAAACGACATCTCCATGTGCTCTTTCCCTCTGGCCTGCCTTCAGAGATGCACAATTCACCAAGCGGTCCTGCCTGGATAAACTCAGTCTCTCCCTTTCAAAGCCAGGTGGCTTGTCTCTGCTCTTATACTTTCTGCCTAACCTTTACCTTTATAGCCACCTGTTCACTGTTGAAACTTCTTCAGTGATTTTAGGTCCTCATGGTCTCTGACATCTCAGCCTTTGATACTATTTCCCAACTTTCATATTTTCCCTATTCTTCCTTAGTTTCCAGGATGTTAGGGGGAACCTGAATTTGAATCCTGGTTCTGCCACTTAACAATCCATGTGGCAGCATCCCTCTCTGTAAAGAGGGGTGGCACCCGTGGCTGCTCTGCTAAGTCTATGTGGAAATAAGTTGTGTTGCTATATATTCCTAACCTGCTTTTACTCCCGCAAGTGCACTCCGGTCTTCCCTGTCAGGGTTCGCACACTGGGCTATAGGCTGTGACCCACAGGTCCTCACAGTATTTAACATTTTGGAAAGTGCACATTAAAAATATAAACCCCTAGTCCAAACCTCTGCCTTGAACTCTAGATTTAAGTGACCTCCTTCCTTTTCCCATTTTGTACTCCCTTTTCTGTTTTATTTTTATCCCTGGCACTTTTTACCTTCCACCATACATACTGCTTTTCTCCTCATAGTAGGGGTGTTTGGGAGTGCACTGCTTTGGGAATGGTTCTGGGGGAAGACTTATGGAGCATTCTTACACTAGGCTGGGATTAGACTGGATCTGAGTTTCACAGGGAATTAATGTGAGGAAATAATCTAGCTTCTTTCCTGTGGACTCCTGGAATGGCTGTATGTGGAGAGGTAAAGAAAGAGGAGACTTTACCTGTATCTCTGAGAAGATTTCGGGGGACGGAGTAGATTTCTTGATTGACCCTGAAAACTGAGGTACCTTCTAGCACTAAGGTTTAGAAGTTTGCTGAGAACTTCAAAGGAGGCTCTTGTGCGCTGGCTGGTGTGGCTCAGTGGATTGAGTGCTGGCCTGCTGGAAACCAAAGGGTCACTGGTTTGATTCCCAGTCAGGGCACATGCCTGGGTTGTGGGCCAGGACCCCAGTAGGGGCACGTGAGAGGCAACCACACGATGTTCCCTCTCTTTCTCCCTCTATTCCCCTCTCTCTAAAAATAAATAACTGAAATCTTTTTTAAAATTTATTTTAAGAAAAGGAGGCTCTGGGTATAGTGTTAAGCACCCTGCTCTTAATAGTCAGATGATTGGCGTCCACTCCTCATGGGGCCCTTGGGTTTCCTTGACTCCTGGTTGTGGGGTTGGATTAGCTGGTTTCTTGGGAGCTTTCCAGTGCTAAGATGTTAGGCTTCTATTTTGCCTGTGTGTGTGTGTTCTGAAGTATGTGGTAGTGCTCACCCTTGAGGAGCTTGCAGTGTAGTGTTAATAGACTGTTGCTTTCTCAGCTCATTCCTTCCCACTGCAGTATGAGGGTATTATCTGATAAGTATGAGAAAGTGAATATTAAGAAATAGCAGCAGTTCCATTCCTTTTATGGGGGTAGGAGGGGAACCATCACTTGGAGAGAATCTTTGTCTGTCTTACCCACTGTCACTCTGCCTTTGACTGGTGGAGACCCCACTGGTTTTTAATTTGCCAAATGCTTCATGTATGAAATCACCCTTTCTTGATCTCTGTTTTTTCTTCCAGGTTAATTCCAAAGATAGTTCTCGTAGTTCCATGAACTCTGAGTTTGCAGCTGAAGCTGAGGGGCAAAATGATACAACCGAGGACCCAAACAAGGTTCAGAAAAGGAAGAAGGATAGACTTCGAGACCAAGGCTCTACAATGATCTACCTGAAGGCTATCCAGGGTATCCTGGGAAAGTCGATGCCAAAAAGGAAGGGAGAAACTGTCAGTAGGGCAAAATCAAACACAGGAGAGCGTCCCAGCCGTGGAGAAGGACCAGCTAGGAGTGTCACTGTGCCTGCTCCTCAGAAAGAGAAAGAGTCAGCCCCAGAGGCCAGAGTGAAAGAGGAAAAAAAAGCTGTGCCTGAGAGGAGCAGCATCTGTGACAGGAGAGTGGTGGTAGACCCTCAGGAGAAACCCAGGGAGGAGCCACTTGGTGACCGAAGGACAGTTATTGACAAGTGCTCTCCACCCCTAGAATTTTTGGATGACTCGGACTCTCATTTAGAATGCCAAAAGGTGAGTCTTACCATAGTTCTCTTGATTAAATGTAGTATTTGGTCTTTCTAGTTTGATTCTAAGTGTTAGTCATTAAAGCAGTACTTTATTTACTCAGGATTCCAGGTGACAAACTGATGGTTCTCTTTTAACATTGCATTTCAGAGTTAATTAAGAAACCTCAACGTAGTGCTGTCTTTTTTTTTTTTTAAGAATTTATATCCTTTTTAGGATATGGATTTGCCTGCCATACAAAGGCCAAAATAACAGTGGCTTAAAGAAAATAGAAGTTTTTTCCATTGGCTGGTGTGGCTCAGTGTATTGAGTGCCGGCCTGCAAATTGAAAGGTCACCAGCTCGATTCCCAATGAGGGCACATGCCTGAGTTGTGGGCTAGGTCCCCAATTGGGAGCATGAGAGAGAGGCAGCCAATTGATAACATCGATGTTTCTCTCCCTCGCTTTCTCCCTCCCTTCCCCTCTTTCTAAAAGTAAATAAATAAAATCTTAAAAAAAAAAGTTTGGCTTGAGGAGGATGGTTCCACCTTGGTGCCTTCTATCTTGATGCTCTGCTGCCCCTCGAAAAAAGAAAACACAGTTTTCTTTTTTTCTTCTTTCCTCAACACAGTTGTCCATCTTGTGGTCTGAGGTGGCTATTCTGATAGGATTCAGAGTACATTATGTTGACCACTTCAGCCAGTAGGAAGAGAAAAGAAGAAGAAAGTACACTTTCTCCCTTTTAAAAGCTTGGCTCAGAAGTTGTCCATGTGGTATCTGCTCATATCAATTGATGAGAATCTAAAAACCTGCCCAAGGTCTAGCTGCAATAGAGTCTGGAAAATTAACTTCTATCTCTCAGACTTACACCCAGAAAAACTTCTACTGCTATTAAGGAGAGAGTGATACTGAAAGGAAACTAGCAGTTTTTAACATAGCTTGTAATTGTGGGGGAAAAATCATTCCTTTGTTCCACCTGTCTCTGCCTATCCTTTATTACTGCTCCTCAGTGGCAGCCCCTTTCATCTCTTTGAGGTCTTTCTTCTAGTACTTAACTCCGTATTTCTAAGTGATTTCACAATTGAATGATTTTTCAACTCTGGACATCTGTGGACTTCCTACTGAGGAAGGTGAGCATTTAGTTCTCTGCGCTAATTCGCTTCAGTGGCACCCACACTCATAGCATATTTCCTCCCCTTCCTGTAGCTCCCTGTGCTGGAATACAATTTTTGGCTAAATCTGTTTAGAATTTATTACCACCATGTTCATAGCTGAGTCACCTGGTATACTCCGATTATATTTCCTTTCTTGTAAAAGTTTACTTTCCTTGGAGGTGATCATGACCTTGCTTTTCTCTTTAGTTTTCTCTATACCTATCATTGATTCATCCCCAAACTGCTAGTGCCAAGGACATACATGAAAACACTTTGCTTAGTGCTAGTGTATAGTCTGCCCTCAATAAATGTAACTGTAAATTTTATCGCATGGAGCCCTGGCTGGTATGGCTCAGTGGATTGAGCACTGGCCTGTGAACTAAAGGGTCACTGGTTCGATTCCCAGTCAGGGCACATGCCTGCGTTGTGGGCCAGGTTCCCAGTAGGGAGTGTGCAAGATTTGGCAACTGATCATGTATCTCTTGCACATTGCTGTTTCTGTCCCTCACTTTCTCCAAAAGTAAATAAATAAAATTTAAAAAAATAAAAAGCTGTGTTTTTCAAAAGCCCCCTAGAGGTTCTGATGTGAAGCTAAGTTCAGACACCATTGCACCATTCTATGAAGTAATTCAACAAATATTTATGAACATTCATTATATGCCAGGCACTATTCTGCCTGCTTGGAAGACATCAGTGAAGAAAATAAAAATTCCTGACCTTGTGGAACTTAGGTTCTAGCAGTGCTAACTTGATTTAATGCAATGTGTAGTTTTTCTGGTTACTATGGCACCTAGAGTTATAAAATTACGGTATTGTTTTGCTTTCAATTTTGTGAGTCAGGAATTTATAAAGATCTGGACTGGGAATATCTTGTTTGAGGGGTGTTTTATGTGGTTTCATTCAGATTTTTGAGGGCCACAATCTGAAAGCTCAGCAAGGCTGGACGTCTAAGATGTTTACTCACACACATTGGGCACTCGATGCTGGCACCTACCTGTAACCTCTCTAGCATGTGGTCTTGGGTGGTATGATTTCTTATTTGGTGATTGGCTTCCCCCAGAGGAACAAGCTGAGAGAACCAGGATAAGAAGCTTCAAGGCTGTGTTCTGACCTAGCCTTGGAACTTGTACAGTTTCACTACTGCATTCTGTTGATTGCAAGTAAGTCACGGTTTGGGCCAGGTTCAAGTGGAGGGTTCACAAACTCCATCTTTCAATGGGGAGTAGTGTCAGAATTTGTGACACATCTTAAAACTACCATCCATGTGTGGTTTTGCATTTTGAACGTATGAGAAATATATTGTTAGAGATGAGATACCCAGCACTGCTTTTCTCTAAAATCTCCAAAACACAGAACAGTTTTTCTCAAGAGGGATCATTCAGAGAGGGGGTGCAGGTGTAGCATCCCCTTCAGGGATGGTGTTACGAGTTTATCCCCTGAACCTGATTTGACTGTTCTTAGGTGTAACCTGGCTCACTTTCTGGAAATTATAAGTAAAGTAGGTGACAGAGTGAGCTAATGAGCCAATGCAAAACCTTCCTTCACCTGAAAAATAAGCGACAGCTTATGTTCTACAGATGGTGGATTATGGGAGGTTGTCTTCACGCAGGAAGGCTAACCCTTTGTTGTTTCTTTTCTGCAGCCTAAAGAAAGGGAGGTGGTGATAGAGCACGCCTCTTCAGGAAGTGACTGGTCCGACGTGGATGAGGTCTCCACAGTCAGATTCTCTCAGGAGGAGCCTATCTCGATGAAACTCTCAGCAGTTTCAGAACCTTCTGCCTTCCCCACTGACTATGTCATGTACCCAGCTCATTTGTACAGTAGTCCTTGGTGTGACTATGCCAGCTATTGGACCAGCAGCACCAAGCCTTCCAGCTACCCCTCCATAGGCAGCAGCAGCAGTAGTGACACACTGCAGGCTGGGAGGAGCAGCAGGGGCCTCCTGAGTGATTATTCCTCCAACTCAACAGTGAGCTCCCAAAATACCTCCAGAGATCTGGAGGCGACAGAGGAAGGCAGATCCCAGAATTCTCGTTCATTTCATTTCTCCAGAAGCTTAGAAGAGCAGGTGAAGGAGAAAAGAACATTCCAGGAGGAGATGCCACCCCGTTCTTGTGAAAGACACACATCTAGCCCTCTGCCAAGGAGCCATCGGGAGCCAAACCTAGAGGAGGGCTTCATTGATACTCATTGTCACTTGGACATGCTCTATTCCAAGTTGTCTTTCAAAGGGACCTTTAGCAAGTTCAGGAAAATTTATAGCAGCTCCTTCCCTAAGGAATTTCAGGGCTGTATCTCTGACTTCTGTGATCCCAGGACGCTGACAGATTGCCTATGGGAGGAGCTGTTGAAAGAGGATCTGGTTTGGGGGGCCTTTGGCTGTCACCCTCATTTTGCACGTTACTACAGTGAGAGTCAAGAAAGAAATCTTTTACAAGCCTTACGGCATCCCAAGGCTGTGGCATTTGGAGAAATGGGCTTGGATTACTCTTATAAATGCACCACGCCTGTCCCAGAACAGCACAAGGTATTGAGGTGCTCTTTAACTTGCTTACAATTTTTTTTTAAGTTCTTAGTTTATTAATCCTCATAAAAAATCTGCACAATCACCACAGATAAAGTCACTGAAGAATCTTTACTCTGTTTACCAGCACCAGCATTGGCCTTTGTAGTTCCCCTGACTTTCTTCATTCTGTTCTTGCATTTGTTTCTCTGTTTTCTTGAGGTCTTCCCATGTAGGCCATGTCTTGCAAGTCTTGTTTGGGTTCTTTTTCTTTGCATAATCTAAGGAATCATAAATTATACCAAAGCCACTTGTCTTGACACCACCAAAATGGATTCTGAATCCAAACACAAATATGACATCTGGTGTGGTCTTCCACATTTTGGCTAGTTTTCCTCCAGTTTCTGTCCTCAGTACAACAGTTGCTTTCCCAGGGTAAAGGGCGTCAGTTACCATTTGTTTCTGCCAAAGTAGAGTGGTGGGCATGAACTTCCCGGTCCGCAGAGTTAACTGTTGTTCGTGATGGCTGATGGCAACCCACTTGCTTACAGTTTCGATTTCTCTTTTAGTTGTTGAAATACAACAAGTTTCAGTTTCTCTGTTTAGTTGTTGGAATATGTACAATAGCGTTCTCTACTTTTTGAAGGGGTGGTTCTTTACTTTTGGAGTAAAGGGTTTAGAAATGCTAAACATTTAATTGCTCTTATCAGACCATCTAGATGTCATTTTTCAAATTCTTCACAAGCTATTTCTTTTAGTTAATGTAAGCAGGGGGTGGGGGACAGGTACTTTGTGACTTCTTATGGCTAATGATATGTGTCAAAACACCTGTTCTGGGAAGCAACAAATTTTGCATAATTATTTTTATTTTAATGTTAAGTATACTCATTGTAGAGTACTTGGAAAATACAAAAATGTGTAAAAAGGATAATTTCTCACTCCATTAGAGATAACAATTATTTCCATCTTAATATTTTTTCCTCCCAGTATCTTTTGAGCATGGAGATTTGGAATCAGTGGAAGTTTCTGTCTTAGGAAGGACCAGGACAGGGAGAAAGACCCTCCCACTTCCTCACTGTGCGTGTCGTGTTGTCAGGTTGAATTTGTTGTATGCTGTCTTCCTGTTGATGCGTTAGGTCTGGGTCCACATGCCCAATGTGTTCAGACCTTGGTGAGCATGTGTTGATTCCAGCTGGGCAGAATTTGGCACCAGCTTTCCCCTTTGGTGCTGTTTCCAGCCCAGGAGGGTCAGCATCAGTCAGCCATGCACTGATGCTGTACCCCACTGATCCTGGCATCTGTGGTTCACTGTGTGAATTCAGAGAAGGAATCTTTCCGAGTCAGTGGTTTTTTAACTTTCCTTTGTTTGAAGAGAGAAAATTCAAGGAAGGTATGGTGTCCTGCTTTAGTAGAAGACTAGACTTTTATACACCTTTAGGAAATAGAGATTCCAATTTGAATAGTTATCCATGACAGCCAATACGCATGCTAGGCTTATCAGTTAATTTCCATAAGAAACAACTACAGGTGTTCAGTTGTTTCCAAAAGATTTTCTTTTAGATGAATTTGCTAGGACCTGTTAAGGTTATTAAATTCCGACCAGATGATTTTGACTTGATGTACATTCAGACAGGTGGGTGAGATTTTATGTATGTGGAATGTTTTCAGTTTTTGACCTGGGGGGATGTTTTCTAGTATAGTGTTTCAGTTCACAATTAGGTCTGGGGAAAAATCAGTAATTATCCTGCCTATCTAGAGTTCCCTTTCATTACTAACACTGGGGGGCTTACAATTTCTGGCTTGAATCTATAATTTATTAGCCAGAAAATGAATGGAAAAATAGCTAAACCTGAAGACATAGGAAAAAATAGATTTTTTTAAAGAAAGTGAGACAAATATTTAATGTTCTGCTTTCCCATTTGGTCTCTATGACACCGGGCAGGTGTGGTATAGAAAGAGGAACAGTTCAGAAATGTGTACACTGAGGCAACCGGAAATACTGATATTATATAGCTGATGTTTGTTAAATGCCTGCTGTATGCCAGGAAGTGAGCTAAGTGTTTCATAGTAACTCTTCCTTCTATTAAATCATCATGGTATTTGATCCGCAGGTAGAGGTACCTAGGGCCTGCTGACTGAACTTGGAGTTATAGCATAGGGTGGCAAACAGAATCTTGCAGGAATCGTTTGGCTTGATGAGATGGGATTCAAGCTGGAAAACAGTGATTCAGAGGAAATAAATTGCTGGCAGTGGGAGGATTGAACTGTGTATAGAAGAGAGGAAGACAAGATATTTCTGTAAAACACTGGAGGAAGTGGATGTTCTTGAAGTAAATCTAAACTCAGGCACCAAAACAAGTGGTGGGAACTAGCCACTGCTTTAGTTGATAAAGGCATTGAGTTGCACTTGCCTTTATAAAAGCAGAGTGGTTGGCAAGGTCTTGGTGTGTCCTGAATATTTTATCTGCAAAGGGGAGAAGAAAAGTCTTATGGAAGGACGGTATCTGGTTGAGGAAGAGGGTGTTAGCTCTGGTTCAGTATGAGAGAGAGCTTTGTTTCGGTTACCTTTTTCTGGAAGGATTAGAAAATGGAGAAAAGCAAAAAAATTGGGGGAAAATCAGTGGTTATCCTGTTATCCAGAGCAAACCACTGTTAACTTTTCAGAAATTTAACTATTTCCTTTCTGTTTAATTTCTAAGAGTTAGGTTCTGGATGGTTTGTATGTGAGTTGCACATACCAGCCAGTATGATTATCAGAATCTCTAGGTTTCAGGAGTTGGAAAGCCAAGGTGAATGAATAGACTGTCCCTCCCCACTTGGGCAGGCCTGGCTGAACCCAGCTGCTTCTGTCTGTATTCGTGTTTGACTAGAATTAATTATTGAGGTAATGAGTATGCAGCAGCTGCTGGGGGGCCACCCCCAGAGGAGACTGATGAATTCTGGAATCCCTGGAAATAATGGATCAGTAGGAACCTGAGCGTATGCAGGAAGAAGAGAGTAAGCACACTGGGTAAATCACTGATGCGCGCTGGCTGTAGTCACTCTTGTTCTGTTTTTTAGCCTGGTTCCTGGTCAGGACAAATGCTCTAGATAGCTCCAGCCCAGCCACAAGTTCCTGCCCACTAGCAATTCTTTTATTTTAACATTTTTGAAATTTGGATGTTTTACAAAACATTATATTTGTAATATCATTGTCCTTTGGAGAATTGCAGGGGAAAATTGGTGACGTGTCTTACAAGCACCTGTCACAGAATCAAGGGAATATGTGTTGTGTGTAGATGTTTTTAATAAAAGAAATTAGGGAATTTGAAAAAGGAAAGTAATTGTTTTGAATGATTTTTTCCACTTGCGAACATGTTCCTGTTTCATTCAGTATACTTTGAAAAATATGTTTTTTACCAGCTGGGTTATATTCCACCCAAAGGCTGTAGTAGTTTAACTGTTCTAAGGAATAATAGTTTTTGAGGCAGTAATTAAACGTTGGGATTATGATCCCTGGCAACCCGCTGCCTCTGTAGGGGTTCAAGGAGAGGAGATGTGTTGGGAAGGGGATCTAGCCAGCTGTACACATTGGAACTAGCCAGTCTGTGAAGCCCTACCAAACATCCTATGATTTTGGTTCTTATGGGCATTTTCTTTGAGTTGCAAACTAAAACAAGTTAAATAAGAGTTATGTCAGATTGCTATATTGTCTCAGTGCTTCTGTTATGAGAAGAGAAAGCACAGTGTTAGACTTGAAAATGTCATTTTCAGGTGAGTATCACCTGACTCAAATTACCAAAAGCATCTCATTATTTGATGTAAAAAATGCAAAATTATACTCCACAATTGAAAAAAACTGCTTATGGAAACATTAAGTTTAAGATGAGGCAGTTTGTTTGTAATGAATTAATACTTTTGTTCTTTGTCCTAAACCTGAACTTGTTGAGGAAAAAATAAGTTCTAGCCCTACTTTTTTCATTTAAATCATTAACAATGTGTGTATTTTACTAATGAAGATTTAAAAATGGCTAGAGTTTTAAAAAAAAGTATAACATATCTGTAGGTATTCACCTTGAAGAATATCTGATTTTAGCTGAGTAAAGAAAACATGTATAATAATTTATCTGAAATGGAGGCGTTGATTCTGTGTGTGCGCGCACACATGTGCTTATGTAGGAAAAGCTGTGGAAGGTGACTGCTTCTTGGGAGTAGAGGTGGGGACAGTGAGGGGAAGGACGTTTAGCTTGTACTTTCTGTTCCTGAGCCCCACTCTGCCCCTGCAGCCCCAGGTAAGCGTTGCACAGTGGTTGCTGTGTGGACACATCTGAACAATGGTGCTGCAGCTTCTTGGCTGCAAGTTACTTGACCTCACTTGGAGCCTCAGTTTCTTCACCTACCTCAGGGTGTTTATAAGGGTTATAGGTTACCATGTACCTAAAGCGCTTTGAGCACTACCTGGCTCTTTAGTGAGACCCATTAAGCCTTGTCTGTTATTGTACATTATACAGTATAGTTTAAATATACAGAGTTGGAGACAGTGGGACTGCCCATTGGACTGGGAACAGACTTCCCAAGTGGCCCTGACCCGCATGTGTTGTTGCTTTATTTTCTCCCAGGTGTTTGAGAGACAGCTGCAGCTGGCCGTGTCTCTAAAGAAGCCCTTGGTGATTCACTGCCGAGAAGCTGACGAAGATCTGCTGAGCATCATGAAAAAATTTGTGCCCTCAGACTACAAGATCCATAGGTTAGGCGGGCGCTTCAGTGGGCAAATGAAATGAATGCTTCCCTCTGTCTAGGATGTTAGTTGGACAAACAAAAACTCAGTAGGAGAGCTGAGTGGATAATGTTGTCTTTATGTAGTATCTTTTCTAAAGATTAAGTATTAGTTTAAACTATATGAAATATCTGATATTTGTCCACTTTTTACTTACAGAACTGCAACTTTATATGGTTTGAGCCAATACCCTGAATCACCAGTGAGCAATAGGGGGCTTTCATGACCCCTGTCCTGGGTGGCAGGCTGAAACGGAATCTCAATTCTCAGAAATGAGGACTGAGGAGGCGGCTGTGGAGTCCAGTGACTTAGCACACAGAGAAAATTCCAGGGCACCTGAAAATTTTTCTTTTCCTCTTTTAAATGTGAAAGTTCATTAAGGGCAGGATATGTTTTATCTGAGTGGTATGTAGGGGTTCTTAAGTTCAGTTTGACAAACTCACCCTGTGCCTGTCCTGGGTGTTGGCTCAGTAGTGGGAGACGATGAGTCAGCTGGTGCCTACTTAGAGAACGTGAGGCTGAGGTGGGCATGAAGTGCCGTGAGAGCTAGGGAGGGGCCATTAGCTAAGCCTGGCTAGAAGGGGGTCAGGAGGCGATGCCTGGGCTGGCTCTTTCCAGATGAGTGAGATGGGTTAACTGAAACAAACAAACAAACAAAACCCCCCCAAAAAAACCAAAAACAGGGACTCTAGAACCCAAACCAGGTCTTGACAGGTGGCAGAAGTGGGTAGGCCTGTCAGACCTCTAGGCTGCTGCCTTTCAGGTGCCCGAACAGAGAGTGAAGGTCCTGACCTCTGACTGTGCTGGCATACCACAGACAGCCACTCAGCCCTTCTGGGGTGGCTGGTTGGTTTTTCATTGCTTCATTCTGGGCTGACTTTAAAGGAATTCTAATCGGTAGTGGTAGGTAGATGGCTCCTAAAATGGCCTGACAAGGTGTTGTGACTGGAGGAAGCCCTGAATTTCCACATTGGTTTATATATAGAAAAAATTAAGGACATAAGTAGCCATCAAATTAAGAGAAGAAAATGCATCTGTAGTCTCCTCAATATTTCATTATTTTATTTATTTTTATTTATTATAGTTGTCCCAATTCTTTTCCCTTTGCCTTGCTCCGTCCAGCCTACTCCTCAGTGTTTTTATTTTTGTTTCCTTTGAATCATTTGACTACATGGTCATAATTTTTACCTGCTGTAGTTGTAATCTTAGCGAGGCCACAGTTTTAAATTCTGCTTCTTTTTCTGTGTTATAAGCACAACCCTGTCCCTGTGTTGTTGCTGTACGCCTGTTCTTCTGGGTGATTGTTTCAAGTGGTGGTGCAGCGTTCTGTGGTGTCCAGGGTTGATGGGTGAGCACTGCTCACCAGGAGTCATTTTGCCTCTTCCTGTGTTAGAGCCAGTTCTTCTCTGTGTTTACCATGGAGTCTTTCCTTTGGAAGCTGTTTTTCCATTTCTGGAAATTTATCCACAAGAAATAATTTATAAGGGCTAATATGTCTAGAGGGAGTTGGGGGTTGCTGCAGAGGGGATTGTGAGAGAATGCTGACCTGGAATTCTCCTCCCAGGCATTGCTTCACTGGCAGCTACCCGGTCATCGAGCCCCTGTTGAAGCACTTTCCCAACATGTCTGTGGGCTTCACCGCCGTCCTGACTTACTCCTCTGCCTGGGAGGCCCGGGAAGCTCTGAAACAGATCCCGCTGGAGAGAATTATCGTGGAAACTGATGCCCCCTACTTTTTGCCTCGACAGGTAGGGGTATCTTCAGGCTGAGTTGAGGCACTGAGGAGAAAGGGTGGGAAGGTTGGCAAGGCCAGAGCCCCAGTGACTTCCAGGTCCCACCCTTGGCTATGTAGAGATGTCTCCTTGTATTGCTCTGCAGAGCCAAAAGTTTAGGGGGCTGAGAAGCTGAAGGGTAACCACTCTCTTCCAGGCAGTGCAAAGCCCTACCCTGTAGAGGGTAGTCCAAGGAAGCGTGGGACCCTGCTCACCCAGAGCCCCCCATGACTAGGACTCTCCCTGCACCTGCAGGTAAAGGGGTCTCTACAGGGTAGCCCCAAAGAGGTCCTTATTGGGGAAGGGCTGGGAGGGATTCTGTGTAATGACTGTGCACAGAAGGCACAGCGATGTTCTGAATGCTTGATATCTTCCAGGTTCCCAAAAGCCTTTGTCAGTATGCCCACCCAGGCCTGGCCTTGCATACAGTTCGAGAGATTGCCAGGGTCAAAGATCAGCCTCTCTCCCACACCTTGGCTACCTTGCGTGAGAACACCAGTCGCCTCTACAGTCTTTAAGCAGAGGGTGCAGGAGTCTCCTATAAAAGGTCACAAAATTCACACTTATGTTTTTTAAAAACTGGGACAAAAGTGTCTTGCTGCATTTTATTAATGTGGAGAGTGTAAACAGAGGGTGAGCATTAAGGCTGATTTGTCTTCAATGGACTTGGTTTGAAACCTTCTCTTTTCTCTTCCCTACCCTCCAGGATGACCAGTGACCTAACAGGACATAGGCTGGGTCTCACCTCTGCCTGGGTCCCAGGACAAGGAAGTGTTTAGAGAGCACATTGGAATGGCGAAAACCAGGACAGGAAACAGGATGTTTTCCCTGAAACCTCATCATAAGGGTTTTGCTTCTAGCTGGTGGGTGGGTGGGGTGGTGGGGTACAGTGGAGTGGGGTGAGGGGTGGGGGTTTGCTGCCCAGTCGCAGGCTCCAGGACAGTCGGAGAAGAAAGGCTGGTGGAAGGGTGCAGCAGTTTGCCAGTCCAAATCCCTGTTCTCTGCAGCCTGTGATTTTGAGCAGTTTGCGAATAAATTTATCCTCCTACTCATCTAAGTCCATGTCGGTGTGTAACTTGGTTCCTGGTTCTCAGTTCTGAGAAGGAACTCCCCATGGGAAATCTGTGGGGGACCTTCACTGGAGATGTGTGAAGTCATCCCCGTCTCTTCCGTGGATAATTCTTCAGTTTGGTTGTCGCTGTTGCTGTGCCAGCTCTGCATCGGTGCAGGTGGAAGGACCTTGACTGCCGGGCTCACTGGTTCTACTGCCATCAGTGCAGAGCGGGCAGAAGAGCACTCACTGTCCAGTGAAAGTCCTGGCCGATGGAGATTTGGACAGATCCGGGAACTCAAGAGGCCTTCTTGAGGAACAGAACCCCAAAGAAGGTGTTCTCACTGATGCTGTGGGGCTGCAGCTCAGCTGTGTTACTTCGATAAGCGTCCAGTTTGTGGCAGAAGCTACCTGCTAGTCTGTCGAGGTCCCAGCTGCCCTTTGTTCCATTTTTGCCCCCTTCTCCTGGAACACTTGACCAGAAATGTTCATTCTGTTTCATTGCAAATGACAGCCTCTTGTGTGCGTTTCCCAGGTTGAGAGGTAAATCAGTTTAATTCTCCAAAGCTCAATTGGGGCCACCTATCCATGTTCTTTTGCCTTTGCAGGACGAGCAGGCCTGGTGTCTGTAATCTCTCAGCTCCCTTCCTGGAGGTCTCCCTTGCCTTTGCTTCATCTCTGTTCTTTATGTTGGAAATGAGAGTCTCTCCTTTGACTTTGGAGCAGCTGGGTCATCTCAAGTTTTGAGCTATGTTCCCCCTACCAGTGGCTTGTAAAGGTATATTCATTACAGGCCCTGGAAGCTTATAATGGTCAAAGGTTAAGGGTGAGGACATGCACTTTATCCAGAAGGATCCTTTACTTCCATCTTCCTGCAGTGAGACAGGACACCAAATTCCTTGGGTGGTTTTTGGAAGCCAGTAGCTTAAATCGTAAAGTCCATCACTTAGTCCTGGATTTCTCAAGGTGATTTTGGAAGGTGCATTTGAGCCTTGTAAGTTAAAAGGGAATGGACTTAACATTTTTTTCTGTGTGGTACTTCTCTCTCACCCCCCGTATACGAGTTGCTGGCCTGGGAAGTGGGCCTTGATTCACTGTCGATTTTTCATGGATGAGTTATGTGTTGTCTGTGCCTCCGATTTACCAATATGGAACACTGGGGGCTCGTTCTCCTATTTGGAAGATTTGGGGAACTGCTAAATATTTCAGAGTGCTTCATTGTCACTCAAATGAACTGCAGCATATCCACTCCTTTACAAGTCCTGCAAAGTCAATACTGCCTACATGGGAAACCGACTAGTCCTGAATTAGAGGATTAAAAGTGATGCCTATGGGGATGTCTCAGAGCCTCTGTGCAGTCTTCCTGCCAAGGTAAAGCACAAGGTGCTATATACTTTTATCTCTGGGACTTAGGGTTATCATTTGCATTGCTGTGGGCATGAAAACTGGTTGGCAATGTTTTTGATTTTGGATGGCTGACTTGATTGTTTTTGCTTTGCTGCCGGAATGCCTCTGTATTACCCCTACCACTGGCCATCAATTTCTGAAAATAAAAGGATGGATTCTCAGCCTACTCCCACACTCTTCACGTTTGTTTAGAGTTCTCAGAATGAGAACAGCACTTCGGTTGTTGGCCGACTTTGTAACCTGGAAACCCAAAACTCTGGAGACATTCTCGAGTATTCACGTGCCTCTCTGCAAAATTACACTGCAAGTATGATGTGGTACCTTCTTAAAAGTTCTACTGTCTTTGAGCATTAATTTTCATTTCACACTTTGGGAGCTCAGATTTACTGCTGCTGCTTAGCTATCGAAAACTACATAGATGCCTTTGGGTTTTTTTTCCCAGAACAGTGCAGTAAGAGGAAGAAATACTGAGTACATGGGTGTGGTGTTGATGAATCCATTGTACCGTGGGTTTTGGACCATGAACTCTGATGCTTCTCGGTAAACCTTGGAGGAAATTCTGTTTCACTACTTGCAGTCCTCTAATTTTATCCTAAGGTATCATTGAACACAAATGCACAAGCCAAAAGTGAACCCCTAGAAAGGAAGGCCCTGCTCTGAAAATGCCCAACAAATTTGAAATCTCTGTTAATGCTTCATCTTTGAGACACACTGACCGTGCATGTTCAGTGCGTTCCTTCACTTTGGCTGGGTTCCTTCACAGTTCCACACAGTTGACTGCGTCTCCTCAGTGACCGTCTGTGGCTGAAAATCGGCTCTTAGCTTTTCTGATGTTTACATGTTTCTCTCTGTATTAAGTTTGGGACGTATACTAATCATTTACTGTCAGGACCTACATTTTTTGTACTACCGTATTTATAAATGAGGGCAAATGGCCCCTGAAATGTCCAGTGATGGAACAAACTCAGTCAAACAAAGGTGACAGCAGAACTGTCACTCAGTGGCCAGCAGACCCTCTGATCTCGGTCAGTGCTCGTTTGTCAGTGATGTAAGCAAGTGGATGCAGATGAAGGAAGGTAGGTAGCTAAGTGTGGGTCTCCATGCTTCGTTTGTGTGCTGGCATTGGGAATTTCTGAGCACACACCTGTAAATGTATGATGAGTTAAATATATGTGCTACTGTACTGATGTACTAGGTGTACCCTAAACCACACAAGTTTTTTATAAGGGGAATTTTTTCCTCCAGCAGATACCTTGCTCACCCCAGGGGTACGTACACTCCATTCAGAGAACCTTAAGTAAGTGGTATCATTAAATGAGACTGGGGGAACCAGTTTAAGAAGGGTGACGTGGGATCCTGTTAGAAATGCTACATTTTCTCAAGTGTGTCCCTTGTTATCCTTTTAAAAATTTTAAGGGAGGGAGAAGGAGAGAAACATCAACTGGCTGCTTTTGGTAAATGCTAATGCTCCAACTGGGGACCGAACCTGCAACCCAGGCATGTATCCTGGCCAGAAAATAACCAATGACCCTGCGGTTTGTCGAACGACACTCAACCAATGGAGCCACACCGGCTGGGGTGCCTTTGTTATTTTATGTCTGCCAGTTGTTGGCTTGAAGTTGACCCAATGTATTATGAAGAAAAATAAACAGAAACAAAAGAAATCCCATGTACCCTAGGCAGTAGGCAGGAGAGGCAGTAGCGTATGAAAAGCGTGGACTTGAGCACTACAGCTCTGGATGTGAGTGGTAATGTATTTGTTATATGACCTTGGAAAGTTAAACTTCTCTGAACCTCAGTTTCCTCCATCCTAAGTGGCTTGTTGTGAAAGTTAACCGAAATTAATTACATATAACTATTTAAAACAATGCCTGGTGCACAGCAGGAATACAGTAAGTGATGGCTGTTAGAATATTTGAATGCTACTAAGTGCCAGGTGTTCTTTTTTAAAAATATATTTTATTGATTATACTATTACAGTTGTCCCATTCCCCCTGCCTCCGTTATTCCCTTCTGCCCTGCACCCCCACTCTCATACTCATTCCCCCCTGCTTGTTTGTTCATGTCCATGCGTTGTGTTTATAAGTCTTTGGCTTCTGCATTTCTTATATTGTTCTTAACTTCCTGCTGTCTTTTTTTTTTCTACATACCATTTATGTTACTTATTCCCTGTACCTTTTCCCCCATTCTCCTCCCCGCTGATAACCTCCATGTGGTCTCCATTTCTGTGAATCTGTTCCTGTTCCAGTTGTTTGCTTTGTTTGTTTCTTTTTAGATTTGGTTGATAGTTGTGAGTCTATTGTCATTGTACTGTTCATAGTTCTGATCTTTTTCTTAGATAAGTCCCTTTAATATTTCATATACTAAGGGCTTGGTGATGATGAACTCCTTTAACTTGACCTTAGCTGGGAAGCACTTTATCTGCCCTTCCAGTCTAAATGATAGTTTTGCTGGATAGAGTAATCTTAGATGTAGGTCCTTGCCTTTCATGACTTAGAATACTTCTTTCCAGCCCCTTCTTGCCTGCAAGGTTTCTTTTGAGAAATCAGTTGATAGTTTTATGGGAACTCCTTCATAGGTAACTGTCTCCTCTTGCTGCTTTTAAGATTCTCTCCTTATCTTTAATCTTGGGTAATTATGATGTGCCTTGGTGTGTTCCTCCTTAGGTCCAACTTCTTGGGGGCTTTCTGAGCTTCCTGAATTTCCTGGAAGTCTATTTCCTTTGCCAGATTGGGGAAGTTCTTCATTATTTGTTCAAATAAGTTTTCCACTTGTTGCTCTTCCTCTTCTCCTGGCACCACTATGATTTGGATCTTGGAACATTTAAAGTTGTCCTGGAGGCTCCTAAGCCTCCCCTCATTTTTTTTTGAATTCTTGTTTCTTCATTTTGTTCTGGTTGAATGTTTATTTCTTCCTTCTGTTGCAAACTGTTGATTTGAGTCCCAGTTTCCTTCCCTTCACTGTTGGTTCCCTGGACATATTCCTTTATTTCACTTCTTCCTCTATTTTGGGAACTTACTCAACCAATTCTGTAAGCATCCTGATTACCAGTGTTTTGAACTGTGCATCTGATAGGTTGTTTGACTGCTTGTCGCTTAGTTCGATTTTTGGAGCTTTGATCTGTTCTTTCATTTGGGCCATTTTTTTTTTTTTAATCTTGGCACACCTGTTACATAGTAAGAGGCAGAGCCTTAGGTATTCCCCAGGGCAGGGCAACCCAGGTCCCTGGGTTGTGGTGCTGTATGTGGGGGAGGCGCCTGAGAGGGTACAGTGCTGCTTGCTCGGCTCTTGGCTGGTGGTTTTCAGTCACTTCCTCCACTACCCACAAGCAAATCAGGCTCTTTTTGTGCTGATTCCCCAGCGGGTGGGTTTGTGTACGTTCTAGGACCCTATGGGTCTCTCCAGTGAACTCTCCTGTGAGGCTGGGAGTTTCTTCTGCAGCTGTAACCCCCATAGGTTTTTTCAGTCAGAGGTTTTGAGCCTTTATTTCCCCACCCTGGAACCCTTGGTTGTGTGGTTTGTCTTGCTACCAGTTGTTCCTCCCGGTTTATCTGCACAGAAATGTGGGACTGCCCTGTCCACCAGCTACTGCCTTGCTGTGAGTCCTCTCCACATCAGCTGCCTGCTTCCACCTCTGCTACTGGTCTGGATGAGTGTTTCTTCTTTAACACCTCAGTTGTTGGACTTCCATACAGTTCGATATTCTGGCAGTTCTGGTTGTTTTTTGTTTTTAAATTTGTTCTTTGTTTTGGTTGTGCAAGGAGGCAAAGTATATCTAGCTATGCCTCCATCTTGGCTGGAAGTTCAACATCTGTTTGAATGAAGAATGCAGGTGAGTGGGAGAGGATGCTTGTGAGACCTTCAAGAGAGGAATAAGTCTTTGGTTTTTGGTGGGGAGTGAAGCATTAGGTGACCAGCATTTCCTCCAGGGCCTCACACCCATTCTCCTCAAGCCCCTCTCCAGCCCCATCCACGACTGCTGCTTTACCAGGCCAGCAGCTTGTTTCCTGGACCAGTTTGATCACACATGAGCTTTCAGTCCTCCTCTGGAGCTACTAAGAGGGCTGTGGGCATGGTTCATGGAGACTAGGGTTATGCCCCTGCTAAATGATAAAGGTAGTTAATCTCCAGCACAGCATGTGAATCTAGGCTTCAGTGCTAGGGGGCTGGGTCATAGGAGCTGGCTCTCTGAGGGCTGTGGAAGGTCATTTCCCTCCACTTCTATTTCTTCCACTTCATCCACTTCACGTGCTCTCTAATACCTTAAATTCCTTTAGTGGTGATAACATGCTTCAATCTGTGATCATTACTGAGGAAGATGCTTTTGGAAACAAGGATCCAGAGACTGAAGTCACTGTGTAGTCTTATAATCCGGTGTCTGTTGTCTGAGAGATGGAAGAGAGAGTGTGTTGTCTGTCGTTTGCCCAGCAGATGGAGGTGGAGTTGACAACAGAGCCGGGACTGAGGTGATGGGAGGAAGGTGAGAGGGTGAACAGGACACCCTTTTCATGTGTTCTCAGTTCTGTTGAGGGTTGCACCTGGCCAGGTAAGGGTTTTTGTAAGTTATATGACAGTCGACACCTGTTCTATGCCAGGATCTATCCGTGCAGCGTGCTGTGCTGCCCAAATGGGATCCTGTTGTCTTTAAGCCACTTTATGTAAGCCTGAGGATCTTGTGAAAGTGTGGATCCTAATATAGGAGGGCAGCGGTGGGGCCCGAGAAGTTGCCAGATGGTGGTGCCAGTCCACAGACCACATGCAGTTCCCTGATGAGCGTGGGTAGTTGGGTTTCCATGTGCCTACTGAGTGTGATCAGTGATTAGTGCCCAGAGGCCTGTGCCTTGAGTGCCTGCTGGCCAGAATTTTACTCAAGGACATATTTGACTCCCAGATTCCTCTGTGGTAGAGGTTTTCCAGAGTATGGATGTTACCCCACCTCTCTGCAGAGGAGTGTCCTACATGTTGCTAGTAGGGGTTCATATGTCTGACTGTGCGGGTTGGTAGTGCTTCCCTTTAGGGCCTCCTTGTTTACTTTTTATGTCTCTTAATGATTCACCCACCCATCGTCACCAGCTCTCAGAAATCAGTTTGCATGTTCATGCTAAAGTGTAAATGACTGAAAAGTAATATTCCTCCTAGGAAGGCTGGTGTGTTCACTGGAATTAAATTATGGACCTTAAGGATCAAGGCTCACCCTGGCTGGTGTGGCTCAGTAGATTTGAGCACAGGCTTGCGAACCAAATGGTTGCCAGTTCAATTCCTAGTCAGAGCACATGCCTGGGTTGCAGGCCATGTACCCAGTTGGAGGTGTGTGGGAGGCAACCACACATTAAATCTCTCCCTCTCTCCCTTCTGTGCTGTCTAAAAATAAATAAAGTCTTGGGAAAAAAGGATCAAGGCTCATTTCAGCTGTGAGCTGGAGTTGGAAATGTTTTGGAACTCCTACCTGGCCTCAGTGAAGTACCGAAGGCAGTGACCTGCCTTGCCTGTAGGAGGTGGTATCTACTTTGCCAGGCTTCTCAGTAGTGGACATGGAGGAAGAAGGAGGAGTCATTTCAGACCCACCAGCAGCAAGGCTCCTATCTCCATTGTTAGCACCCACTGTCACCTATAACTTCAGGCTCATGCTTTGGCATTCCCAGAATTCTGTTCTGATCTTGAATGTTAGTTGAGTGGGTCTGAGCTCTGATAACATCACCTGCAATTTCTGTCCACACAGTCCTTGATAAATTCTCACTACAACTTGGAACTCAGGAAGCTTGATGTCTTTTTTTTTCCCTTTCCTTTCTCCCTCCCCTCCTCCTCTTCTCTCCTTCCCTTCCCTTTCTCTTTCTCTCTTTCTTCCTCTCCCCCACTCTGCCATACATACCCAGATAGTCTACTTGTGTGAATTGGGCTAGTTTGGTTTTCTAAACATGTACACCTGCCTTGCTACGTATCCTCCTTTTTCTTTACATTGACTAAGACCAAGAAAAACATTTTTTATTTTCAGTGAAATGTGAAATTTTCCTCTTCGGTAAAATAATTCTCATTTTGCACATTTAGCACACAATTGAATATTTATTTAGCCCCTAAGCTAGTATCACCCAGAGCTGGGAGTTGTAGGAGCAACCTAAAAGCCAGGTGAGCGCTTCCCAGGGTGGGAGGGAAACAAAGACGAGGGCAGGTCTTGTGGATGGCTGGTCACTTGTCTGCTGGGGCCTCTGAAAAGCAAGACGCCAAGTCAATTCTGAGTCTGCTGTCTGGCCTTTCTTCCACAACGGTGACTACTGAGGTGTGTGCTGCGGTGGGGGAGGCACTGGACTGTGGCCTGGGCAGGTCACCTGAGAGCTCTTAGTCTTGGGCTCCTTATCTGCACCAAAGGGTGAGTGCAGTTCTCTGTGTACCTCATGTGGTGGGGGGGCGTGTTTTGCAGGTTGTAGGGTGCTTCCAAAGGCAGCACTTTGCCTTGATCAGGAAGAAGTTGGGTGGTATCTTTTTAAGAGGCAAGAGGGGATTCAAATCAAAATCAAAACAACTGTGCTTAGCTGGCTTCTGAGCTCATTCTGAATGCAATTGTAGCACTAAATCCTTTTGTTTGTGGTGTAAAACTATTATGGTGCTCTAACACCAAATTTTATACTCATAGTGGCTGTTAGCTCCATTCTATGGTTAAGGAAATTTGGGTTTATGGGGCTCCAAAGCTCACTCTCAGGACATAGTTCCCCGTTTGAATACAAAAACTCTGCTCAGCTGCCTCTGAGCCACTCACAAATACCAGCCCAGTCCGCTCTCCCGCTGATATTTGGGAATGAGAAATTAGAAGCCCTTTTTTAGAGGCAGAATCAGGGAAGAAAACTCTTGTGCTGCCCAGAATGTGGGCTCACATTCAGCACTCTCGGGGGACTCTGAATGGACTTGACTCGGGCAAGGACTTACCATCGGCCTCTTCCCAAAACATGTCCTGAAGAAACTTCCCCAGGGCCTGGCCGTGCCAACGGTCCTGAGCCCCTGACAGCTTGATTCCAACATCAAAGGGGGCATCGAACTAGGAGGAGATCAGTGAGGACCCAGGAAGTGTCAGGTGTAAGCCCCACTCCTGCCCCAAACACCCCCATCCCAAGGAGGCCTGGGCTCTCGGGGTCTCAGCACGGGGGCAGGGCAGGAGGCGGGCCTGCGGGCCCAGCCGGCACCAGTGGGGGACAGCTCAGCTACTGTCTTCTTCGGCCTGTTCTCGCTGCCCCCACCCCATCTTCAGGAGACTTCCTTGTACTCGCTTCCTTGACCTCTAAGGAAGTTGCTGCTAAGAACTGTGGGGTTCCCTAGATCCAGCCCCGCCCCCACCCCACCTGGCAGTTTTAGAAGACATACTGTTGAATTTCAGGCCCTGGCAGGAAGATTTGGGGGGCAGTGGGCCCACCTGGCATGCATGGCACAAGTCTAGATGATGTTTTTCTCCCCACCTCTCCCTTCCTAGGTACTCTTTTCAACGCACAGGCCTCTTGGTTCTGTTCAAAGTCTGTTCTGATCTTGAATGTTAGTTGAGTGGGTCTGAGCTCTGATAATATCACCTGCAATTTCTGTGCAAAGTCAGACAGGAAGCTGACCTTTTCCTAGAAAGGTGCTCTAAGACCTTTCTTATTTCTCTGCCTCCATTTGTTTCCTTCCACTGGAAGAGCACTCTGTGTTCTCTACTTGCTCGGCATTCTCTGAGACTCTTTCTCTCCACTCACCCAGCAGCTGCCTCGGTACCTGCCGTCTGGTCCCTGACATGTCTGCACATCTCTGTGAACCAGTGGAGGAATCTTGGGGCCGGGACAAACCCTTGATGATTAGTTCTGCCCACTGCCCTCCAGACAGGAGGTGTTATCCCCACGGTCAGATAAAGCAGCTGAGTTAAATGACTTGTCTGAAGCCTCAGAGGAGTTGGTGGCCAACACTAGACTGCAGGAGTCTCAGCCCACCAGCCCCAGACCCTCTTTGAGCCGCAGGGTGGGTGCGGCAGGGTCAGTGGGAGCCCTGCCCTGTGTCAGGCTGGGGCCGAGTGCCTTCCTCCGCTGTGTCGAATCCTTGGTATCTCCCACCAGGCAGGCACCACTGTTATTCCTGTTGTACAGATGAGCAAACATGCTCAGAGAAGTTAAACAAAACAAAACCGCAAATAGCTGTCTGTTCCTTTAAAACAATCTACCTTCCCTACTTGTCTCCACTGTGAAGGCGGAATAAGTGGGGAAGGGCATGGCTGAGTTTTGGGGGAACTTGGACCCTCCTGTAACCTCCCTTCAGTAAAGATTCATTTCTCGGCCCTGGCTGGCATAGCTCAGTGGATTGAGCACGGGCTGGTAACCAAAGTGTCCCAGGTTCGATTCCCAGCCAGGGTACATTCCTGGGTTGCAGGCCAGAACCCCCAGCAACTGCACATTGATATCTCTCTCTCTCTCTCTCTCTCTCTCTCTCTCTCTCTCTCTCTCTCTCTCTCTCTCTCTCTCTTCCCTCTCTAAAAATAAATAAATAAAATCTTTAAAAAAAAAAAAAAAGATTCATTTCTCGTCCACCCCTGTGGCCAGTGCGGGGTGGTCAGATCACCTGAGCAGACTTCTTAGGAACCACAGAGCACCGATCCAGGGACCTGCTGCTGGAACTAGGTGGCGACTACTGGTTGGGAGATGAACTTCAGGCGACCTGACGGGGCTCCCTTCACCTCGGTGTCTCATCTGTTCAGTGTGTGTGTGAGGGGTAGGGGGGCGCGGGCAGGTCTTGGTTTGAAAAGTCGGCTAGCTCTGAAACTCGATTTTAGGGGGAAAGTGGGGAAAGTCAGGGAGGGTGCTGCAATGGGAGAGGTGGGACCCTAGGACCGGAGGGGCCTGGGGAGGGTGCCCAGAGCTCCACCACCAGGGTTGCAGGCCTCCTGCCCCACCCGCCTCTGGCAGCCTCGGCACCTCCCAGACATTTCAGGCTTCTGGTTCCTCCGCGGCCAGCCAGCTGTCTCTGCCCCTTCTTGAGTCATTAGCCGCTGAAACCTCATCCCCACCTGGGCCGATTTAGAGTTACTCTGGCTGGGGTGAGTACCAGCCTGCAGGAGCTGGCCATCTCATGAGGAAAATTACCTGGCTTCAGTTCAGGAATTTGCAGGCCATTGAGTGGGAATGTGGTAGGTTGGGGACCTCACAGGTGTGTGGAGGAAGTACCTGAGAACACTCAAGTGTGGGTGAGGGTCAGATAGCATGGGTTGGGGAGTTCCTCCTGATGGGGAAGAGGCTGATGGGTAGAGAAAGGACACACTTCAGCTTCTGTCAGGCCAGAGGGGATGAGTGAGAGGCACTATCCACCCTGTTTGCCAGAGCAGTAAGGACGAGGAGAGGGCTTGGGGACGGAGGTCAGTCCTGACCTCGAGTCCCACCTCTGCCACACACTGGCTGTGGCACCACAGGCAAGTGAGCCCACTGTCTGAGCGTCTGCTCCTCCTCTGTACAATGAGGGCAATAATATCAGCCCTCAGCAGCACAGCAACTGCCATTACTATGTGCCACTCCCTGGGAATTCTGGTTTCTCTGAAGGGAGGTGACTGCCCACGAACCATGCACAGCCGGCCTTTCAGGAAGGTTACCTGGGTAACCCTATAAACCCCCTTTACTGTCTCTCGTGGTCCTCCTTTTATCTCTAAACAATTTCCTTGTCCTGTGCAACATTTGTCACAGCTCAAACAAGCCTGACTGGCCTGCCCTCATCTGTGGCTGGACCTCCGTGGGTGCTGGCCACTAGAGCCCGGCCAACAGGTAGCTCGCAGCCCAGGGTGCAGTCAGGGTGCACCCCAGCCCCCGGTAAGGCCTGAGAGGCCCCTGAGCCAACCAGAACGTCTCCTGTGGGTAAACACCTTCAGTCTATGACCAGCTGTGTCTTCTGTTTCTCTCTGGGCACCCCGTTTGCTACACCCTTTGAGGCCATCTGGCACCTCTAGCGCCCCCTTCTCTCCTCTGCTCCCAGCTCCTTGTGCGTTCCCATTCTGTTGTAGTGAAACCACTTCTTTCAGCCATTCGCTTCTTCATGGGCAGAGACCTCGTACAGTGCAGCCCAGTGCAGACTCAACTGCTTTCACGTTATTTTACATTCCTCGAGTGGCTGGTACGTGGGCCCCTGTTCATGCCATCTCCTGCAGCCCTCCCCTTCCCTCGTGCCCTCCCCTGCCACACAAGCATAAAACTACAACGGAACCAACCCGAATTTCCAGCTCATCCTCTGCCCCTTCTGCCGGAGTTCCATCTTCTGGGCGGAGCCAGCCCTCGAGCCCTCGGGGCTGCAGTTTGGCTGGTGGCTTCTTGGACTCCTTTCTCTGCTGGAGAAAGGAGGTGTTTCCCTGAGGGCCCTATGCCCCCGTGTCCTTCCAGAAGCAGAAACATGGGCCTGTAGCCAGACCCAGGGTCCTTTGTGCTGTCGGAGAAGGCTGCTGCCCAGAGAGGATGAGCCCCTGCTCAGGTCACCCAACGGTTGCTGTGTGGAAGGGCTAGAATAAGATGCCCCAATCAGAATGTGGGGCTTTGTGGAGAGGCATCTCACCTGCACTTTCTGGTGTTCGGGGCTCCGGAAGCTGGCGCCAGCCATGGCCAGGTCCATGCAGAGTACACTGAGGAGCAGCAGGCTGCAGGTGGTTCCTGGGGAGGGCATGGCCTCAGCTGGGTTGGGACAGATGGGCCTGAAGGAGAGGGGGTCCCCGGGCAGCATACCGGGCAGCATACCGTCCCTTCCCATCCACTCCCCTCCCCTCCCTTCCCATCCACTCCCCTCCCCTCCCTTCCCCACCCTTCCCTGTGCCTCAGCACTCATAAGGAGCCTAGCAGGAAGGGTGAGGGACTTTGACCTGGGATGGCAGCCCTGCCCACCTCCCCAAGGTAGGTGTGAACTCAGGATGTGCATGCTCTCATCCAAGACTGTGGGTTGAGGGCAGAACATGGCAGTGGGATTCCCCATGTCCTTTGTCCCAGCCCTCCAGGGGCTTGTGCCAAGTTCCTGACCGGGGGTGATGAAGCTGAACTGTAAGCTCCCCAGGAAACATGGGGGGATTGGGGCAGCTCCAAAGCCCAGCTCTGTCTGTGCAGCTTGCTTGCCCCAGATCGTGCAACTGCCCCTTTGTTCAGATGGGCCTGTGAACGGCCAACAAGTTAAACCCATAAGCGAACCCAGAGAGGGAGAGAGGGAGAGTGCCTACCTGGAGTTCCTGGTGGAGGTGGTGCCTGGTGGCCGACCAGCTGGTCCTTATATAGGAAGCCCTGTGTTTGTTTTAAACCTGCAACATCCTATCAGGGCAGCCGAGCTTCCAGGCGCGGATTTACATTCCTGGGGTCCTCTGGGTGGAAATCAACAATGGGGGTCAAATGCCCCGTGAGAGATTCTTGGGTTGGCATGGGGTGCCATCTGCTGTAGCTGTCCCCAGATGGGCCTGGGCCTGGTTTAGGTGGGAGGGAGGGGATGGTTCGAGGGTCCAGGCCGGCTGTGCTGCTCTGTGACCTCACCTTACTCTCCTTTCTGAAACCCCCTTCCTCCCTGGATAGAATGAGGTTCTGGTCACTAGATTTTGAGGAGCTCTCTAGTCCTGACACCTGCTGTTCTGTGGCCAGTGCTGCTCTGGCTCCCACAAACCTCTGGAGCACAAGGGGAGCCTGGCTCATGTAATTCTCCCGCCTCCCCCGTGGGGGAAGTCCCATTTTCCAGATGAGGACACTGTTGGGAGGGGCGACGGCTTGAGCTCCCAACCACCCGACACCCGACACCCGAGGAGCAGGGGTGGGGATCACTTTAATCAGTGGCTAAACTCCAGCCATTCCTTCTGGGTGATGCATGATGACTCTGCTTGGCTTGATGTTTCTTATGTGCGGGCTTGCTGCCCCTCCCCCAGCCAGGTCCGAGAGGGAGACAGAAGAGCTGAGGCCTACTCCTGGCCCAAATAACTGCTCATAAATTGATTGGCCTTAGGTAGATCACTAATAATCCCCCTCAGGACAGGACTGCCTTTCGGAGTGGCTTTGAGGATTAAATGACTTGATACATGTGGGAATCTTTTATGACCTGTAAGGTATCGTGCAGATGACAACTGTTTTTGTATTGGGCCCACAGGGCTTGCAAGCATGTGCCATGGTCACCCGTTCTTGAATGGAGTATTAATTAACATTGTGGAGGATTTCTCACCTGTCTGCGAGTGCTTCATCTGATTGGATGCCCGAGCAGTGGCTCCTAAGGGCCGAGTTGTCTGTATCCAAGTCCCAGCGTTTCAGAGGAGGAACTCACTTCGGGCTGGGGCTCTGTGCAGAGGCAGATGGTGAAATGGGGCAGGGCTGTGACGGGAGGGCATCGCCGCGAGCAGAGTGGCGTGAGCAAAGCGCGCAAACAGGGCACGGGCATGGTGTTTGGCGCAGCAGTGAGAAGGCTGGGTGGCTTGGAGGACGCTGGCAGTGGCAGGACGGGGTCGTAAGGAGAGGCCCGCAAGGCAGTTCACCGTCAGGTTACAGACCGCCGTGAGAGCTGCTGGCACAAGGAGTTTGGGCTTATGGGCAGGACAAAGACCACTGGAGGTTCTTGAACAGAGTGACAGAACATGGGATAATGAGAGAGTTAGAAAGACCTTAAAGACTTGGGATGCTGAGACTTTTATTTCACGGAAAGAAAAACTAAATGCCAGCAGGCTGCACTTTCCCCACAGCCGCGCAGCTGTCAGCCGCGATGCCGGGACTCCCAACAGGAGGTTCCTGACTCCGCCCCAGGTCTCTCCACTTCCTGCTTCCACAGGGAACGCGGTGTCTGGGAAAGGCTGTGCTCCCCGCGGGAAGGGAGGCGGGCAGACACGGTCAGGATGCCGGGGCAGTAGAACAGCTGATCAGCCAATGCCACTTGACTCGCAGATCGACTTCAGGGGCACTGGCCCCGTGTGCAGACTCCAGGGCCAGTGGAGGCTCAGGAGGGGCTGCCTAGCCCCTCAGGAGAATGAGGGGGACTAAGGACCCCCTGCTGAAAAGTGTTACCAGCTGCGGTGGGGACTGGAGTAAACGTGTCACCAGGAGCCCTTCACCTTGTCAGCCACCTGAGCTTAGGCCTCTTGGCTGTGGGTGGGAAAAGGCTGATGGTGAAGAAGGGTGGGGAGAAGCCTAAGCCCTCAGAGAAGACCCCCACCAAAAGGAAGAAAAATACCCCAAACCCCAGCTATGGTGACCAGGCACCTACTGAGACATGAAGCCTTTGCTTACTGTTGACCTGGAGGTCTCCGGAGGCAGGAGCTGCAGTGTTGATCTTAGATAACACTACCAGCAAGCGGACACCCACACTCTCGGGGTTATCTTTGGGAAACAGAGAGGTGGCCTGTGTGATGGAAAGAACCCTCCCTGACCACATACCACAGTGGAGGCCGGTGCGGGAGGAAGGAAGATGTGAGGGATGGCGGAACCACAGAGGGAGGAGGGTGGGGGCACCCCGACAGCCCCTCGCTGCCCACTCCCAGTTGTGGGATGAGGACGGACCCAGGGTGGGAGGTGCACACAGATCTGGACCAGGGGGAGTCCTGAGGAAGACCGCAGAGTTTGGGGAAGCACCAGCTTGCCCCGGCTCACTTCTTCCTCCTTTCTGAGCATGGGTGATACCCAGGCCCGGTGGCACCTGTCTGCACCTGTAGCCTCCTCAGAACTTAGTAGGTGCTCAGTATGATGCTTCCTCCGGATTGCTTGCTGGTTGGTCATTTTCTTTTCTTTTTGAAAAAAAAGATTTTATTTTTTAGAGAGAAGGGAAGGGAGGGAGAAAGACTGGGAGAGAAACATCGGTTGCCTCTTGCATGCCCCCAACTGGGGATCTGCTCCGCCACCCAGGCACATGCCCTGACCAGGAATCAAACCTTTTAGGTTGCAGGCTGGTGCTCAAGCCACTGAACCACACCAGTCAGGTCATTTTCTTTCCATTGCAGGGTGTTGAGGGCCTCCCTTAATGAATGAATGGGAAGCATTCACAGTTGCTACTTAATTGCTATATATCACTGGTGTCTGAGAACAAACTGTCTTTATACTTTCCACGATAATTTCATTTGTACTGGTAATTAGCTGGCATAGCAAGCACTTTTTTCATCAGTTAGGCTAAACCTTGGTCTAAATGAAGCAGATTCTGGGGTTGTAGAGGTGATATTTTTTTGAGATAGGGCTTTTTAGTGTGCTCTCTTTTTTTCTCCTAGTTCTAGCATTCATAACTTCTAGATCAGCATTGTTCAATAGAAATACCATGTCTGTCTCAAATGAGAGTCTCATGTAATTTTATTTCTTATTTTTAAAATATTTTATTTGCTTATTTTTAGAGAGAGGGGAAAGGAGAGAGAGAGAGAGAGAGATAGAGAGAGAGAGAGAGAGAGAGAGAGAAAGAGAAACATTGATGTGTGAGAGAAACATTGATAAGGGTTGCCTCTTGCAGACCCCCGTGACTGGGGACCTAGCCTACAACCCAGGCTTGTGCCTTGACCAGGACTCAAACCGGTGACTTTCAGTTTGCAGGCTGGTGCTCAACCCACTGAGCCACACCAAGTGGGGCATAGTCTCATGTAATTTAAATTTCCTAATTGTCACATTAAAAAATGCAAAAGAAACAGGTAAAAGAAATTTTAATAATATGTTTAACAGACATTTCCAAAATATTATCAGTTCAACATATAAAATAGTCAATGAGACTTGACACTGACTTTCTTTTTACTAAATCTTCAAAGTCCGGTGCGTCATACTCGCACAGCACCCAGCAGTCCAGACTAGCCCCGTTTCAAGTGCGCATGGCTGCGTGTGGGTCTGGCCGCTGCACTGGATAACAGCTCTAGGCATCATTGGTGCACTCCTGAAGCCTCCCTAGCCCTTGCCAGGCCCTCTCATCCCCTCCTGCTGTCCACCCAAGCCTCTCCCACTGGGGCTCCCCTGTTCTCCTGCTGTCGTGGGACTGGAGCCCCAACAAGTTGTCTCTTTCCTGTCTTCAGTCTCTCTCTCCAGTATCTTCTTCCCACAGCCTTAACGTATGCCCAGGTCTCTAATCCCGGGAAAGTCTGTTTTACACCAATCCCTCCTTTCTGTCATGCTATCATCTCCAGGCCTAATTTCTTTTTTCTTTCCGTGTCCTGTTTTTTACTGTGTACTGATCCCTAGCTTGACTTGCATGTCTACCACTGTGTTGAAACTATTCTCATAGAGTTGCCGCTGCAGCCTTAGTCGAGGGACCGCTCAGCCATGGGATCTCAGGGGGAGGCCTGTAGGGCCGCCGGTGCAGACCTGTGCTGAGCTGCCCTGGGTTCGTGGAGAAGCTCATAGAAAGCAGGTCATTTTGTGCCTCAACCTCTGATTCAGATCCAGTAGATCTGGAGTGGGACCCCAGAATCTGTATTTTAACAAGTATTTCAGGCACTTTCTTTCTGATTATAAAATAATGCTTGCTCCCAGCAAAAATTTGACCATATGGAAGACAACCTCTCTCTATATATATTTTAACTTTGGAAAATTTCCAGCATTAAAAAAAATAGAGTAATATAATGAGTCTCCAAGTATCTACCATCAACTTCAACATTTGTTAACATCTTGCGTCATCTCTTTGAACCCCACACTGTTTTTGTTTTTTGGGGAAAGGGGAATAATGTAAAAGCAAATCTTAGCCATCATGTAATCTCAGTCTTAAAAACGTATGTGTCTTTCACAGTTAAAATGCACAGTTGGTTTGTTTGGATCTTGACCCACATTTGGTCGATGTATCTCCTAAGTCTCTTTACTCGACTGCAGACTCCCTTTCCTCTTCCTCCCTCTGCCATCCCAAGTCGTTTATTTAAAAAACAGGTTGTTTGTCCTGTAGTTTCCTACCTTCTGGACTTCGCTGATCACCTCCTCGTGGTGTTAACTTGTTCCTCTGTCCCCCTGCTTTCTGCAAACTGGCAGTTACATCTAGAGATGTAGGTTTGTTGGTATTCAACATTTACTTTTTAGTGAAAATACTTCAGTGATGGTATTGTGTACTTATTGTTGGATCCCGTTACCAGGCATACAATGTCTGGTGGCTCCACTTTTACTGAAGTTCTAAGAATAAGATTCATCATCCTGGTCGGGTGGCTCAGTTGGTTGGAGCATTGTCTCATGCACCAAAAGGTTGCAGGTTCAATCCCTGGTCAGGGCACGTATGGGGAGGCAACTGATTGATGTTTCTTTTTCACATCAGTGTTTCAGCCTTCTTCTCTCTCTAAAATCAATAAACATATCCTCGGGTGAGGGTTTAAAGAAATTTAAAAAAATAAGATGTACAAGAAAAACATCACTGGTTTCCTCTCCACACCAACAAGGGACCTGGCCCGCAACCCAGGCGTGAGCCCTGACCCAGAACCGGACTGGTGCCCTTTCGATTTGTGGGACGGCACCCAACCCACTGAGCCACGCTAGTCCGGGCTCACCTTTATTTTTATTTCATTTTTCTTTATTATTTATTACTTATTGCAGTATTATCACCTTTGTTTTTAAATTAAATTTTTATTGAGGCAACATTGGATAATTACATGATATAAATTTCAGGTGTCCAATATTGTGATTTGATATTTGTATGCTCTATTGTGTCCTCACCACCAAAAATATGGTTTCTGTCCATTAGCATATATTTGCCCTCTTTACCTGTTTTGCCCTCCCCCCACCCTTTTCATTCTGGTACCACCATTTTCTTGTATCTATAAGTTTGTTGTTGTGTTAGTTTGCTTGTTCCTTTTTTGATTTCTATTCCACATCTGAGTAAAATCACAGTTTTTGTCATTTTTCCATCTTATTTCACTTAACATAATACCCTAAAAATCCATCAATGTTGTGGCAAGTGACAATATTTCAGCTTTTTCATGGCAGGGTAGTATTTCATTAGTATCTGTATATCTCACACTTTATCCAGTCATCCACTGATGGACACTAAGGTTGTTTCCACATCTTGGCTATTGTAAGTAACGCTGCAATGAACATAGGGGTACATTTATATTTTTGAATTATTGTTTTCATATTCTTTGGATAAATACCCACAAGAGGAATTCTGGATCATATGGTAATTTTAGTCTTAATTTTTTGAGGAATTTCCATACTATTTTCCATAGTTGCCGCACCAATTTACATTTCCACCAACAGTGTTATGATGGTCCCTTTTCTCAACATCCTTGTCAACTTGTTATTGTGTGTTTTTTAAAAGACTTTTAAAAATTATTTTGTTTTTAGAGAGAGGGGAAGGGAGGGAGAAAGAGGGAGAGAAACATCAATGTGTGGTTGCCTCTGACGCACCCCCTACTGAGGACCTGGCCTGTAACCCAGGCATGTGCCCTGACTGGGAATTGAACTGACAACCCTTTAGTTTGCAGGCTGGCGCTCAGTCCACTGAGCCACACCAGCCAAGGCTATGCTTTTGATAATAGTCATTTTAAGAGGTGTAAGATGATACCTAATTGTGGTTTTGATTTGCATTTTAATTAGTGATGTCGAGTATATTTTCATATGCCTGTTGACCATCTGTATGTCTTCCTTAGAAAAGTGTCTATTCAGATCCTTCACTCCTATTTTCATTGCTTATTTTGTTGCATAAAATCTTTATATATTTTGGATATTCATCACTTATTCAGAAATATCATTTGCAAATATCTTCCCCCATGTGATTGGTTGCCTTTTTTGTATGCAGGTGGTTTCCTTTGCTGTGAGGAAGCTCTTTAGTTTGCTGTAGTTCCATTCCTTTATTTTTGTTTTTGTTTCACTTGCCTTTGAAGAAAAATTCACAAAATCACCACTGAGACTGATATTCAGAAGCTTAGTGCCCATGTGTTTTTCTATTTATCTTATTGTTTTAGGTCTTACATTCAAGTCTTTTATCCATTTTGAGTTAATGTTCGTGCATGGTATAAGATAGTGGTCTCAATTCATTAGCATGTGGCTATCCAGTTATACCATTTATTGAGACTTTCCTTTACTCATTATAGTATCTTTGCTTCTTTTATATATATATTTTACTGATTATGCTATTGCAGTTGTCCCATTTCCCCCCCTTCAGTGCCCTCCACCCTGCACACCCTCTCCCACCCACATTCCCTTTGCTCCTTTGTTGTAAATTGCTTGCCCATATATGTGTAGGTTTATTTCTGGGCTCTCAATTCTGTTCCATTGGTCTGTGTGTCTCTTTTTCTGTCAGTACCATACTGTTTTGCTTACTATAGCTTTGTAATGTAGTTTGAAATTGGGGGAGCGTGATACCTCCAGGTTTGCTCATTTTTTCTGAGGATTGCTTTGGCTATTTGTGGTCTTTTGTGGTTCCATACAAATTTTAGGATTTATCCCATTTCTGCAAAAAATGTCATTGAGATTACATTGAATCTGTAGATTGCATTAAGTAATATGGATATTTTAACAATGTAATTCTTCCAAACCATGAATAGTTTTCCATTTCTTTGTGTCATCTTTAGTATCATTCATCAATGTCTTATCATTTTCAGTGAACAGGTCTTTCACTTCCTTGAGTTTATTCCTAGGTGTTTTATTCTTTTTGTTGCAATATTAAATGGGATTGTTTTCTTCATTTCCCTTTCACATAGTTTGTTGGTAGTGTATTAAAATACAAGATTTTTGTTTATTGATTTTATATTCTGCAACTTTACCATATTCATTTATTATTTCTAATTTTCAGTTTGTTAATGTGGTACACTGCTTTGGTTGATATGTGGGTGTTGAATCATATCCTCGAATCCCTAGAATGAATTACACTTGATTGCTGATATATGACCCCTTTAATATATTGTTACATTCTACTTGCTAGTATATTCTGAGGATTTATGTATGCATCTATGTTCATCAGAGATATTTGCTTGTAATTTTTTCTTTTTTGTATGTTGTCCTTGGTACTAGGGTAATGTTGGCCATGTAAAATAATTTAAGAAGCATTCCTTCCTCATTTATTTTTTGGAAGAGTTTGAGAGAGAGGTGTTAAATCTTGTTTGTTAAAATTTACCAGTAAAGTCATCTGATCCTCGACTTTTGCTTTTTGGGAGTTTTTTTTTTTAAGATTTTATTTATTTTTAGAGAGTGGGGAAGGGAGGGAGAAAGGGAGAAAAACATCAATATGTGGTTGTCTCTCATGCACCCCTATCAAGGACATAGCCCGCAACCCAGGCATGTGCCTCGACTGGGAATCGAATCGGCAACTCTTTGGTTCACAGGCCTAGACTCAACCACTGAGCTACACCAACCAGGGCTGCTTTTTGATTACTGTTTAAATTCAGGTTGTCTAATTCTTCATGAGTCAGTCTAGGGAGGTTGTATGATTCTAAGAATTTGTCCATTTCTTCTAGGTTGTCTAATTTGGTGCTATCTAGCCTTTCATATTCTTTTATAATTTTTTGTATTTCTGTGGTATATATTGTAACTTCTTTCATTTCTAATTTTGAGGCTTCTCTGTCTTTATTGAGTCTAGCCAAAGGTTTGTCAAGTTTGTCTTTTCAAAGAACCACTATTCATTTCATTAATCTTTTGTAATGTCTTTGAATTCTCTATTCCATTTATTTCTGCTCTGAGTTTTACAATTTCTTTTTTTCTTCCAACTTTGGGCTTCATTTTCTGGTTCCTTAAGGTATAATATTAGATTTTTTTGAGATTTTTGTTTCTTCAGGTAGGCCTGCATTTCTATAATATTCCTTCTTAGTACTGCATTTGCTGCATCCCAAAGATTTTTGGTATGCCATATTTTCCTTTTCATTTGCCTCTATATGTATCTTTTGAATCTTCTTTTATTTCTTCATTGACCCAGTATTTGTTCATTAACATGTTTGCTTGCTTGTTTATTGGTACATAGACAGTTCATTAACAGGCAGGATACAGATTTACTTTCTACTCGGACACACCCACAGTGAGACCCTGGTGGCCTGCAGTCCTGCTGTGCTGGCCTTGAACATGAAGACCCCAGAAGTGGCGCAGCCCTCTGTGGGCCCAAATTTTTTTCAGTTGCTCCAGGTCTTCACGGAGTTTGTTGTCCACATCACTGGCCAGGACCTGGATGTATTTTCCTTCTTTCACATTCAAGAACTAGTCTGGACTCGTACCTGTGTGGATTCTGTATAATGGTGACCACAAGTCCCACCTCATCCTCAGTGAGCTCTCCTGGCTTCTTGGTGGGGTCGATGTCTGCTTTTGTCAGCACCACATGAGCATATTTTGCCCGACATTCTTAGCTGCAGTGCTGGTGAAGGGTTTTCTGTTGCCCATCAATACTGAGTTGAGTGCTCACCAAGTGCGCTGGGACTTCTCAGGGAGCACTAGACACACGGTGGCAGCCTTGGCAGTGGTGTGCAGGCCTCCTGTGGAAGAGAGCAGCATGTTTCATCTCCACACGTTTGTCATTTTTTTCTAGCTTTCTTCTTGTACTTCATTTCTAGGTTCATGTTCTTGTGGTCAGAAGAGATGCTTGATATGACTTCAGTCTTCTTAAATTTACTGAGGCTTGTTTTGTGTCCCAACATATGCTATATCCTTGAGAATGTTCCACGTGCACATACGAATGTGCATTCTGTTGCCTGGGCTGGGGTGGAGAGTTCTGATAGTTTCTATGAAGTTCATCTGTTCTCATTTGTCATTTAGGCTAATATTTCCTTGTTGACTTTGTCTGTCCTATCTACCTCTGCAGTGACGTAAGTGGAGTGTTAAAGTCTCCCACCACCATTTTTTCCTATTTATTTTTCCCTTTAGGTCTGTTAATAATTGCTTTATATCCAGGGTCCAGCAGAAGTAAGGCCTGCTTGAGTGTGGTTAGTCGGGTGATAACATGGGTGTAATAATTTATAGTTTTAATTTGAACCTTTTACCTAAAATGTCATATGGTGTGCTTGAGTGTGATATTGTTATGTTACAGAATTACATGCTTATGATTTTGCAATAACAGATTTTGTAATAAAAAAGGGGCATTATTTGTGCCAGACCCTGTATTTTGGTGCTCCTAAGTTGAGTGTATAAATTTTAATAAATGTTATGTCTTCTGGATGGATTGTCCCCTTTATCATTATAAAGTGTCCATATTTGTTTCTTGCTAGCTTTTTGTCTTGTGGTCTGTTCTGATTGGTAAAGTACAGCTGCACACTTTTCGTATGATGCCATTTGCTTGAAGTATCATCTTCCGCCCCTACACTTTGAGCCTTTTTGTCTTTGGAGTTGAGATGGGTCTCCTGAAGACAGCACTTAATTGGATCTTATTTTTTTAAATTTGGTTACTCTGTGACTTTAAAAAAACATTTATTCATTTTAGATAGAGAGGAAGGGAGAGAAACATTGATTGGTTGCCTCCCATTTGCATGCTGACCCAGGAATTGAACCCACAACCTTTTGGTGTATGGCATGACACTCCAGCCACCTGAGTCACACTGGCCAGGGCTACGCTGTGCCTTTGATTGGTAAGTTCAGTCCCTTTGTATTTAAGGTGGTTATTGACATATAGGGATTTACTAACTGCCATTTTATCTTCAGTTTTCTGGTTGCTCTGTAGCTCCATTGTTTCTTTTCCCTTTTGTTTCTGTCTGCTGGTTTACCCTGGTCGTTTTCTTTGATGGCTTTCCATTTCCTCCTTTTTTATGTTTTGGGTTACATCTCAGGGTGTTTTTTGTGATTACCATGAGGTTTGTATAAAATGCCTTATAGATAAAATAGTCCTTATTTGTTATACATTCATTACCAAATTGAAGTATAGTTATTTTTAATGTTTTTTCCTCCCCTCCTTAACCTTAGTATTATGTTAAGATGTTTAACACCCTATTCTGAAATAGAGTGGCAACTTTCTTCTTCTGTCACTTTACTCAAAATTTTGTGTACTGGTACTTTGTTTTTTTGTTTCACGTAGAAGGGCTCCGTTTGGGAGATCTTGTGATGCAGGTCAGGTCTTTGGTGATCTATTCCCTCAGCTTCTGTGTGTCTGGGGAAGACTTGGTTTCTCCTTCACCTCTGAAAGATAACTTTGCTGGATATATTATTCTTAGCTGGTTGCTTCTGTCTTTCAATATTTCAAACATATCATTCCATTCTTTCCTGGCCTGTAAAGTTGCAACAGAGAAATCTGATAACCTGAAGGGTTATCTTGCTGCTGAAGAGTAGGTTGCTGCTGTTTTTCCCCTTGCTCCCTTGAGAATTATTTGTCTTTTCACAGTTTTAATATAATGCGTCTTAGAGAATGTCATTTTGCATTGAGATAATTAGTTGTTCTGTTAGTTTCTTGTGCTTGAATGTCCAAATTCTTTCCATGTTTGGGAAGTTCTCATTAATTATTTCTTTGAAAAGGCTCTCTGTCCTCTTCCCCACCTTTTCTCCTTCTGGGATAACCATTATCCTTATGAGGCCCTTTCTGATGGAGTGAAATAGCCCTTGTACAGGTCTTTTATTTAAAAAAAATCTTACTTCTCTCATCTCTTCACCTGATTCATTTCTGGGTTCTATTTTTGAGTTTGCTAATTCTTTCTTCTGTCTGGTGTGCTCTATTTCTGGTGCTCTTTAGTGCATTTTTCATTTCATCTATTGAGTTCTTCAGCTCTAAAATTTTGTCCTTTTATTTTTTAAATTTATTTTTTAGTTACTGTTACAGTTGTCCCAAGTTTTCTCCCTTTGCGCTCCTCCTCCCAGCTCACCCCCTGCTCCCAGTCAGTCCCCACGCTGTTGTCCATGTCCATGGGTCATTCATACATGTTTTTTGACTAATTCCTCCCTTCTTTCCATCCTTATCCTCCTCTCCCTCCCCTCTGATTGCTGTCTGTTGCATATTTCCAGATCTTTTGCTCATTAGTTTATTTTGTTCATTAGATTCCTCTTATAAGTGAGATCATGTGGTATTTGTCTTTCACCAAGTGGCTTATTTCATTTAGCATAATGCTCTCCAGTTTCACCCATGCTGTTGCAAAGGGTAGGAGTTCTTTCTACTGCGTAGTATTCCATTGTGTAAATGTACCACTCATTTACTGATGGGCACTTAGGCTGTTTCTAGCACTTGGCTATTGTAAATAGCACTGCTGCATAAGATCTTTTGAACTGGTGTTTTGTGATTCTTAGGGTATATTCCCAGCAGTGGAATCGCTGGGTCAAAAGGCAGTTCCATTTTTAATTTTTTGAGGAAATTCCATAGTTTTCCACAGTGGCTGCACCAGTCTGCATTCTTACCAACAGTGCACTAGGGTTCCTTTTTTCTACACCCTTGTCGGCACTTGTTGATTTATTAATGATGGCCATTCTGACAGGTGTGAAGTGGCATCTCTTTGTGGTTTTAATTTGCATCTCTCCAATGGAACTAGTGACGTTGAGCAACTTTTCATGTGCCTCTGAACCATCTGTATATCCTCCTTGGAGAAGCGTCTGTTCAGGTCCTTTGCCCATTTTTTAATTGGACTGTCTTCCTGGTGTTGAGTCATGATTTGTAGATTAAACCCATGCCCAATGTATCACTGGCAAATATGTTCTCCCATACATTAGTTTGATGAGATCCCATTTACTTTTTCCTTTATTTCCTTTATCCTAGGAGATATATTGGCAAAAATATTGCTGTGTGGGATATCTGGAATTTTACTGCCTGTTTTCTGTTGTTTAGTTCTTATGGTTTCATCTCTTTGGTGCAGTACTTTTTCTGTTCATTAATTTTATTCCTGAGCTCATTGAATTGTCTGAGTTTTCTTGTGCCTCATTGAGTTCCTCATGAATGCTAGTTTAATGTTTTATCATTTAAACCACAGTCTTCCATGGCTTTTGAATTTGGTTTCTGAATTATCATTTTCTTTCTGTGTTAGCATGTTACCTTGGTTGTTCATGGTTTTTGGTGGATTGCTCCTTTGCTGGCACAGTAGAATTAAAAACTTTTCTTATTTAGGTATCATTTTGGTTTAACAATTCAGCAGGCTGATATTTAGGGATCTTTCCCCCCCAGTCAGTGGTGCTATAGTGCAAGTTTTTGTCTGTCTTACCTGCTCTACTTGCACCTCCAGGGCTGTGTTTGGGGTGGTGCCACTGTAGTATGGGCATCACCTTCTAGGGTGGTGTGTGCCCTCACTGTGTTCAGGTTGCCTGGGTCTTGGGGCACCACTGCCATGGGGGTGGAGGAATGAGGAAGGTTCACAAACCTGCTGTATTGCCACCTGGTGCTGGTACTGCAGGAGGCCATAGATACATCTTTGTTTCTGCTCTCAGGCTCTGGATGCAGTTAGGGAGGAAGCCAGATTGTGGGGAGCCAACACTACAGCTGCCTTTCTACCCTCTACCAGCTATGGTGTGGAGGCCACACCCCAACTCTTCCATCTTTACCTCATTCAATGGGGCCAGCAATTCAGCCGTGGTGGACAGGGAACTGTCTGCAGGATTGTACCTGTCCTTCCCCTGCCCTGCCTCCCTGATGTGTTCCAACATGCCCACCTTCAGATGCACTGTGTGACTCTCCCTGGGGTCCTAGTGTGCTGAGCAGTGGAACCTTTGTAGGGTTACAAAAGTCTGACTAGTTATAGCCCTGGCTGATGTGGCTCAGTGGATTGAGCGCCGGCCTGTGAACTAAAGGTTTGCCAGTTCAATTCCTAATCAGGGCACATGCTTGGGTTGTGGGCCAGGTTCCCCAGCTGGGGGCATGTGAGAGGCAACCAATTGATGTATCTCTCACACATTGTTTCCCTTTCTCCTTCCCCTCTAAGTAAATAAAATCTTGGGGAGAAAAAAAAAGATGGATCAGGATTCAACTTGACCAAGTTGGTCAGTCCCGAGCATGTCTCTAACCTTCTGTGCCAGTTCCCCAGTAAATCAGGTATATACCTACAGGTTTGTCATGCTGTTTGATGTGTAAAAGAGCCACATGTACTGCCTGCTGGTTGCAGTAAATGGTAGCTAGTGTTGTGATTGCTGATGCAGGTGAGGGTCCCTGCTGAAATGTGACACTTGGTTCAAGGTCAATTCAGACCAGAACCATGCATGGTCTCCACCATAGGCCTGTCCTATCACTGAAAGGGTCAATAAACAGAATGGATTGTGCCCTCTCTTAACTATTGGTATTTGGTGAGTACTATCCTGCATTTGCATGGCATTTTGTGGGTCACCCACATGTATTAATTCGAATCTCGCAACCATTCTATAGGGCAGACTTTCTTAGTCTCATTCTACAGAAGAGGATGCGTACTCAGGATATGTAGCAGATCAGGGTTCCAAGCCCTGTAACCAAAGACCAAGTCTACCACTCCTTTTACAGTGCTTTACGGTACCTTCTGCAGAAACTGCATCCCAAGGATGTTTCCACAGAGACAGACCAGGTTTGTGGGTGAGGTTTGGCCAGGCCAACAGGACTTGGTTAATGCTGACCAACAAGAATCAACATGAACTTTTTTAGAGAGAATAATGTAGGGAGAATTATAAGCAACATGTTTAATTACTTTGGAAATAAAACCTCCCAAGTAATGCCTGAACCCAAAAGGTACATACAAATGGCCAAAAAGTATTTTAAAATAATAGTTTTCCCCTTATAACATGAGTGCTTTCAGCCAGACAGTAAATTACAAACCATATCAAATCACGTTAAGGCAGACGACCAGTCTGGTTGCATGTTTAACTATTCCTGGGACAGTAACCTTGTTGGAGTTTGGACCTCTTCCTCCCAGCTGTCTGGCCACTTGGTCCAGGGAGGGGCAGGCAGTCCAGGAACTGGCATGTGAGGAGCTGGGCAGTGCTCGTCTTGTCACTGCTCATTCTGCTGGCCCTCTGTGACCGAAGCCGATACGGATCCCTGGCCCTTGTTGACGTCACTGATGCACACCCACTGCCCGTCGACTGACTCCTTCCACAGGGTCACCTGTAAACCAGCACACACACAGCCGATTACGGGTCAGCACCCCTTCCCCTGGCCCTCATCTCACGGGATCCCCTAATGAGGGCCAAGGTCCCCATAAAGAACCATGGCTCACAGCCTTATAGGTAAACAGAGGGCTTATCTTGGTTCCCTTATTGAAATCCCATCGAAACAGAAGAAAAAGAATAAAAATCTAAAATTGAAAAAAAAAGTGACATCACCAAGATGGTAACATGGGTGGTTCAAAATGATTTCACTCCCCCTCAAGAGAACTGTTCATGGATAAGACGCCAATGAGCGACTTCTTGAACGCGGGAGTGAGGCTGATGCACCCCTTGCACCAGAGACCAGGCCAGACTGCATTAGGACGATGAGAGGAAGGGCTACATGCTAATTGCACTCCTCTTCCCCTGGGCAGGTCAGTGCCATGCTGAAACTACAGTTCTTCTGGAGGGAAAAGAGCACAAGGATGACATCCTGCTCCCCAAAAGCTGTGGGTCATTGCTTTGTGGGAGCCCCCTACTCCAGTTTTGCCCCAAAGGGACTGCAGGTGAACCTGTGGGGTCACCCAGGGGGTTCCAATTGTGATGGAGAAGGGCTTCCAACAACCAGCACTCTGACCTTGGCAGACCCACTTCCTACCTGCATGGTAGCCCCAACCAGTGGCTTTGCTCATCAGTAGAACAAAGTCAAGGGCACAATCTGACCAGGGAAGTTGGTGAGCGTAGATCACTTAAATTAAGGTCCCCAAATGAGTTTAACCCACTCTGGTGAGTCACTGCCCTACCTGCTGCAGAGAGTGGCCCCTGCAGGAAGAGCTGACAAAAACTGTACAGTTGAGAGGAAGGTGGGCAGGCAGGGCTGACTGCCTCCAGGACAAAGCCAGTGGACCCTTTTGGCCAGGAAATGAGGCACAAACCAGCAGATTCAAAGCCACAAAGAACATTAGTGGCCTTATAGCTGCTTTTCCCACTGAGCCCAGGAGGGAAAACTAATTTGTAGCCCCACTTACTGCTGAACACAGTCTTTAGACCAGGGAAGCGGTGTATCCCATCAAATAGCCCTGCTTATAGTGGCACTGGAATAGAAAGCACAGGCTGGGGCTTCTATCTGCAGCACAAAACAAGTGACCTCACCTGACCAAGATATTCAGTGTACTCTTGCCAGATTTGGGTCCCCACATGAGCTCAGGGTGCTGTCCCATTGTCCCACCAGGGCAGGGAAGCTAATTCATAGCCCCATTTACTGCTCAGTAGAGTGCCCGCTCCCAACCATGTAGTAAGTCTGACCAGAGAATCCAGGCAGCCACGAAGCTCATTCTACAGATTTACTTGGACAGGGAACCAAGCCAGGAATCCTACCTAGCTGTTCTCAGTCAGTGACCGCCCCCCCACCCCAGGAGCTCAAACAGCTGCCTTCCCAAAGATATTACCAGCAGACATGTCCAGAAACAAAAACTGAGCTGCTGGTAAGGAATTCTCTTTGCCAAAGTAAACCTTAAAAGTCTAGAAGAGACCACCTCAGTGCACAGATACCAACATAAGATTATCAAAGATCATTTAAAAAACAAACAAACAGGTAAGTATGATACCACCAAAGGAAACTAATAAAGTTCTAGTAACTGATACTAAAGAAATGGAGATCTAGGAACTATTAGGTAAAGAATTCAAAATAATCCTTTTGAAGGTTAGTGAACTGTAAGAATACACAATAAAATGAAATTAAAAAAACAAAGCAATAGAAACCATCAAAAAAATAAAAACACTCAAATCCTAGAGCTGAAAAATACAATTATTGAACTTAAGAATTTAAAAGATTTGAAAAGCAGCCTCAACAATGTACAAGAAAGAACCATGATCTGGAAGACAGGACATTTGAAATTACCCAGTCAGAAGAATAGCCAGAAAAAAGAATGGAAGAATATAGAAAGCCTTACAGGAATTATGGGACACAATGAAAAGAAACAAAACAATGCAGCAGCCATCCCTGCAGTGCACAAGGGATATGTGTTCCGTGACCCTCCACCATGGATGCCTAAAACCATGGTTAGTACTGGACCCGATACGTGTGCATCTACGAATAAAGTTTAATTTATAAATGAGGCACAATAAGAGTAACAATAATAGAATAGTAACAGTATACTGTACTATAAGTTATATAAATATGGTCTCTCTTTCAAAGTATCTTATTGCACTGTACTCACCCTTTACTCAGAGGAATTAAGGCTTCTCTTTGGCATACCTGAATTGCCGACATCACTACCCCTGTGCTGGGCACATTAAGTACAACAAGGTTTATGCGAACATAAGCACTGTGCTACCACAACAGTCACTCTGATAAACCACCGAAACAATTAGGAAGAAAGAGCAAGCCTGACTATATCAATTAAGGAGACAGTCTGTAATCAAAAAAATCTCCAATGAAGAAAAGCCCGGGCATTATTTGTGAATTTTATCAAACATTTAAAGAACAATTAATACCAATTCTTCTTAAACTCTTTCAAAAAACCGAAGAGGAGGAAACACTCTCAAACTCATTTTATCAGGCCATCATTACACTGATACCAAAGCCTGAAGAAGACCCTGTCAGAAAAGAAAACTACAGAATACCCCTCATAAATACAGATGTAACAATTATCAATAAAATAGTAGCCAGCCAAATTCAGCAGCACATTGAAAGGATCATTCATTATGGTCAAGTGAGGTTTATATCTGGGAAAGAAGAATGGCTCAACATACACAAATCAATCAACGTGATATATCACATTAATGGAATTAAAAAAAATGATCATCTCAATAGATGCAGAAAAAGCATTTTACAAAATTTAACATTTATGATAAAAACTCTAAAAATTAGGTTTAGAATGAATGTATCTCAACACAATAAAGGGAATATATGTCAGCACTCCGATCTTGGCGGATGCAGTTCCTACCGGCACAGGAGTCCCAACCAGTGGCTTTGCAGAACAAAGTCAAGGGCACAATATGACCAGGGAACTTGGTGGGTGTAGATCACTTAATCCGGGTCCCCAAATGAGTTTAACCCACACTGGTGAGTCATTGCCCTAACACAGCTAACACGGTGAAAGGTTGAAAGCTTTTCCTATAAGATCAGAACAAGAGTGCCCAATCTTACCACTCCTATTCAACACAGTGCTGGAAGTCCTTGCCAGAGTAATTGGCAAGAAGAGGAAAAAACGGCATCAGAATTGGAAAGTAAGAAGTAGTATTGTCTCTATTTGCGATGACATAATTTTATATATAGACCACCCTTGAATTCTCCAAAAAACTGGGATTTAATCAAGGAATCCAGTAAAGTTACAATATACAAAATTAACATACAAAATCAGTAGCATTTTTATGCATTAGCAACAAATTATGTGAAAAGAAATAAAAAAGATCTCATTTATAATAGCATCAAAAACAATAAAATACTTAGGAACTTAACCAAGGAGGTGAACTACTCTGAAAACTACGAGACACTGATGAGAGAAATGGAAGACAACACATAAATGGAAAGGCATCCCATGTTTCTTGACTGGAAGAATATTGTTAAAATGTCCACACTACCAAAAATTATCTACAGATTCAATGTAACTACTGCCACGATTCTAATGGCATTTTTTACATAAGTATAAAAAAAACCCTAAAATTCATATGGCACCACAAACACTGTGAATGGCTGAAGCAATCTTGAGAAAGAACAAAGTAGGAGATATCACACTCCCTGATTTCAAGCTGTACTATAAATCTTGTCATCAAAACAGGATGATACTAGCATAAAAACAAATAGATCAGTGGAACAGAATCAAAAACTCAGAAATAACCTAAGCATATATGGTCAATTGGTATTTGACAAGGAAGCCAAGAGTACTCAACAGAGGACAGTCTCGTCAATCAATGATCCTGGAAAAATCAGGCATACACATATAAAAAAATGAACCAAGACCCCTATCTCATACCACTCACAAAAATTAACTTGAAATGGATTATAGACTTAAAATTTAGGAAAAAAGTTCCTTGACATGGATTTTGCCAATGATTTTTTAGCTACTACAGCTAAAGCATAAGCAACAAAATCCACAGTAAGTGGGACTACATCTAACTAAAAGGCTTCTACACAGTAAAAGAAACCATTAACAAAGTAAAAAAAGACAACCTATGGAATGTGAAAGAATATTTGCAAATGATTTATCTGAAAGGGGATTAAAATCAAAATACATAAAGACTTATTTAAGTCTATAGCAAAAAAATCAAACACTCCAGTTAAAACTGGGCAGCCCCCCAACCCAAAACCCTGCCCTGGCTGGTGTGGCTCAGTGGATTGAGTGCAGGCTGCAAACCAAAGCATCACAGGTTTGATTCCCAGTCAGGGCCCATGCCTGGGTTGCAGGCCACGGCCCCCAGCAACCGCACATTGATGTTTCTCTCTCTCTCTCTCTTTCTCCCTCTCTTCCCTCTCTAAAATGTAAACAACAACAACAAAAAAGCCACAGGTTAAAGACAAAGAGAAAATCTTCAAGTAGCAAGAGAAAAGTAGTTATGGACAAGGGAGTTCCCATAAAGCTACTATCAGCTGATTTCTCAAGAGAAACTTTGCAGGCCAGAATTGACTGGAACCAAATATTCAAAGTGATAAAAGGCAGAGATCTACAACCAAAATTACTCTATGCAGCAAAGCTATCGTGTAGAATTGAAACTAGATTACTTTATTTCACTCAACATGCATTAAAGACTTAAATTTTAAGACCTGAAACCATAAAACTCCTTGAAGAAAACAAAGGCAGTAAACTCTTTGATGTCATGCTTAGAAGTACTATTTCTTGGACATGTCTGCTCGGACAAGGGAACAAAAGAGAAAATAAACAAATGGGACTACAAGAAACTAAAAAGTTTTTGCACAGTGAAGGAAACCATCAACAATGAGAAAAGACAACCTATTAAATGTTAGAAGATATTCACCAAAGATATATCCAATAAAGGTTTAAGCATTTAAAATATGTAAGGAGCCCCGGCAGGTGTAGCTCAGTGGACTGAGTGCAGGCCTGTGAACCAAAGGGTTGCTGGTTTGATTCCCAGTCAGGGCACATGCCTGGGTTGTGGGCCGGGTCCTCAGTGGGGGCCACATGAGAGGCAACCACACATTGGTGTTTCTCCCCCTCTCTTTCTCACTCCTTTCCCTTCTAAAAAAAAAAAAAGTAAGGAACTCATACAACCTAACACCAAAAAATAAACAATTCCATTAAAAAATGGGCAGAGGATGTGAATAGACACTTTCCCCAAAAAGACATACAGACAGCCAACAGACATATGAAAAGATGCTTACGATCTTTAATTACTAGGGAAATACAAATTAAACCCATGAGATTCCAGCTCATACCTGTCAGATGGCTAGCAGCAATAAATCAACAAACAACAGATATTGGGGAGGGTGTGGAACAAAGGGAACCCCTGGGCACTGTTGGTGGGACTGAAATTGGTACAGCCACTGTGGGAAACAGTATGGAGGTTCCTCAAAAAACTAAAAATAGAATGACCACATGATTCAGCAATTCCACTTCTGGGTATTTATCTGAAGAAATCCAAACATCAATTTGAAAAGATATGCACCCCTATATTCACTGCAGCATTATTTATAATAACCAAGATATGGAAGCAGCCCAAGTGTCCGCTGACAGATGAATGGACAAAGAATATCAGTGTACATAAACAATGGAAGACTGCCCAGCCACAGAAATGAATGAAATCTTCCATCTGCGACAGCATGGATGAATCTAGAAGGTATTATGCTGAATGAAATGTCAGAGAAAGACAAATACTGAGTGATTCCACTTATATGTGGAATCTACAGAACAAAATAATTGAATAAACAGAACAGCAACAAACTCGTAGATACAGAGAACAAACTGATGGTTACCAGAGGAGAAGGCGCTTCAGGAGATGGGCAAAAAAGGTAAAGGGATTAAGAAGTACAAATTGCCAGTTATACAGTCATGAGATATAAAATACAGCATAAAGAATATAGTCAATAATATTGTGGTAACTATGTAAGGTGTCAAGGGGTACTAGATTTATTGGGGTGGTCACTCCAAGTTATAAAAATGCCAAATCACTATTTGTACTCCTGAAACTAATACATGTGAACTCTAATTAAAAAACCAGACAGATGTATAAATGGAATGTGTTATAATTAAAATATTTAGACTTATAAAGGAAGGAAACTATGACGCATGTTACAACATAGACGAGGACAGTATGTTAAGTGAAATAAGCCAGTAACAAAAAGACAAATGCTGTACGATTCCACTTACAAAAAGTCACTAGAACAAATTCCTAGACAGAAAGTAAACTGAGGTGTCCAGCGGCTGGAGGAAGGGTCACAGGGAGTTCCTGTTTAGTGGGTATGGAGTCTGGGAAGATGAAGACAGTCTGGAGATGGATGATGGCGATGACTGCATGACAACATGAATGTACTTAATGCTACTGAATTGCACCTTTCAGAATGGTTAAGAAGATATATTTCATGCTGCCTGCAGAAAGGAAGAAGTAACAAGCTAGTGCCATTTGTTTCACCAGCTTCTTCCCGAAGGCAGATCATCCCTAACTTTGTAAGGTAAATTTCAAATGCAGTGATCATGATGAGTCTTCAAGTTCATCTGCTCTGGTGCAACTTGCCTTGTGCCAGTCTTTGTTTTACTGAGTTTTCCAATAGTCACTTTGGCTCCATGACCTTATTTGTGTGCATAGTACTGATGAATTATACTGATTTTTAAAAATATGTCTCTTAGGGATTCTCACAACCACACCATCCCCCAATGTTTTTGCTTTTATGAGTTATTTTTCTAACCTACTTACTTTTGGGGCAGAGCTAATTGGCATCATGAAATTAAGGCAGTCACATGGCTGGGGTGATGGATTGCCAGGGCAGTGGCTTTGGATTTCATTTGGGCCTGACTTTGGCCCTGTCGTCTAACAGCTATGTGGTTCCTGTGCAAGTCAAATCACCTGTCAGCTTCTTTCCTATGTGTAAGCATGGGACCTACACAGTAAGATTTGAGGATGTAACTGGGACACATGCTCAAAATGCAGTCCTCATTACGGTTCTCCGCAAGCCTGCCATGCGATGGGATACTCAATGGCACTCCCCAGTGGGCAAAGGAAACACAAATGGGGCCCTGCCCACCAGTCATGGCAATGGGGCATACCTTATTATCTCCACCCGAGACGGCCAGGATGTTGGCTGTGATGGACCAGCTCACGTGCCACACAACATCATTGAACTTGTGCAGTAGTTTGGGAGACCACGTATTGCTTGAGGCATCGTCACAGGTCCAAATGAACACACGACCATCCTGGGAAGACAGAGTCAGGAGATGGGGGCAGGGATCCTGTCTGGAGCCATACTGGACCTTTGCAGGAATAGGGTGGGGGATTCGACGCGAAGCATACACAAGGACTTTTTGGGTATCCACAGCTTTGAGGGCTAACCTCCAGCCCAGTACCCCTGCTCTTATCCCCTTGCCCCAGGAATACACATCGCATAGGTCAAGAATCTCCCAGGTTCCCTTCTTCTTATTGGTTACAGGTATACCCTTTGTCTGCATTGCTAACTCTCAAATTTCCTCCGGGGTTTTCCTCGTGTCCACCAAGTGACTTCCTGTTTCAGCTCCCTCTGGCTCTTTCTATACTTTCTCAGGTGAATGGGTTTGGCTGTCTAAAAACCGAACTCAGAGAATAAGAAGGGAGACAAAACCAAAAGCAAACAAACAAAAAAATCAAACAACATCCCTCTCAGATTTAGGACTAGATAAAACAGGCACAAATGATGTAAAAGGCTTGGCTGCCTGTCTTAATTCTTGCCCAGGGTGCTGGTAGCATAGAACTAAAGGCTTGTCCTTGCTCTTACTTTTGTGATCTGCCTGGAAAGAGTGGACACTAGGTAAGTTCAAGGTCTTAGAATTCCCCATTGCCCCGGTCCTTGTTTGGGAACACTCTCTCAGAATTACACGTGAGCACCTCCATTCCTTCCTCACATCTCAAGAGGGGGAACTGGTCCTGCTTTTTTGGGTCGGTGGAGGCAAGCCACTTGTGGCTTATGATCAAGCGGTCACTGCATGATGCCCTGGCTCCACATGCTCCCCTACTGCACTGGTCCAAAGGTGCCTGATGCCCCGTCCTTACCTTTCGAGGGCTTTCCCTTAAAAGGACTGTAAGGGCAGACAGGGCTCACTCGGAGATTAAATAACATGGGATGCTCTCATGGGTCTGAGCTGACCTGGGAGCAGCTGGCGATGGTGCTGGTGGGTAGACCAATGGAAGGGGCCCAGGCCACGTCTCGAACCCAGTCACTGTGTGCTTCCAACTTCTGCTCCTCCTTCCACTGGCCATCCTCTTCTTCCCTAACAGGGGAGATGAGAGGAAAATCGGGTAGCAGCCCAGGTGCCTTTCCCACACTTCTGTTCCTTCCCCACATCATAGACTCCATAGGGGCTGAACAACTATCCCATCTTTCTGATTTCATTTGTTGAGCCTGTAGAATTTTATCCAGTTTACCAGCTGTAATGAATTGTTTTTACACAGCCAAGTCAGCACTACTAGCAGTTAGGAATCAGGGGAAGAATAAATGTGCTTGAGCAAAAAGCAAATTTTTTTTAAAGCATGTCCTCTGACATTGAAAATAGTGTTTTGTGGGCAAGAAGAAAAAAAAAGAAAAGATCCTGTTTTTTGTGAACTATGGCTGAGTTAAGGTAGGTAGGATAGAAGGCAAGAAGTGTCCTATTGAGAAGCCCACCAACCCACTTACTTCCACAGCTTGATGAGGTTGTCACAGCCGCCTGAGGCAAACTTCTTGATGTAGTTGGGCTTCTGCCCTGATGGTTGGTCTATGAGGCTTCCAGGTACAACAGCAGGGGCCCAGCTGACAGCATTGCAGCCAATCTGCAAGGAAGGAGACTTGTGACTTTGCCCTTCTGCCTTGCAATAGAACACTGCTGTGGCAGACCTGAGGCTGCTGTGCATTTCCTTTCTACCCCTCAGGACTGGATTACGTAGCACAGCTGTTTCGAGGCACTAAGGATTAGCCACTCACAATTCTCCTTCAAGGGTTACTAACTGTGTATATTTTTCAGCAATATACATTTAAAGTAAGAATTAGGGACTCCCCGGAATTTAAGAAACAAAACATTTTTCAAATATGTGAAGGGAGGGCACAGATTCAGAAAAACATACATAGTAAGTACGTGGCTTACTGAATTACTCCCAAGCACTCTGGTAACTGCCACCAGGTCAGGACAGCAAGCTGCCCTTTACTCAGGAAGCCTGCCACGACGTCCGGCCCGGATCACAGCCCGGTCCCGAGGTGAGGCTCCATTATCCTGGCTTCTCATCTTGTTTGTGTTGTCACTCAGATGTGCACCCTGACCCTAAAGTTTAGTCTTGCTGTTTAAATAATTTTTTTATGCTTTTTACATCTCATTTATAGATCCCTCCTCTGATCCTTTTTTTCTCTTACAATTTTTCTGTTGAAGAATCAGTGTCATCTGACCTGTAGTTTCTCAGGCTGGTTTTTGCGGTTACGTACTCAGTTTAACATGTTTTCTGAATTCCCAAACTGTCAGCTGGATCCACGACTGGATCGGACGCGGGCGTGATCCCCCTGCCAGGCTACCTGTGGCCGTGCGCTCTTTCCTCAGGAGGCACGTGTTCTTAGCACTCGTCAGTGATACATGCCTCTCTCAATTCACTGAGCACTACAAAATGGTGATACTGTAATTCTACGCATTGTTTGGTCACATGTTACATGGAATACGCTAGAATGGGGCAATTCCCTCATCAATATTTGTGTGGCCCTGGGCTACAGATCAGATAGGAAAGGTAGGATATGCTTGAATCTTTCTAAACTGGTTCCCTATCATTTTCCAAAGATGACTGATTCTTTCTTAAATTTAAGAACTCAAGGATTTAAGTGTATTTGGTGAGTTCATTGCAATTATTCTCATTTTTTACATACTGCCCATCTTTGTCATTGTGAACTTGTTCAAGTTGGCTCTTTTTTTTTTTTTTATAAAGATTTTATATTTTTTAGAAAGGGAAGGGAGGGAGAAAGAGAGAGAGAGAGAAACATCAATGTGTGGTTGCTGGGGGTCATGGCCTGCAACCCAGGCATGTACCCTGACTGGGAATCGAACCTGTGACACTTTGGTTCACAGCCCGCGCTCAATCCATTGAGCTACGCCAGCCAGGAAGTTGGCTCTTTTGACATAACCCTATATGGTCAAAGTATGACTTTGATTATTTCTTTTCAATCTGACATGACAAGGTGTACAAGCTCATCTTGTACATTTCCTGTCTCAGACTGGAATCGGCCATTTCCTATAATCTGGTGCTAGGGATGCTCACTGCCACATAATTATTTATCTTATTTCACACAGTCTTAAATAGGATTACTAAAATCCTTAATAAAGTGTTTGCAAGGTTCTTCCCATTCTCCCCCAGCTTTTTGAAGGGAGTGGGGTAGTGTTTGTATGTTAATGGTGCCAACATTTAAAAATGTGGATCTCCAGCTGCTCGTGTGCCTCGCCATTTTTAACAGTTGAGCTCTATCTATCCTAGCAGAGCACACGGCCAGTACAGCCTATATTCTGCCTTCTAACTTTTATTTAGTCTTAGTTCTCTACCATTAACTGGTTATTTATACAGGCATACCTTGGAGATACTGCAGATGTGGTTTGGACCACTGTATAAAGTAAGTTATAATCTTTTTGCTGGTGGAGGGTCTTGCCTTCAATTTGCAAAAGTAGAATATCAGCAAAGTGCAATAAAATGATGTATGCCTGTGCAAATATTTTTCTAGTCATTTTTATTGTCTGAAGGGTATTTTCTAGTACACACCTCAAGAAAGGCTCATGAAAACAATAGTTCTTGGGTTCTTATATACTAATAACTGTTTTTATATAAAACAAATAATAAAAATAAAGTAAATAAAAATAAAAATTTAAAAACAGCTTTGAGGTATCACTGACATTAACTGCACATAAAATATATGATCTGATCAACTCTGGCAGAGATATACCCTATAAAACCATCACTACAATCAAGGTAACAATCACCTCACAGTGCTGAAATAAAAAAAACTTACAACTAAGACTATTCTACCTGGAAAAGTTATCATTCAGAATTGAAGGAGATGGTTTTTTTCCAGAAAAGCAAAAGCTAAAAGAGTTCATTATGACTGAACTGGCCTAAGAAAAGTAAAAGGGACTTCTTTAAACTGAAGTAAAGGGTGCTCATTAGTAACAACAAAACATATGAAAGTACAAATCTCATTAGTAAAGCTAAATAAATATATAGTAAAGGTAGTGGATAAATCACTTACAGAGCCACTATGAAGGTTAAAAGACAAAAACAGTAGAAATGACTTTCATTACAATAATTAGTTAAGGGACACAAAAGATAAAAAGATGTAAAATGCTCCATAAGAAATATAAAATGTGGATGGGGGTAGGGTAAAACTGCAGAGCTTTAGAATGTGTTTAAACTTAAGTTATCAACTTAAAATAGACTGCTATAAATTAGGTTGTTATATGGAAACCTCATTGAACCCACAAAGCAAAAACCTATAGTAGATACACAAAAATAATGAAAAAGGAATATAAGCATGCCACTAAAGAAAGTCAGCAAACCACAACTAAGAGAGCAAGAGAAAAAGGAACAGAGAGGAAGTATACAAAGTCACAAAACAATGAACAAAATGGCAAGAAGCACATACCTATCAATATTTACTTTAAATGTAAATAGACTAAATTGTCCAAAGAAACCCAAAACAAAACAAAAAACCAAAGACATCATAAAGTAACTGAATGGATAAGGACCTAAGAGCCATCTATATGCTGCTGACAAGAGAGTAATTTCAGATAGAAGGACACACACGGACTGAAAATGAAGAGATGGAAAAAATTATTCCCAGCAAATGGAAAACAAAAAAGCTGGGGTACCTATACTTGTGTTAGACAAAATAGACTTTAAAATGAAGACTGTGATAAGAGACAAAGAAGGGCATTACATAATTATAAAGGAGTCAATCCAATAAGAGGACATAACATTTGTAAATATTTATGTTCCCAACAGAGAAACACCCAAATATATAAGCAAATAGTAACAGACCCAAAGGGAGAAAGAGAGCAATATAATAGTAGGAGACTTTAATACCCCATATACATCAGTGGGTAGATCACTGAGAGGAAATCAATAAGAAAATATCTGTTAAAAAACGTGTTTGATCAGATGGATTTAACAGATATATACAGAACAACCCATCCAAAAGCAGCAGAATAAACATAGTTCTGAAGTGCACATGGAAAATTCTCCAGGACTGACCATATGTTAGGCCACAACACAAGTTAACAAATTTAAGAAGACTGAAATCCTATCAAGCATCTTTTCTAACCACAATGGTATGAAAAGAAATCAATAATAAGAAGAAAACTGGAAAATTCACAAATATGTGAAGATTAAACATCGTGCTACTGGACAACTAATGGGTCAATGAAGAACTCAAAAGAGAAAAAAATATCTTGAGACAATACAAACAGAAATACGATATACCAAAATTTATGGGGTACAGCAAAAACAGTTCTACGAGGGAAGCACATAGTGACAACTGCGTAGCTTAATACACACAAAAAATCTCAACCTAACTTTACATCTCAAGTACTAGAACACAAATGAATGAAATCAAAAGTTAGTAGAAGGAAAGAAATAAAGATCAGAAAGGAAATTTATGAAACAGAGACTAAAAAGACAAGGAGACTAAGAGCTAGTTCTTTGAAATGATTAAAAAAAAAGACAAGCCTTTAGCTAGACTCACCAAGAAAAACAAAGAGCTCAAATAAAACCAGAAGTGAAGAAGGAGACATTACAACTAATGTTGCAGAAATACAAACTATCATAAGAATAAATTCCTAAAAACATACAACCTTCCAAGACTGAAGCATAAAGAAACAGAAAATCTGAATTACCAGTAATCAGGAAATCTCCCAACAAATACGAGTCCAGGACCAGACAGCTTCACTGGTACCTTCTATCAACATCCAAAACATAGAAAAGAAGGGAATGCTTCCAGACTCATTTTATGAGGCCAGCATTGCCAAACAAGGACACCACAAGAAAAGAAAATCACTGGTCAATATTCCTGATAAACATAGATAGATGCATACATCCGCAAAAAAGTATTATAAAACTGAATTTAGCACTATATTAAAAGGGTCATATTCTATGATCAAGTGAGATTTATTCCAGGAATGCAAGGATGGTTTAACATCCACAAATCAATCAAAGTGAGACAGACCACATTAACAAACTGAAGAATAAAAATCGTATTTCAATAGATGCAGGTAAAGGCATTTAATAAAATTCAACATCCATTTAGGATGAAAACTCACAATAAAGTGAATATAGAGGGAATGTTTCTCATCATACTAAAGGCCACATATGGTAAGTCCACAGCTAATATCATACTCAACAGTGAAAAGCTGAAAGCTGGTTTTTAAGATCAGGAACCGGACAAGGATGCCCACTCTCACCATTTTTATTCAACAGTCTTGGAAGTCCCAGCCAGAGCAAAAAATACAAGAAAAAGAAGTAACAGGCATCCAAATTGGAAAGAAGTTGTTAAACTCAGTATCTGAAGCTGACATATTATATATAGCATACCCTAAAGACTCCACCAAAAGTGTTAGAATTAATAAATTTCGTGAAGTTACAGGACACAAAATCAATACACAAAAAGCTTTTGCATTTCTGTATACTAAGAACTATCAGAAAGAGAAATGAAGAAAAACAATCTTATTTACAAATGCATCAATAAGAATAAAATAACTAGGAATAAATTTAACCAAGGAGGTGAAAGAACCATACCAGAAAACCATTAGATAATGATGAGAGAAATTAAAGAAGACACAAATAAATAGAAAGATATTCCATGCTCATGGACTGGAATAATTATTTACTTTTATTTTTTTAAATTTCTCACTTGAGGATATGTTTTATATTGATTTTAGAGAGAGAGAAAGGGAGGGGAGAGAGAGAGAAAGAGAGAGAGAGAGAGCATTGATGTGAGAGAGAAACACTGACCAGTTGCCTCCTCTATGTGCCCTGCCTGGGGATTGAACTGGCAACCCAGGTATGTGTTCTGACTGGGAATCAAACCAGCAAGTCTTTGGTGTATGGGACAATGCTTCAACTAACTGAGCCATCTGGCCAGGGTGGACTGGAATAATTATTATTAAGATATCTATACTACCCAAACCAATCTATAGATTCAATGCAATCCTTATAAAAATTCCAATGGCATTTTTCATATAGGAAAAATAGTCCTAAAATCTTTATGGAAACACAAAAGACCCCCAATAGCCAAAGCAATCATAGGAAAGAACAAATCTGGAGGCATCATGCTGCCTGATTTCAAACTACATTACAAAGCCACAGCTATCAAAACAGTATGGTATTGACAATAAAAATAGTCAGATTAACAGAATAGAATAGACAGCCCAGAAATAAACGCATGCATATAAGGTCAATTAATTTATGACAAAGGAGACAAGAATATATGATAGGGAAAGGATAGTCTCTTCAATAAATGGTGTTGCAAAAACTGGATAGCAAAGGAATGCAAACTGAAATGTGAAAGAATTAAACTCAACTAATATCTTACATCATATGCAAAAATTAACTGAACATGATTAAAGATTTGAATGCAAGACCTGAAACCATAAAATTCCTAGAAGACAACATAAATGGTAAGCTCCTTGATACTGGTCTTGACAATGATTTTCTATATCTGACTCTAAAAGCAAAGGCAATAAAAGCAAAAATAAGCAAGTGGGACTATATCAAACTAAAATGCTTCTGTACAGCAAAGGAAATCATCAACAAAATGACAAGGCAACCTAGTGAATAGGAGAAAATATTTGCAAGTAATATAGGTGATAAGGGATTCGTATCTAAAATATAAAAGGATTCATATAACTCAATTAAAGAAACAAAATCTGATTTAAAAGTGGGCAGAGATGCTCTGGCTGGATGGTTGTTGGTTGGAGCATCACCCTGTACATCAAGAGGTTAGAGGTTCAACCCCTGGTCGGGTTAGGGTGCATATGAGAGGCAACTGATGGATGTTTTCCCCTTTTCTTTCTCTCCTTCTAAAAATCAATAAATATATCCTCTGGTGAGGATTTAAAAAATTAAAAATAAAAATGGGCAGAGGATCTGAACAGACATTTCAAGATAGTCAACAAGTATATAAAAAGATGCTCAACATCACTAATCATCAAGGAAATCAAAACCATAATAAGATACTATTTCACACCTGTTAGAATATCTATCATCAAAAAACACAGAAATAACAAATATTGTTGAGGATATGGAGAAGAGAACCCTTGTGCAATCTTGGTGGGGATGTAAATTGGTGGAAAACAGTATGGAGGTTTCTCAAAAAATTAAAAATGGGACTACCCATGACATGACTCAGAACTTCCTTACTTTCTGGTATTTGTATGAAGAAAACACTAATTCAAAAAATATATCCACCTCATGTTTACTGCAGCATTATTTACAACAGCCAAGATATGGAAACAAACTAAGTGTCCATCGATGGATGGATGAATGGATAAAGATATGGTAAACTCTGACCTCTGTGGATGCATCCTTTGTTTGGCTTCAAGCAAAGAAGCTCCAAGCTGCTCTACCAAGCCTGTCTGATCAGCAGCCCCTCCCCTGGCCCACCTCACAGCAGCGACACTACTGCTGCCCCTCTCCACAGGATACACAAGGCAAGCCTGCAGAGCTACCCTGTACATGTAGGTGGGGTCTGGACTTACAGTGTGAGCATTGTTGATCTTCTTCACATCCCACTGGCCCTCCCCGGTGTATGTCAGCAAGGAGATGGCCCCATCAGAGCTTCCACAGGCCAGGATTAGGCCGTAGTCATGGGGTGCCCAGCATACAGAGTTTACTACAGGAAGGAGGGAGGCACAGTGAGCAAACTTTGATTTTCTACATTTATCATTTTACTAAATCTCTAAGTAAATTTGCATGGGTCACCATGAGCAATTTGTAACTTTGTCAATTAAAGAGATTTCAAAAAACCCCCACAATCTACTAACATCACCTTTTCCTAAACTAATGTCTATCTTAACAAAAGATAAGCTGGACAATAGTCTGAGAATACAGGCTAGCACTTAAAATTAATAAACCTTAAAAACTGCATTGTCTTTGCTTTTCTCATTTTACTTGGACTGGCTTTAGGTCTTGGAGCCTTCTCTCCCCTCTGGACCACTAATGCAAAAGCCAACCCAAACCAGAGGGATAACCAAGAAGCATCACAAGGGGAAGAGAGCCAGAGCATCAGCCAGGACGGAGGCCTTTCTCGCTCACCCAAGGGCTCCCCTCCCACCTTGTCCCGCCACACTCAGTGTACCCGAGGAGTCATGTCCTGTGTGCTCGTGCGTCTTCTCCCAGGTGCCGTTTTCCTCTTTCCAGATAATGACTTTCCGGTCATAGGAGCAGGATGCCAGGATATTGCCATACATGGGGTGGGCCCAGGCCACTTGCCACACAGGTCCCTCATGACTGCAAGAGGAGGGGTCAGAGGTTACTCAGGTGGGCCAGAGGAACCCACAGAGTTCTGGAGCTGCTGCTTTGCACAGAACTAAATGGCTTCCTTGGTAGGCAGAGACAATGTGTCAGGACAGAACTGCCTAAGAATTTCAAAAGGGAGAGCCATACAGTAACACTGTCACAAGGGACCTTCATTGAACAGTGAGAACCCTGAGGCCCAGAGGTCAGAGAGGCTTTCAAAGCAAGTCAGGACTGTAAGTTAGCCTTTCTGAACCAACCTGGCAGAACCCTCACCTGACCCAGACTGCAGCCAGCACCACCGACACCTGCTGTTGTCAGTAGAGTCACTGATCAATCAAGGTGTTGACTCACAAGTGCTGAGGAAGTATCTGCAGAATGAGCTGTTACTTATCCTTCCAGATGGTCAACTTCTTTGGGTGGCAGTATCTGTTTCATTTTGATATTTTCCACTACTTTTTAAAAGATTTTTAAAAAAGGTTTTATTTATTTTTAGACAGAAGGGAAGGGAGAGAAACATCAATGTGTGGTTGCCTCTCACCCCCCCCCCCGCCCCCCCCACTGGGGACCTGGCCTGCAACCCAGCCATGTGCCCTGATCCAGAATGGAATCAGTGACCCTTTGGTCCGTAAGCTGGGGCTCAATCCGCTGAGCCACACCAGCCAGGGCTCCACTACTCTTTTAATTTGCTCAAAAGGCATGTTGCTCTCTTATCTTCTGCTCTTTGGGTGCTCACAAGTTAAGTATCATCTGAGCATGCACCCTGTGCTGGGCTTGGTACTGGGGTCGTCTCTTGGTCGAAGGAAGGGTAGGCACCAGCACACAAGAGGTAGCTTGAAACTTCACAAACCACTTTTGACACGTTCGATCAATCATTGCACCTTCTCCATATACTGCATTAATCTTTTTTTTCGCATTTTAGTTGAATTTTTACCTTTTCTGAAATAATAAAGCATAATATGCTAAAAATGTATTTTCCATTTTCAATATTAAAATGGCTGTACAAATATCCACCAATTTTGATAAGTTTTTTAAAATGCACGCTGATATGACAGCTGTCATAATACAGTCTAACAAAATTGCTTCGAATGAAGAAGACAACTGAGTACTATGGAAAAACACAAACTTTTTGGCCAACCCAGTGTTTGTGATGACTCCCGTAAAAACCTTGTGTGGTACAAGGGGAAAAACACTCAATGCCCCTCAGCTGTTACTGCTGTCCTTGTTTACTCCTTCATCCCAAAGCTGCAGGCAGTTCCCTCCTCCCTCCGGCTGGGACAATAGCACACTCCCAGTCCTTACAAAGGAACTGCTAATGAAACTCTCAGTAGACTCATGTCATAAACTGAGCACAGATTTAACCATGGTAGACAAGAATGGGGTAAAAATGCATCCCTCCAAAATTTTACATCTTTCGAGCATAAGGAAGAAACAGAGCAGAAAGGACTGAGTGATGGCAGACGTGACCCCTCAGCCAGAGCTGGCAGCCCAGCCTCACCCCAGCAGCTCTCTGCTCAGCCAGGGGCTGCCGCACAGGGCAAGTTGCATTTGGCTCCTCAGTCACGTGATTCTGGACACTCTGGAAGAAGGGAATGTCTCCCCAAATGGTGAAGGTTATGGTCTCACATTACTGCACTTGAGTGACACTTAGATCATGCTGATAAAACTTGGGGCAAAAAAAAGGAAGATTCTAACTTTCCAAAGTAGCAGTAGCACTGGAGGCTTGCTGTGACAGGCTCTACCTGGGAGAAGGCAGCATCAGCTCATTTTGGGGGTGAGCAGGTAAAGGCTCCCAGAGACAAACTGACTCCCTGGTCCAAGATTTTCTAGTGGGCATTTGGGTGGCAGAGCTGGGGCCGGGGCGTCCTCTCTGCGGACTGCACTGTGGGCTGCTCTGACCTGGCTCTCAGGCTTCCCTGCCATGCTGGGAAAGCCCAATCATTCCCTGAGGCCATGCCCAGGGCAGGCTGCACTCACCCCCTGAGGTCTGCGATGAGGAATTGCCCTCCGTTGCGAACATCGAAGATTTTGACGGACCGGTCTGAGGAGCAGGTTGCTAGGCGGGTGCCATAGTAGTCCATCTGGGCATCGTGCTGCAAAGGGAGGACTGCTCAGGAAGCCTGCGGTGGGGCGGGCGGGGTGGGTGCAGCCACCAGGGCAGAACATTCTAGTTTGGACCAGAGTCTACCTAAAATTAACCTAACCTCAAAGAATCATCACTATCAGCCAGGAAGCTGGCCTGCCAACATTCTCTGACACGCAACAGCTTTCTGAAAGGGACAAGACAAACCACACCCAACTACTTTTAGACCCTTTACACACATGGGGAAGTCCTTTCCCATCCTGTTCTGCAGGGTGGCCATGGGAGGAAAAAAGCTGGCCTAGCCTCCCTGTTCTTCTTCAGGAACTGCCTCTTCCCCCCCTGAGGTGTTCTGAGGTTCTGTGGGCTACTGGGAATGACACCTGGAGCAGGCCTTTGACTGCTTGTAGGCCCCAATCTGGCCCTCCACAATGCACATCTGGCCTAGTCATAGGTTTCCATTCAGACACAGGGCTCCTTCCTCCACCCATGGCCCTAGATCCTTTGTGGACCTTTTTCTTAGTGGCGTGCCTAGCACCCCAGACTGTCCACACATGCTCTAAATGTCACTGGCCCCACCACTGGTAAATTGACTTCTGTGATGCTGACTGGTCACCCAGACCTAAGGCTGGCCTCTGCCTATAGCTCCGTGTCCATCTGGGGTGATGGTTCCTCTAGGCCACTCTGCCTGCTGTCCTACTGTTTGCTGGCCCTTCCTATTCCAACAGATGACACTTTCTTCAGTTATTCCACCTTGGGGGTTTCAAGAACTATTAGTTGTCACTTTTATGGTCATCAGGAGCAATTATGCCCTTTCAATGGAAGCAATCACTCCATTTGCTTAAAAAATTCCTTTCTCACCTCACGCAGAGACCTAAGAAAATCATCCTGATTCTTTGAAAATTAATCTTCTCTATTCCTGGTCTAGGCTTCTTGGAAGGCAGTGCCTACAGAGTTTGAGCTCTGTAAATGCACTTCTGAAGCACTTCTACAGAGTGCTATCACACACTAGGGAGGAAGTAGGGCATCGTACCTAACAGATTTAACTCCTATCTCCTCAACTTATCTGTTGTGCAACCGTGGAAAAATTACCTAGTCCTCTTGAACCTCAGTTTCCTTATCTTTAAATGGGGCTACTGATGGCTTCTGCCTCAAGGGTTGTTACGAAGGTTAAATGAGGTAATGAATGAAGAGTACTTAGCATGGGATCTGACAGCATGCAGGCATTAGTCATTACTATTTTGCCTTGTCTGCTCCTTAAATTGAACCCACACAAGTAGGTAGCACATCTACTATCTTTCCCATTTTAGCTATGAAGAAATCAAGGCTGGCTCAGAAGAGTTATGAGGTTGGCTGAGGAGTCTCAGCTTGGTTCTTTCACCCATAATGCCACACTCTCTCCAAGGAGGTGTGACCTTACAGCAAGATCACACATGGCAGCACCCAGGGAACCTATACAACTGAGACCAGACAACCTCTCAGAAGCCCCAAAGCAACCACTGGTGGTCAGGAACCCTGACAGGAACGGCTGTAAGCTGACTGACCTGGGTCTTGCTCAAAGACTGCCTGGGCTGCGTGGCCCTGCGTGAGGCTATGGGAGACTTTCATCTCCGAACTTTCTCCCAGAGCTCTGTCCTTCTATATCGAGCCCTGTGTCTGCCTCTCAGGAAACACCCCAAGTTAATGACTTCGGGTCCAAAGGGCCTTGTCTGGCATCTCTGTCTGTGATGGTTCTACTCGGCTCTGTCTTGGGCTTTTGCCAAGCCTGCCGCCTGCCTTCATATTGAGTCACCTTCCTACTCTCTCTTCTTTTAACCCCCCTTTCAATGGGGCTAAGAAGTGACAGCAGCAGGAAGACAGATGGGAAGGCCACTGTGAAGCCTCTGTACCTGCTCAGCGTCCATCCCAGACTGGGTTACTTTGTTGGCCAGAAGACTGAAGGCCTTGAGCGACAAACCATTCCCAGGTTCCTCCCACCAGAGAGTGACTAGCCTGCCACAGCCAGGCTAACTCAGAGGGCACTGCTGGGAGACTGACGATACCCCTGAGGCTACAGTCTGACAGGCAAAGGCTACAATGCCACACTGTACTCATGAATGCTTCCCTCCCACAGAAATGCCCACGTCCACAGCCAGCGAAGGGGGGGCTAAAAGAATACTTACAATCATGTCCTCATGGGAGGTGTCCACAGTGTTAATTACTGATACCTAGAACCAAAGATATCACTGGTAAATGAACCAACGGCAGTTAGAATGCAGTCATCTTACTGCATCCACTGATCATTTCTAAAGTTCTTGACTGCATTTCTCCATTTATTCACTCAGTAAACATTCACTCAAAGTACCTTCTTTTTGCCAAGCATTGTGCCAGGAACTGGAGATACAGACACAAATAAGAGGTACTTCTTGCCCCTGAGAAGCTCACACGCAAGTAACCCTGACATGGAAGATAAATACTTTAATGGTGGTTTACACGTGCTATAGCAGCCTAAGGGTCGGTGGTGCTGGATACAAACTGGGACTTAAATAAGGAATTTGCCAGGCGGCACAGGAAAGAAAGTACAGTCTAAGCAGAGGGGAGAACATGAGCAAAGAAGGGGGACGTGAACAGGGCCGGCTGCCTTAGAGAGGGAAGAGGTGCTCCGAGGGAGAATGCCTGGTGCTCCCCAACTGGACAACAGACCCCATGAGGTTCCAGGCAGTTTTCTGCATACTAAGGTTACTATCTTAGACTTGCAGAATTTATTCAAGTGTCTCTTGAGGCTGCTCCCTGGTCCACAACCTGCGACAGATTCTAGAGTCGCTGCTGGTTTCCAGGGTTGAGCAGCTGGTCAGCCTGGCACACAGCTGCAACAGCATCGCCTCTGCACCCATTCTCCGAGGCCCAGTCCAAGGTCCGGTCCCTTCCTGAAGATTCCCAGGTCCCCCAACTGGCTATCCCCTCTGAACATTTGCAGCACTAAACGTCCACAACACTTTACATTGTTTCTTCTCCCAGCTAGAAGGCGCGCTTCCTGGAGCGAGGGCCTGTGTTGTCTGCAGTTGTGAATCCTCTCAAATCATGCAGAACAGTGTAACCAGAAGTAATTCAATTCAGCAACTATTTGCTGAATGGATAAGTAAATGAAGAAAAACAGTTTTACTTTGCTCAACCACTCTTTCCTTAAAACTCGTGGGATGGAAAAGGGCTGAAAAGGTTTCCGTTTAGAACTGATATTTCTTACCATTTCCCCCATTTCATCTCTTCCCAACACAAACCCTGCAGGTATGAAGTCTGACTTGACTTCCAGAAAGGTGGCAGTGGAAGAGGACAGCTGCACAGCCGTTTAAAAGGCACACATCAAGTAAGCACAGGTTCTCCCATCGAACTCAAGCCTCCCTAAAAGTGGGCCCCAAGGTCTGCAAAGGCAAGCAAGGAAGATAAAAAGAAGTCTCGTATGGGGGCCGAGCCAGCCAGGTTACCGAGTGCTTTCACATGTGCACCGGGAAGGACAAAGGGCAGTGTTCATCAGAGTTGTCTGACAGACCAAGCAACTGAGGAAATCCAAAGGCGAGAAAGAACTTGCTGAAGTTACAGAGCTAGTAACAGGAGGAGCTGGGAAAAGAGCTCCACCTGCTAACTTCCAGCCCATACAACACCCCCACACCATTAGGCTGCCTATCTAGAACACAAAGTAGTTACACGGAATTCACTAAATCAATGGCTGAGGGCTAAATAAGCCAGGAAGTTTACTGGTAATTTCATACCACTGTCACCCACCAGCCATTATGATGAACCATGTTTCTGGACAAGTTTTTTTTTTTTTTAAAGCTCCTTTAAAAAAAAAAAAAGTCCTTCCTCCAGAGAACCTAAAGTTATTTTTTGGTTCTTGTTAAGTAGTAAGTGGCAGCCCTCAAAACATATTAGCTTAGGGGTGTCAAACTCATTGTCACTGGGGGCCACATCAGCCTCTCAGTTGCCTTCAAAGGGCCGAATGTAATTTTAGGACTGTATAAATGTAACTACTCCCTAACAGTTAAGCGAGAGCTTGGTGCTCTGGTAGAAACAAGGTGCCGGGCCGGATAAAACAAGGTGGAGGGCCGTATTAGGCCTCCGGGCCTTGTGTTTGCCACCTGTGTACTAACTCTTCGGGATGTTAATGAGTTAAAAATTCATTTAGAATAAGATGCCTGTTAGAGCATAGGAGTCACCAGTTCTTAGCAGCTGAAGAATCAGAGGCTAAGAGATGAGTAATTTAAAACCTATCCCTCATGCAAAGCAAGAACTAAACCCGGTGTCCCAATATCTGGGTTTACCCAAGTTTCCTCAGAACTCCATGCACACACACGTTCCTGAGAGCATTAGTTTACTGAACCTCCACTCTGTGCCAGGCCGAGAATAGATGCTTTTCATCCCTTAGTTCCCATTCAGTCATTCACTCAGTAAGTGTGGGGTGAATGCACACTGTGGACTCCAGATTTTAAAAACTGAGCCCATGCCCTCAAAGACTTCAGCTCATCCTTATATCAGTCTCCTCAAGTGCTCATGATACCTCGGGGCTCTAGCCCCGGCCACTGTTCCACACACATCATTAAGGAATGGGTCAGAGGGTTCGAATCTCAGATCGTCACCTACCAGCTATGCGAGATGCTTCCTTATTTGTAAAGTATCGATAACAGCACCTACTTTACAGTCAGGGCTGTTAGCAGGCTGAGATTATGAATAATGCTTGGCATTTACTAAGGCCTCAGGGTACAGTAGTGCCTACAATGTTCTTGGTTTTGTTTTCAACTGTTGGGGGACGAGAAGGCAAGGAAAGTGCGAAAGGTGCGTCAAAGGCGAATTCCGCGGATTTCCGGGAGGTTCTTCGACCTCCCCCTGCGGAAAGGTGCCCAGAGAGCCCGAGGCCTCCACACCTCGAAGCGGTGGGAGGGAGCTAAACCGTCCCATCCTGGGGCTTGAACGCTAGCACGGTCGAGAAGCCTGGACGGGCGCGACCCTGGCCGGAACCCCGTTCAGCGTCCGCGGTCCAAACACTTACCATGGTTGCGGCAGCGGCAGATCCTACCCTCGGACGTGGCAGCTACCAGCGGCGCCACGGACAGCTCACTTCCGGGGCCGGGTTGGCGGGCCGGGCTGCGGCGCAGGAGCCTCCGGGCAGCAACGGGCTCTCCGTGCACAAAGGTTCCGTGCCTTTCAGAGACAGCGCCACACCCTGGTCTGGGTCCTCCTCTCTCCTTGAGGAACGCGCGGGACCCACAGTGGGGCTCTCGTTTCCAAGGCTTTTGGTATTTGAAGCCCTAGCCGGTCTTCTCACCGGACCTACCTTCCTCCCCATCCCCAGAGATCCTTACACGAAAGAAAGGATTCCTAACTACAGCTTTACCCATTACTCCGCGGTTCTGGGAGTGACCAGCCTCATGATGAGCACTGAAGGACGATCATTTGGGGGTAGTGGGTAGACTGGCCCTAGCGCTTCCTTGCTGTTAGTCCCTCCTCATAACCCAAGGCTGGACCAGGGGCAAAGAAGGATAGAAATGCCCACTACTAGAGGTGGAGCCCTCTTGCCCTGCCTTCTCCAAGCCATGGGGCCCATGTCTCCAAATTGCCCCATCCCCACAGTTCTGGGGTCCGGTGAGTCTGGCCCATCAGGTAGATTCCTCCAGGCAAGGAGGGATCTCAGCCAAGATTGTGCAGCTAGAGCTCAGGACCCAACTCCCAGTCTCCCCACCCGTTAGGTCCCTGGCTTCCCACAACACAGTGAGAACGCTGTGCTCTGGACAGAGCCTGAGGGCTCCCTTATGTTCTGGCAGCCTTGGGCCTCTCTTGGGTTAAGGAGTTTATTGACTTAGGGTGGAGCCTAGGCTTCCCTTGGGTAAGTCACAGTCCCTCAGTTTCTTCTCCTGAAACTGGGGGGAAGAACTCTAGCTGGAGATGGTCATTATGGCAGGAGGATGTTAAGATTCAGAGAGTATGATAGACCCAGACCATTAGGAGCTTTGGAGAGAGGCAAGTGCATCTTAACAGAATTCAGGGCTGGGCCTCTGGGAAAGCAACTACCCTCTGACCCCCACCCTAGCTTTCAAGACTCCTTATTTTCCTCTAATGGAGAAATACTGCAGGGGTGCAGGGGTGTGAGGGGGTGGTGCTTAAGGTGGAACAGAGAACAAATCAGGCAAGGCTCTTGGCTCTCCTGTTTTTCAAGGGACAGGCCCTGGGCTTGGATCTGTACTTGCACCACTGATCCTCTGGGTAATAAGGTCATGTCCTTCTCTCCAACCCTTGTTTTTCTTGAGTGAAAAATGTGGACAATGGCATATTAGATGTCATACAAATATAATGCACAAGGGCCATAGTTGTTATTAAAGGAACTCCCTGGTGTAGGCATTGAAGTTGGAGAGATTGGGGATTTGGGACAAGTGATGGAACTGTCTTATTCATTAAGGTATTTGCTGGTGGGACTGAAAGGCATGGTACAGAGGTTTTGAGGGCCAATTCTGGCATAAACACTGCTAGGTATCTACTCTATCTCCTTACTCTGTGGGCACACCCTTTACCTCTCTGTGCTACTGTCTCCTGTTAAGTGGAAATTACAATAACTACTTCCTCTGAAGTTGACGTTAGGATTAAATGGGTCCTGGATGTGAAACTGTTTGGAAATTAGATGGGTCTATGGTGCTTGATTTGGGTATCAGTTCTCCCTGAGAAAAGCTGGGATTTAGTATGTGTGTGGTGTGTGCGTGTGCTGCCCTCAGCCATTGGACCAACATTGGGATTTAGGGTGCCAGGCTCCTCTCTGTCTTGCCCTTCCCAAATAGGAGACGCCACCTACATCTTTTGTCCGTATCTTCCATCACTTCCCTCTGGTTAGTAGCAGACCCCAAATCAGGCCATTCTTAGCTTTCCCCAGTTTGTGTCCCTACCTCCCAGAGTTGCTAGCCCAGGAGTGTCAAGCTCATTTTCACTGGGGTCCACATCAGCTTCAAGGTTGCCTTCAAAGGGCCAAATGTAACTTAAGGACTGTATAAATGTAACTACTCCTTAACTAGAGGCAAGGAGCTCGGTGTTGCCACTGGGTAGAAACAAGGTGCCGGGTGGGATAAAACAAGGCGGAGGGCCAGGTTCGGCCCATGGGCCTTGTATTTGCCACCTGTGTCTAGCCTCTGGCTCTCCTCCTCCTCCTCCCTCCTTAGGCCTCTTCTCCTAAGGTCTTGCTCACTGAGACTGTCAGCTGTTCCCCATGGAAGGTTAAACTTATTTCCCTTAAATGATGGATGTTGGAAAGGTGTGACTTGCGTGAAGGAGAGAGACCACCCACTGCGCTGCGAACCCCTGGGCAAAGTGCCTTCCCCTCCCAGGGACTCAGTGTCCCCCTTAATTCCGATCCACGAGGGCAGGGACCCAGCTTGTCCTTCGGAAAAAGGCCTTGTGATGTGTAGCGTGTCTGCGTTTCCACGTGTGCATTTATTGTTATTGCTCAGTATAGTGTTGAAAAGGCAGACAAATCCCATTAATTACAAAAAGCACAAGCCAGAGATACAGAGAAATAAAGAGTGTACAATAAGAGCACAGTCACTTCCCAGCCCCGATTGTCCCAGAACCCCCCAGAGCCTGGGCAGCTTGTGGAAGCTGGAGGCGGCACCATTTCCTCACTACTCTGTTATAAAATATGTGCACACGAGAGTTAGCAAAGTGTGGCGACCCCCCGAGAGGAAAGGTTCGGAGGGAGAGCACCACAGGCATTACAAAACAGACGTAGGGGGCTGAGAAGGGTAGTCCCAAAGCAGCCTCAGATATCTCATTTCAGTGGAGGGGGTGATGGCTGATACCCAGGGCTTAGGATACCCCTCCCCTGAATTGGGGAAATAGGATGTCTACATCAAAATCAAGAGGGCTTGCTTTGGAACTTGGGAAGGACCAGGGGATTTTCTGCTGTTGTCTGATTTAGGCCTTGGCTCTGGAAGACCGAAAAGCCTTCAAAAAAATGCACCTTCCCTCCCGGTCTTCTAATGGTGGGGTCTTGGACACTATGGAGAGAGTTTTGGATGGGAGGCATGTCACAGTGAGCCCAGTTGACAGCCTCCTGTAAGAAGAGCAAGAGCAGGTAGGGGGAGTCAGGGTGGTGAGAAGATCCAGGCAAGAAATTGCTGCATCCCAAAGGACGTATCACACAACCGCTGAAAACTTTAAAGAGTTTTAGAGAGAGAGAAAAAAAAGCAGTTCAGGAAAGGGAGACAGAAATAATAATTTCTCCATAAGGAGAATTAGAAATAAACAATTGAGCCACACATTCTGGTAGCTCCAGGTCTGGGAGAGACCCTTCTTTCTTGTCTGGACCAGGGCAGATGAAGGATCCACCCTAGCACAACCAAGGTAGGTGATTTGGGGTCCCAAACTGGGGTTGTGGGGAGGGGTTGATGGCCTCTCCTAATGATACCCTGGCTTAGGGAGCAAGTGAGAGTATGAAATGAATGCTGGGCTTCCCTCAAGATTCAGGATGCCCTTTTGTTTCTCATTACAGGACACTCTAGTGACCCTGAGTGGACAGTACTTAACAATGGCTGGAATATGTTTGCACACAGAATGACAGAGCTCAGTATTTCAGGTGGGTGGAGTACTTGCAAAATTTTAAGGTTTACTGGGAAGAATAGATATGAGAGAATAACCTGGAAATTTTGATTCAAAAAAGAGTGAAGGGTACTTATCCCACCACATCGTAAAAACATTATATAAACCAACAATAATTAAAACTGTGTGGCTGGTGCCAGATGAGACACCCAGAAAGAGAACATAAGAGAAATTCCAGAAATAGACCCAAGCCTGTCTCAGCTGTCAGTGTGTGGTAAAGATGACATTTCAACATAGTTGGGGAAAAGAGTGGCTATTCATTAACTGGGATACCCAGGATAAGACAGGTCCAGAGTCCTTGTGCCACTGCAGTCATTGTCCTTGGTCTGGTCTCAGAAGCAGGGCACCCTCCCTCTTGCCAATTCTATGTTCTGGTTGGCACAAGGGGGCAAAGGGCCATGGTGATGGGTTGGTGGGTGCAATGAAGGCTGCTTCTGAGTCAGGAAAAGTGCTGACTGAGCTGCAGGGAGGAAACTCCTCAGTTTCCTTCCTGCCCGCCTCCAAAGGTGGGTGATTCTACAGCCACAGTGGTCACTGAGTGGGCCCTCTGCTCATCCCTCATCTGTCGAGGGAGACAAGTTAGTGAGCTTAGATATCAGAACTGAATCTGCAACCTTCTCCTGCAGGCCTGGTTCAGAGGACAGGAAAGAAGCTAAGTGGATGGTGAGGTCCCAAAAAAGGATTAGTTACAGAATGTATATTTACTGTGTTCTGCTTGATGTGGGTTTCTTGCCTTCTTTTTTTTTAAACCACAAACATTTCAGAACCACACTGTGGGAGTAAGAAGAATCAGCAATTGAAAGCATTGCATAGTATTAAATGAACAGAGACGGTGAGTTCTTTATTTACAATTATTGTCTAGATAAAAAAATTCGTAAAAACAGATGAATGGTCATAAATTATTTACCCCCTAATGGGGTGAACTGCCAAACGTACCCCATGCTGCTAGATATAGGACACAGAGTGCAAGCTTTATGTACTACAGTGACTTTTGACAAACCAATCATTTCCTGTGTGTGTGGATGTGTGTGCCTGTGTGCGTGTGTGTGTGTGTGAGCATCCACTGATCCTGACAAGAAAAGACCAACACTAATGTGAGGCATTCTTGGTAGCTCCCATCACTCCCTGTTCTCCAAGCTGTGATCCAGAGAATCTCCTCTTTTCCCTGCATCCTGGCTCCAAGTAAACAGGGAGCATAGTGTGCAAGGACAAGTTTCCTGGTGTCATGGAATGAGGTCAGGGACACAAGATGGGAACAAAGAAGGGGGAAGATGGAAAACCTTGAGAAAGGAAACTACAAAAAAAATCACAACCACCATGTTCCAAGGCTGCCCCATGATTCCCACGTGCAGGTCTTTCCATTCTTGGCAGGCAGGAGAGCAGTGGGCTGGCTTTTGGTGGTGTTGTACTGGAATCCAATAAGCCTATCTGATGGCTGGTCACCCCTTTGGGGATGCAGTTTCCTCTGCTCGGTACATTTGGAAAGGTTTCTTCATGACATTCAGGTGATGCTCTTGCGCAAAGAAGGTCCTCCTTCCAGGAAGGTTTTGCCAGGTGGGATGGGCTGACTTGGGATTCCAAACCCTTAGGTTTCTCCACAGCCATCCAGATGTAGGCCCTCCCAGCTGACTATGGCTCTTTTCCCGAGTGGCTCTCATCTTGTGTGTGGAAGAGTTTTCTGGGCCCGGAGAAGGGAAGGGGCGGGGCTGACACAGAGCAACCGTGGGAAGGGTCAGTATGAGGATGAATTTCACAAGCGAGGCGGAAAGTGTTTGGTTTTCCTTGAAGCATGGGACGTCATTGATCATGGTATTAAAATGTCTTTTGCACTGTACAATTTTATGGAAAAAGATTGTATGCTGAAAAGTCTCAAAGCAAACTTTGTATTAAATACAAAAGTTCTTTTATGAAAAAAGCTGATACCCACAAAGTGCTTAGCAGTTAAGAGGCTGACATACAATTAAATAAGCTCTTATTAAGTGGGATTACTAGTGCTGTAATTGTCTTGAGGGAAAAATAACCTCCTTTTCTCACCTGTGATACTGTAGGGTTTCAGAATGGCTTTCTGTTGGGAAAGCAAGACTTGCTGTTAAAAGGCTACAGTATATATTGCGACTACAGGAAGACAATTTGGTTTAAAAATCACACTGAATACATCTCAATATACACATCATAAGGTTTGTTCGGATCTAAATAGTGCAGAGAAAAAGGCTATTCTTCTTTGAAAATAAAAATAAAAGCAGCAAGCCATAACGATCCTCATCCAATATGCCAACAGCTCATATGCTGCAATTTATAAGGAAATAAACCTCTAAATTACTAACTAAAAAATCAACACAATAGCATTTATAATATTACAACACTACCTCAATCTCTATACAGACAGTGCCAAAGAGAACCTCTTTTTGAAATGCTCTTAGTAAACCCAAGTGAGTTTCATTGAGAGAAAAGTCTTCACCCACTGCTTTGTGAATCCCATCATCTCTGGACCAGGATGGCCTTTGGGGTTCCAAGCCCAGGAAGCCTTCTCTCTCCTCTCCCTTTGTCTACGGAGCATGGTGTTAAACCCCTCAGGTTGGAGACCTGGTAGCATTTGGCTTCTGCCTGAGCCTCTCATGGTAGTGACGTTATTGAACAGAAATAGCAGGCAAAAACCAGAGCATGGCTATTGTAAAACATCAAGGATGCAATCCAGGGAAGTGTCTGTTGGGCTGAGCTGTTTTTGCAGCATCTCAACCACCAGAGTTCTTAAACCGTACAAATAGCCAAAGACGTTATCTACAGGTTTGTAAACAAATTACATTCTTCTTTTAGGACATAAATAAGTTAAAATAGAGCAATTTAAGCGGAAACAAGGCAACATGCCGGCAAAGAAACTTTATATATCCATGTATATATATTTATATATATATATATATCTACCTATCTATATGGACGTATACAGTCTTGAATAAGTATACGTTGATATAGATATAAAGAAATGGATATAACCTTGTGAGTGTCTATGAAGTTCTTCGGTTCCATTGGTGCAAATCTACTAGGCGAGTTAAGCTCTGCAATTTCAAAAAGTTGTTAAATTAACCTATACAACTGAGACCATGCTTTGCAAGCATTTCAAAAACTCACAGACCAGTGAATTGGATAAATAGTCTCAGAAAAGTCTGTTTGCAGTTCCCGCCTAAGAAAACAAACAAAAAACCCTCCCCAACCCCCCAAAACCAAACAAGGGGAGGACTGGAAGTGTACAGTACATTCATGCAGGGGACATGGCGGCTGGGCGGGTGCATGGCTGGTCCATGTGTGGGCAGGAGCCAGGAAGGGCTTGTTCTGGGGAAATCACTCACTCCCTGAAGCCCCGGGAGGAGATCCCGCCCCTAGCCTCAAAGTGAAAAAGAGTTCAAACAGCATCGCAGCCAGAAAAAGGGTCTGTTGGGTGGAAACGGTTTTCGCCAGTATTTGGTTTCCTGTTGTTGCTCGTTGCTGCTTGAGTGAGTCGGGTGCCTGGATGGGCGGGTGCCCGGGAGGTGGGTGGCGGCGGGGTCCTCAGCTAAAGCGACGTCTCCAGGCTGTGGATGGGGCTCCCTGGACTTGAAGAGGTAGCTGATTTGCTTGTGTCGGTCGTCAGGTTGATCCCGCTGTCAATGGCGCTGTTGTTCTTGTTGAGCGATGACGGCGGGCTCGAGTTCTGCTTGAGTGCGGCATCTTCTTCCAGGTCAGTGTCGTCAATGAGGGGGATGTGGGGCTGTGAATCTTCGATCCGGAATTCAGGGTGAGCCATGAAGTTATGGATGGAGGTTCGAGACTCAGGCTTTTCTAGACCTTCATAGAGAGAGCTACGGAACGCCTTCACGACGCGGATCTGTAAGGGAAGAGCAGGAGTGAGAGCAATACCCTGGTGTGTGTGTGTGTGTGTGTGTGTGTGTGTGTGTGTGTGTGTGCACGTGCGCGCCAAGCTCTGGGGGGCTGAAGGAGGGTCAGGTGGGAGAGGGGTTAGGGCTCAGCAGGTGGCTAGAATCCATGGTCGCTGGGTGTCATGAGCATGGGTGGGAAGGGGAAGATTGGAAGAGGGCTCAGGTTATGTGCATCCATGAGGTTTTTAACATTGCTTTGGTTTTACTCAAAACTCCAAAATTAGGACAGGAGGAATCGAGCCTCATCAAAAAGATGGGAGACAGTGGTCAAAGGAAGCAGAGTCCACTCCAGTGGGCACCCGACCTAGGGAGAGACTGAGCCTTGTTAACTTTAAAGCAGGTTCAACCATGCAAAAGGGGAATGGGGCCAGGTGGGAACAGAATAGGAAGGAGGAGAGGCTATTTCTTAATAAATTAATCTTAAAGAAAAACCACACGCAGTTAAGAAACCATACTACATGGAACAGATAACATGTCATAGACAGAAAAGCAACAGAAAAGAGAGACAGATGGATGGACTGGGATGAGAGAAGACACACGAGGGCCAAACAGAGAACAAGAACTTCAAATCAAAGGCAGCAAAGCAAACCAAACCAAAGCCAACTCAGGGCTTTCTGGGGTGCAGAGCAGAGGCAGCCAGAAAGCACGAAGGAGCTGGCGCACTGTGACATTCAGGAGAGGGAGCATGCCACGGTGGGGTTGGGAACCACACGGCACACACAGACAGACATACGCTATACTTGGAAGCCTGGACAATGTGAACGGAGGTCGTTTGTACCCAACGTTTCTTTCCTTCATGCATTTGGGAGGTAAACACTCGAGTATTGACTCAAAGCCCTGGCCAGTCATCGCGGTTGGTTTTGGGGTCCCTGATTTCCTGGGGTATTTGATTTCTTTATTTGTGCTTTGAAAATACAAAACCAAAAAATGAGGCCAGAATCAGACGGCCCAACCCAGCCTTGGGTGGGGTCCTCAGGGTGTGGAATTGAACTAAAAACAACAAGTTCTTTCCTTTTTCTGCGTTTCAGTTGGAACCTGTGCTTCTCTGAAGAATGGAAGGAGGTGGAGCATTGTGTCTTCTGGGCTGGAGGAAAGGGCACTGGACTTGGAGTCAGGGAGACTCAAGTCTGAGGCCCGGCACTGCTGCTTCTGGTGCCTTGACAGTGGGCGAGCTGCACTCCCTCACTGGCCAACCTCTGTCCTGCCTTGCACGGTGCAGAGGAACAGGAACCTCCCTCTGAAGAGGGGGGTCACTCCTCTGGACACCTAGGAAGGGGTGGGCTATGACTGTCATCTCAAGGAGTTCAGGGGACTTAGGTCAAAGGTGCTTCCTTCTCTTTTCCCAGCCCCACCTCACAGCAGAGCCACTGGAGGGGGAACGAGGCAGCATTGGTGCCTCCAAGGAGCAGAGACTCAGCCGAGGTGGCTGTGGCCCTCCGGGCGCCCTGCATGGCCTTCCCTGCAGAACTGTGCCTGCCCCCACCCCATGGGCCTGGGAGGGGCAGAGGACAGGAGGAGGCCCTGTGGTCCCAGGATTTGTGGAACTTGCAGTAAACCCAGGGCAGTTCATTGTGGGGGCACAGGGGCAAAAGCCTGTCCATGAAAATGAATTCCTTGATGACCGTGGCTGATGATTTTAAGTCATAGCTCAGGGTTTATTCTATTATTTGAGGGAGGGGGGTCTTTCTGAAGCATACCCTGTGCTCCTCTCTTTTTAAACGTAGAGTACACCGAGAAGAACTGAACTTTCTCAAGAATCTTTATGGTCTTGTATAAGATCCCATAGTTTTTATTTCTTTTCAAAAGTTCTTCTCCTTTGCTGTCAGCCCTCACTTACCAGTTCTGACTTTTCCTTGTCTTCTTAAAAGCATCTCTGTCCCTCTCCTGCCTGTTGGAATCATGATTTAAAGAAGAAGCATCAAGTGCCAAGTGAGAGCCAGCCAGAGGCTGTACCTTTGTGCTGGTGCTCCTTGATAGCCATTGGGCTACCTCTCCCTGGATTCCCTATTTGTGGGTCTGTAGAAATTATTATGTATTCTGAGCTCCTGATCAGTAGTGGGCCATTACACTTGAATAAGTGAAAACAGCAAAAAAGGTGTTGCTGACCTCAGCTTTCTTACCTGTAAAATGGGAATATTAATTATCATAGTAGCTGCCTGGCCTAGTGCCCAGAATGTTCTGAGGCTGAACTGCAGTAAGATGCCAGTAGGAGTGCCTGGTGGAGGCGGAGGGATGGTAGCAGGACCCTGTCGTGTGACTGACAACGCAGAGGGGATGACACACAATGAGATGCAGGCCCCTGCCCTCCCCCTGGCATGGAGACAACAGAAAGAATGAACTGCTCTGGACAAGACTGTGGGGACAAGACTTTTCGGGACACCCGCCACGGCCATCTCAAGTCTCCACTTCAATTCTCTTCACAGCTGAAATGGAAAAAAATATGGGAAGAAAAAATACTCTTCCATCTGTCCTCCCTGCCTAACCTGATAGGGGGCGCTGTGGTGTCAGCCGCATTTGGGCCTGGGGTGCAGGGAAAGAGAGGTCTCAGGAGTTTTGGTTTCATCGGCACAAAGGGAGCAAGAGGCCCGTGCATGTTGTGGAGGGCTCTGAGGAAATGCAGAGGCCCCGTCTGGGATGGTTCAACATACTCGAATGTTTACCCGGCTTCAAGGAAGCCAAGAGTCTGGGATTGATTCACATTCATTTCAGGCTCAAGGTTAAAGACTCACAACCTCTTTTAATTTCACTCTCTCTTGCTGAACTCTGTGTCCAGGGTTCTCTAGCCCTCTAGGGAAACAAACACACGGAATATTCAGAAAGCAGAGAGGTCTAGGGCCCCCCCCACCCCAGAAGCAAGCCGTTTTTCTTAACAACCCAAGACTGCACTGAACTGTGTACCAACATGCTACTGAGAGGTCCAGCTTTCCTTTCCTTCACTCCTCCCCCTAAAAGAGGCACAGTCCTGCCCTCGTGGTCCTCAGATCCCAGAGTCTGAAGGGGACATGGGAGCAGGATAGGCCCTGTCTAGTGGGCAGAGTCCAGAAAGTGGCTGGTCCTGGGCATAGGCGTCTGATGTGCATAGCCTGGTTGCTTTGAAGGAGCAGGACTCTCACAGATGAACATGGAACCTGCTACAAACTTGCTAAGTACAAAGCTGGCTGGAGATGGGATAGGAATTTGAGGGGAATAAGGCAGAAGGGCTGTGCAGCTTGGCCTCGGATCAAAGAGCCGAATGCTGATTTTGTCCTTAATCACCAGGGGGAAGGTGCCCTTCTCCCCATCCCTGCCAGGCTGGTGAGATTCAAAAGCAGAGAAACAACCTCCCTGGTCTCGACCCCAGAGGATTGGTGCTCTTTTGCTGGATGAGGCTGTGGGTGTGGGCACTGGTTCCGGAATGGAGAGCTAACCTCTGTGGGTTCCGGATCTGCGGGCCTATCTAGGAAGTGGTATGGAATGGTGGGGAGAACAAGGAACTTTGCAATCTAACCTCTTGCCCCTCACTTGCTGTGTGATCTTGGGCAAGTCAGTCTACTTCTCTGAGCCTCAGTGTCTGTTTTAGTTAAATGGCTGTATTGGCAGATCCCCCCTCCTCTTATTTCAGTTGTGAGGCATATATGAAGTGAAGGATGTAGGCACCTGCTTGGGAAGATGTTGAATGAGACTCAAGTATAAGGCATTAGGGGTGTGTTATTAAGTTTCTGGGGGAAAAACAAACTTGTTTTTGAGTAAGTCAGAAAAGGAAAGTAAGAGAGCAGGCCAGAGTTCCCGCCCGAACAATCCAGATGCCAGTCTGATAGGACTGGTCTCTCATCACATGCATTTGCCTGCTTGGGCCCCCCCCCATGTCACAGTGGTGCTGGGGGAGGGACGTGTGATGTGGTGGTGGGTTTCCTCACCACAGTGTCATGAGTCAGAAGTCAGCCCAAGCACACACTGGCCAGTCCCTGGCCTTTGTGGCCGGCTCTTGATAAACCAGGGGACGGTGGTTTGACTCCTTTCAGAGCACAAAGACCCCAGGTGTTTTGACTCAGCATGCACATGGCCACCCTCCTCTGCTAGAGAACACCCCGGAGGAAGACCCTGCTCAGACGCGGGAGGCAGCCCATCTCACCGAATCTTACTTCCTGGCTACTTGCTTCACACCTCCCTGTGGGAAGAAAGACTTTTGGCTTCTGAAGGGACCCTGCTTATTATCTAGAGGGCTCTTGGAGTGACTGTAGACCAGAGGATGTGACGTTATTTCAAAACTATTTCAGCAAAAGAGGAAGGAGGAGATATTTATTGAGAGTTTGCATTGCGACTGTGTTGACTAAAACGTGTGTGTTGAAACCACAGAGGCTGTGATCCCTTTGGCACCAGTACCCTTGGGCAGGGGGACAGCCAGGCTCTTCTTGAGACCATAAGCCAAAGAAAGGGTCCAAGGAGGGACCCGGGATATCGGCTGAGTCTACTATAGAGGGTAGGAATGTAAGATTCTTAGGAAGGCGTGATTCTTGGAAGAGAGGCAAGGTGGTGGCTGGGGGTAGGGGGAGGGAGCTGAACCTGACCAGCCCCTTTGGGTCCTTTGAGAGAATGAAGGGCCCAGGCCCACGGGTTCCTTTTCTATGGCTGTTCCAAAGTTGGGGTCACCATGGGATAAAGGGGATCAATCTGGCCTGGAAGGAGGTCAGCTTAGAGATAGGAAGTGAAGTATGGACAAAAATGGGCATTTCTCTGAAGATGTGCTAAGAGCTGACTGTCCCGGGACCATTCTTATCGAACGGTTTTATACATGACAGAAGAACAGACGAGAATTCAGTTGCCAAGGTCTGAGACGACGGAGCTCTTTCTCCTAGACTGCGGAAGCTAAGAGGAGGGGACGGACTGAGGGAAGACTCACAAAGGGTCTGAGGCAGGAATGCCAGGCTGGCTCTCTTGTGGCCACTGTAAGGTGCCACGCTTCAAGAAGGAGGCCGAACCAAGACGGGACAAAGAAATAAGTGTGTGCTCAGAAGCTAGATTTCCGGGGTCAGACCCAGCTGGAGGGGTGCAGGGTGCAGGTGTCACCAGCAGGGTGGCAGGAGCCAGAAGGAACAGATTCTTTCCCAAGTGGCTCTCCAGGACAGAACACTTTTGGTCGCTGTGTGGGACAGGTGGTGTCACTGGGCAAGGCCAGAGTGGCGCTGATGCAGAAGTAGGCCAGCTGAGTGAGGGCCTCCCACCAAGGTGAGGTCTCTCTGATGTGAAGGGGAGAGGATGGGAGTAAAGTGCTTCCTGCCCTGAGAAAGCCTGGCAGTGATTTCCTAGTGACGCCTCATGGATATGTGACTCTGGACGCCATCTGCTCAGATGCACATGCACTTCTCCTTGGCTAGTCTGGCTTCCCTGTCACTGTGGCTTTGTGCTAATGAATGAACAAGGAGGGGCTTCCCCACCTTTCCTGAGGGCTTCCTCTCGTCCTGCATGCCTGGCAGGACCGCATCCGCTGGAAGGTCATGGGATGTGAGCACACGCCACCAGCAGGCTCTTTGTGCCGTGTGCCCCCTGCCAGAGGGCCCGGATGGAGTGGGTCCCACCCAGCACACAGGCCCTCCTCTCTCAGCGGCTGGGGACGTGTGTTACTGTGTTTTATGTTTGGGTGGAGGCACCTGATAGAGCATCAAGAGATGAGGTCTGGAGTCTGTTCCTCCTCAAAGAGGCCCAAGGGCTGGCTAAGTGAGTGCACTGTGCGATCTGAGAGGCCCAGAATGGGCTCCCTTGCTGTTTACAAGGGGCTGACTGGAGACGAGGAAAGGGAGGCGGGTAGTAAATAGAGACTTCTTATTCCCTCAGGGACCTGAAGCCACAGGGGTCCAGAAGGATCTAGACAAGGCCGGAGATGAGAGACCCAGGTCAGAAGAGGTGGTCTGAGGAGATGAGCTCGCAGCAGGGAGAGGATGGAGGGGTCAGGGGTCAGGGCCCGGGCTCGCTCTCAGGTGAGGAACGCAGGAAGCCCAGGGTCAGACCAGATCCCTTAGGGCCTTCTGGCACCTAGCCAAGATGTGAAGCCTAGCCCACTGCGTTCTACCTGGGGTCAAGCTTAATGGGTTAGGGGCCCTGTCCCTTCTAGGAAGAGGTCAGACCTTTAGTGTTCAGGGAAAAGTGTGTGTAAGGCAGCTGATGCTGCTAGGTGTGCAAGGAGAGAGGGCAGAGGGTTCTGAACCACTGGGCGCAGGGCCTCCAGGCTGTGATCTCCTTGGGGACCCCAGATTGGCTGTGACCTCTGACCTACAGTGACCCCTCTCTTGGTTGGACCCTACTGTGACTGACTGTGACCCCGAGAACCTTGACCCATGGTAACCCTTTGCTGACTTTGACTGCAGACTGTGACCTCCTGGCCAACTTTGACCCTTGTCCTTGTGGCCAGGCTTTTTGTGACTGAGTATGACCCCAGACTGACTGCGACACCCTGTGCCCTGTGGCTGACTGCTCCCCCTTGGCTGCTGCGACCTTGTAGTGCGCTGGGACATTTAATTACTGAAACCTCCCTGACTGATAGTGACCCTTTGACTGACCCCGACTTTTTGACCACTTTCGACCTTCACGACCCCCTGACTGACTGGTTGTAACCCCTGACTCTGACCCCAGCCAACCCTGGCCCACCAAGAGACTGCCACCCCATGGCTGACTGTGGTTGCCTGACCGACTGTGGCCCCTCAGCCCCCAGGCCTAATTGTGACCGGCTGCCCACCCTGTCCTTGGCGCCCCGGCCCCTGCCCGCCAGCCCGCCCGGCGCTGTCAGAGGCGCCTGAGGCGGGAAGGATTCACACTCACGCCCAGCTGCAGCAGGAGGAAGGCTGGTCGGAGAGGAAAGAGCATTGGACAACGACACGTGACTAGGGCTAGAGAGATTGGCTACGTCCTGGCTCTGGCTGGTGACGGAGGACTGTCTCCGCAGGGCCCCCTGAAAGGAGGCCCCGCTCTTGAAAGTATTGACTACTTCAATCTGCAACGGAGGAGAGAACGAGACAAGTTGCGAGGAGAACGAACAGAACAGCTACACGACTGACAGGCGCAATGCCACGAGAACAGCCGCAGCCACGGCAACAACGACAATGTCACTGAAACCAAAACAAAAAGTACCAGACACACTCCAAGGCTCTGACAGGCGTCTGCTCAGTTCCGGGCCCATCTGTAGGCCCCGGGGTCCCTGGGGGGACACGGGGCTCGGCCTTTGTTCTGCCCTACTGGCGCAGGGGCCAGTAGGCTGGGCTGGGGGTGATGAAACATGGAGTTTGGAAGCAAGAGGGGTGCTCAGCCCCACTTGGGGCCGGGTGTGGAGCCTGAGTGGCATGGAGGGGGCTCTGTGTGGACAGACCTTGGCCATGCCACTTATGAGCTAGGTGCTTGAGTGCAGTTTCTTGTCCTTCAGAAGGGGCAATGCCACCTACCTGGCAGGGTTATCTGTGAGTGGCAAAGCACCTGGCCCACACTGGTATAAGAGCCAGGCTGGATAGGCACTTGTGTCCACTCAAGATACCACAGTCCTGGTGTCCTGCAATCTGGAGACCTCCGAAAGGCTGTGGGCTGGGTCAGTGACAGCACCAGGGCCACGTGCACTGAGAGCTGCCCTGGGAGGCTGGGTGCCGGGTTCTTGCCAGGGCGGAGAGCCCAGGCTGCGTCAGGTGGCTCTGGGTCTGAAACCCACCTCTGCCCCCAACCCCCGCTTTTGGAAAGGGCTGTCTCTTGAACCTCAGTTACCTCTGAAACTGGAGGAGGCATACCTATCTCTCAGGGGGCGGAGGAGGCCAATGAGGTGATGCCTGGGACAGCACACTGTGGGTGGGAGGCAGCCCAGGTGACCTATTATTTGTTATGCTTGTTAAATGAAGTGCTGGGCCACCAGGCAGGATGGAGGTGGGGGCTCTGCAACTTCCCAGAGTGTGATGGGCATTGGGAGGCCATGAACTTGCCAGACACAGCTCTCTCAGGTGGTCTGGGGAAGGGACTGACCCTCTCTTACAGACCCTTCTACTCCCCATTTCAGGAGGCTGTGAAAGCATGATATAAACTACAACCCCCACCTCGGCGGAGGTGCTGGCTCCTGTGAGAGCCCGCAGCGTGTGGTGGGCGCGCTGCCCGGTCGTGCATGTGGTGCGCGGCAGCCACGCGGTCTCTGTGCTGGGGCGGAAACCTGCCTCTGGCCGGATGTGCGTCTGCAGGGGTCTTTGGTGTATAGGTGTGCGTCTGTACACATATACACGTGGGGAAAACCAAGCTTTGCTCCCCAGAGCTGCCTTGAAACCCGAAGCCCACTGTGGAGGAAGAGGACGGGTGCAAATGTGTGTGAGCCCCTGGGCCTCACAGGCTGGTCCCTGACCCCGGGAGAATCTGGGGCCAAATCTGGGGCCAACCCTGGCCCAAAGCCGCCATCCTAGCCTCACAGGGCCCAGCCTCTAGCCTTGCGCTGCCCCTCCTGGTAGCGGCCCTGTGGCTCTGATTCCAGTCCCCCCTGACTAGAGTCCCTGATTCACCTCAGCTGTCAGGGTCAGCCCCTCCCCTGCTCTCAGGGGCAATCCCCCGGGCCCCTGTCTGACCCCTTGCTGGCCAAGTGGGTGAGGTGGAACGTTCCTGAGGAGGCCACTGCTTCTTTAGTGGCTGCTCGGGAGTGCGTGTGAGGAAGGCAGGTGTGTAAGAAGTCAGTGAGATGGCGAGAGCAGGTCTGGACCCCGGCCTGTGTGGCCCTGGGAGGTGGTATGGAGCACGCACGTCTCCCTCATCTGCCCACAGGGCCAGGTGTGGGCCCAGCCCTGGGAGCCTCCTGTACCTGGGTTTGGATCCGATTCAGGCCTCGGAACCATAGGATCTGGCCCCGCCGCAGCTCTCGCTCAGCGTGGTCTATCTCTTCCACGTCCTCATTGAGCTCCTCCTCCGGAATCTCCTCCTTCTGCGTGAGCCTGCCTGCCTCCTTGAGGAACTTGAGCCTGCTGGTCGGGATGGTGGCAATGACCTGCAGGGGACCCAGCAATGTCAGGGCAGTGGGGGCGGTCCCTCAGGAAGCCTCCTTCCCTCCCTACCTGCCCCTCCGCTGACCCAATTACCTGGTTACATGTCCAACTCGCTCCTTAACTTCTCCCAATCCAATCTTTAAATCTCTTATTAATTTGCTTTTTCATTCACTCCCTCATTCAGAGTCAGGGGGACACAGTGGAAAATCTTCGCTTTCAGGAGTTGGGCAGATGTGACTTTGAATACTCCAGACCGCACTGGTCACGTGACCTTGGGCAAGTCATTTAACCCCTCTGAGGTCAGTTCTCAGGGCTGGAGGGTAAGTGAGACGGCGTGTCTCAGTTGCCGTGTGTGAGCCTGCCTAGGCCTCGAGCTTCTGGGCTCACTCCTGAGGTCACTAGGTCCTGGGTCCCCATCCTGAGCAACAGGGGCTCAGGCCCGCGTGCCTTGGGGAGAGCCAATTCAGGGACTCTGGGAATGGGTGCCTTCCCCAAAAGGGGAGGCAACATGGGAAGAGGGAGCACCTTCATTCTTACTTTTCCTCCAAGGGGTTTGTCCATGGGGCTGAGGCTTGGGAGGCAGGCACCATGGGGAAGCGGAGGTGCCAGAGATCAAAGGCCCCTTGCGTCCCCTGCAGGGACGGTCAGGGGCTGGCCTGGACACCCAGTCCCAGGGATTCCCTGGGGTCTACGGTGGGCACTGCCTGCTGGCAGTGTCCTTAGGTGTGAGGAGTCTGCACGCTCAGAGAGCTTGAGCTCTCTAAGGGTGTGGGCTTTGGTGCCCCAGAAATGGGATGATTAAGTCAAATCCAGTTTATCAACTCTCCAAAGAAGCCCCCAAATTTAAAGAAGTTTCTTTGGGGTGAAACTGAACTTTCTCCTTTATCGTCTAGTCAATCTCTGTCACTGGAGTGTTTCACTCAAGCTTGGGAACAGCCTGGAGGCAAGAACATGGTCTCGGGCCCACTGGGCCCCTGCCTGGGTGACAGGGCCCCTTGGGACGAGCCCTTTGGCCAGGCCCAGGAGCTTGGGGCACGTCTCGAAAGCACCACTCCCTGGACAAGGGCCTCTGAGCTGCACATTGGGAGCACGGTGATGGGTGTGTGCGCTCAAGCCTTGGCGACTTGGGCAACGGTGGGAAAGGGAACCGGTGGGAGTTGTTCTGGGGTCATAGATGGAAGGGCTCCCCAGAGCCTCCAGCCCAGGGGTCCCCAAAGCCAGGAGGATCTCAGGTGGCCGCAGACACAGCACTGGGCAGCTCTGCCACGCGGCAGAGTTTGCCCTTACGTTCCCTTGGAGCCCTCTGAAGGCGCCTCTGCCTGGTGTCTGAGCCCCTCTCACTGACCTCCCCTCCACACCGTCAGTGCCACCACCTACCTGACCTCCCTTTTCAACAACTAGCCGCCCTTAGGCTCCGAGCCCTGGTGGGCCGTGGCATTCAGTTGGTTTAGTAACATTGTGCTCATTACATTATTTTTTGTTAGCTTCTATGTCTGACAAGTGATACTGATTTTGTACTCATGTTAGTAATATAAAGTTATCTTTTAAAATAAATTTCAGATGAAAAAGCCCGATGTGATTAAATGAAAATATTAAGTAAATAATGAGACTGGTGGTAACCCAGAAATATGGCAAAAATCACAGTGATGGAACCCAAATGACAAGCACTGGGGACCTGGGCCAGTTCCCATCACTCAGAGAAGGGAGGACCTTCTCTGGGGCCATATGCCAGCCCCTGGCAGAACTGGCCCCCATTCCTGGGGCTCCCGGGCTCCCTGGCCAGTGCTCTTTCCCTTCTCCTGCTGAGAGGAACTTCCTGTTTCCCACCCAGAACTTACCTGACCCCAGACGAGCTCTCCTAGCCCGATGAATATGCACCACATCCACTGGTCCAGCTGCAGCGGAGCGCAGCTGAATGGCTTCCCCCCAAACTGCACGATCACTATCTGGAGGTGAAAGGGAGCAGAGACAGAGACGGAGAGACAGGTCATCGGGGGCCAGCTCAGAGGCCCGGCCTCTCAGGGCACTGTGGCGGGGCTCCAGCTGCCCACTGACCACCCGGGCCCAGGTTAGGGTGGCAGCCTGGCTACCTGGATGGCAAAGGTGCCCAGCACGATGGTGCAGAAGATGGGGTTCCGGAAGATTCCATCAAACACATTGCGCTCGCCGTGGATTTTGCGGGCATTGATCTCGTTGAAGAGCTGCATCATGACGAAGGTGTTGAAGATGATGGTGTAGTGTTCTGAGGGTGGTGAGTGTAGGGGTGCATTCCTCCCACTGTCGATCTGGAACATCTTCTCACCTGCCAAGCCCAGAGTGGGAGTTGAGCAGGGACCAGCCTGGAGGAGACGCTGGGCCCGGCGCGGGGTTCTCTTCTGAGCATCAGGGTGGACAGCCCGGACGGGGGGCATGCTCTGGACACTGGGGGACAGGGAGGCCCGTGCTGCTGGGTGCCTGTGAGTGCGAGTGAAGGGGTGACAAGAGCCGTATCTTCTGGGGACAAAGGTAAACTGTCTCCCACTTTTCTATGGAAATATGATAAAGGTGGGATGCTGGCTGTCTTATCAAGCAACACTGCTTATAAAAAGTGACCCTGATTGACAAAGTCCTCTGGGCTGGGAGGACTTGGGGTGAATCAGGAGTAGCTGGCCATGGCTTTGGGCTTCCCGCAAAGTGCTGCATTTTGTCACAGAGCACGCCCCCTGCTGAGACCTCTGGAAACTCATGGGGCTTTCATAAATATCGATTCCTGTGTGGAGGTTGGGGCTTCTAGGCCAGGCTGGCTCCAGACTCACCTATGTTGCTGCACCTTCTCACACCTGACTGTCACGGGGAGGAGGGCAGAGTAGCCCCCCGGGGGCTGTGTGGCCACCTGCTGATGGCATGCCTATGGAAGGCAGTGCTAGGTGGGCCTGTGGGGTTTTCTGGGTGTGAGGTGTCTGGCTGAACCCAAGACCCCCCAGGGTAGGTGCTCAAGTGGGAAAGCCAGCAAGTAAGCCAGGAGGCTGCCCTCCTCTCCCCTCCCTCGCCTCCAGCTTTCTCTGCGAGTCTCTCCCTCCCAAGGCTGTTCAACTGATCTTTACCACAGTCCTGCCAACACATCCCCTTTGAAATGCATGCAAGATGACTGTCCTTTGAGGAACGAGATACACGCCCCACCCTCATCTGTACTCTGGACTTCGAGGCAACTGCTCGTTGGTGTTGAAAGTCCAGCTTGAGGAGGCTCACGTGGAGGGGGCCTGCCCAGGCTGGGGACTCCCAACTGGCCCCAACTTGCTGGGTGACCATGGACAAGCCCCTTCTCTCTGGGCCTCTATTTTTTCATCTATTACCTGGGGGTAGGCTTTGCCTGGATCATCTCTGAAGCACCCATGGAAACCAGGCCAGTCTTAGCCCAAGCCAGACCTGGTTCTGCCTGGGCTCCCCTCCTCAGATCATCTGCATATGCTTGGGCAAGTCACCTCACCTCTCTGTGCTTGGTGCTACCATTGCAATGTGCAGTGATGGCAGTGGTGCCTGCCCCGTGGAGTGGCTGGCAACCTAAATGCAAGTGTTGTGGAAGTAACTGGTGGGTGGGCAGGAGTGTGGTATTTCCCCGAGGAAGTCTTGCTGAGGATACCTTCCACAAGGCAAGGGTAATATGTGGGAACGGGTCAGAGAAGAGGCCAGTCCCTTCCCCCAAGAGCCACAGGCCCCTATGGGGCTGGCCTGAGGGGCATTCATTGGCGTTTGGGCACTGCCTTGCATGGTACGTACTCAACCTTCAGAGCTATCACCAGTGGAGAAAGCCTGGGTTTGGGGGTTGGCCAGACAGCACAGAGCCTGGCTCTGCCCAAGTCTTGCTGTGTGACCTGGAGCAACTAACTCCACCTCCCTAAGCATCCATCACCCATGCGCAAACAGGACAGCAGATGTGAATTAAGGACGCTAGGTCTGGGTATGGTATCCACGTGGGGGCTGGGGGTGGGGACTCACCAACAAATAGCAGTGTGAAGATGAGGGTGAGCTGGTAGACGGCGTGGCCCAGGATGTTCTTCATCATGGTCCGCGAGATGAGGGGCTTGTTGCGGCCATATGGTTTCCTCAGAAGCAGGGTCTCGGTGGGCGGCTCAGTGGCCAGCGCCAGTGAGGCGAACGTGTCCATGATGAGGTTCACCCAGAGCATCTGCACAGCCTTCAGAGGGGAGTCCTAGGGACAGCGGCCATGGAGAGGGCTGTCACAGCGGAGGCCGGCCCCACCTGCCACCTGGCATGGGCCAAGTGCCTGGCATGGGCCTCGTCACTGGGGCCTAAGCAGCTTCCTGCAGAGCCTTGAGGCTGCTCTGCCCAGTGGGTCTGGCCCACCCCACCCCTGAGTCCCTGAGCAGGCGCAGAGCAGGTTCTTGAGGCTTTCCCTGGAGAACAGCCCAGACCTGCCCACTTTGGCTGTCTTATCCCACAAGGACAAAATGGATCCCCCTGGACTGATGGCCACCAGGTCTCTGCCCTTTGGTAAATTCAGCCACATCCTTGCCTGCCATCTTCCTTCCTCCCCTCCACGCGTCTCACCTCTAGGCTGAGGCCAAGACCTCCCCCCAAGCTCTAGCACGAACCCCCTCTCCTCCACCCCCCCCTGTTCCCTCCCTGGGGCCTCTTTCCCCTCAGCTGTCAATGGCTCGAGTCTTTCCTTCCCACCAGCAGTGCCCATGACCCTGTACTCTTTGCACTGCCACTTGCTTTCTCTTTACCCTTTATCCCACTTTAAGTTAAGCAATTGTGTATATGTAAGATTCTAAAAGTAACATAATTTCATGGTAGAAAATTTGGGCAATTAAGTAACAGCAGGTGCTAAAGCCCATCAGTGATTGCACCACCTCTAGGTTCCCACTGCCCACAGTCTGGCGTGGGTCCTTCCACCCTCTCTGCCCGAGACCGGGATCGTGCACCCACACTGTTCCGTGCAATCATGCCGCACCGTCTACACTGTCCAAAGTTGCTCCACCTGTTTCCCCCTCCTTCCTCGCACCCCTAGGTGCCATGTCTCTGGCAGCCAGACTGTGGCCTCTCCATGCCCTCCAAATGCCTTTCCCCAAGGTCGCCAGTGCCTTACTTGTCACAATCAAGGAATGAATTTCCCAGCTTCATCTCGCTGGCCTCCCTGTGGCGTTTGGCCACCACCTCCTCCTTGCGCCCTTGACCCCACTCCCCTCATTCTCTCTGATCATTCCTTCCCTCCTCTGTCTCCCTCAGGGTGCCTCTCCTCTTCCCTGCCTCTTAAATCTGCGCTCCCCATGGCCCCTTCCCAGGCCCTGCTCTCTTTCTAAACCTGCCTCCCGCACCCCCACTCCAGGGGCCCACCTTTCCCCGACATCACCCTCTTTCCAGCCCAGACCTCTCTCCCTGTGGCTTTAGCTTCATCCACTGCTGAAACACCTCCTTCAGGAAGCTCACAGACCCTGAGCTGCTCCTCGTCCCTTTGTCCTCTCGTGGAACTGCTGAGGCCCTCTCCGTCTGCACACAGACACTCACTCACCTCCTGGGTGCTTATCACAGACCCTCCTCCTGCCCACTCTGCCACATCTGCCTTGGCACAGTCACATCATGCTCCCCACACCCGCAGCTTCTTCCTGCCCATCAGCCTTCACCGATTACTACATGCATCTTGGGGCTAGTGCCCGTGATATCCCCATCAAGGTCTCCATGGCCCTGCCCCCAACTCAATCTAAAACCTTATGCAAACTGACAGTCCTCTCAGAACCTCAGTTTCCCCATCTGGCATCAGTGGGTCTCTGAGAAACAATGAGTTGCCATGAGGTGGGAGTGTTTCCCAAACCACCACTAGAGGGAGCCTCTCATCCACAGACCAGGACAGAAGGCCCGTGAGAGCAGAAGGGACACCTTCAGCCACCCCCAGGCTCTGACTCTCAGGGCTTGAGTACTGGGTGCTGCCATGCGTATGCCCAAGGGCTCAGAACAAAACAGAGGAGAGCAGTGTTCCAAGGGCCACATGGCTCTTCAGGGCAGTGCTGGCCTCCGGGCCTCTGGGGGTTTCCTGTGGGCAGGAACTTGTCTGCCCACAGGGCCGCTAGGAGGGGCCAAGCCTGGGAACACCGGTTTCCTCCCCAGACCTGCGGGGTCAGCCCCTGGGGAAGGCAGGCAGCTGTGAGAGCAATGGCAGGTACTTGGCCTGTCCATACTCCGAACCTCAGTTTCTGCCTCGGTAAAATGGGGATCATCACTGGTTCTTGCTGCATGGGGCTGGGTGAGGAGGCAGCGAAGCTGCAGATGTTGGGGCCTGTGGTGCGCTTTACCTGGGTTCAGGACCTGTGGCTGCTCAGGACCCAGACTGAGATCCCAATAGACACTGCCTCTCCCAGTGACACAGAGGCCCAGACTCCCTCCTGCTGCCCCCAGCTGGCCTCAGGAACCCAGGCAAACAGGCCTAACCTGACATGCTTTGTGTCAGAACTAAGGGCTCCTGGGCCCTGCCAGCTCCTTGCCCCCATCTGGCTGTCTGGTCTCCCTTGCCTGCCTCCTCCTGGTCCTTTATGAAGCTAGGAGCTCTACCTTCCCATAAGGACCACCTCCCCTGCCTCCTGCAGCAGGGGCCTGGACTGTGCCTGCAGCAGGTAGATGTGGAGTAAGGCCTGACGTCTCCCACTTGCTGGGTGACCTTGGGCAACCCTGCCACGTCTCTGAGCCTCATTTCCTCCACCCTATGGGGCTGGCGCCTGCCCCGAGGTCTATAAAGCTGTTCCTGGCCCTCAGCAGGTACTCCACTGACGGGCACAACAACCTGGGTCCCCGTGTGGGTGTCTGTCTTTCCCCAGACTCCCGCATGCTTTATAGACTCCTCAGAGGACCCACCTGCGTGATGCAGGCACCCGTGAAGGCCACAATCACAGCCACCACATTGACTGTCAGCTGGAACTGCAGGAACTTAGATATGCTGTCATAGACGTTGCGGCCCCACATCACTGCCTTGACAATGCTGCTAAAGTTGTCGTCTGTCAGGATGATGTCCGAGGCCTCCTTGGCCACGTCTGTGCCTGCAATGCCCTGTGGGGATGGGGACAGGAGCCTGGGTGGGTCAGTGGAGGAGGCAAGCCATTCTAGTAACACTGTGCTCACCCTCTGCACATCCTCAGTTCTATACAAGCCCCCACATAAACACACCCAACTGCCAGCACCACCAGGTCACATGGGAACATGCACAGGTACACAGAGACATGCGCACACACACGTGTTGCACGTACACATACACCTACTCCTAACAGACCTAGCCCCCTGGTCTCTGCTTTCAGGAAGCCTCTCCCTGGTCCCTTCCCCACCCCCAACCCAGATCCGTTAGTGTAGGAAGCCTCCCTCTGCCCTTCCAGGGAGACCCTGGCAGCCAGGCTGAGCTTCACGAGCCCTGGGCACATAAGGTGGATGCTGGACGGGCTGAGGTGAGCAGGGGTCTGCACTGCCAGCCTGAGGCTGTATTGTCTATGTTCCCCTAACCTCCTGCCCATGGGCTCCTGCCAGATACTGCCCTGGCCCCCACTGCAAGCCGCTCCTACCATGGCAAAGCCCACGTCTGCCTTCTTGAGTGCAGGACCATCATTGGTGCCATCGCCTGTCACAGCTACCACCTGCCGCTGCTCGGTGTGTGTGCTGTCGATGATGCCTGTGGGATGGGGCAGGAGTGTGCTCAGGGCCATGGATGCTCCCTGGGGCAGGATCCCCAGGACACTGGGCTGGGCACAGCCTCCTCTCTAGCCTCTGCCCTGCCACTCCCGCCCCTCAGGATTGTTCCCAGCTCCAGACTCACCCATATCTCCCAGCACTGGAGGGGATGCTGGGCACCTTAGCCCAGTGCTGGCTTGCAGCTCTCCATGGTCTGGGCCTCCTTGCCTATCCAGAACCCTCTCTTTTCTCTGCAGCCCATGGCCACACCAGCAGCCACCCTGGCCTGTGCTCCAGGGGCTCTAGGGTTTTGCCAGGGGCCTACCATGAGCTCCACCTGTCTGGGAGGTCCGGTCACACCTGAGATCTGGCTGTGCCTATCACCCATGACCTCTGGCCCACTGTACTGGCCTTGATCTCTCTCCAGACATTTATCTTCAATAAAATCCTCAACAAATTACAGAATGAACAGATGACATGTGGTCCCTGTCACCGAGATGGGACCAGTGGAAAAGGATGGGTAAAAATACCACTGGGCATGTGTGGAGTTTACGGGCGGGACAGAGATTTGTGTGTCAACCTTGACATGTCCCCCTGTCATTCCACACATCAAATGTGTCACCAAGGCCTGAGGGGCCTGGCTCAGAAATCCCATGGAGTCCTCCCACTTCTTCCTGTCCCCATCCCTTCTGCCACCAGCATCTCCATGCCCCCTTGCTAACCCCGGGCTCCCCTTCCAATCTTCACAGCAGCTCCAGGGTCCTTCTAACACCCGAGTCTGAGCCTGTCCCCTCAGCACCAGCTGAGAGTCATTCTTTAACTGCCCGCTTGGTCTCAGAAGGACATCTGCATTCTTGGCTCTGCTCACGAAGTCCTCCATGGTCAGGACTTGCCCATTCTCTGATCACCTCTTCTCTCATCCCCGGCCACCCCTAATCTGTGATTTAACCACAGGAATGGCTCTTGGTTCTGCAGAGCCAGTTCCATTTGGGCCTGGAAGTCTTTGCCTCTGGGCTTTCATAGTGCAGTTGTCTGCCCTGCCTGAAACGCAGGCCCTTTCTCCTGGACCCCATCCCACCTTCCATGGCCTGTGGTCTGATACCAGCAGAGGGTCTCAGATCACCCTTCTTATCTCCCAGTGTAGCCTTTAGCTCTGTGTAGGGAAACCAGCCATCTAGTATCTGCTGGATGGGCCCTGGACCATGGATTCCAACAGGGAAAGGCCATGGCTACTAAGAGCACTGCCCAGCACGTGGTCCTCAATGAGCATTTATCAAGATAATGAGTGAGTGAACGAATGAGCGACTGGATAAAAGATGGGGATGAACTGGGGGTCTCCTGCTTGGATGTCTGCAGTTCTGGGGTTCTGTGTTTCTGTTCCAGGCCAGATCCTCTGTCATTAATGTCCTTGGGCAACACCTCTGGGAAAGGAATCCAAGATGTCCTAGAGATGACCTCAGCCAGAAGCCTTCATTGCATGGCCACTTTACAGATGGAAAAATTGAGCTCCAGAGTGGGAAGGGATTTCCCAAGATCACAGCAAATCAGTGGCAGAGCCAGGACTTGAACCCAGGACTGTGTGACTCTGAAAGTGCCCAGCATCTGGCCACTTGGGTGGGCTCAGCAAGGGGCGTGCCCTCTCCCTGGAGGGAGACAGGGAAGGAGAAGGATGCTGGTTGTTGGCCTCGTCTCTCAGGCTGCTCTCCCCAGGACAGCCCATCCTTGAGGGCCTGGTTACAAATGTTGGTCAGGGGCCTCAGAGACCAAGCAGATTAAAGATCTCAAAGTCCCAAGCTCTGGGGCCAGGCAGAACATAAGTAAATGAAGCAAGCTGAGTGTCAGACAATATAGAGTGTCAATGGAGTCAAACATGAGAGGGCAGGGTCTATATAAAGTCACTGAAATTCAACATAGAAAAGTCATTATACTACCCAAGTAAAACATGCCTGTGGATCCCATTCAACCTTCAGGCCATGAGTTTTGACCCCTAGATAAGCTGCCCCATTGCTTCCTATAGGAGCTGAGGCGCAGAGAGAAGATTTGCATCCTCCTGACCTCACTGTGGCCTTTAGGAGCCCTCCAGGGTTGCAAAGGGGATGAGATCAGGGTGTTCTAGGTCTGGGGAGCCCCAGGCAAAAGCCCTTTTGTCCTGGGAAGAAGTGGCAGGTGCCTGGGGGTAAGATGTGGAGAGGTCTGGCACCTGGGCTACAGAATTGCCTGTGCTCGTCCAAGTCTTACCTTTGACCAGGGTGTGCTTGTCGGTGGGGGAGGAGCGAGCCAGCACCCGTAGCTTTGGCCAGATCTTGTCGATTCGCTCTTGTTCAATCTGGAGAGGGATGTGGAAGGGGGCAGGTCGGTGGGGTCAGGGAGAGAAGCTGAGGCCCAGAGAAAGGAGGGGACTTGCCTAGAGTCACTGGGCTCTTGGCACATTGGCTGGCTTCTGGACAGGCATGCAGCACCCATACCTCCCAGTCCACTGTCCAAGCTCACACCTCTGAAGACCTGGGCCACGTACCTCTCCTTTCTCATTGCGGATCCTCTGATTGAACTCTTTGCCCTCAAGGCACAAGAAGTCCTCCCCAGGATGGATGATGCCACACTTGATGGCGATAGCCCGGGCTGTGTTGATATTGTCGCCGGTGACCATGCGGACTGTGATGCCTGCCCGCTGGCACTTTCGGATGGCTTCTGGGACCTGGGTGGGAGGGCAGGGGCCATGGGGGTGGGCACCACCTTGGGCAGGCCCTCCCTGCCTTCATGGATTCCAGATTGAGCCCTGTTCACAGGCAGCTCCATTATAAGGGGCCTAGATGACCAGGAGATACTGATGGCACATGGATCATCTCCACCCCTGCTCTTCCCATGCCAGGCACTGCTAATCAATTGTGGCACCCTCTGATTAAACTCTGAAGTGGTCTCGGAATTCTTCTTTGCAGAGTTCCAGGCAGCCACCACCTATCAACTGTGATAGTCCATCCAAGGATCAAACCAATGCTATCCAGACCCAGGCAAAGACTTTGAGAAAGATCCCAATAAATGCTCCCTCAGATCTTGCCCTAGGTCAGAGTACAGAACACTCTACTACTGCACAGGATCTTGTCCTTGCTTTACCCACATGCACATTTCCTGCAAAGTCAATGATAAATACATTTATGTATTATTTTTTTTTTGGAGGAGGCATTGCATTTTATTTATAGAATGTGATACTGGCTTAGAATAAATGCAAATGACTGTCTTGTGCAAAATATGACAGTTCCCTGTGAGAATAAGAACTGCTTCCTGCCCTCTCTGTAATGATAGAGTGACATCTGGGCCAATCAGGCCAGAGCACAGCTAGCCAATCAGAAGCCAGCAAGGCCTCACTCCTACCCAACCACCCTGTTCCCAACCTTATGCAGAGCTGTGGATTTGGCCAGAAATTAGGATGCAAAAGCTAGCCTGGAGCTGCCAGAACACAGATCAACTTTACAGACAACACAGATCAACTGAACAAAATTCTTCCCCATCAACAGCAACAAATAATAAAATAGTAAGGCAATATTTACTGCAAAGCATTTTTTTTTTTTTGATCAGGAAAAGACATGTCAAGGGCAGAAAATCCTATGTACTGAAAGACTAAAGCATTTCAGAATCTCAGGCCTGGCGGGGCTGAGTCCCACACCCCATTCCCGCACATCCCAGTGCCCGCCCGGGAGCTCTCTCTCACCCTGGAGCGTCTCAGGCAACTGACTCTGCCAAGTTGCCTTTGAGAGAGTGTGGAGACTGTGTTAGGCTGAAATGTGTCCCCACCAAAGACACACTGAAATACTCATCCCCAGGACCTTGGAATGTGACCTTATTTGGAGGTAGGGCCTTTACAGAAGCAATCAAATTAAGATGAAGTCATTGGCGGGGGGGCCTCATCCAAGGTGACTGGTGTCCTCATAACGAGGGGAAATTTGGACACGACACACACACTGCACGAAGGCAGAGATCGGGGCGATGCTGCTGCATGACAGGGGGTGCTGAGGATCGACAGCAAGGCACCAGCTGCCAGAGGAGTGGACTGGGATAGGTCCTCTCTGCACAGCCTCGGAAGGACTGACCCTGCCGACACCTTGATTTTGGACTTCTGCCCTTCAGAACCGTGAGGCAATACAGCTCTGTTGTTGGAGCCACCCAGACCGTGGTGCTTTGTCACAGCAGCCCTGGCAAATACAAAGAGTTAGAATATTGGTCCACTGTGGGGAAGGGTGTAGAAGGGGACCGAATGGTGATGGAAAAAAATTCAATAAAGATTAAACTAAGAAAGTAATATTGTTCCAAACCACACCTATTGATAACTCCTGCCTGCTAATCCCCTTTCTGCCCTCAGGATTTTAAGAATAAGGATCAACGTTGAAAGCATGTGGCCTCTGTCCACACCTGTCTATACCACCATCTTAAGTGAGGTCACTGTCTGGCTCCTTCTCAGTCTCCCTGCCTCTGGCCGTGCCCCTCTCCCCTCTTTCCAGTGACCACCAGCAACCTGAAGTTCAGCCTGTGATGTCACCCTTCTTCAGGGGCTCCACCTGCTGCCTGTGGAGAAAATCCAGGCTCCTGAGAATGACCACCTGGTGGTGGGGCGAGGGACAAATGACGTGGACAGGCAGGGTCCGGGTCCAGGTAAGGAGGCCTCTCTGGCTATGCGTTCCTTGAGAGACCTGCTCTGTGATGGCAGGTAGTGATCTCCCTGTCACTGAGGGACTAGCACAGGTGAGCTGACCACATTCTCTTGTAGGTGTATTTCCAGGGCCAAGGAAGAGCCTTCCAGGGGCCGCTCAGGAATGGGAATTACATGCGCCAGGTCCCTGCCTCGTGCCACAGCAGCTGCGCGCATAAGCAAATGTGACCTCCTTTTACGGAGCCGGAGGGAATGGGGATGTGGAATGTCTAAGATCCTGTTTACATAATCTATCATGTCCTCACAATGCCTGTAGCCTGTGCTGCAGCCTGTGCTGTCTCCTGTCCCAGAGGATAGGAAGGATCCACTGTTCTTTTGGGAACACATACTTTTTCTGGCTCCTGCCCTAAAAGAAATAATTTAGGTTGTTTGTTTCAAAGAAATTGGGAAACGACACTCTCCACTCATTGCCTAGATCTCCTCCCAGGTGTTTCTGACAGATGGTTGGTCAGCCTCTGCTCGCACACCTCTGACGACAGGGTGCTCACTGTCTCCAAGGCTGACTGCTTTACGGTGGAACAAGTCTATCGTGTCCTTCCGCATATTTCACTCAAGTGTTCTTTTTCCAGATAAGACAGTGATTACTCTGGGTCAGACCTGTACTCTTGTATGGGCACAGCGTCTTTGTCTTTGGTAAAGATCTATATAAAGGGCTCTGGAAACACAAAGGAGGATGCTGTTACTTTAAAAGGAAATGGATGGGGAGGAGAAATCTCTGAGAGCTTCCTGGAGGAGAAGAAATTTGAGCTGCTTCTGTTCAGCTAACACTAACTGAGGCTCTGGTGCCTGGCACACTGCCTTGGCTGGGGCTACACAGATGACCACTTCATTGTGGTCCTGGCTGCAGAAAACCATCCCATGAAGTGCAAAGGCACGGAAGGTGGAAGGGGACTGCAGACGAGCCACTGTGGGTGATCCAGAGGGGCTGAGTCTGAGGCGGGGACCAAGAAGCTGAAGAGGGGCCCGAGGTCTGAAGGTGCAGGAAGCAGGGACTTGCTCCTTCGGGCCTAAGAGCCATGGCAAATTCTGAACTGGGACGAAGGTGATTGGTGCCATGTTTTAGAAAGACTTCTGCTTTCTAGACTGCCTCAGGCAACTAAATTCTGCCTGCCTGGAACCATATTCCCAAGGTCTCCCCCAAATAAGTCAGCTGGGGAGAAAAATGAGGCTGATTATTATGACCTCCACACCTTTGTCTGTGCAGTGGAAGTTCCCTGCTTCGGGACAGGGGACTCAGGGCTTTGCTCTGGGTGCAAACCCAGCCTTGGTGTCCTCACCTGTGAAATGGGGATGATAGTCTCCACCCTTCAGCAAGACTGGAGGGTTCTGTGGCAAGGGCTGAACAGCACCAAGCACCCACATACTCCTAGTCTTCTTTTTATTTTTGCTGGGGGACAGAGAGATGCAGAGGGAGTGTGTGGATGCGGACACAATAGGGGTGGGGTGAAGTGGGCATCAGGAGCCAGTGTTGGGGAGTGGGATAAGTGGACACCCCGCCATGACTCCTGGGTCAGGAACCTTACATCCTGTGACCTGCCTTAAATGTGGGGGAATCTGAGACAGACCTGGAAACCCCAGGAACCTCCCTGGCCACCTTGAGATGCTCCACTTCCTTCCTGGGCAGAGGCCCTCCTAATTGGACACCTTTGCTGTGCTTCAATCCTGTCCTGCTTCATGCTCTTATGTGCTATGCATCTACATTTCCTCCTTCTCGGGGTGGTTCCTTAGGCTGTGGGCTCTGGAGCAGGGACACTGCCAATTCTTGGAACACTCCAGGGGGCCTGGCACAGAGAACGGGCTCTGTAAACGCAGGGCACTGTGAACCATCTTTGCGGTTAAGTCCCTTGAAGTCTGACCTGGGACATGTGATCTTATACATAGCGAGGTGAATGGATTTAGATGGGGACATGCAAACCCTTCACAAATTAGCTCCAGATCTGTTTCTGGCCCTTTTCTCCCTTATCAATTCGACTGGGGTATTCACTAATTCCCAACAGTTAGCATCCCTTCCCACTTGCTTGCCTTTGCCTGTGCTGTCCCCTCTGCCTGGAATGTCCCTGCTTTCATGGGAAATGCTCTCTATTCATGAAGCCACCCTTGCTTGCTCCAACCCCATGGGGCACTTCCCTCACCTGCTCTCAGTACTGCCTCCTATTGCTCACTCATTCATTTACCTGACAAACAGCTATTGAACATTTAACGGTTCTGGGCACTGGGGATCCAGAGATGATTAAAACTCATGCCCCAGAGGCATCAATCTGGTTGAAATATGCTTTCCACATAGATAATATAGCTGTAAAATTTTTAAAAAGATTCCTTCTTTTGCTAAAATTATCCTATTTCTCACTGAGAAAAAACAGCTAGGAAATGGGTGCTTCCTGTTTTCATTAAATAAAGGCTTTTAAACAACATCTGCTGTTTCTGGCAACAGCCGTTGTCGGTGACTCCGAGGGCCCCCACACCCCGGCTAACCCAGCAAGCCCAGACCGCTCTCTCCTGATGGCTTTACCCACACGGGCTGCAATCAGCCTCGGAAAGTGCACCTGCGATAGCGTCTTAGGCTGGGGTGTACAGCAAGCCTGTTTTTATTTATTCTGTCCTTTGTCCTCTTGAGGAAGAAAGGCAATCCAAGATTTGCCCCCTTGACAGATGGGAAACTAAGGAGTCAGAGTCTGTTTTCCTATGGCAGCTGCAAAGTGAATCTGAACATGCCTTCGGGGGCTGAGAGGTGGTCCAGGCGCTCACTCGGCCGGCCTTGAGGCCGCCCAGGGGAAGCTGACACAAAGACACTCACTGCAGGCACAGATGTTCCCCAAGGGCCACCCGAGAAACTGGTGAGGGTGGCTGCCTCTGAGGTGGGAGCTGGGGAACTGGGTGTGGCATCGGGGCTGCTTCACCCCAACTATGCCATTGGACCTTTTGAATTTGGCTCCATGTGCATAAATTACTTAGCCTAGAAGAAATAAAAAATGAAAACTACACCTGCCGGTCTCTCAGGCCTTGCATCCATCCCTGCCCTCTGGGAGGTGCTGAATCAGCAAGTCAAAGCTTTTATATCTTCAAGTAGTGTCACCAGTAACCCTCCTGTGTCCCTTCCTTGTGAATGCCCAACTTTCTCATTGTTCAGATGGGGACACTACAGCCTGGGGAAAAGATGCATCGAGGTCCTCTGTGAAGGATTAGAACCCGTGTCTCTTGTGACTACTGTGTCACTTCAGTGAGCCACTGCTGTCTAACACAACTCACAACTTCTAAATCTACATCCTTGGTGTGCACATGAGAGAGAGACGGTCACCAACAGGTGTGTGTTAACTGAAGGAAGAGAAGAAAGGCATGAAGGGAAGCCTTCCAATTGGCTAGCTCAGAAGGTCAGAACTTGAAAGGGACTGGAGGAGCGCCTGGGCCAAGCTCCCATTTAACAGATGGGGAGACTGAGGCACAGAGAGGGGCAGTCCCTGGATGACCAGGCTGCCAACAGAAAATGCCAGGGACCGGGCTCAGCCCCTCTCAGGCCTCCTCTCCCCTTTCCTCACCCTCCTGACTTACAGCTACTTGCCTTCCCTTTTTTTGCAGCACCCAGAACAAAGTCCTGGGTCAGGAAAGCAGAAAACCTGTTCTAATCTGGATTCCCTCAGCCACTTACAATGAGACTGGGGAAATCACTCTCCCTGTTTGGGCCTCAGTGTTTTCGTCCACAAATTGGGGGTGTGGGAAGGTGTTAAGATCAGATCAGCAGTGCAAACCTTGAGTTGCCTTCCCCTCATCCCTCATTAGTGGATTGTAAAATCAGTTTTGTGGGTGGTGGCCAGCATTTCAAAAAGAAAGAAAGACAAGAGAATGGGAAATACTCAAGTGTATCACATGACTTCATGAATTCTCATTTTGGTGAAGTGTGTGTGTTTAATGAGGCAGACATAAAATACATTTCTTGTATTGTGGTCATGGCCAAAGACATGTGTGTGCAGTGCTGCTTTCCATCCACCTCAGTGGTGTTTTCGAGGCAGGGCGGCGAGCCAGCAGCTTCGGGCATGTGGGGCCAGAGCGGGGTTCTGGGGAGGGGAAGATCAGGGCAGCCGCAGGCGGGCCTCATGCCCCGCGCAGGGACACACCTCCATGGCTTGTAAGGAGGTAACTCATCATGGTGAAGCCTGAACCCACTAGCAGCTGGGAATGAGCAGGCGCTCTACAGGGGGGCTGAGAAATGGCCTGTCTGTCCAGGGGGAGATGCAGTCAGCAGGGAAACACACGGGCTCTGATGCCAAGTGCCAGAGCATTTGTTGCCTTTGCTGTTTAGGCTGTGGGTGAGAGTGCGAAGGTGCGTGTGTGTGTATAAGATGAACACCCGGCACAGTGTTAGAAGACTGAGGTTTAAGTCCTGTCCCTTCTCATTCATTCCTTTCACAAACACTAATCGAGCACCTTCTGTAAGCCAGGCTCCTTATCAGGGGCTGTATGTGTCACTGGACCCAGAATAATGACTGTACTGGGAGGGGAAGAGAGGAAGGCGACCCACACTTATGGACCAGCTGTCCTGCACCAGCCACCCTGCTTGTTGCTTGTATGTGCATGGTCTGAAGTTGTACAGTATTCCCTCTGTGTGTGTGTGTGTGTGCGTGCATGGAATACTATTATTATCACATTTACAGATGAGGGAACAGGCTCAGAGAGATTATGTAACTGGTCCAAGGTGACACAGCCAGTAATGTTAGGACTCAGCATCCCAGGTCTGTCTGATGCCTGAGCTCACACTCTTGACCTCTCTCCCTGTTGCCTGAATGTGAAAGTCCATGTCTGCGACCTTCTTGTTTCTTTTGGTCTGTGGAACCAACATCAGGGCTGGAAACTTGGTTAGCATCTGTCTATCCCTTTTCACGTGAAAGAAGGGAAAACAGAGTCTTCAAGAGGAGCAAGGAACCAGAGGCTCCCAGAAAATGGAGTCAGGGCAAGTGGGGAAGATGGAAGGTGCCCTTGGTGGAGGAAGATAGCCCCTGGGGTATTGTCACCGAATCCTACAGCCATGGACAATCTGGACCCAGCCAGGGCCTGGCCAGGCACTCGGGTTTGGACCCAGCAGCTGTGTTAGTCCTTGGAGGAAGCGGAGGCCAATCCCTCCTGTACCTTGCCTCATGTCCTCAGCTCTGCTGCCCACAGCAGTGTTTTAGAGCCTTGAGGTGGCTCTCCCCTCTCCCCACAACCTCTCACTGGCCTGGGCAGCCTGACTAACCATCTGCGTCCTATCCTTTCCAACCCTACAAATCCCCAGTGCTGAATTCTTGGCTCAGATTCAGCTAAAGGAGACTGAAGACCTACTGTGAGCTGAGCACCACACTGGGTGTACTCAGTGCATCACCTCCCTCGATCCTTATGGGGAGGGCTGTGCTGCTGTGATTCCCCTTCCCTTCTGCTTGAGAATCTGACCTTCCGTTAACTTTCTGGCTCTGTTCCCTTGGAAACCTGATAAAGGCAAACTGTCAGTTGTGACCCTAGGCAAGCTGGCGAGTATGAACTGGCCGGTAATCTGGATCTTGATGGGGAGAACCCTAAATGCTGGTGGGGATACCATACTTGGGGGTTTCCTGAATCTGGTGACCTTTGTCATGGCCATCTCCTTTGCAGGGACCTAGGAATCCTATGAATTTGTTACAGGAGATCCTGGCTCCTATATGGCAAGGGGCTTCTAAGGCAGGGCAGCCCTCACACCTGCCCCTTCAGGGGCTGGTGGGAAGGTCTAGGGTGATTGGGGGAACGGTTCCAGGACTGCTCGTAGGCTGTGGTTTCTGCGGTATAACCTGAGCAGATTGACGCCGACTTTGACCTGTGCTGTCTGGTGAGTCTGAATGTTTAAAAGCCGGTAAAGAAAAGACCCTGTGGGTGTCACGGGGTAACTAAGTCTCAAAGAGGTGAGGCGACTTTATGTCAGGTCACCCAGCCAACTAGACTCCCAGCCTTGACCCTCTTCCCCGATCTGCTGGTGCTGGTGGCGGGGGGGGGGGGCGGCAGGGGTTGCCTACCTCAGGCCGCACAGGGTCCTCGATGCCCACCACACAGATACAAGTGAGGTCGTTCAGAATGTCATTCTCATTATCCCAGTCAGGCTCGGGGCTGCTGGGGAAGTCGCGGAAAGCTACACAGATGGTGCGGAGCCCATCACAGGCCATGGGCTCGATCACCTTCTTCACCATATCATCCCGGTCACGGGGCCGGAAGACCCTGGGTTCACCTGCTGCGTTGAGGATTTTGCAGCATCTGAGGGAGGACAGCATGGAAAGGGATAAGGTCCATCCAGGGGCCTAAAGATCTTCCCTCTGACTTGCTCAAGCTCACCTTCCCACCCCAGGGATGCCCAGCTGGCTGTGATGGGTCACCCAGTGCCCCACCAGTCCATCTGCCATAATGCTTCAGGGCTGGTTCGGGCCCTGGGGCCCCAGGGGGGAATGAAATCAGGACCAGTCAAAAAGAAATCAGTCAGCCTTCTGTAATATCTGCCCCCGTCCACTCAGCAAGAGCAGGTTCACTTTGATCTCTTTTATATTCACAAAATTTCACATGAAAAAATAGTTCCACGACTAAAATGGCTTTCAAAGGACATAAAACTCAGGCCAGTGGTTACTAACCCTGCTTGCATACTATCGTGGCACGGGGAAACAATGAACAAATGTACACCCGTGCGTGAGCCCTACCGCAGAGGTTTCCCGTCCATTGTGTCTGGGGTGCGTCCAGGAAACAATGGTTTCTTAAAAGCTCTGGGGTGGTTCCAGCATGTAGCCAGGGTTCAGAACCACTGGACTAGATAAATGTCTCAAAGTACAAGTGGGGAAACTGAAGGCTAGAGTGGGAGAGTGACTTGCTTAGTTCCCCAGGCTTTTTTCTAGCACCTGGAGTCAGAGCAGACTGGCTAATGGTGAAAATCACTACCATCAACCAACTCTATGTCAAGGGAAGTGAACTAAGAGAGATCTAACTGTGATAATGCGTAGAACTTCCTACTAAAAGAGAAGGAGGAACAGAACTCTCTATAGACATTTTAAAGAGGAAATAGTGGCCCCGGAGGTGGTCTTGCTGTGGGACAGTGGGCAGGGCCCTCTCTGAGCCTCTGGGTTCCAGGTGGCTCCTCTGGCCAGGCCTACAGGGCAGTGTCACTCCATAGTCCCTAGCACCCTGCTTCCCTGCCCGCTCACCGTGCCACTTACTTCTTGAGCACGATCTCAGACGCGCCCTTGCTGTACATGCGGAAACTCTCGTCGGGCAGCTTGATGACTGTGCTCATGGACTTGCGCACGGAGTTGAATGTGTACACTTTGTATAGCTTCTCCTCTGGCATCTGGCTGCGCACGGGCTCGTAGTCCTGCTTCAGGTCCAACACAAAGCCCAGCAGGCCGCACTCAGTCTTGTTGCCCACCTGCCGAGGCAGGGCACCCTCCTTCTCCGGAGGCTGTGAAAACAGGTGGGGGAGGCTTAGAGGGGGGAGCCTCTGTGGTCTGGGAGGTGGGGGCCAGGCTCTGGCCGCCCTCTCTCCTCTCAGCGAGCCCTTTGCCCTCCCCCTGCACCTTCAGCCCTCTGTATCCCAGACACAATCCTGGGCTCGGATGCAAGGAGTTATGCAAAATCAGCTTTTAAAAAAATATGAACTATTTCAAACATAAAAATGTGATAGAGAATAATAAGAGAAACTGCTGTGCACCCACCATCCAGCTTTGTAGAGCCTTGGCATTATGCCATATTTGCTTCAGATTTTTCTTTTTTAAGAAGGAAAACAAGACAGAAAATGTTGAATCTCCCTGTGTATCTCTCTCTATTTGCATAACCCACTCCTTGTCCCAGAAAGAACCTCTATCTTAAGTTTAGCAGTAATCATTACATTGTGAGTCTTTTTAAAAAAAACAATGGAAATTTATTTTCCCATAGTTCCGGAGGCCAGAAGTCTGAGATCGAGGTGTCAGCAGGGTTATTTTTTTCTGAGGCCTTGCTCCTTGGGTTGCAGGTGGCTGTCTTCTCCCTGTCTCTTCACATGCTCTTCCTTCTATACATGTCTGTGTCCTAATCTGCTTTTATAAGGACACCAGGCACACTGGACCAGGGCTCACCCTTACAACTCTTTAAAGACTCTGTCTCCAAATGCCATCACGCTCTGAGGCACTAGACATTAGGACTTCAACATATGAATATGGGGGGACATGATTCAGCTCACAACACTTTCCAATAGGTATTAATCCTGACTAGTACAGAGCCATCATGGGATGTGACCATAAAGCTTTCCTCCAGCCTCTACCCTGCGTTGCCTCACCATCAGTAGCAATGCCACTCCCTACCTCCCTGCTCCCTGGAAGCATCCAGTAGCTCTCCCTTGGTCTGATGCAACTAAGCCAAGCCAGTATTCTTGTAGACCCATGATTCTCCATCCTGGCTGTACTCAGCATCACCAAGGAAATTTACAAATTCTTTAACAATTTTTTTCAATTACAGTTTATATTTTGTATTAGTTTTGGGTGTACAGCATAGTGGTTAGACAATCATATACTTTATAAAGTGTTCCCCTTGATATTTCCAGTACCCACTGGCACCATACATAGTTATTACTATATTATTGACTATATTCCCTATGCTGTGCTTTACATCCCATGATTATTTTGCAACTACCAATCTGTACTTCTCAATCCCTTCACCTTTTTCACCCAGCCCCCCAACCGTCCTCCCCTTTGGCAACCATCAGCCTGTTTCTGTATCTATGAGTCTGTTTCTGTTTTGTTTATTTGCTTATATATTTTTTTAGATTTCACATATAAGTGAACTCATATGGTATTTGTTTTTCTCTGATTGACTTATTTCACTTAGCATAATACCCTTTAGGTCTATCCATGCTGTGACAAATGGTTAAGATTTTGTTCTTTTTTGTGGTCATTTATTATTTCATATTTTTAATCTTTTTCCTTTTTTTTAAAGAAGACCCTTGAACATTTCTTATAATACTGGTTTAGTGGTGATGAATGCCTTTAGTTTTTCTTGTCTGGGAAGCTCTTTACCTGTCCTTTGATTCTAAATGAAAGCTTTGCTGGGTAGAGTAATCTTGGTTGTAGGTCCTTGTTTTTCATTGCATTGACTATTTTGTGCCAGTCCCTTGTGATCTGCAAAGTTTCTGTTGAGAAATCAGGTGACAGTCTTATGGGAGTTCCCTTGTAGGTAACTACTGCTTTTCTCTTGCTGTTTTAAGATTCCTTCTTTATCTTTAATCTTTGGCATTTTAATTATGATGTGTCTTGGTGTGGGCATTTTTTAGGTTCATCTTGTTTGGAACTCTCTGTGCTTCTTGAATTTGTATGTCTATTTCCTTCACCAGGTTAGGGAGGTTTCCCATCATTATTTTTTTCAAATATGTTTTCAATTTCTTGCTCTCTCTTTCCTGCAGCACCCTGTGTTGAGAATGTTGGTAGGCCTGATGTTGTCCCAGAAATTCCTTATACTATCCTCATTTTTTTAAGATTATATTTTCCTTTTTTGCTGTTCTGATTGGGTATTTTCTGCTTCTTTATATTCCAAATTGCTGATTTGAACCTCTGCTTCATCTACCTTACAGTTGATTCCCTGCAATTTATTCTTTATTTCAGTTAGTATATTCTTTATTTCTGACTTTTCTTTTTTACAGTTTCCATGTCTTTTTTTAAAAAAAAGATTTTATTTATTTTTAGAGAGAGGGGAAAGGAGAGACAAAGAGGGGGAGAGAAATTTCAATGTGTGGTTGTCCCTTGTGTGCCCCCTACTGGGGACCTGGCCTGAAACCAGGCATGTGCCCTGACTGGGAATCAAATGTCAACCCTTTGCTTCTCAGTCTGGTGCTCAACCCACTAAGCCACCCCAGTCAGGGTTCCATGTCTTTTTTTATGCTGTTAAAGTTCTCACTAAGTTCCCTGAGCATTCTTATAACCATTGTTTTGAACTCTGTATCTGGTAGTTTGCTTGCCTCCATTTTACTTAGTTTTTTTTTTTTTTTCTGAAGATTTCTCCTGTTCTTTCACTTGGGACCTGTTTCTTTGTCTCTTTATTTTGGCTGCCTCCTTGTGTTTGTTTCTATGTATTAGGTAGAGCTGCTACGTCTTCTGGGCTTGGTAGAATGGCTGTATGTAGTAGGTGTCATGTAGGGCCTAGGGGCACAGCCTCCCCACTCACCAGAGCTGGGTGCTTCAGGTGTGCACTGTATTGTTGTAGTTGAGGCTTGATTGTTATTGGCATGTCACAGGGAGGAAATGACCTCCAGTCTGATCAGATGTGAGGACCAGCTGTAACTACAGTGAGGAGCTGCTATGCAGGGGCCAACCCTATGGAGTAGGACTTAATTCACTGGGGATTTGGTGCCTGCAGAGTCTGGCCCTTGAGTGTGTTGCTCATAGAGGTGATGGCATTGTAATCCGGTGTGGTCTGAAGCTGTTCTTCAGGTGCACTGGTTTTGGGATCTCTTGGGAGGTGCAAGGTCAGCCACTGCCTGTGCCACTTGTGCCCTGCCTGGGGTCACACAGCACAAGTACAGGGTGATCTGCAGATGGCTGCTACTTGTGCTGGGCTTGGAGGTGCCCATAGGGGCCAAGGCTGGCTGCTGCTAGTGCCAGGTCTGGGGCCAGTTAGCAAGAGATATGGGGTATGCAAAGGTCAGATGCTGCTTGCTTGAGAGATTTTAGGAAGGTCTGAAGCATGAGGCAAGAGAGGCCATTACTATGGAAAAGCCACTGAAAATGCCTTGGGTGGACCTGAAAGTTGGGTGAGGCAGGGTCTCAGGGAGTCACCAGGGTTGGGCTAACAGTGTTAGCAAGATTGATGGAGACTCAGATATGGTGCCTGCCTGGGTGGATGGGCTCAGTGAAAAAATAATGGTCTCTACCAGAACTTTTGCCTGGGAGGAAGCTGCCCCTCCCTGATGCCAGACAATTCAGTTCCTTCCTGTATGTCCTTGGTGCCTTTAGAGCTGCTACTCCAGTGCTGGAACTCAGAGCAAGTGAGTCTGGAGTAAGTTCATGTGTGGGCCCTTTAAGAGGAACACTTGGGACTCCAGAAGTCCTGTCTCCCTCAGTCATAATCCCCGCTGGTTTTTACAGGCAGCAGTTATGGGGACTTCTCTTCCCAGCACCAGAACCCTGGGCTGGGACCTCTTGCTCCTTAGGGGGAGCCCTCTGTAGCTGAAATATCCCTCCTGGTTTTTAACTGCCACACATGGGTGTAAGACCAGCCTGTCTGAGTCTCCACCCCTCTTACCAGTCTCAATGTGGCTTTTCCTTTATATCCTTAGTTGTAGGACTTCTGTTTAGCTAGATTTCAGATCGTTATGAATGATGGTTGTTCTGTAATTGAGGTGTAATTCTTTAATTCTGAGTACTGCATTCACCTACACCATCATCTTCACGGGAATCCCTACCTTGTGTGTCCTAACTTTTTATTTTGAGAGAGTTCTGGAATCACATGCAATAAGAAATAACACAGATGTCATAGGCTCTTCATCCAGTTTCTTGAAGTGCTCACCTCCAGGATGACTGTCATATAACATCACAATGAAGATATTGACACTGATAATCAAACTGACCTTACTCAGATTTTAACAGATTTATATGCATTCCTGTGTGAGTCTTCAATTCTATGCAATGGCCTCACATGTGAATCCCCATGACCACCACTGTGAAGATACACAACAATTCATGATGAGGGTCACTGTGCCACCCTTTCATAGCCACAGTCGCCTCCCTACCCTCGCCCTCCCTGGGCCTGGTAACCACTAACCTGTTCTCCATCTTTATGCTTTTGTCATCCCAAGCATGTTATAAAAATGGAATCATACAGTATGTAAATTTTGAAGACTGGCTTTATTTTACTCAGCATAATTACCTCAAGATCCAGGCAAGCTGGTGCATGTGTCAATAGCTTGTTCCTTTTTGTTGCTGAGTGGTATTCCATGCTATGGATGCACCAGCTCTTGTGATCTCAACTTAGGTTCAACCAAATGAGATACTCTTTTTCTACGTCAGAATGGTCAAACATTGGCTATTTTATGTAGTTCAACCTACTGTATGTGTGTATATGTGTAGTGCTGTTTTGCATGTTGAAAGCTTCTTGCTTTACTCATGTACCATTACATTTTGGAGAGTCATCTGTGTTTATGGTGCAAGTTTTAACTGCTCTCTGAATTCCATTCTGTGAATAAGCCACAATTCTCTTCTCCATTCTCTGCTCCCTTCTTCGTCCTCCTCTCCACTCATCTGGCACACTCTCTTAAGCACCAGCTGAGGGCTGGCCCTCCACCAGGTGCTGGGCCGCATGAACACCACAGCTCCTGCCCCAAGACTCTCAGTGAATCACGGACAACTTTCCCCTAGCACCTCTCACTTCCTCCGTGGCTGCCTAGACAGAAGCTGCTTCACACCTCTGTTCCTGCGACACTGTGGTTTTTCCCCCTCCCCTGCCAGGCAAACCCCTCCTTGCCCTTTAAGGACCAGCTGAAATCTCTCTCTCTCTCTCTTCAAAAATTGCTTTTTGAGTCTGCCTTGTCCTGAGTAAGAGTTGTTGTATCCTTTTCCTTTCTGGGTTCTTAGGGCCAGCACAGAGCCCAGTATACAGTGGACACTTACCAATTATTTGCTGGATGGCTCAATGCAGACCACTCTGGTGGGGGAGGTGTAGGTTCACAGGTTATAACAAGACATCTCCTTATGGGTGCTTGCGGGATTAGTAGAAGGCTGTGGAAGTTCCTATTTGCAGGTAAACTCACCTCTCTCATGTACCTGCACACATGTGCATACAACCGCTCACATTACTTGCACAAAACTAACATGTAGCCACTCATGTGGAGGTGGCTTTGGGAGTGGTAAAAGGCGCCACAAATAAACCCAATCCTAGAGAGATTTTGAAGAGGAATAATTATCTATGAATATGTCCGAGTTCCTCCTCCTTCCCCATTAGTGGTTTTTCATGGGTCTCAGACCAGCCTTACATGCAAACCTTCTTCATCCTCATCTTCAGCCGCCCAGACAGAAGAGTGGGCTCCAGAAGATGCCAAAATGGACTAGCTATGTGGGGGACAGGACAGCAGTTGAACATTTTGCTTGCTGCTCCCCACCTTCTAGAGTTAGTGCTTAGGCCCAGGAGCTGACCCAAGCCCTGTGGGGTCATGGGCATTGATAACATGACCATCCTGAGACCTAGGCATTCATAGGAAGGACTGAGCCTTAGACCTTAACCCCTTGTCCTCAGTTCCTCATCTGTGACATGCAGAGGCTGGAGAAGGTGATCTCCATTTGAGAGAAAAAGAACTCTTTGCAACCCTTTCCGTGAAGTGGATCATGATGAGGGAGGGTAGAGCAAGGCAGAGCTACATGGGTGGAAAGAAGGCTCAGGACAGCCCCATACTCAGGCCATGCCAGACTACGTCTCCAGCATCACGAGCCTTGGAAGGCTCCCTCTCCCAAGCTCTTTTGTGGGATTTGACTTGAAAGCAAAGGAATCTCTGATACAGCTTCCCATTTCTGATGTTTGGGAACATAAACTCTGAGCACTCTCCTTTGTCTCTGTAGTACGCTGTTATGTTGTGCTTTTAAAAATATACATATATATATAAAATGTTTTAAACAATTTTTACAATTAACCTTGTAGTGATTTCCAGAGTTTTAGGTATTTTCCATAGTAGTACTTTCCCCCACCACTAATGAAAGAAAATAACAACACGGAGGATGTAAATAAAAATGCCTAATTACTTATTTGCCCAAGACAGCTGAGCAATTATGTCTTCAAAACACCTGGCGCTTTGTTGCCCTCTGTGAAATATTTTAATTTTCCTTTAAAAGGATTTCAAACAATCCATGGTTGCAAATGACAGAGCTTCCTCTCCCATAATTCAACATAATTCAATTGATTTTCATGAACTTGAGCTCTGAAATTGCCTACATGCATTGCTAAGAAGCAGGACCCACTCTTTTCTCTTTTGGCTTTTTTAATCTTGACAAACCCAGCAGTTTTGCTATTGCTGTAGACTTTCTAAGGGCCATTTTATCTCCAGGGCTCCAATTCTGTAAGGGAGTTAAGAGGTGGGTATTGTTCTGGTTTTGAAGGACAGGAAGCAGGCCCAGGAGGGAAATGACTTGTTCAAGGTCACAGACCTGTGGAGGGATAGGCCTGGGGCTTTCCCCAAGCTCCTGCACCGGAAGTCAGGAAGCTCCTGGCTTCCCTGTGTGGGCACTGAGCCCTGTTAGAGTGCTGGGGGCAGCCACAGGTGTAACTTTGAGAGGACAATTCATATCCATGTTTTGGGATACTGGGGAACAAATATATCCAAGATCAAGAAATGATGACTTGAAGAACTACAAATTACAAAAAACAACTACAAACATGAGATTAAAAAATGCAGCTAGCTTTACCACCTCATATCCATTAGGATGGCTATTATGAAAAATAGAACAGAAAAGTGTCAGTGAGGATGTGGAGAAACTGTGACCCTGTGTACTGTTGGTGGGAAGGAAAATGGGACAGCTGCTTTGGAAGACAGGATGGCAGTTCCTCAAAAAATTACACATGGAACTGTCTTATGACCCAGCAATTCTACTTCTGGGTATATACTCAGAATTGAAAGCAGGGCCTTGAAAAGATATTGTACACAAATGTTCACAGCAGCATTATGCACAATAGCCAAAAGGTGGGAGCAACCCAAGGGTCCATGACAGAAGAATAGCTGAAGAAAGTGTGGCCTGTATATACAAGGAAGTTCAGACTTAAAAAGGAGGGGAGTCTGACACAGGTTACAACATGGGTCAACCTGGGGACATTATGCTAAGTGAAATAAGCCAGTCACAAGAGGACAGATACTGTATAATTCCACTTACATGGTGTACCCAGGATAAAAACAGAATGTAGAGGGTGGCTGCTAGAGGCTACGGGGAAGGAGAGAGAGGAAGTCAGTGTCTGATGGGCAGAGTGTGAGTTTGGGGAGATGAAAAGTTCTGAGGTGCATGGTGGTGATGGGTACAATAATGTGAGTGTACTTAATCCCACTGAGCTGTACACTTAAAAACAGTTAAGATGATACATTTTATGTTGTATATTTTACCATAATTAAAAAAAAAACACCTAAAAATCCCCCCAAAGAACCCAACAGCTAGCATGATAAACTGCAGCAATGACAACATGATGATGTTTCTAAAAGTAAGTCAGAAAACACTGCTCACTGGCTGTGCCTGGTGGCCTGGCCTCCTCACCCCTGGTGGGCGGGCACTGTGCTGAAGCCTCCTGGTGCCTGGATGAACCAGCCAGCCTCCACAGCAGCAGTGATCATTTTCTGGATTCCGACTCTGCTCACCACTTTATTAAGCCCCTCATGTGCATCATCTGGTTGTGGGAAGCCGGCTGCTATTATTCCCACTTCAAAGTTGTCCACACAGAGGCCCCGAGAGGTGAGGTCACCCTGCGCGTGAGTAGGGGAGCTAGGATTTGACCCCAGGTGTTCCCAGCTCTGAGCCACAGCACTTGCTCTCTCAGCTGCCCTGCCTCTTGGCACTAGCCTTTGAGACAGCTCATTAACTAGGTAACGGTGGGGGGATATGTCTGTCTTGCTTATCTCTGCCTCCCACTGCAGGGTAACTAATGAAAAGATGAACACTTTTGTGTTTGTGTGGGGGTGCTGCCAACGGGAGGCCAGACAGGATGGAATTTTGTCAGATTTTCTGCCTCCAGAATGGCCACCTAAAGGAGCTTCTCAGGTGCTAGGCCTCCCGAGGAGCATGAGGTGCCAGAGCCAGGCTAGTGAGCCACCAGGTCTTCCCCAGAGGATGGAAAGGCAGAAGGTTAGTGTGTGTGTCCAGGACAATAGACAGGACAGGATAAGACCCCTGGGGAGACATTACTAGAAAGAAAACTCCCTGGGACCTTCTCAAGCTCACCAGTGCATTATTCATGTAGTAGTGTGTAAATGATGTGTTGTGTATGTGTGTGGTGTGGTAGTGTGTGCGAACTTTGGTGTATATGTGTGCTGTGTGTGGTGTGGTGTATGTAGTGTGTGTATGTGGGTGGATGTGTTTGTGTATGTTGTGTGTGTGGTGTAACAGCGTGTATGTATGTGGTGTTTGTATGGTGTATGTATATAGCATGTGCTAGGTATATGGGGGCATATTTGTGTTTGGGTGTTTGGTGTGCAGCGAGTGTATGTGATGTGGCATGGTGTGTGTGTATGTGTATGCATATTCATGTATGTGTAGTGTGTGTAGTGTATGGTATATGTATGTAGTGTGTGGCATGTATATGGGGGTATGTTTGTGTGTGGGTGTTTGGTGTGTGCATAGTTAGTGTGTGTGACATGGCATGGTGTGTGTGTGGTGTATGTGAGCGTGTATGTATATGTACATTGTTGTATGTGTAGTATGTGTGGTGTACTGTATATGTATGTAGTGTGTGGTATGTATATGGGGGTGTGTTTATGTGTGGGTGTTTGGTTGTTTGGTGTGTGTGTGTAGGTTGAAGGGGTGGGATATAGGGATTAATATTTCTGTTAAAAATTGAAATTCCCCAACTAGGGTTATTTGTTTTAAACCCTTCTCCCATAGATGGTGTTTGCAAAACAAAACAACAAACCAGCCCCTCAAACAATTAAAAAATATCCCCCACACAACCCAAAACAGTTGCTAAATTACACATGAAGGCCCTGCCATTCTGCATACCAGATCTCCACTTCTACCCCACCACGCTGTCTTATCCCCTGCAAAGTCACTTCCAGAGCCCTTCATGTCTCTGGCACCCCAGGCTTGACCAGAGCCAGTCTCAGAGTGAGGCCTGACCTGGGGATACTTTGAAGCTCACTCAAATATTCAGTTGAGCCTTGGGCTTGGAGCCAGGAGATCTGAGTTCGAGAGCTGTCTCTCTGTTTCCCAGAATCACTACCTCCTCCCTCCTCCTTGGTGACCTGGTTCTAAGATTATGGGGAACACAGTTAAGCAGATCCTTCCCATCTTTTGGGGGTTACTGGGGCTCTCTGGGCATGGTAACCACCTTGTTTTAGGGATGGGGTATGCTGAGGACCTGGTGTTTCTAACTAGGTGAAGTTTAGCCTATTTATTCAGGAAAACCATCCTGCCAGGAAAAGTCCTTTGTGCTCCTTCCTTCAGAACCACTTCAAGGGCTCCAGGGACATTTGTTTTTCTCTTAACAGTTTATGTTTTCAGAAATATGCTTTAACTTTCCAATAGTTTAGCTCCACAAGTGCCTATCCTCAGTTTAATAATTCAAATGTTAACTGTGGTGCCAACCTACTTTAAAAGAGGTCTCATAAAATATAAAATTCAAGGTCACTTAGGTGGTTTCAGTATGCAGAATAAGTATGGTCATAAAAGGAGAACACTTTCCCAGGAAAGCACGGTGCCTCAGAAGTCTGAGGAAGGAGCTATTTCCTTCTAAAGCTCAGCTGTGACTCTGAAGAAGCGGCAAGGCCGAGACAAGCAGCTAGTAGAAGTCTTGATATTCAAAAAGTCAGAGATGGTGAAGGAAATCTGAGGCTGTGCCAGGATTTCTGAGGCAGGGGAGCAATTTCTGACTAAAAGATGATTCACATAGCTTCCCTTGGAGGGCAAGTTTAGTTGCTAATGACTAGAAATAAGGCTGGAAAGAAAAAAGCTTCTGTCATCCTCAGGAGGGAGGAATGGGGTGCGGGGTTGAGGCTGGCCCTCTGCAGGGCCCTCCTGGGCCTCTTTTCCTGGCCTCTCTGCCAGCAACCTTGGCCCTTGTACCACCTTCCACCCCTGTCTGGAGAGGTTCTGAGCACTTATTAAGGGCTTACCTGCTACTGTCCAGCTCCCCCAAGCTGTCCCAGCCTCACCTCTCATTATTCCAGCCCAGAGAGTGACATGCCCAGGCCGCAGAGCACCACATTTCCCAAATAAGCCATACATCTTCAGGTCTCTGGGACATGTCCCCGCCTGAATGCCCTTGTCCCCTTGCCCGCGTGGTAAACTCCTCCAGAATTCTCTGGGCCCAAGTCTGCCACTTGGTGGTCAGAAGCTGACCTGGACATGTTACTTGATGTTTGTGCAGCTCAGTTTTTTTAGCTGCAGGATGGGATTTGCCATATTTGCCTCAATTACCTGGAAGGGGTGTGGAAGGTAAAGCAAGACAGTTGCTGGCAAAACAAACAACAGAGGGTAAGGCTCAGAAAAAACCACAGAGGTAAAAAGAGCAACAACTGGTATGGGCCAAGTGCTTGCTACATGTCAAGCACAGTGTTGGGAGCTCCACACTTATTTCTCATCCAGTCCTCACAGCAGCCCTGGAATTGCCTTAAGGCAGAGGCGCAGCCAGATGAGTTGGCCATGGACAGGTGGGGGCACGCTGGCTCTGGATCTCATAGACCTGGGTTCAAGTCCTAGCTCAGCCTCTTATCTGCTCTGGGGCTCGGGCCTGTCCTTTAACTCCTCCCAGCTTCAGTGTCCTTATCTCTGTATTAATGTTGTAGTGTCGCCTAGTTCATGGGGTTGCCACACAAGGCAATACAGGGGTCAGCATACAGCATTGAGCCTGGCTAAGTGAATGTTAGTGATTATTTATATGCTCACTTTATGGACTGGAAAACAGAGGCTTGGAAGGTTAAGTAACTTGCTAGGGTCACACTCATATGGTGAGAGCTGAAGCCTGGAGTTTAAATCCTGGTCTAATGGACGTTAGTGCCAAAGCTCTTAACCACCACTTCCTGGACTAGGGGTCAGAATATCTGGATTCTAACTCTACTAACCCATGGGGTGATGGCAATAGTCCCTTTCCATTTCTGGGTCTCAGAGTAAAGTGAGGGGGCTGGACCAGGTGGTCTATAGGGGCTATGAATCCACGTAGATGACACCCATACAACCTATGGTCACAAATACTTGTCTTCTGTGCTATTTTTTTTTTAAAGAATAAAAGTCAGTAGCTAATGGGGAGATCTCTGCATCAATGTAGACTAGACAGCTGAGGGCAGCTGCAGAAGAAATCAGCTGGATGGTCTGAAGGTGTGAAGGGAGTGCTAGCATTGACCATGGGACTTGGACTAGGGCCAACTCCTACCTTTTTTTGCCATGAGAACAAAAAAGTAGAGGGAGAAATATCAGTCCTGTCCTGAGCTATTTTTTTAATCCTCACCTGAGGACATTTTTTCAATGCTTTTAAGAGAGAGAGAGGAAGGGAGAAAAGAAAGGAGACAGAAAAACATTGATGTGAGAGAGAAACATCGATTGGTTGACTCCCATATGCACCCAAACCTGGGATCATATGTTCCTGGACTGGGGCTCAAACCCACAACCTAGGTATGTTCCCTGATTGGGAATCAAATCTGCTACCTTTCAGTTATGGAAGGATGCTGCAATCAACTGAGCCACACTGGCCAGGGCCTGTTCTGAGCTTCTATTAATTCATATTTACCTACCCACCCCTACATATTCATCCATCCATTCACTTACCCATTCATCCACCCTTCCATCCCACCCAGTCACAACTATGCATCCCATCCATCTACCTATCCATCCCCCATCCATCCATCCATCCCCTACCTATCCAATCATCATCCATTCGTCCATCTCCCTCTCTTTCTCCACCTACTCTTAATCACATTGATCTCGTACACACATACACACACACACTCTCTCTCTCTCTCTCTCACACACACACACACACACACACACACACACACACACACACTTTTTCACCAATCAATTACCTTACCTACCCAACAAGTACTTCCTAAGAGCCTAAACCAGGGGCAATAGAGATGACTCAGCTGTGTCTCTCACTCTCAAAAAGCCCACTACCTGCATCAGATAAGAAGACACAGAAGAATTGGTATCCTCGTGGAGGGGGAAATACAGCCGTACCCAGGGTCTTATTTTCCCAGGCCAGGCTGATTTATCTACCAAAGATGAGGGATCATATAGGAGGACCCAGCATGCCCTTCCTGCTCTGTCTCCTCTTGTAGGGTTTAGGATGTACTAGAGTCCAGATTTCCCAGCCTGGTTTGGAGAAGGCTGGACTTCTGCTCTGGACTAAGCAGCCCTCTGGACCTACAATGGCAGTCCCCATGGGTCTCTTTGCCCCAAATGACTGGCAGGCTCTGGCTGTGAATCTGACTCTCTGGACCCCAGGTCTTCCTTCCTAAGACCACCATAGACTAAAGATGCCACAGGGCTGGTTTCAATGACCAAGACACCCTATCGACAGTTGTCTTTAGGGTAACTGTACGTTGTTGGCTTTGCCATTAATTGTCTGGGTGACTTTGGGCAAGACTCTTTCCCTCTGCATCCCTGATGTCTCTGCTGTCTATTTATTTGCTGGTCAGCCTCTGCATTGCTACAGATGGAGTCATCTTCAATGGGAGATTTTTGTTGCCAAATAAAGACAACACTAGTCATAGCACATGCTGATTATGTGCCTAGTGTTGTGCTAAGCAGGTTCCACTTAAAAACTCACTTCATCCTCACAATAATCCTATCATTTCCCCTGGGAAACAGGCTTAGTGAGGTTAAATAATTTGTTTACATTCACACATCTAGTGAGAGATTTGAATCCAGGCCTTCTGCTCCAGACGATGAGCTTTAACCACCACCCAGTCATACCAGGGGCCCTGCTGTCCTTTCACATTGATGGCCATCAGCTCCCAGCAAGGAGAGCCACATGGCTAGGGTTCTTTTAGGAAAAACCCAGAAACAGAGGCACAGGGGTCTGAGGCACTGTGTCCAGTATACAGGACACAGAAGTGGACACTGGTATCTAAGAAGTGACTTGGCCTGATTATAAACCAAGTCTCCTAGTTCCCAGATCCCCATCCTCTTTCCTGTGTCATCAGCTACACCTTCTCTGCAGGTGTAGCTGACTGACTGACTCCTGTCCTTTCAGCCACCTGGACACAGTCTCAGTCAAACAACATCTGCAAATGAGATTTTAGCTTTGCTGCCAGTGCTATGAAACCCTGCCTAATGGAGAGTTATCACTGCGATGATGTTGCTGCAGTCCTCCTGGCAGATCCCAAACTCCTCTTCAGCATAACTGCCTAACGTCTACCTCAATCCAAGCCCACCTCACAGGGCTCTGCCCACGCGGCCACCCCTTCACCTGAAGCCTGCCCTGAGACTCAACCTGCTCCCCTCTCTATCACATGTGAAGGATGAGATCATTAACAGCATCTCAGTTATTTTAGAAAGGCCTGGGGAACAGAATAAAGCACTGCTCACCTCCCTTGCACCCCAAATTGGGGCTGGAGGTGGGGGTTCAGGGGAAAAAGTAATAATTTCTGGCATTACCCCCGGGGTTCTCTATCACTGTTTGCATGCCATCTCTTGACCTACTTTATCCTTTTGTCAGCTCTGCCTCCCTCAGCCTGCAGCTCTGGGGGGATGCATAACAGAGGGTGCAGTTCTTGCAGCCCCAGTGTGTGGAGGCAGGAGCCACCTCCTCTTCCTCCCCGCAGCGGCCCTCTGCTGACTCACATTCTCCTCCCTGTATCAGTAAAGCTGCTGGCAGCTCCTACAACCCAAATGATCATGAAGGTTTGAGCCGGCTCAGGGCAGAAGGGAGAGGGAAGAGCTAAGGCACATTTGGAGGGCAAGCAAAAATGCTCAGCTGTTCACCCATATGCTCACACTGCAGAAATGCCCTGCACCTGGGTGCCGGCTGACCTCTGGATGGACAATTCTGTTTCTCTTCATCCAAATGCTCAAATGCTGTTTAATTACAAAAAGGCAACCTGTGTTTCTAAACCAAGTAGGGATTACAGCATGATGAGTCTAGGCAGCTCAGTTGAGACAGGGATGTGAGAATTTTTTGAGTCAAAGCTAGTAATACCACTACGATTACTAACAACAGTAGTGTCATTGGTGGTAGATTGTAAAAATGGCCATGATTAGTCTCCTCTCCAAATCTATGCCTTTTGCAACGTGAATTTGCAGTTCCTCCCATTAAGAGATGGAATCTGTTTCTTCACTCTTTGAATCAAGGCAGGTAGGTCTCTTGACTTGCATTAGCTAATTGAATGCAGCAAAACAATGTGAACAAGCCCAGTGTTAAAAGACAACAGGCCCCAAATGCAATAATTTGTATTAAGCCCACATCACCAAACTGAGACTTAATACTAACCTAACTTCACTTTCAGCCTCTCCCAGGAATTTTATCTTAACCAGTCAGTCTGGAATTTTTTGGTGAGCACTAGTAGGGAACCCACCTGATAGCCACCTCCTGACCCCCACAGGTAGGTTACCTAAGCCTGGAACAATCCACTCTTTCCCCTCCTTTGCCTGTGAAAGCCTTCCTTTTGTACAGCTCCTCAGAGCTCCTAGATGGGATGCTGACTCATGAATCACTCAATAAAGCCAATAAGATCTTTAAATTTTACTCAGTTGAATTTTTGTTCTTTAACAAATTTGGGAGCAGCAATGAGATTCAAAGTGAACTTCTGATAGCATCCTGGGACAAGGAGACACACAGGCATGGTACCTGGCAAACACCTTTTCATTGTCTTTCTCGCCATTTCTGAGCACAAGTTCTCGGTTCTGAGCTCTGCTTTCTTTGTGTTGAGCTACTGACCTGACTGGTAATCCAGCAGCATGTCCCTTTTAGGTATTATTTTGCCTTTGAGAGACCCAAGGGCTCTGCTGAGAAGATATCCTTAAAGTCTAAAGATTTAAGGGCACTGCCTTTCAACACACCTGCTTATTTCATAACTAAGAATTATGGTCCTGGAAGCTATAAATACCTATAAAAATGGCAAAATCTTACTAAGCTTGTTTTGTGTTCTCAGAGGTAGGCTTGGGACCTAATAGGTTGGAGGTCCCAAGTACAGCCGGGCAGAAATGTGGGTTGTACTCCATTTGTGGTGAGGGTCCAACCAAACTGTGAGCCCTCAGGTATTGCGATGGCCATCAGAAGGAATGTCCCAATGACATAAGGTCCCTTAAGAAGCATACTTGAAAATAAAAGTTCCCAAACAGAATGGGATATCTACTTTAACTGGCACGCAGAAACTTCCAAAAGGCTACAGAATTCCAAAACAGCTTCATTAAGTTTCACTGCAAAAAGCTAATGAAAAAATTAAAGAGACAGGAGGTACCTAAAACAAAGTACTATAAAATGGATGCAACTCTTACCACTCCCCTCTGTCCTCTTTTATTTGAATACTTATTCTGGTAATCTTGTCTGAATTGCCTTTCCACTCTGAAAAGACTACAAGACCATAAACAAAACTCTGCCAAGTTTATGGCCTTGCAGACACCTCCTGCAGGGACCCCTCCCAGAGTTGAGGACATTCTGTGGAATTCTCTGGTAAACTGCTACATTATTCCCCAAAATAGCCAAGGGAAAACTAAAATTAAAATTAATTGAAAAAGCCTTTCAAAATACTGATAAATACAGTATTGGAGCTGTACTCCCTACTTTAAAACCCACTCAGAACTTGTAGGTGTGAACCTGGAAAAACTGGTAGAAGCCAGCTGAGGGTGAAAATTCTTGCTGGGGTCAGCTCTCCCAGATCTCTTGTAGCACCCAGTGGAGAGAGGAGAATAAAATTTCCTTTGCATTCTCTTTGGATATGCCTCTTGAGTCCAAGGGGTTGTTCAATAATGCCAAAAATATTTACTTTTCATCCTGACTAAAAACTACAAAGTAGCTCTGTGGTTAGAATCTGGGCAAATGGCAGAGCCTGTTAGAAAAATGGTTAGGTCTTCTTCCCTAAGCTAAAATAAAAACTACGTACCCAGGAGGGGATAAAAAAAACCTTTTAGCCCTGGTGGAGTAGCTCAGTTGTTTAGAACATCATCCTGATACGCCAAGGTTGTGGGTTTGATCCCCGGTCAGGGCACATACAAGAAACAACCAACGAATGCATAAATAAGTGGAACAACAAATTGATGTCTCTTTCTCCCTCTAAGTCAATACATTTAAAAAAAATATTAAGAATACCTTTTAAAGCCCTTGTAAAAGGATTTGTGGGTACATCAACCTATGATGTCATTTGAGTTGCAAACCAATTCCTTGAGGAATTGAGAGCAACTGTCCTTGTCTTACACATCTTTGCAAAACTAGCTCTAGAGGCAGTTTACAACCCACCTATTTCTTTTAGCAATCTCCCCATCCCTCCCCTCCCTGCCCTCCTCCCCCATTCGTCTCAAAAGGCTTGTAAAATTTAGCCTTGGGAAACCAAAGTCCTTAGAGGAATTTGCATTCCTTCCCTGTGCCTTTGAGATAAAATGTTCTACAGACTTCAGAGCTTATTCTTATCAGAAGGAAAATGAGAAATGGGGGAAAGGTCATTTGAAATTATGCAAATGGAAAAATCATATGCCTTCACAAATATTAGTAGGAACAATTTTAGCCATCTGAGAAGATAACCTTAACTTCTTCCAACTGTTCTTTTATAATTAGTGAGCTTTATATTATAGTACCTGTCTCATGGCTGAAATGTTAAAATGAGACCACAAGGTCCCCTCATTGTCTGTGTGTGTGTGTGTCTGTACATGCATCTACGTGGTGGGCGTGTGGCCTCGTCTCCCTCTGGATGTTATTACTCACATTAATTTGTAAAAGAGCTCCGTTTAATTGGCTTAAACAAACAAGCATTTATATAAATTTAGGACTCATAAAAATTCTCAAGAATGTAATAGAAACTAACTCAAATGCTTTTCAGGTTCATGTGATCTGGGAAAATATTTGGTATTAAAGCTAGTTTAAGTTGTTGATTTACATAAAATAGACATGTCTTTAGAGTTATTAGCTTTGAATATAACAAAGACATACAACTCATTTTACCTGGGTTTATGAGTCAAATGAGTTCATGTTACTTTTTACAAAATATGTCAGCAAGAAAAATTAGCTTGGGATGATGGCTGATTTTGTCTAAAATCTCAAAGTTTTGTGGGTATTCTAAACATAATTGTTGAGAACAAGTAAATTACATAGATGTAAAAAGAATAAAAAATTTTAAGGTGAACTTTTAAAATAGTTACCCGAAATCTTTTTGGTAACTGTAACCTTAAAGTTTTGCTAAGTTAAATAACAGGTGAAGTTAATGACTATCCACTTCATTTCTAAATAAGATAAAATAATGAAACGTTAATTGCTGAACACAGGTTTGCCCATTTTTTAATTTCTTTTACAGAAGAACCAAAGAAATTTGGGTCTTTTAGTAAACATGTCTTGTACCACATTGAAAAATGTACTAAGAGAAAACATATGTTTCTAGAAATTACAAAAAAGTATTGATAAATTTGCCAAGCCACGGAATGTTAATGTAAAATTGTTTACTTCTTTATTTTCATTAGAAATTAGTGCTTTTAAGGGATATGGATTCTAATATATGTAACTAAAACTACTAGAAATAATAAGAAAAACATCTCTGTATGCAAGGAAACACATACATCTCTGTATGTGTTTTCAGTAAAGAAGGTATAAGGGATGAAAATGTATTTTGTTAAGGGAAAAGAAAGCAATTTGTTCCAAAGTAAAGCTGGCTATTTCAAAATGGGAAGGGAGAAAATAAAAACAAATAAAAAGAAAGTTGTAAAGATAGAAAAAGAGAAAGAGAATTTTACTTTGTGTCTACAATTTGGCTAAAAATTAAATTTGTTATGAGGGCTTAAAATAAATGTTAATATCAATAGGGTACTTAAATAAAAGTAAAACTTAATTTTCATTCTTCTGCTAAAAGGATAAAGTTTTCTTGGGCTATTTGGTCTGCTCCTGATAAGAGATTAAGGAAGGTTTTCCTTCACCTTTTAAGTAATCTGCCTAGGGGAAAAAAAGTCACAGATCTTATATCTTGTCAAAATAATCACCTATGGTCAGGTGGGTACTAGACTTACTGGGGGATCACCTTGTAAGTTACCTAAATATCCAACCGCTATACTGTGCACCTGAAACTAATATGATGCTGAATGTCAACTGTAATTGAAAAAAAATCACCTGCGTTCCATTTTGTCTTCATCAGGCCTTCGATTACTTAAGTAAATCTAACTAACCTAGTCTTCTCCATATTAAAAGAGCTAAGTTTTGCTCACAACTATGTAACCTTATAAATTTGCCTGTAAAATCTCTCATTGTCACTTAAGTTAAATAGATTAAGTATTGTTTCACAGTGACCTGTGAACCTATTTAGCCAAACATTTTAAAACCTTTTTGGTATATTTTGACAAACTTCCCCCAAATCAAATCCTAAATGAATTTTTTTTTACCTTGAATTAACTTTGGGATGTTCCAGAGGGTCCCTGGAACATCTCAAAGATTTGTTCTCTCTCCTTATAAAAAGGGAAAAAACTAATTGGGCTTATTTGATATGTTAAATCATATGGGAAGTGCTGTCAAATAAGAAGTAATACCAACACTTCTTCATGTTGTATCTGAATGGGTATATGTTATAAGCATTCTAGAAACTGTATAAAATTCTTGGAAATCTGGTATGTCCTGGTATAATCTCATCAGTTATAATTCTTGTTATCATCTTAAATTGTTGTATATCATAGAAATAACCAAATTTCCTTGTCAATTCCATTATAATACATTCTTATTAGACCTTTAATAATGGGTATTTTAAATCTTTTGTCATTTACAGAGTTATTTTACTCTGATGCTTTTATAAAAGTGTTCCTGCAGAAGTGCTTCTTCAAGCAGAGTCATGGAAAGAAGTCCAACAAATACAGTTTTCTCAAAACTTTAAGATCTTAAAATGAACTGGGTAAGAATTTCTGGAACTAGTGGAAAAACTGGATTCAAGCAGAGCAAAAATTAGTAACATGGGACTGAATGAACTGAGGAGGAGGATTATAATTTTTATGACTTCTTGTTTGAAGTATTCCTGGTTCTTTAATGTTTTGCTTTACCAGATTTAAGGAAACTTTTTCTCTTAAGCTATCAACAATTTGGTAGGACATACTCATGTGAACAGAGATCAAACATTTACTCTTTCTCCTCCTCCTTATCCCCCCAGAACTGTGTTACTCTTGGGTATTCTTTTCATGACAATAGTTAGTTATTCACATAAGTTCAATGAGAATCTGTTTTTGGAACAGGACACAACTGGAAATATTGGCTATATTACCAAAGCTTTGACTAGAACGTCATATTTGAGAAAGATGTCTGTAGACTTGTAACAGGGTGCAGCCAAGAGGGAGGCCCAAATAGGTATTTGGAGTGGGGTCCAGAACTCAAGGTGTCCAGGATATATTAGGATGTCCTCACCCTTTCCCCTCACAGGTGTGAGTTGAGGAAAGGGACAAATGGAGCAGGGCCTTTGAGAACTGTTTTGCATAGCAACAGCTTTGTAGCTAACCTCTGGCATGGTCATTTAACATATCTATAACCTTTAACTGGTTGCATAGATATGTTAAACAGCTGTGGCCATGCTCTGAGCCAGGGGGATGGAAGTAACTTCCCCCCACAGATGTAGCTGGGAGGCAACTCCCCCTAGTCACAGTGCCTATGTGGGAGCTTGGAGATGATTGGCTTCATGCCATGGGGCCACGCCTGCCCAGACTCACTATGGCAGCCCAGTAAAGCTGGAAGGATATGGGAGTGCTGGCAAGTGTAGCTGATTGTGGGAGGAGTCAGAAATGGGGCTGCAGAGGAAGACTGGCGCCGGGATTTAACATGGAGACTCAGCAGCAATAGAGGAGAGAACCACTCAATCTTCAGCAGAGTGGGGACTCCGCAGCCCTGTGAGAGAGAATCACCATGCGGCTTTAGCAGAGAATTGCCACTCACCTTTGGTAGAGTGGCAACCCCCGCCTCCCCGAAGCTTTGCTGAGAGATCCATGTGGTTTTGCCAGAGTGCAGACCCCTACAGCTCTGGTAGAAGAGGACCACGTGGCTTTGGGGGGTGCTGCCTTAGGTCATGTGGCCTGGGAAGCAGGAGAGACATTGCTTGGAAGAAAGGTGAAAGAACTCTTGCCAGTAGGCCATGAGAAGGTGCCACATGGCTTTGGATTAACTGGAGATCCTGCCTGGACTGCGACACAGCTGATGGTGTCAGGAGCTTGGATCCTGGACGTTTGCTTCTTTTCCTGAGTTACGGTACCCCGAATTAGGGCAGGGGGAGAAGGAAGCACTGTCGGTGTTTGAGGGTATCTCAAAGGACTTTGATATTTTAATGAAGACGTTAGGTCACTACTTTAAGTCTGTATAGCATTAAATAAACATTTCCTTTCCTTTTTACAAATCTCTGCCATTGAGAGATGTCTTTCCTATAAGGCGGTGGACATAACGAACCTGTGGGGTTCATTTTGGTAATAGTATATTGTCCTCAACCCCTTTGGCCCTTTGTTCTGTAACAGACTCAGATATGACCAGATTTTAAGGCCAATAAATCCCCTTGGAAAAATTGGCCTGGTACCTTGTTTACAAGCTTCCAAGCAAAGAAATCACTATTTTTGCTGCATTTATATAAATAATCAGGCCAACTGTAATGTGAACAAATTAGTTTGGCTGTGGTTATCTTTGGAAGAAAGAAATGGGTATAATTGCAGTTAAAAAAATTATGTTTGCATCTTTGTCTATATTAGATTTTAATCCTGTTAATTGTCTTTGAGGTTTTGTTATATACCTGTAACCTGGACTGGATCTTAAATTCTACTAGTTTCCTAAAAACTTTGGCTATGAGTATTCAAACTAATGTTTCCAATTTTCTCCCACCCTCTGATTTAGAATCACTGAGAATCACCTTAAATCTCCTTGAGAGGACTACCCCAGGTCCTCCTCACTGCCCAGATAGCAGGCAGACTTCAGGGACTCGAGGCTTGTGAACACATCTCACAGCTAAAGAAGGTTCTGTCTGATATTTGGGTACTTCCACATCAACTTGACTAGGAGGAGAATTAGTTGACACTGATGTCGACTGTTTCCTCCAAAGACGTCAGGTCAAGACTTTGAACTTTAAGTAATCATGGAACCCTCTCTTCTCTCTTTCCTGTACTCTGGCATTGGCCTAGAAAGATAACACCATAATCCATATCTTCCAGGATAGTTCTAAGAGGATAACCTCTAGAATTAGAAACAACTTTTTATTTCAGGCTAGATTTATTGTACTTCCAGAATGCACTGAAAACCTAACTGACCCCTGGTGTGAATGGGCAAGTGTACCAACCCATGCGAGTGAATCTTCTAACTGTCAACTTGAATGAGCTCATTAACAGTGTCACCTCGGTGGAAGTGGGTTGTGCTCTGACAGAATTTATGTCTGTGGCAGTTAGCATTTTCCTTGGGCCTATGAATGCCTAGGTGGCTGGTGTACAACTGGGTAATGTCTCTTAGGTTAGCTAACTGAGTCCCTAACTGTTTACAAGCAAACTGAGGCACCTCATTGGTCAACTCCACTGAATCTACATTGTTGAGCTAGAAAGGACCCACCAGGAGGTGTTGTTCCTTACTCAGGATTCACTTCCTCTGGCGGGGCCCTACTTCTCTGGTTGGGAGTAACTGTAAATGGGGTTATGGTTAGAAACCTTCCCTTAATTCTTGAAGATATTGTAGAATCCACTGCTAAGATGATAGCTGCCCAAGAAAAATCCTCAGACTCTCTGGACAAAGTCCTTCTTGATAAAAATATCCTAATCTTTTCGCTGAGCAGGAAGGAGTCTATGCTGTGTCTAACACCACCTGTTGCACCTGGATTCACAATTCTGAGGAAGTTGGAACTCAGTTACAGAAGATGACAGAGCAAACCATTTCAGTTAAAAAAGCGACTCTTTCAGTAGGGTCTTTGTTTGACTCATTTGATTTTGACTGGAGGGGTGTCCAACCTTTTGGTGTCTCTGGGCCACACTGCAAGAAGAGTTGTCTTGGGTCACACATTAAATACACAAATACTAACAAACACTGATCAGCAAAAAAAAGGTTTTAAGTAAATTTACAATTTTGTGTTGGGACGCCTTCATTGCCATCCTGGGCTGATGTGGCCTGTGGCCCATGGGTTGGACACCTTAGATGGCTCCAAAGTACACTCTGGATGTTGGGAATCATCCTGTTTATAGTGGCCATAGCAGTCTACTGGAATGTTGTATTTTCTTAAGAGCTTAAAGCACACGCTTGCAGCCACTAAGACTGGAACGCCGGAAAAAGGAGGAAGAGAATAACTGACTTTAAAATTGTGAACCTGAAGTGGTGGCCTGTGAATATCACAGATATTCAGAAAAATAAAGTCACAACCTGTGCTTCACACAGAGGATCAGTAAAAGCTGCGAGAGATACAGAGTGGTAGCTGAGAGTAGTTAATGCCTTCAAGTTTTATCATATCTTTCAGTTAAGCTGAGAGTCTGGTCACAGGGGCAGTTGTTAGAAAAAGCGGTAATAAGTCCAAATGGAGTCATTTGTGAAGCCCACATCACCAAACTGAGATTTAATACCTAACCTAACTGCACTTTCAGCCTCTCCCAGGAATTTAATCTTAACCAGTCAGTCTGGAATTTTCTGGGGAGCTCGAGTGAGGGAATCCACCTGACAGCTTGCTCCCATCCCCCACAGGTAGGTTACCTCAGCCTGAAACAAGCCACTTTTTCCCGTTTTGCCTATAAAGGCCTTCCTTTTGTACAGCGCCTCAGAACTCCCTTTTACTTGCTAGATGGGATGCTGCCTGATTCATGAATCATTCAATAAAGCCAGTAAGACATTTAGATTTTACTCAGTTGAATTTGTGTTATTTAACACCAGGCAAGCCTGGAGGAGGTGGGACCTCACAGAGCAGAGATGAGCCGTCCCTGCAGAGGCCGTTCTCAGCAGCCAGCAGCCCTGCCAAGATCAGCAGAGCCCCACTGGGACCAGAAGAACCGCACAGCTAAGCCTGGCCTGAATTGCCAGCTCATGGGAATGAGAGCTAAATACAGTTTTGTTCTGAGCCTCTGAATCTTGGAGTACTTTGTTACATAGCAAAAGCTAACTAAAAAAACTTTTTTGAGGAAGTGAACAATGACAGGATTTTAAAAGGACAATTAAGGGAGATTAATGGTGACAGAAGGAGATGTGACTTGGGTGGTGAACACACAATACATGATACAGATAAGATATTGTAGAATACACCTGAAACCTATATAATTTTATTAACCAATGTTATCCCAGTAAATTCGATAAAAATTTAAAACAACATTCTATTATAAATAAAAGACAATTACATATATATATACACACACACAGGGTGGGGCAAAAGTAGGTTTATAGTTGATTGTATGGAAAACAATACTATAATTAATAAATAATAATACAGGAATAAGCTCTGTGTTTCACATATTCATAAGTATAAACCTACTTTTGCCCCACCCTGCATTTTTGGTCATACAAACATAATAGCGAAGTCAAAGAGAATTCAGTCACTTACTCTCTGACCACCCCCCAAAATTCAGCAGGATTTAGAAATACGAATTGTGTTGCTCAGCCTTCCCAGTACTTCTGCATCCCCTATGGACACTGCTCTCTGTAGTGGAGACTGTTCCACTTACCAGAATCTTGGTGGTGTAGGCGCTGTTGATGGCAATGGCATTGACAAGCAGCTCCATGGTCTTGGCGTTGATGGAGCTGGGGTCAGGGATCTCCTTGTAGTGGACATCACCGATATAGGCCTGCACTACTGTCATGCGATTGGTTGTCAGTGTGCCCGTCTTGTCTGAGCAGATGGCCGTGGCGTTGCCCATGGTCTCACAGGCGTCCAGGTGGCGTACCAGGTTGTTGTCCTTCATCATTTTCTGGGGGCAGGAGGGGCGGATGAGAGAGTGACAGTGAGAGGGAGGTGGGGTGCTGGGTGAGCACATAGTAAGAGAGGAAAGGCTGCTGCAGTCTGTCCCTTTGCTTTCACACATGCAAAGGATCGTGGTGGCCACGGCCTCTGGCACCTGAGCTCGTTTCTGTGCCACGCTTTCCCTTCGGTTTTATTAGCTGAGCCATCTGAAAGAGTTGATTAGTTGATTCTATTAATTTGGATTACAGGAGTAATCTACATTCTTTATGCAAAAATAGGGGAAAGGATAAATTAAGGTTGGGACCTCTCTGTTTACTTCAAATATTTTTCTCTTATGCCATAATATAAATAAGTATTTTTTATTTATTATGAATTTTCTCAAATATACCATCTTTCACTGCTGCCTGGTTTTCCTTGTCACTTGGTTTCACCAAAAGTAAATGTGTTTTGTAGACATAAATGTTTATAGACATAAGACAATATCTGGAAAAATATGAAAATATTAGTGTCATTATCTTTGGGTGGTAGAATTATAGGAGATTTTTATAGTCTTTGAAAAAATTTATAGATTCTATCTTTCTACAATGAATACATATTGTAACATGCATGATGAAAATCACAAATTTCTTTTAAATATAGACACATAAAAAAGAAAAAGAAGACAAATGAGCCATAATGCTACCACTCATATCTGATATTTACACATCAACATCCTTTAAAATTTGTAACAAAAATGGAATCCTACTATACATATTATATTTTCTTTGCCTCCCTTTTTCTCTTCCCAGCTTCACGCTCCTAGCTTCTTCCAGCTTCTAAAGCAAGTAATACAAACAAATTAATGCTCTAGGAACTGTCACGCTTTGCCCAGGCTCTCCCATCACACTGACCCACAGGCAAGGAGGGACATGAAAAGTTGCTAAAATTGCTGAATCAGCTGTAATTCTTTTCTGGGCCTAGGAATTTGATTTCTTTTATTCCTTCACCTCTTTATAACTATAACAAGGGTAAAAAAGGAGCAGAATTAGAATACATTTAATACCAGGTCATGTTACTAAGAAATGAGTATTGGTGGGATTATATACTATTGCAGTTCCTCTTATTGTAACCTGTGGTAATAGTAACAATAAAAATATTTTGAACAAATGATTAACAGCGATTTGACTTTGCAACACACTTTACAGTTTGCAAAATTCTTCTGCACTTATTACATATATATATATATTTGCCTGATGTTATAAGAATCCTGTGAAACCTGCGAGGATTCTTGTAATTCATTTTGGTGATTGAAGAAGCCACGGTGAAGTGACTTGACCAGGGGCCCACACCTAGTGAGGGTTAGAGCTGGGATTCGAATCCAGCTCTGTTTAACCTCATGGCCTGGTTCATTCCAGAGGACTTCCGCCCATCTGTATTGCTGACTAGGGTTCGTCTACTGTGCTTAAAAGTGCCCAGGTCTGTGCTGTCTGATACAGTAGCTGGTCTGATGTGAAATAAGTGTAAAACACCCATTAAATCTTAAACACATTATAAAAAAAGTAAAATAGCTCACAAGTAATTCTTATATTAATTACATGTTAGCTTAATAATAATTTGGACATAATGAGTTAATTATGTTATTAAAATTAATTTTGCCTGTTTCTACTTTTTCTTTTTAACGTGGCTACTAGAAAATTTAATATCACATGTGCGGCTCCCATTATGTCCCTACAAGACAACACTGACCTCAGTGGTCATCTCTTTTCTTCTGACGGTGGCTTCCAGGGGGTAAGTCCAGCCCAGAGAGGGGAGCGCATGCCTCCCCCGGGTCGGAGTGCTGTACCGTGTTTATCAAGTGACTGCATAAGTAGCATTATCTAAGACGGATAAAGGCACCAGGTGCCAGAGATACAAACTGTAGAAGGTGTGGAGGCCTAAAAATGTCTGTACATGATCCCCTACAAACCAACTCTGTATGACTCTCAAGGAGCAGCCCCCCACCTCCGCCCTCCCCCGCCCTGAGCTCAGCTGGTGGCTGTGAGGGTCCTGACTCATGGCTGTGTGACAGTCTCCAGCTCCAGGACCCTGCCCCTCAGGCTTTGTGTTGTGACCTGTTTGGGCTTTGGTTTGTGGGATGGAGTTTCTCTGAGAACCCTAAAACAAGGAGATGATAAGGGCTGTATCCTTTACACAGGGCTGCCACTTTTTGGCACCTGCCTAGAGATCTGTTTTCTGTATGAAATTACATCGGCGAGCCCAGCCCAAATTCCAGCTTGGAAACTGACGCTCGGTGTGCCCTCCAGCGCCTCTGCCAATGTTCGCAGAGCGAATGCCTTATTTATAAGCACACTCAGGCCTCCGCCCTCACAGGGACATCCTGGCCTCGGGGCGCTGGCAAACAGCAGCGCAGCCCTCCCTCCGAAGTGGGAAAACCACAGGGCCAAGGGCAGAGAGTGAGCCCAGGGTGTGAGGACCTGGGGTGAGCCAGGCTTGAAGTGCACCAAGGAGGGCTGGACACACAGTGGCCGCGGGGATACCAGCCCCCTCAGTTCAGTGTTCAGGCTTCGAAGGTGGCCACGGGCCTGGGAGCAGAGGTGGGGGGGCTCTGCCATCAGGGCGGCACTGGAGGAGGCTCATGGCAGCCGGCGGGCAAGGGCCTGCCTGCCCTTCATTGAATTGTTTTCAAAACTTCATATTTTCAGCCCACCTCCTGAGGGGGGGCTTTCATAAAGTTAGATGTCCTTTTTGTTTTAGGCTTATTTCTTTCAAATTTTAGGAAGCAACCTGTAAGATCAGTATCGCAGAAGTACCGTGGCTCCAGTGGGCCTGCCCCTGTGGTGGCCAGACTTCTGCCACCGCTAGGTGGGGCGTGATGGGTTTGGGCCTGCACGGTGACATCTGGATTTTATTTTTTGTTTAAAGGTGAGTTGATTGTCAATGTTTAAAAATAAGGAGAATTTACATTAAGTCCAGATTTCTCGATTCTTTTGGGAAAAAAGGTAAAGATCTGGCAACACTGGGCCTATGCCCCCATGAGATGATGCTTGGCTGGGCCGAATGACAGTTGTCCCGTTAACCAGGGTGTGGGTCTCCAGTTTGCCACAGGCCCCTGACGACATGTGTTCTGGGTTCCTGGGTATGTCTCTCTCTGAGCTTCCAATGTGTCCACTGCCTTCTTCTTAGCTTTTCTCCCGACCCTGGTCCTGGGCCCTGGCCACCCCACAGACCCCCAGCTGCGGGCAACCAATCTCAGCTGCATCAGCTGGCCGGTCCTGCTCTCCACGTCTCACCTTCACAGAGTAGGCCAGCGAGATGGTGACGGCCAGAGGGAGCCCCTCGGGCACAGCGACCACCAGCACGGTCACGCCGATGATGAAGAACTTGACAAAGTACTGCACATAGACGGGCGTGCACTCGGGTAGCCACGGCTTCTTGTTGACCACAAAGGTGTCCACGGTGAAGTAGAGCACCAGGATGATCACCGTGATGGCCGACATCACCAGGCCTGCAACACGGGGAGGGAGAGACCTGCTCAGGGCCTTTCCTGGGGCTCGGGGGCCCTGGGACTTGAGATGTGGTGCAAACCCTTGGCCAAAAGGGCTCTGGGGTCAGGCCAAACCTAGCTCACATACCAGCTCTGCCACTTACTTGCTTTGTGGCCTGGGGCAAGTCCTTGGTCCTCACAGAGCCTCAGATGCTCCTCTGTTCAAGGCAGATATGTTTTTATTTTACCTGGTTTTGTAAGGATGAAATGCAACTACTGCATATAAAGTGCCTCGCACAGTGTCACACACACACAGTAGCTGCTCAAGAAATGTGTGCTGAGTGACTGTGTGAATAAGTAAGAACTGCCTGAATAGTGCTCTCACACAGTGATGATGTGCAGTTGGTGCCATTTATTTACTCATTCATTCAGCACGAGGGACATGGCAGTAAAGAGGACAGAATCCCTACCCTTGGGAAGCTGCAATTCTAGAGGTGGAGGCAGACACGAAGCAAACACGAACAAGATAATTCAGATACGGGTAATGCTGTGAAGAAGACTCCAGACGATGTGCTGGATTGCAACGTGGGCTGAAGATAAGAAAACAATCTAAATGTCGATTGGCAGATGAATGGGTAAAGGAAATATGGTATATACATACAAGAGAATATTATTCAGTCATCAAAAGAAGAAAATCCTGCTGTTTGACACAATGTGGATGGACCTAGAGGGCATTCTGCTACGTGAAATAAGTCAGACAGAGAAGGACTTGTATGAGGAAACTAAAACAAGCAAACTCATAGAAATGGAGAATGGAAGGGTAGTTGTAGGGGCTGCAGGGAGAGGAGAAGAGGGAGCTGTTTTTCGGTGAGTATGAAGTTTCAGTTTTGCAAGATGAGTAAGTTCTAGAGCTCTGCTGTACAACACAGTGCCTACAGTTAACAATATGATTATACACTTGAAAACTGGTTAAGAGGATTGGCCTGTTGAGTGTTTTTACCCCCCAAAACAAAAGCCACCCCCCAAAAAAAACAAACTATGAAAGAACACAAGGAAATTTTTGGAGATGGTTGCTCTGTTTAGTACCTTGGTTGTGGTGATGGTATCACAGGTATATGCATGTGTCCAAATTCATGAAGAGGTATGCATTAAATGTGCATTATTTTTTGGTATATAAATTATACCTCAATATAGCTAAAAGAAAAAAAGTGACATGGGCAGGTAAGGAAAGGCTACTTAAGCAAGGGTGGCCAGGGAAGACTTCCTGGAGAAGGTGATATATAGTAGACAAATGAACGATGAGAAGGAGCAACCAGGTGGTGACCTGGAGGCAGAGAGTGCCTAGCAGAGCAAACCAGTGAGAACACTTTTTGGGATGAGAAAACGGAGGAGATGTGACTTGCCCAAGGCCACAGGTCAGGGAGGTCCTGTAGAGTTAGAATATGCAGGTGGCGACCTGCTGGGATCCCTTGGAACCCCTTTTGCCAGTTCCTGTGCTCATCTCCATGTGGCACAGGTGCTGTGCAGGTGCCTCCGAGACTGCATATACCTGCAGCCTTCATCAGAGGGGGACTGCTCTTGGGCAATTGGAGTCTCCGAGTCAGGAATTACCTGGGAGTGCACCCCACCCCAACTGGATGGCCAATATCCAATGGCTGATGTGGGGGTCCAAAAGCCCCACCCCCTTCTGCGAGGTGGGCCAGACCCTGCTGAGGTCTTCTGCCCCAGAGCTCCCCACGGAGCAGGTGGAGTCTGGGATTTCTCCTCAAACCTCAGCTGTATCCCGTTTCTTCCCTGGCCCTGTGTGTCCCTTTCCTTTTACAGGTTTCATCTGTGAAGACTCCCTCCCCAAATCCCAAGCCCACCCATTTTCAACTCTGCTTTCGGGAGATTTAGCCCAAGAAAGAAACAGAGGTGGGATGTGAACCCAGAAGCACTTGATTCCAAACTCCATTTTTGGCAGGGCCAAGGGAGTGAAGAGAGATGAGCGAGGACTTTGAGAGCCACGGGGTTGTTCTCCTCGTGTTGCTCCCTGCACCTCAGGGCCACATTTCCTGGAGTCTTCTTCATGGCGTGGATGGAGGAAATCCCTGTGTCCATTGTTCCCCCACCCCCACTTCCAGCTGTGCAGCCTCAGAGCCTGCTCAGTCGCTGTCTGACAGTCGCAGGGGCGGGAAGCCAAGCTCCCAGCAGCCGGGAGCTCTCACCAGGACCCTGAGTTTAAATATAGACAGCCAAGCCTGTAATTTGCCTCCCTTCTCCACACTGTGGTGCCTATAATTAGAGCCGGGAGACAGCCACGGAGGAGCAAGCAGCCAGGTGGGGAGGCCTTGGCGTTTGCCATGTCATTACCCAGGAGGGGAGACCAAGGCCATGTCAGCCGGGCAGGGCTCACCTTACAGCTGGGCTCAGCTTCCTGGACCAGAGGGGCTGTTACCAGCTTTCACTGGAGCTGCCAACTCAGTTGGGAAGCCCAGCTTGTTGTGCTGGGGATCCCAGTTCTGCTCTCAGCCCTGCTCTCAGCCTCTTTGATCTTTCCTCTGCACTGCAGCTGGGTGGTCATTGTAGAGCTCCAATGCATCCCTGCTCTCCCCTGCTCAAGCCTCTTCCATGGCTCACATTGTCCTTAGGATACAGCCTGCACTGCATGCTCTATACCCTGCAGGATCTGGCCCCTCTCCAGTCACCACATCCATCAAGTGCTACACACTCTGTGCATAATCTCCTTCAGTCCTCATAACAACCAGTCAAGTAGGGACTAATGTGCATCCAAATTCCACAGACAAGCAGGCAGGGGCTCAGTTAGGGGGAATTATTTGTCTAAATTCTCACAGACTCAGCTGGACTAGAATGCAGGCAGTATATTCCTGGAAGCTCAGGCTTTCAGTTTCACTCTCATCTGTAAGTGTTAACTGAGCACCTACTGTAGAAGGACTTGGATTGTGGTCAAGAAGGGTGGCTCTCGGGGACCATCTCCTGTAAGCCACGACTTTGCAGATGAGGCATTTGGAGTAGGGTCCTGGCTGGGGTCCTATTGTGTGTGCCCCCTCACACCCTGCACTCACCTGCCTTGCCGATCTGCACAGCCAGCTTGGTGAGCTTGCCCTGGAGCACCGACTTCTCCTTCTTGTGCATGTTGGCTTTCTTCTTGTCATCAGCGTCACCACCCTCAGCACTCTTGAGGGGTTGCATCTCCATGGCGGCCGCACCATCCTGCTGTTTGGCTACAGGTGGCAGAGCAAGCATGTGTACACACAGACACACACAGACACACAGACATGCACACAAAGGTCAGCCTGCAGGGTGGGGATGTTGGCCCCCACCCTGCCTGCCTGGGAGAGTGTGGTGAGGTGCCCACTTCCCCACCTGGGCCCCTGCATGGCTGGCACAGAAGCCCTGTGGTGGGGGTCTGCCTCTTCCAGCCAGAGACACTGGTCCCAAGGCCACAGCTGCCTAGGACCTGGAATCCAGGACACAGCAGGGAGTGACATGGCTCCACCCTGGACTCCCTGCAGAGGTGGGTTGGAGTCCCCTCTGGGCCTTTTTCAAGAGGCTTGTTGGCTATTCCCACATCCAAACAAGACACACAGGCTTGGGCTTTACCCATTGGTCCTTGGGCCATGTTATTGGGATATTAATCACCAGAGAGCAGGGACAAAAAAAAGGGCTTAAAAGGTAAAAGAGAGTGTCCCCATCCATAGGTGCTAGGCCCCTCCTCATTCAGAGCAGGACTGGTGGGCCTGGAGCCATACCCCTTATCCCCTGAGGATCTCAAAGAACCAGCTTTAAGTTTTCAGCTAAACAGGCAGCACAGCTCAAAGGCTGGAGAGGAGCTGGCTTGCAGGTGTCCCATCCTCACCGGGTGACGCTTCCATTTGGTCTGGTATCACATGAATCATGGCTACACCCCCAAAGACATCAGGTAGCCATAGCTGCAGCCGTTTCTGCCTCTGGCATAGCCCTCAGAACCAGTGGGAAGGGGCCGCAGGGACCACAGGGCCCGGTTAATGCAAAAGGGTTACCTTTGCTCTGGCTGGCGTCCACAGTGCCATCCTGCATTTTACCTACACGACAAAGAATTTTAACAGACAACAGAGAACAGACAACACACATTGGTCATCACGAAGACGCAACAGGGCCACAGACATTCATGTCACAGATGGAGGAAGGGCTACGCTGACTCCGTCCCTCCACACAGGAATACTGGGAATGCCCCAGAGGCAAGAACAAAGCTGGCCAGCATGTTGGCTGCAGGGTCTGTCTTGATTCTCTGGGGGCTTGGAGAGAGTGTTTCTGCTGGAATTATTTTGGCCCTATGCATCTTACAGATTAGACAACAGCTTTGGAGGATAAAGGGGACCAAGATTGGCTGGCAGGGAGCAGAAAGGGGAGAGTTCTCAGGTCCCTAATGAGTAATTTGATTGGTGCCTTTTGTGGGCTGAGAGAAGGCAAAGGGGTGGGGCGAGGGGGGAGAAACAGAGAGAGAGAGAAAGAGAGAGAGATTGATTCTAGAATGGGACATGGGGAAGAGTTTGGTTAATGTGTTCCTTAGTTCCTGGCTCCAGGAGAAATGATACTACTTTCTCTTTTTCCTTCTGGAGGGGTGTGAAGCCACGGCATGGACGACTCCATGCCCAGCCCCACGGAGGGTGACTTATGTAAAGGGTGGGCAGAGGCTTCCCAGCAGTGGGCTCTGAGGTGCCCCAAGGATGTCCAGGGGGCTTGGTGGGAGGACTCTGACTCTCAGGGGAAGCTGCCAACCTCCCCTCCATTTGTACGTGTGCTCCTCATTCTGAGGGTGACCAGCTGAGACCACACTAGATAGGAAAGGTCAGGTCAGTAGGCTCTAATGGGTGTCCCCCACTCCTGGTCCTGCATACTGGGCCCTGGTGTTGCCTAGTGCTGTGGAGAGGGCTGAGTCTAAGGCTCCCCACCCTTTAATCTGGGCTGCTTGGGGGGCCCCCTCCACAGTTTGTGGGGTGTGTTAGCAGGGTGGAAAGGAGTGGTGGCTCCTGCCTGGTGGCTGAGACACCTGCTTTCACTTATCAGCACTGTGGACAGGGACATCCTGTCCACTGAGCTTACCCAGAACTCTGCCCTCAGGCCTCACCACCTCTGGAGGAGTCTGAGGAGGTCAGTGCCCCCTGGACATTTGCTGCAAAGGGGATTCCCACAGCTCAGGTTTTGGAAAAACCCACCAAGTGCCAGGTGCATACATGACCTTCATGATGTCATCTAGTCCTCACCACATCCTCACAAGGTTACAAGGGTACTCTTGTACTTATATCCATTTACAGATGAGAAACTGAGGCTCAGAGAGGGAGAAAACCTGCCTGGGACTCAGTGGGTAAATGGAGAGCTGGCCCCAAAGTGTGTGGATGTTTCTACCCAGTTGGGGAGAACACAGCCACTTCTCAGCCCCTCTGAATGCCCCAGGGGAGGGGCATTGAGGTGGCACTAGGGGACTGGGCTCCTGAAGTCCCTGCTTAACACCAACTAGCTGTGTGGTGTTACTTCTCCCAGCCTTTGCTCCCACCTCTGTAAAATGGGGATGCAAGGTTCACCTCCCGGAATACCTAAACGTTGGATTAGTAATAACCACTGGGCCATTCATCAGTCTTTGTGACACCCTGCAAGCCAGGTGGGAGGGCTTTTCTCACTCATTTTACAGATAAGGAGACTGAGGGCAAGGAAGGGTCAGAGGCAGCCCTCTTATGGAGCATCCTGCTGATAACCTTGTGGCTGCATGATGAGTTCCATAAGCAGTGCCAGCAGCATCACCACAGCCCCGTTGTAGGGGCTCGGGCAGGGCAGGAGCTTTCCTGGATCCCAGACCCACACTCTCTCTCCAAGGCAAGTGCAACGCTCTCCCCACAGCCTCTCACAGCAAAGGCTCAGTGGGTTCAAAGACAAAGGTCTCCATTGCTCTACTGTAAAATTCTTTCTAACAGATTTAGAAACAAAAGAGAAGAAGGCCTTTTAGAGTAAACAGAAATGAACTACAACAATTATTTTAATTAAAAAAAATAATTTTATGAACTGGGCTAAAGGGCACCAGAGGACTCTGCTTCAATAGCTGCTTTAGATGGCACCAAGGGGACTTTATTTGTACTGCATATTATCAGGGGCAATAGCCTGTGTGTGTGCCCATTAACCAAGCTAGCAATTTCCTCTTTTATTTCCACAGTGACCACGTGGCCAGAAAAATCATCGCTGATGCATATGTTTGAGGAAGGGAGTGGTATCCTGGGGGTGCTCTGATGCAGATGGTCTGGTTTCTCAGAAGCAAGGGACTTATTGGGGGCTCTCCTTAGCTAAATGGGTGCTCGTCCGGCCCTGGCACTGTGGCAGAACAGCCAGCTCTAGCCGCATGTGTGACCTGCAGGATGGGCTGTGTTTCAGGGGAGCTGGGATGTAGGACAGGACCCAAGAGTGGGAACTGGGTGGAGACTCAGAGGTCCCTCTGCATTAGATGCCAGATGCAGCTTTGCCAGATGGGTCTGTTCTCTTCATGCATTGCCAGGGACATGGGTGTGAAAGCATGGATGTGGGAGATTCACGGAGAGGTGACCTGAATCTCTGGGGAAACAGACCACTAAGCAGGAGACCTGGGAGATGTCACTTATCTTCCCTGCTTCTCCGTTTCTTTCTCTGTGAAATGCAACAATTTCAACCAAGGTGATGCTTACAAAAAGCACCCCAAAGTGCCCTGTAAATGTTTGGAGTGATGTATAATTAATTAATCATGAATATAAGAGACATGTTAAGTAGTGATTACATTTATAATCATAAAAGAAATAATAAAATAATAATGGCCATCATGAGGCCTCCAAGATAAACAGAACACAGCCATCTTCAGCTGGGACGGGATTTGGGGAGTAAAGGTGGAGGGAACACTGCCACTGAATTTGTTTTCTGTCTCCAAGTCATCCGGATTTGGCTCAGAGGAAGGAGGGAAAAGGAACAGCTACTTCTCTCATCACACCTCAGCCCTGCGCTTCTCAACCTTTAATGCTTGGAGCCTGGAGAGCTTGTCAGAATGCAGATTCTCATTTCAGTAGGTCTGTGTGTGGGGGCGGGGGTGCTAAGATTCTGCATTTCTAACAAGCTTCTAGGAGATGCCCAGCCTTCTGGTCCTCTGACTACATTTTGAGCAGGGGCTTAGAGCACTGTTTCCCAAAGTACATTATGGGGCATACCAATCCTACAAGATTCAGCCAGAGAGGGTCCTGCAGCCCCGTCAGCCTGGGAACCCCTGTGTGGCTCTGTATCTGTCCACTTCACACCAGCATGTGCAGGCAGTGAGCAGTCCTGCCACGAGGAAGACACCAGTTCTCTTCAGAGGCTATTAAACATCTTTGATCACAGGGTCATTTTCTTGGGGCGGGGGGGAAGGCCTCTTAATATCCATGTGAAGTTTACAAGACACACTCCATTGAGAAATCCTGAATCAGGAAGAGGAACACGTACTTTAGAGCCAGTCAGGCCTAGGTTCAAATCCCAGTTCTGCTACTCTCTAGTTCTGTGACCTTGGGCTAGGGTCTTGATCTCCCTGAGCCTCAGTTTCCTCATCCTGAAAGTGGGGATAATAAACTGTCTCAAAGGGTTGTCATGAGGATTACATGAGATGGCAATCATGAAATGCTTGCAAAGTGCCTGGTGTACAGTTGGTGGTCAAGAAATATCAGTTCCCTGTCTTTTCTGAAGTTTTTCTTGGGATACATGGGGTTTTTCTGCTACAGTTTGGATGTGAAGGTGCCCCGTGTTGGGAACCAGCCAGCCCAGATGCAGGCTCTGGGGGAGGCAGGATGTCACATCCTGTTTCCTTTTCCTCCAGGCTGTGGGTTTGCCTACCTCATTTCTCCCTGCCATCCCTCGCCACCCTTCCCTGACGCATGACACCTCCCACACCCCAAGCTGTCTTCCTTTCTCCTCCTGTTCCTGAAATAGACCCACACCCAAATTAGCCCTTCTTGGCAAAATGCTGTTTGCAGAAGTGTCTTGCCCAGCTCCTGACATCTATGAGGTGCTTCGAACCTGGGTCACTTTGAATCCAGGTGGCTCAGCCAGACGTCTGGGGCAGGATGAGGTGGGATCAACCTCCATGTCTCGCAGGAGTGGTGAGGAATAAACGCTACAATGGACGAGAACCCTGGAGCCCGGTGCCTGGTATGCAGCGACGCTGGGGCACTGGCTTCATGACTGGGCCCTAACGGCTCTCAGCAGTTCAGGAGCAGACTATCATATTATCTAATTTGGGGACAGGGAACATAACTGAGTAGCAGAAGACTCATCACTCTGAAGATGGGAGGGTATGGATAGAAGAAATTTTCTAAAGGTTTGGAGGCAAGCGCGTGGAACTCCTCCCTGCCTGTGAGCGAGGAGGTAAGATGCAGACCAGGTACAGTGGCAGCACCCTCCCCCTCAGGGGACATTCAGAAGGCAGAGACCCAGGACAAATGCTCCAGCACAGGCAACAGCGAGAAACACCAGTCCACATCCGAAGGCCAGAACCAGGCCCGAGCCCAAGCGAAACCCCTGCCCGTTTGCTCCATGAAAGAGAAGAGGAAGAAATGTCTACCAGTGGCTCAGCCATGCTATAGGGTGGGGCCAAGGAGCTGAATCCTGGCCTGGGTCCCCCTGCCTCGATGCAATTTTAGAGTCGAGGACTGGAGATTTCACTGGGGACCCAGAGGCCAGCTTCTGCCCAGGTCCTGACCCCAGGCCTTCTTCCCAAAGCAGGGGTCAGGAACGTACTTAGGAGAGGGCCACACACGTGGGACACTGCTTCTTGGGGCCAAATCTGAAGATGGGGCACACTCCCCTTCAGGACTCCACTGGGGGTCAAAGGCCCCACGGGAGCTATTTTGGTGCTGCAAGTGGGCGCAGAGCCAATTCCCGGTGGTGGCTTCTCTCTTAAGCGCCTGCCCCACGTGAGAGGACGACTGTCCCGGAGATGTCCATGCACATCCAAGATCTGTGCAGTCCAGAACAGGGAGAGGCCAGCCCAAAGTTGGGGGTGGGGGAGAGAGACACCCATCCACCCAAGACCGAGAGCTCGCCATGGGAGACGTACCATTGACTAGGCTGGTATTTGCACTATCTGCAGCATTTGAACCTGCCGCACCATCGGCCGCTGCGGGGGTGGGAGGGATGGAAAATGCAGTGTGTCACAATGGAGAAAAGCAACAATGCAGAACAGCAACAACAATAAAGACATGAACAAATTGTGGCAAATAACATGACTATATTCTTAAAAGAAAATCTCCGTTGGAGATCAAGAAACTCAAATTTGGGGTTGGGAGTGAAATGTTCTCGTAGAGATGCCACAGAAGTTGGGGGGAAAAAACTCAGACATGGAGGGTCTTTGAAATAAAACATGGAGGATGATCAATGTGGTTAGGCGGGATGGCACTATTCTGTGGTGAGGGTCCGGAGTGACGCACCCCACGGGCCCAGCAAAGCTGGTGGGTCCCCATCAGAGAGGGTTCTATGAGGAGAGGGGTTCTGGCTTCCTGTCAGGACCAGAGGGGCCCATGGCATGGAGTCAACTCAAAACATTCAACAATCGGTGCACTGCGGCACTGGCCACTCTGAATGGGTTTTGCCATGACCACCAACCATCACATGTACTGGCAGGACATCCATCAGTGTCAGTGACTTAGCAGGATTCATGCCCTTGACTCAGGCTACCACCCATGGCCACCTCCTCCTTCCTAACCAGCACTTGAAAGATTGCCTTGGTAACCCCATGTGAGATGCCCCACCATTTAAAAGGTGACATCAAACATGTCATATTCTGTGCATGAGACAGAGAAGGTATTAGCCAGTTTTCCTTAATTTAGAAATTAAAAATAATATGAGATGGTCAAATTCATTCTTGTCGTTCTTTCTTGGGGTGGGAGAACAGGTTCTGTGGGAAGGAGAGGGAAGAGACTGCTGGGTGAGGTGGACACGCTGTGGGTGAGTGGGAAGCCAGCCAGGCTCTGTAGGGACAGGTTGGGGAGCAGGGCTGTGGGGTCCCATGGTGACAGGCCCTGCATGTATGTGTGTGGGGCTGAGGGCTGTGTGAAGACGGCAGCAGTGCCATTGGCATTGGCCTGCAGAATGGCACATTGGAGGGGCAAGTAGGCTGAATGGGGTGCCGGCTTGTCCTGGGAGGCTGGCGTCACCTGGGACACAGCTGAGGCTCTGGCAGGGCAGAGCCCCTGCAGTCAGGGAGCATTGTCCAGCTGTGTGCTGGGGTCTAGGGCCCAGGCTCAGTGGTCAAAGGCTGCTGCTATTTCTAGAAGCCCCATCTACCCTGAGGGGTGTCTTACTGTACCTGGTAGCTGAAGGCCATCCCCCTTCTTCACACCTGTGTGATGATTTTTGAGACATATTAATGAAGGAGAAGCACACACTGCCTCATCTGTGCGTACACACACACACGTACACACACATCCCGGCATGCCCAGGGCTATCCTGAAATGGGGACCCATGGTTGCTGGGCTTTAAGCAATGTCCCTGATGGAGGGGATGGGACCGCAGCGCTGAGGGCGCCCAGCCCCCGCTGTGCTGCTCATGGGGGGCTGAGGGGCGGGGCTGCCCCCCATCCTCTTCTGCTATGTCTCCTCCACATCCCACCTCTTCCCTCTACACTGATGTCCTCATCCGTTGGGGTGCAGGTAAATATTGAGTGAGGGACCCTGTCCTGTGCTTTGGGGCAGGAGAGGCCTGTCTTTCCACCGGCATTTTCAAAAACACAGGTCAAGCCTGTGGGAGCTTCTGCCCCTCACCCAGGGCCCAGTGCGGCCAAGGACATGGGCAAAGGTTGCTGCATCCTGCCCAGCTGCCTGCAACTTAGGGCCGCAGCAAATCATAGCTTCTGTGTCACTGCGTGGACACTGTGCTGACATTTTCTGGGCCTCTTGGCCAGGACTTTGTCCTCAGTTTCAACCTCAGCTCTCCCCTTGCTCTCCAGATATGGATTTCACAGTGTTCACCTCAGTTTCATTGTTCCTATTGGTGGGACAGCCAAATTTTAGGGGGATCCCATTACAAAGTGGGTTTCACCCTTGAGGACAAGTAACCTTTGATTGTGACCCAGGCTCTGTGCATGGTTGACCTCTGAGAGCTGGAGGTGGCAGGGCTGCCCTAAAACTGAAGGACGGGTCAGTCACCTGCCATCTCATCTCCTTACTCTGGACTCCAGGAGGTCTGGGTGATGGGGACCCTCCTCTGGATTTTGGGGAGGAGACAAGAAAAAAGACTAAGGATGAGAGAGGGGGGCTGTCCTGACAAAACGGAAGTGTTGGGTGAGAAGCCAGCTGTGCTGGGGCTGGAGGCCTGGGCTCTTGTGTCTTCTGAGCATTCCTCCTCTGCTCTGAAGGCACCTGCAGCCCAGCATGGCAGCTTGCTGCGTAAGGAGGGCCCAGGGGATGAGGAGTCTTGTTTCCAGGGGAAGGAGGAGCTAGAACCCAGATGAGGTAGCAGCACCAGGGGCATCTGAGAGGGGCTTACAGCAGTTGACTTGGAGCCACCTTCCCTAGAAGCTCCTGTGCCCACATCTGGGGAGAATCTATGATGGGTGGGTTCGCTGCCCAGCTCAGAGCAGCTGAGAAGAGTGGAGCGATATCCAGGTGGGGATTTCTACTCATCAGGAGTGATGTCGGGACCAGGTGACGCTTGAGGTTGGAGACTCAGCAAGTGCTCAGCACCCTTGGCCTGGCCTGGAGGGGAGGAAGGGCTTCGGTGACATGACTGGACAAGACAGAGACTGGGACAAGACCCTGGAAATGGAACAGACAGAACCCTCCTGGTATGAGTAGGGCCTTGAGGATGCAGGAGGTGGCTGTTGGCACAGGGTGTCGACATAAAAGGCACTTAATAACTGTTTTGTGGAGTGAATGATTCAACAACAAAAAAGTGGCCTTAAGAGCTCCTCTTCTGGTTTGCAAGGGTGTTGGGCTTACCTTTCTTGTCTTTCTTCTCTTCCTCCTCACCGCCGGCCCCCAGGAGGGTGAAGATAATGCCAGTCTGGGAGTTCACACCCACAGCGGTCACCACCATCCGTCCAGAGCCCTCCATCACATGGGTCCCTGGGGAAGGAGATAGAAGCCAAGTTAGCATTGCATGTCCCAAGTCCCCTCCCCAAAGGAGTGGAAGGAACTCTATCTATAGTCTGCTCCTGGCAATTTGCTTGCTGAGGTCCTAGGGCACTGCCCATGCTTAAGGTTCAAACTATGAACCTTTTAGGATGATTTCTCCCTGGCACAGCACTGTGATGGGCCTGGGGCTCAAACACTGCTAGCCCTTGGTTCTCAGGCCCCCAGATGGCTCAGACCTACCACCTACCACCTCCTCCTGCAGTGTCTTTCCTCCCTCCCTCTCTCTCTTGCTTCTCCTATTCCACCCTTGCAGGCCAAGCAGGGACCACTCTCTCTTTTCCCTGTTGGTCTAGGACCAGACCTCACTGTACTTAATTCTATTACCAGCAAAGAAATGCCAACTAAGCTGTTCACAGGACTGCTTAAAAGAGGGTCCACCCTCCTCCCAAAGATCTGGGGAAAGAACCCAGGGCTTTCTGAACTTGCATGAGAAAACAATAGCATCTTTATTTTCGCAAACATCTAACTGAAAAGTAGCATTTCTCCCATTACGAATGCAGGCAACAAACCCCAGGAGCATCGGTAGCACCCCAACACCACTGCACGTGTTACAGGAGTTGCAGGTTTTTTTCTTATCACTTGGCAGCTGTTGCAGATTTCATGATGCTCACCCTTACTTCACGATACGGCAGTTACTAAGCTGACTGCTGATCTTGTCATTCAGTGTACTAATGAAGAAGCAGGTACACTGTTGTACCACACCTTTTATTACTTTATATCAATCTCACTGTTGTCCTTTGTAATCCGATGTATTTTGTTTTATGCATTTCATAGTGTTAATCTGAGAAGGGGTGGCATATGACAGCACCAGACTTCCCTCGGCACCCATGATGCAGGAGAAGTTAAGAACTTTCCTAGAATTTTGATTTCTCACATTGGGTTCCAAGGGGCCCAGGAGTTTTTTCATGGGTGCAGCAGGAGCAGCTGTGGGGGGTGGGGCGAGGGAGGCGTTTGGTCAGAGTGGCTTCACTTTTATGCACTTTTGGGGTTTCTGTGTTGACTACAGGGCCTTGTCACTACTGTGTGGGTCAGGGAACAACTTGTCCAAGACCACTCAGGTGTTTGAGGCAGAATGAGATAAAATGCAAAGGCAAACCCACTGAACAGGTGATGTATCAATATAATAAAATATTATTTGGTCTTAAAAGGGAAGGGAGTTCTGACATACTACCATGTGGATCAGCCTAGAGGACACTACGCTAAGTGAAATAAGCCCATCACAGAGAGACAAATACTGTTTGAGTGCATTTACATGAGGTCCCTAGAGTAGTCAGATTCAGAGACAGAAAGTAGGACCGTGAGTGCCAGGGGCTGGGGAGGAAGAAGGGGGAATTTGTGTTTAATGGGGACCGAGTTTCAGTTTTACAAGACGGAAGGAAGTTCTACAGACGGACGGTGGTGATGGCTGCAAAACACTGTGAACGTGCCTGCTGTCATGAGACTGTACACATACTGGTTAGAATGGTCAGTTTTATGTTATCTATGTTTTACCATGACAATAAAAATTGAAAAAAAACACGGGGCAAAAAGGGAAACTTGCTGAAGCTGTGGCCTCACTGAGAAAGCGAGGTGACTGCAGCGAGAATGGTGGGGACCTGGAACAGGAAACAGACAGCAGCTACAACAGCTCAGGATGGACGTCACAGGACTGCTGGCCCTTCCCCCCAGGCTGGTGTTGCGGATACATGGCCACTATGTCCTGCCTAGTGACTCTGTCAGAAGAGATGCATCCCTCACAGAAAGATATCCAATGGGCAGGGAATAGTGGGGTGGGGGACCACAGAATGAACTCAGAATGAACCAACTGGGTCTGAGTGGTGTCACTGGCAGAAGGCTCAGGGCACACCTGGGGAGGCCCCCTCAGTCCTGCTGGTGGCCACTCTCTTTAGTAAAGGATAGTTGGGTGCCCATTTTTCCCTGATTTTAATTTTTACCACTCTGGGTAGTAAGCTCTCTACAATGCAGCACATACTTCTCTCTTCAACAGAGAAGTAGGAATCTGGTCCTCACCTGGGGCAGTGTCCCGGGGTGTCCTCAGGTCGCAAAGTATAAGAACTACACTGGGTTTACAAGACAGGGTCTGAGGGGCCCAGTGACCATGAACGCTAGCCCCGACACTAAACGGCCGGATGACTTGCTGCAGTTCTGCTTTTCAGGGTTTTTTCTTCTTTCCTTTCAAGATTGACTGCCCCTTCTCCATGTTTTCAGGGTAACTTGTCTCTAACAGTTTCTCTTTGTTTTCTAATTTGCTTTAGACTTGAAGTCTAGGTTAATAAACTCATTAGAATTGTATCTGAAATAAGTGCCAAGGGTTCTGAGTCAGGACTTGAAGAAGTTCCTTAAAGCAAGGAATCTATTGTCACTTTACAAGAGGTTTTGCCACCCATTCCCTTTGCTTATGAGGCCCAAACGTATCTTAAGATGATGGGAGTATCTGTGTGCATGCACATGTGTGTGGTGTTCTAGACACTTGGCTCCCAGTGTCTCAGGATCTTAAAGTGCTTGACAGACAGACACTCTCCAGTACGTTCCTTTAAGGCAGGAAGAGGTCAGTCTGTCCACCCATGAATGGTTAACTAGGTCACGGAGGCTCCCAGAAGGGGCATGAAACCCACAGAGCTGTAACAGAACCCAGATCCTCAGATGGTGAGCTCCCCTGTGGCTTCTTGCCCACTCCCAGAACAGAAGAACAGTGCTTTTTGGGCAGGGAATAGTGGGGTGGGGGACCACAGAATGAACTTAGACACCGATTCCAGCCCAAGCAGCTGAGACTGGAATCTTCCCATCACAGGCAGACTCTGGGGCCTACCTATCCCCCAAGGGGTACAAACAGGGAGAACCAAGGGCCAGTAATGGGACCCTGGATATTATGTTAATTTGCTGTTAAAATGCTCTATTGTGCACCAGCTTAGCTTGTGTATGGGCTGTCAGAATGTTAAATATCAGCAGTGTTAGACAGATGCGGAAACTGAGGCCCAGAGAGGTCATGTGGGGTGGGACTGGGGCCACTGTAGATCTTTAAAGGTGAAAGAGGAACACACTTCACGGCATTCAGAGTGCAGACAGCAGTGGCGTATCCAGCACTACCTTCAGGAGGACACCTGCTCTGTGTCAGGCAGCATGCCAATCCTTCATACCAATCATCTTTAAGCCCTCACACTGGCTCTCAGTTTATGGGGGAGGAAGCTGAGGCTCAAAAGTGGCTTGCCCAGGCTCACAGCTGGTGGGGGGCAGAACCAGGATCTGAACTCTGAGCCTGCCCCCTTTGTTAGGCACCACCTCTCCCTCCAGGAAACAAGGCCTTCACACCCTGGTCTCAAACACATTTATGAGTCTGCCCTGCCTGGGTGGCAATGGAGACACTGCTCCCCACCTCCCCAGCTCTAGGTGGGATGGAAAAAGACACAGTGGGCCAATTTCCACCCAACATAATCAGACTCCCCCACCCCCCTGCAAAAATCACCTCTAATCTAATCACTCCCATTGAAGCAGGGAGCTGACGACTCTGCTCTGGGAGACACAGAAGAGGGAGAAAGGAGGAGGAAGTCAAGGAGGTGGCCTCTGGCCACAACTCAGGGGTCAGTGGTGAAGCCACAGCATGCCCCCCGCCCAACCTCAGATGACCACAAGGTTGTCCTCCAGGCCCCAGCAGTAGATGGAGTGTCGACATCCTCTTCTGGCCTTCCCTCCTTCTGTGCCCTAGCCTCAGCTCTGACCACTGTCCCCCAGCTCAGCTACCCTCCATAGCTCCCCAAAGTCTAAATGCCCCTGGGTCAGACAGACCCCAGCCTTTTTCTGGCCCTTGACCACTGATTTCTGCCCTGTGGCACTGCCCAGGGAGTGTGTACAGCTCACCGGGTCTCTGTGTCCAGTGCCCCACTCCCTTTGTGCACCCAGTTACCACTGCCTGAATGCCCTGCCCCTACCGCTCCTCCAAAATGTCCTCCTCAAGCTTCCCTCTCTCCCGCCAGGACCTAGGGCCTGGCTGCCCCTCCCTCCAGGGGAAGAACTGAGTATACCAGGTCAACCCTCTAGGCTGTCACACCTTAGCTCCAGGACCCCCTACAGAGGACAACGCTTAACTCCAAAGCCTGTGGCTGTAAAGGTAGAACCCCAGGCATGCAAGTCAAAGGTTGGATACCTAAATCTCTCAAAGGAAAGCTGCAGTTTTGGGGTAGGTGCTGAGGTAAGAACCCTTTACGTGTGGCCCCCCCACCCTGCAGGGCCTTGCCCCAGGACCTCACTGTCTGTTGTCCCCTGGGCACCATCCCATAGCCCCCATCTCATCCAAGCTCCCATGGAGCCCTTCAGAATATATAAGCCTGGAGCGGGGAGGGTTGGATAGAGCGGGCCCTCAGCTGAGGAGGAGGGGACCTGGGAACCAGTCTGGTGTCTCCTTCTGATTTGCTGTGTGACCTGAGGCCAGCCCTCTCCTCTCCAGACCTCAGTTTTGTCTCCTGCAAAATGGGGGCTCTGGCTTAGGTCTCACTTCTCAGTGAAGAAGTCTGGGTCCTTGGGGTCCCTGGAGACAAGGGCTACCCCTGGCTGGGGTAGGGCAGCCTCCATTAAAAGGCTACATCTTGGAAAGTTTGGATCTCAGTTTAGATGGGGCCAGCAGAGGCCTGTGTGGACAGACTGACCAAACGTGGAGCCTCCTGCCAGGGCCGCACTTTTCATCTGACAGACAGATGCGGTGCAGTGACAATTCTGTGCTGGGCTTTGGCGTCAGAAGGGAGGGTCCCCTGTGATCCCTGCCCTCCAGGAGCTCTCAGTCTAGTTGGGTGAGAGGGGAGCACACAGCCACACAGACCAACAATAGCACAAAACAACAGAAACCCAAGGGCCCAGTGGCCTGGCAGGGGCATGGCCCAGGTTAAAGTGGGGAGGTGGGGCAGGAGGATGGCAGAGAATCAGCTGGACTGAAGCTCAGGGCTTACGAAGGGAGGAGTGGGAGAGAAACAGGATTGTGGAGCAGCCTGCGTGGAGGTTTGCAGAGTTAGGTCTTTGCTTGGTGTTCCATAGGGAGACACTGAAAGTATTTCTGGGGGGAGGGAGGAAGAGGCCTAATCTTTGTTGAGCATTCCTAACTCGCCGAGTGCTGTCTGAGCTGCTGAGCTGCCTTCTCCAGCCAGCTGTCCAGTTACTCTGTGAGGTAATCATCATCCCCTCATTTCATAGACAGGGGAGCTGCCTTGGGAGGTCATCTCCACAAGTGGCCTGAAGAGGGCAGAGCTGGGGTGGAGTGAGGGTGGGGCTCTGGTCTCTGTTCTTTCCACCTCGCCAGGAAGGCTTACAGGGCAGCGCAGCATCAGAAGGCAGAAAGGGGGATGGAAGCAGGAGAGTGGTGGGGCAGCTGTGTCAGCTTTCCAGTTCCCGCCCATCCATGAGAGAGAAAGGAGCTCAGGCCCAGGGAACACTGCGGCTTCTGCCAACTGGATGGCCTGTCCTGCCTTGCCTGTGCCTTGTCCTTGACCTAGTAGCAGAGGGTAGGCTAGAACCTTCCTGACCGCAGGCTTGAAGCCCATCTCTACTTGAGACTTGCTATGAGCAGCAGGAAATGGCCCCCAGCATCCGGCCTAGTCCAGATGTTGGCTGTCTCGTGGCCAAAGCCTCAAGTCGTGGCAAGCAGAGTGCATTGAGCCCCTGGTTGCAGAGCTGGAGGGGCCTAGTTTTACAAAATGAGGCTTCTGAGCTCAGAAAGGGCAAATGGCTGTTTGAGGTTGCACAGTACCCGAGGCATAGGTTAGGGCTTGAACCCAGTGCCCTTCACTCTCCTGGTTTTGACTTCCCAGGCCTCTGTCTGGACAGGAAGAGGGGTAAGGTCACACCTTCTAAAAGGTTTCCTTCTGGGGGTAGAAATGCGAAAAAGGGATGCAGGCCCTACGATTACCAGCCCAGACTCAGTCCTTTCATCATTACTGTTATCAATGCAGTTGGTAACAATAATCATGCATACTTGCAGAGTGCTAGACATGTGAAAAGCATTTCAGCGCCTGTGAGCCTGTCCCCCTCACAAGAGCCCTGTGAGGTAGGTTTTGGTGCAAGCACAATCCTGAGCCCCACCCACTCACGGCCCCTCTGGTTCAGAAAGGCTGAGTGATGATGGCCCAGGGTCACACAGCTGTGAGTGATAGAGCCGGGACTTGAACCCGTGCTCTATCCACTACACCCCACTGCCTCTCATGGAGAAGAGGCAGGGTAGTGTAATGGAGAGAGCACTGGCTGAGAAGCAGACGGGGCCTTCTTGCAGTCATGGTGTCGTCCTAGGCTCCCTGGAGGCAGCAGCAGTGGTGGCAGGTTCGGCTCTCCATGCGCGGCCTACCACTTGGTTGGCAGGATGGGCAGCAGGCCCAAGAGGGCTTGCTGATGTTCTGTGCGACCTCGTGTTGTTAATGCTCTGGCTCCAGGGGTGATGGAGGCGGGTGGGGGTCCTGTAGAGGGCAGAGCTAATGGGCCTTTTGGAGCCAGACCCTGCTGCTTTAGAGGGCAAACCCCCACCCTAGTCCCCTGGCCCTTCTGTGGCCACAATGATGGCACCTAATCATTGGCTCCCCAATGGAATTTACCATAAGACATTTCAAACAGGCCATGCTGTTGGGTAATCCAAGGCGCAGGGTCCTTGGAGGCAAGTTCACTCGTGAGGGCTGCAGGAAGAGTACAGGGCTGGGAGGCTGGAGGGCTGGGGTCTTGCTCTGGCCCTGCCCTCTGCTCTGCCCTGGGCCTCAATTTCCCCAGCTGCAAATCACGACAAGACTAGGTTCCCTAGGGATCTGTAAAGCCCCCAAAAGGCTGCAAAGTCAAAAGTCTGGGTATTTATTTCTCTTAAGAGGGATTATTGCTTCCGTGGGACTCTCACGGGAGTTATGTCCTAGGAGGGTTCAAAACCACTGGTCTTCCACGAAAGGCAAAGGAAGGCTAAGGAACTCCTCCATGTTAAAAGAGGATGAAGGTGCAGGACACCTAAATGCCACACAGTGTCCCACACTGGGTTCCAGATGGAGGATGCTGTGGAAACAGTAGACAAACGTGAATGTGGACAGTACATTAGATGGCAGTACTGCATCGACGTCAAGTTTCCTGAGCTGGCAGCTCTGCTGTGGTTATACCCGAGAATATCGTTTTCTTAGAGAACAGACCTGAAGTGTGAAGGGGCCCAGGGCCACCATGTGTGCATGGCGAGGAACAGGGAGGCTCCTGAGAGAGGTGACGGAGTGAAACGGTAACAACAGTTGAACCAGAGGGAAGGGCATGTAGATGTTCTTTGTACTATTTTTGCAATTTTTCTGAAAGCTTGAAATTATCTTAAAATACAAAACAAAAAAGAAATGGGCCAGGTTAGAGTTTGTGTTCCAGGGCCCACCCATCCGTTTCTTGACTCACACAAGCTTTACAAGAATAGGGATTTCTTGCCAACACTCAAACATTGGGAAATGGTGCGTGAGAGTCTGGGTCGCTGGCTTCTCTTGCAAAGGGAGCACTGCAGCCGCACTGAGTGGCACTTCTGTAGGCAGCGGCTGGAAGCAGCTGTGTTCTGGTTTGGCGCCTGTGGTCTCCCTGACTGGCCCCAGGGATGTGTGAGCCTGTGATTCCTGAGCACTTCTACTCTGTCTGGTCTGAAGACCCTGATGTGGGCCAGGGCCTGCCTGACCATTCTAGGGAAGGAGCTTCATGGAGCATTGGGGACATTAGAGTCTTTCTGAAGGTTGACCTGCCCCCATTTGTCAGATGGGTGACTGAGGTTCTGGGGTGGGCAGAGGTCACAGCTGGAGCTGATGGAGGGCTGGGACCTGAGTGCTCTGTCTCCAAATGCTGCTCTTGTTCCACACATAGCAACTCACATGGTATTATTTGCAAAGGACAGTCATATCCATCTGTATATGTGGTCCTCACAGTAGCCCTGTGGGGTAGGCAGAGGGAAGTGCCCTCCCACCTGCTTCCCCATTGCATGGACACAAACATGGAGGCTCTGATAGGGAAGCAACATGCCCGAGGCCACACAGCAAGTTCATTGCAGAGCCTGGATCTGGCTCAGCCTGGCCCGACTCTTCTTTCTACAACTCAGCACAGCCTCTCTCCTCACTCTGGCAGGCAGTGCCTGAGCCCCTATGGTGTGCAGGGCCCACAGGTGGAGCTGGGCATGACCTCCTGATAACCTTGGGCTCAGGCTCCTGCCTGCTTGGACCAGTCTGGGTGAATGGATCAATGCAGAAGTGCATCACAGTGCATCTGTCTACGTCTGCCTATCTGCCTATGGCCAAAGACGGAAGGGGCCCATAAAATTAGAGACCCATTAGATTTGTGTGGGTGGCGAGACTGCAGATGGGTTTCGCTCTTTATTTTATTTGAGATGGTTTGCACAGTGCAGAACTCAATTAATGTTACGAGGCTGTGCCCGAATGGGCCAAGCACAGTGTGGATGTCACAGGCTGACGTGTGGGTCCCAGGCAGTATGGGAGTGACTGCCAGAGGTGGTGCTCAGAGAAGCCTTCATGGAGGAGGTAAGCCTGAGCAGATGGGGAGGAGGCAAATGAGCAATACCAAAGGGACAGGGCCATTAGGAGGAGGCAACAGCCTCAGCAAAGGCAGGGCAGAGAGAATGGAGCCAGGTGGGTCTGCAGCAGAGGTACACAGTATGCAGGGTGTGGTGAATCCCTGACCTGCACGGCTGGGAGGGGCACTGCCTTCCGTGTGTGGGCCTACTCTACAACCCTGCCACCCGCAGCCTGTCCAGACCCGGCTTACACACAAGCAGTGATGAGGAACCTACTGTCTCACAGGCAGCCTCTTTTGTCCTAGAATGGTTCTTCTGTTACACAAGTCTTCTCTTCCCAGTTAGACTGTTTTCTATAGGGCTGACTCTGCCACTTTCTCACTGTCTTTGCCCGTGAGCCTGGGCCAGGCTGCTTGCTCCTCCTTCCCCCCATGCAGCTGTGTTTCTGAATGTCAGCTCTGATGCTCACAGTCAAGCTTCATTTTCTTCAGTCGAATTCACACTGTACTCTGGTGATTTCTGTGGGTCCTGACTAGTGCTTTCTTTTTGCCATGCTCCCTGGGATGGTGGTCTCTGTGAACTTGGTGGGCACATTTTCCATATTGTGACAGGACAGAGCTCCAGGAAATGCCACTAGAAACCTTCTACCAGGTAACCTGTATTCCAAGAACCAGCACAAACTGGCTGAAATCTCCTGGCCTCCAGCACAGCCTTCTCCATCTTCTCCATGACAACATCATGGGAGGCCACGGCTGCTGTCTCCTGACATCCAAAGGTCCAGGGTCTACTTCACTCCTAAGCTCTCTGTCAGTTGCATAGGTTGAGACCAAAGCTGTTGGTTCAACCTGAGCCTCGGGGGCCCCACAGTGCCTTTCTTTTTTCAGTGCTCACAGAGCACCCACTCTCGAGCTGAGGACCAGTGCTGACCCCCCTGTGACACCACAAGTTTGGGCTTTGCAGGGCTCTCTGCGATTCTTGCCTTTTATCTGCTCCTAGTCCACTGTTCTTCCCTACTGAGTGCAAAGCTTACTGCTGAGTATCCAAGGGCCTGGAGGTCCTAGCTGTCATAGGACCCCTTGTCTTCTTAGTTCCCTTAGAGGTATCCTGCCACCCCTTCCCGGTTATGAGACTTCTCCCTGACCAGAGGAAGGGACACAACCAGACCACTCAGTCCCGGTGTCTCCCCTTGACTTCCAGTGATCCAGACAACCCACCTGGCCACTTCTCCCAAGGATGCTCGCCTCTCTGCTACGCACTTCAGCCCGGAGGTCAGAACCAGGGCCATGATCCTAAGCTCTCATGTGGCCCTAAGTTCCAAGAGGGCATTTGAAGCTTTATTGTCACTGTTCTGGTTTTAGCTCAAATATAATCTCAGATACACCTTCCCTTGACCAACTAAGTTTCTGTCCTTTCTTCTGGGTCTCCATTTCACTACCATGGTAGAATGTCTTCATCTGATTTAGCACTATCTGAAATTATTTTACATATTTGCTTTCTTGTTTCTTTATAGTCTGTCTCTTGGAATCTAAGCTCCAGGAGAGCAGGGACCTTGTTTGTTCCATTAACTTTACTGGCATACGGTAGGTACTTAACAAATGTTGGTTGAGTAAGTTCTAGGCAAATAAATGCCCAGCCCTGACTCTCATTCCTTCTCCCATCCTACCCTGCAGGCCTGATGAACTTCCTTTTTGTATTTCTAGGATGCCCCCCATCCCTTCAGACCTCTGTGCCTTTTACATGTTTGTCTCTGTTAGGAGGGTCCTTCTTCCACTACTCTGTTTGGTGGGCTCCTGTTGGTGCTTTAAAGCCAGCTCAATTCCACCCCCCTTCTGTTTCCTTTTTGGTTTTTGTACACTATTCACTCTTCTACTGTGGAATTAGTTGTTTGTTGGTCTGCTTATCTCAGCCTAACTGGGCTGGAGGCTCTTGCAGCCAGAGGTGGGTCCCACTGCTCAGCCCAGGGCTAGTCCCAGAGTAGCTGATCAAGGGTTTACTGAGCACTCCTGGGCAATAAGTCCTTTTGGGTGTCCCTGTTGTTGGAGGGAAGGTGGTTACCTGGGGTGTCTCACCTCTGCAAGGCCTTTCCACTTCCTCTCTTACCTGCTGCAGCAGCTAGACTGAGGTTTTAAAAATGTAAACGTGATCAGTTCATGTTTACAACCATTCCAGAGAATCCTCATTACACTAAGAAAATTTCCAACCTCCTGACCACGCCCTTGAGGCCTGACATCTGGCCCCTCCAGATCTCTGTCTTGCTCACAGTCCTCCAGCACAATACTGCCTTTGGGCCTTTGCACTCACTGCCTAGTTCTTACTGCCTGGGTAGCCACAAGGCCAGCTCCTGCTCCTCAGTCACACCTCAGCTCACATGTGATCTCCCCTGACCTCCCCAGCCATGGCCTCCCAATTGTGGTCACACACCTACCACCCTCTGGAATTTTCCCATTGCCTATCTCTCTTCAATGACACCACAGCTCCTCAGGGCTAGGGTCTCATGGGCCTCATCCATTGCTGTTTCTCTAGCACCCAGCCCAGTGCCTAGCACACAGGAGGTACCCAAAATAATTGTCACCTCACTGATTTTTTCTCATCCTTGAAGAGAACAGTCTTCAGTGTTTGAATTTTCAGAAAACCAGCTCATTAGAAGGTAAGTTCCATGAGGTCAGGGATTTGTTGATTTTATTCATTGCACTATCCCTAGAGTAGTGCCAAGTGCCCAGTAGACTCAGGGCATATTTTTTGGGGAAAAGGGAGGAAGTTCTTATTCAGGGCTGAGCTGGTCAGAGATCTGGAGCCAAGGACAAAAGTCCCTAAGACCCTCCAGCCTCTTGAAGAGGCCACAGGCACCCTCCTCCTCACTGGGTGGGAACTGGCAATGGGAGTGAGCCCGCTGTCGGGCTGCAGCTCACCTGACAGCAGCATGGGGTCCTTGTCCACAGACTTGCGCACCTGGTCAGACTCCCCTGTCAGGGAGCTTTCGTCAATCTTGAGGTCATTGCCCTGGATGAAGAGGCCGTCAGCAGGGAGGAGATCACCTGATGGGAGGAAGGTCAAGGGAGTCAGCAGGGTCTCAGGTAGCTGGAGAAGCTGGAATATTCCCCTAAAGTTATGATTATAAGGGAAGGTTCTTGCCTGGGGACCAGCTGCCCAGAGCTCCCAGAGTGTAGGAACCAAGAGGGCACCATCACAGGCCAATAAGAAGCTGAAGACTAGAGCCAAGGTGAATGGTACAAGGCCTGAAGGGCTGAGGTTGGGCCCCAAAACAATCCTAGCTGAAGTGGGCATGCTCTTTAGTTTATTAAGTGCTTCTCTTGGCCTGGTGTGGTTTTGAGGCCTAGCTTTCTTAACAACTCATTTTCTGGTTTCAACTATGATGTGAGAAATTATTTTGAAAGGGGCTAATCTGTCTTGGCTAGGTGGAGGTGACAACAGAACAGGCACATATCAGAGGAAACCAAGCCCCCAAGGGCTGAATGAGGAGGGGTATACCCCAATCTCTCCCTCATATTCTGTCCCTACTTTCCCAAGGACATAGCTCATCTCAACCCCATTTGGCACCAGCCTGCCCACTTTCTCCATGGCAGTATCACAGGCTTAGAATGTACACTCATCTATGTCTACTCTCCATAACATCCTCCTTAGCCCAATAACCATCCATCAATAGCCAAATCAGGGATAGGAAGTGGATTTTATCTCATAAACCCATCTGAGTGTTAGTAGTCCTTGGAGTGTTGTGTTGAAAAGGCTGCATCTAGGCTCTGAGCTGGGATTGGTTAGTAGTGTCTGCTGTGGGTGCAGATATGAGAGTAGTGGCACATGTGCTGTGTATGCACCATTTCTGAGTTAGATGGATTCTGAAATCCTAACCCCTCCAGAAAGTAGTCTTTCACTTCCAAAGGATCTCAAAAGACACCTTGACTTGGGATCAGTCTTCAGGGACCCAACCCCCTTCCCTGGGCCAGCCTCTTAGGGTCTGCTCAGCCTGTTCCACCTCTGCCCAGACGCTGGCTTCACCACCTGGTTCTGTGGCTGGGATACTTACCATATTTGATTTGGGCGATGTCCCCAACCACAATCTCCGCCACAGGGATCTGAACCACCTGACCAGCCCGGACCACGGTGAACTTCTGCTCCTGCTCGATGCGGCTCTGCAGACCCCGGAACTGCTTCTCTTTGCTCCAGTCATTGAAGGCCGTGACCAGGACCACACAGATGACTGAAAGGAGGATAGCAGCTCCCTCGATCCAGCCTGCCTCCGCTTCCCCTTCATCTTCTGCCCCACCCTGGGCAGTGGCGCATCCTGCAGAGAACAGAAACAAGCAGGTGGGGTGGGGTCAGCTAGGTAGAAGGGGCCTTTGTAGGCCTGGCTTTAAATCCCAGTTCTGCCAAGCAGAAACTATTGATAATCAGATAACCATGATCTATTTATTTATGGGTGTCAAGCCCTGTACAAAGTGCTTCATACACATCATCTTAGAGCACTCACTCTGTTCATTTCACAAATGTGAAAGCTGAGGCTTCTTAGAGAAGCCAAGTGACTTGTCTAGGCTAGGAAGGGCAAGACAGGAGCTAGGGTACCTGGTTTCAGAGCCTATTGTTTTAGTTGCTTTGGTTTTCTGCTTTTGCTCTAGCTGTGAGATCTTGGGTAAATGACTTTACCTCTCTGAACATCAGTTTTCTCATCTGTAAAATAGGAAGAATATTTTTTTATCTTGGGGACCATTGTCAGGGTTGAAATTTAATGAGGTAAGGTCCATGGCATCTCCAGCACAGATCTGGCACAAAGGAGAGGCTTGATTAATGAAAAAAGAGAAAAAGTGATGATGGAATAGAATGAGCTTAATCAATATTGCACCTGCTTTCAGGTCTAAAATGCAGTTTAAAAATATATTTTATGGATTATGGTATTACAGTTATCCCAATTTTCCCCTCTTTGTCCTCCCCTACCTAGTACCCCCCATTCCCTCTGGCAATCCCCTCCCTTAGCTCATGTCCATGGGTCATGCATATAAGTTCTTTGGCTACTTCATTTCCTATACTGTTCTTAACATACCCCTGTCTATTTTGTACCTACCAATTTGTACTTATTAATCCCTGCATTCTTTTCCCCCATTCTCTCCCCTCCTCCTCCCAATTGATAACCATCCAAATGATCTCCATATTTATGATTGTTTTTGTTCTGTTTGTTTGCCTAGTTTGTTTTTTAGATTCAGTTGTTGATAGTTATGAATTTATTGCCATTTTAATGTTCATTGTTTTGATCTTCCTTTTTCTTAAATAAGTACCTTTAATATTTTATATAATAATGGTTTGGTGATTATGAACTCCTTTAGCTTTACCTTGTCTGAAAAGCACTTTATCTGCCCTTCCATTCTAAATGATAGCTTTGCTGGATAGAGTAATCTAGGCTGTAGGTTCTTCATCACTTTGAATACTTCTTGCCAGTCCCTTCTAGCCTGCAAAGTTTCTTTTAAGAAACCAGCTGACAGTCTTATGGGAAGTCTTTTGTAGGTAACTATCTGTTTTTCTCTTGCTGCTTTTAAGATTCTCTCTTTATCTTTAACCTTTGGCATTTTAATTATGATGCGTCTTTGTGTGGTTCTCTTTGTGTCCATATTGTTTGGGACTCTATGCTTCCTGGACTTGTATGTCTACTTGCTTCACCAAATTAGGGAAGTTTTCTTTCATTATTTTTTCAAATAAGCTTTCAATTTCTTGCTATTGCTCTTCTACTTCCAGCACCCCCATGATTCGAACATTGGTGCATTTGAAGCTGTCCCAGAGGCTGCTTATACTATCCTTGTATCTTTTTAAAATTCATTTTTCTTATTGTTGTTCTGATTGAATGCTTTTTTCTTCTTATGTTCCAAATCTTTGATTTGATTCTCGGCTTCATCCACTCCACTATTGATTCCCTGTAAATTTTTCTTTACTTTACTTAGTGTAACCTTCATTTCTGCTTGGCTCTTTTTTATGCTGTTGAAGTACCCAATGAGTTCCTTGAGCTTTCCTAATAACCAGTGTTTTGAACTCTGCATGTGATAGATTACTTATCTACATTTTGTTATCTCCATCTTTTTCTGGAGTTTTGTTCTGTTCTTTCATTTGGGTCATGTTTCTTTGCTCCTCATCTTGGTAGCCTCCCTGTGTTTGTTTCTATGTATTAGGTAGAGCTGCTTTGACTCTCTGTCTTAGTAATGTGGCCTATTGTAGAAAAGTGCACCTGTAAGTTGGATGGGGCAGAGCCTTAGGTAATCGTCAGGGCAAGGCAACCTGTGTGAACCAGGTTGATGGAGTCTCAGATATGGTGTCACCACTCTGTGGCTCTGTAGGTGGCAGGGCTCAAAAAAGGTAAAATGGCTGCTGTCTGCAGTTCTGTCTGGGAGGAAGCTGTCCCCTAGTACTTATCCTGATGCCAGACACTTCAATTCCTCCCCATATGCCACTGGTGCTCTTTCAGCTGCTGCCCCAGTGCTGGAGCCCAGAGGGAGTAAGTCTGTGTAAGTTCTAAGAGCATCATGCGCCCTTTAAGAGGAGACACCCAAGAATCCTGCAGTTTCTTCTGCCACCCCAACTCCCACTGGTTTTTACAGCCAGAACTTATTTTCCTGGCACTGGAACCCTCAGCAGGGTGGTCTGGTGTGGGGCTAAGATCCCTTGCTCCTGAGGTATCCCTCCCAATTTTATCCATCACACATGGGTGTGTGACTGCCTGTTCTCTGTCTCCAACCCTCCTACCTGTCTGGATGAATGTGACCTCTTTAAATCTTTGGTTGTCAGGCTTCCATACAGCTTGATTTTCTGACAATTCTAGGTGAGAGCTGTTCTGTAATTTAGTTGTAATTTTTGATGTGATTGTGTAAGGAGAGTTGTGTGTGTATGTTTTTTTTTAAAGATCTCATTTATTTATTTTTAGAGAGGGAAGGGAGGGAGGAAGAGAGTGAGAGAGAAACATTAATGTGCGGTTGCTGGGGGCCATGGCCTGCAACCCAGGCATGTGCCCTGACTGGGAATCAAATCTGTGATGCTTTGGTTCGCAGCCTGCGCTCAATCCCCTGAGCTACGTCAACCAGGGCAGGAGAGTTGTTTTTACCTATGCTTTCATCTTGACTGGAAGACCCCCCTGCCCCGATAGTGCATTTTGTTGATGTCTTTTCCTTCTATTCTCCCACCAACCATGAGGCAGGTCTCTGGGTTAGGGGGTGGGGACTACAGCACTGGACCTGCCCTCTGACGAGTTGGTCCTAATCCTACTGCTGTCCCTGTATGACCCTGGGTAAGTCACGGCCTTCTCCAAACTGCAGCATCCTCATCTGCAAAATGAGGGTCACTGAGACCACTTCCTGGGCTCAAGGAGAAGAAGGTGAGAGATCTGGCCTGTGCTCAGCCATAGGAGCCTCTTACTTGGCCCTTGTTGGATTTGAGCCCTTACTACACAGTGAGTATACCCACACTCCATCTGAACCACTTGTGTGATCTACAGTGACCCTACACCTTTGCTCCATTGTACCTCCCAGTCTGGGCCCTCAAATTGCCTGAGGCCTGCCAGGCCTACCATGTGAAATAGAAAAAGGAAAAACACCATACACATTTAATGCTGACTGCTAAGGCCTTTCCAGGACTTTCCACACATTCTGTCTCTTGTTTTCCCACAATCCAGAGAGTAAATGGTATTTACTCCATAAATAGATGAGAAAACTGAGTCCTGGAGAGGTGAGGTAACATGGCCAATGTGATTGTTGCAGCCAGGACTAGCTCAGGACCTTTTTTCCACTGTGGGGTGTGTGGGGGAGATGGAGAATGGCCCTTTCCATGTCTGACCATCCACTCCTAGAAAACTCAGGGTAGTTCTCTTCCACAGGGGCTGAGCTACTTGCAAGACCTGCTTTATGCCAAGCATTCACTATAATCTTCAAGCTGGCTGAAAAAAGTGAAGTAGTTCAGAGAAGGGCAGTGACTCACCTTGGGTCACATAGCAAATCTGGAGTTTGAATCCAGGCCTGGGACTACAGTCTGACACTGGACCTAGCCTGCCCACTGTTCCTGTACTCAGCACCCCCTCACTGGCCTCATGTGGCCAGTGTCACTGGCCTCATGTGGAAAAATAGAATGTATTGCTATACACCTATGGCCGACCATCTGGAAGTCCAATTCAATCCCAGGAAGAGAGAACAGCAGTTTTAAGAGACCCCACCAGGAGCATCTGGAAAGCCAGCAGTCAGAAGCAATATGACAAGAAGGCTAAGTATTACCAGGGAATGTTTCTCAGCTCCCAGATCCTGGGAGGGTCCAGGCTCAGCTGGTGCGTCCATGCTGGGGATGGTGCAGAATCACTGTGGCCCAGCAGTGTGTGTGGCTGGAAAATTCCACAGGTTTTCACTGAACCAGCTGTTCCCTACAGGCTAGCTAACAACCACATCAATGCATAGGGTTCTCAAAGCTACTTTTTTTTCCTTTGGGAATTTCAAGACTTTTCCATTAATTTTAAACCATTTAACTAGACCACCCTTTGATGGTAATGATACTCATAATTGTGCTGATGATAACTGACACTGGGCCAGCCCTGAGTTCAAATCCCAGCTGTACTATTTAACTGCTGTGTGCGCATGAGCTAGTTACTGAACCACAGTGCCTTGGTTTTCTCATCTGCAGAATGTGGGTAATGACAGGCACTCCCTGCTAGGTGGCTGATAGGACTTAGGGTGAGCCTTTATGTAAAGCATCTGTGGCAGTGAGCATCCAATAAAGGCTCAGTTAAAGCTGTTGCTTTCTGCTGCCCAGCATTTGTTTGGTGCACACTATTGACTTTGAGTCCCACAAGCAGCCTGAATGAGCCTTGAGCCCCACATTACAAAGGAGATACAGCCATATTTCGGATCACGTGATGATGGGAGCAGGGGAACTAGGGTGCTCCTCTACCACCATAAATGATACCAGTAGAACCCCCCAAACTGGAAAACACAGTTGAACCTTGCTAAACAGAAACCCAGTATATGGAAACACAGCCTCTTGGACTTCAGAGGAGTGATTTGAGATACAGAGCCCAGTGTTTCACTTTACAGGACTTTTGTTATCCCCTGCCCCTGCTATATACTTTGTACATGGCAAGGCTGTTCTTTCCCTCCTTGTGTGCTTTGTCAGTGGGCCCCCCCCTTAGGTACCAAAGCATTTAGCACACTTAGAGACAGATCAAGATAATGGAGCACCTTCAGGTCAATGGAAAGACCTGGCTTCAAACCCAGGCTCTGCTGTGTGACCAAGAGTGAGGGACTTGGCCTCTTTGAGCCTGAGTTTGGACAGCTATGCAGTGGGATGACCCCAGGGACTTTGTGAGCCTTGGACCTAGTAAGGTCCTGGCACACAGTACATGATGAACATTGGTTCTCTCCTGTTTTCATGAGCTGCTCTCCTTGGACTGGCTTCTGGAAGCCAAGGCAGCGGTTGAGAGGGATCTGCACCCTGTTGCCTTGGCTCCCAGCTTTGTATGCTGCCCTTGCAGATGTGGTACCAAAGAGCCCTCTGGGCACCCACTGTGCCAGAAAAAGCCCATTAACTTTTAGATCCTCTGAGAACTGGCTGATGGTTACAGGGCGTCTTGGAATGATCAGAAAGGCAAGGTGTGGATCTCTTGGTTAGATGTTTAGCCACTGGGAGCCGCTGGACCCTGGGAACAACTCCTGCTGCCCCTGATACAATTAGCGGGAAGAGACCAGGAAGGGGAAGAAAGAAAGGAGCAGGCAGGCCTTGCAGAGATCTCCACTGGGTCATCCTCAGAGTAGGACAGGGACAGGGTCTAGAGTTTGTAACCACAGGGCCTGGGGAACCTGCAGCTGTTTTCCCTGGAACTGGGGTTTTCTAGAGTGTGGACTTCAGCTCTGCATGACCTTGGGGAACCCATGTGGCCTCTCTGGGACTCCCTCTGTTTAATCAGTAAAATGGGGAAGCTACCTCCTAGGTGGACCAGGGCCTGGCAACGAATAAAGGCCCTCAAAACCGGTCAAACCACAAACACTTTCTAAGCACCCACTGTGTGCCTGTCTCTCTGCTGGCACTTTGGCACTCAGGTAGCTGTCATGGGCAGAGTTGGGAGCAGGGGTGTGCCAACTCCAGTCCTGCCACAAACATGTTGTGTGACCTTGACAAGTGTCTGGAGATCTCTGAGCTGAGCAAGAAAACAGGGAAGGGCTGTGGGTGCTAACTCTACAGCCTATTAGCCAATTGCCAGCACCGTTTTTTATATGACTACTGAAGCCTGTGTCTGGCATGGGGGTGGTCCTGGCAACATGGTTGATCCAGAGCTCAGAGCTTAGAGCTCAGGCCAGGGTCTGGGTGTCAGGGAGGTGTAGGTACCATCGCAAAGTTCAGGAATTCACTCTGCAGGACTAGAGCATGCACTGCTACCCTCATCAACCCAGACTGCGGTCTGCACTAGTGTCTAAGCTGGAGGCAGGGAGGGGCAGTGAAAAGAAACAGAAGACTCAGGTTTCAAATCCACCCCTACTGAGTACAAGCTGTGTGACCTTAGGCAAGGCCTTCCCCACTCTGGGCCTTGGTTTCCACCTCCTGATGATGAAGGTGATCACAGCCATCAGCCTGGAGGGCTCTGGGGAAGCTCTCCCTGGCACACACTGAGAGCGCTATGTGTGTTCCCACTGCACCCCTTCCACCACTTGCCCTCTGAATTCTAATCTCGCACTGAATTGGGTCACATGAGGTCACTTTCTCAGCTGGCACTGCGTTAACCTCATCCCTTTCTGTAGGATAGAAGCGAAGGCTCAGAAGCCGGAATGTCTCTGTCTGACTCATGGCTCTGTGCTTCCTAGAGTGTGATGGAGCACACAGTTTCCTATCGCAGGGCCTTGGTTTCTTAGATAATGACAACACCTACCCACAGGGTTGTTGTGAGGATCAAATGAACTTCTCAGCTAGTGGTGGCTATAAAAATAGTAAGGACAATTATTATGTTTTTGTGTTGCACCCTTAGCTCTGTTCAAGGCTTATTCAAATAGCCATGTACAATTTTCTGTATTTTCTGTAAAACTTCTGCAAAGAATGCTGCCCATTATTCATCTCTTATAATATCCTATGTGAAATTTTGTCCCAGAATTCATTGTCCGGGGACATGCTATCTTCCTAAAGAACTGTTTTTCCTTTGTTGATAACTTGAGATATGCAAATCATCCTAATTCCCTTTCTGCCTTGCCTGTCAGGAAGCTCAAAAAAAAATTTTATATCCCAATCAAAGTGTCAACATAGTTGGTTTATTTGTTTCCATTCCCTTTTCTGTCTGACTTTCTACCTGACCTCATATTATGTCTTTAAACCCTTTTTAGAGAGAGGTTGTGCAGAAAAAGAAATCAACTTAGTAATATTATGTATAAAATTGAGGCAGTTCACCTAAGAGACTTGGTTATTTGGTTTCCTGGGCAACTCTAGTTTGGGAGGAGATGGGGGAACAGGTGTTCAGGAAACATGAGAGACGACATCTGCATATGGGGAAATGAGGCTCAAAATGGTTATTTCTTATATGTTATTCCTTTTTTATTTGTTTGCCTGAAGCAGCAAACCTCATACGATAATCTGTTAATGCCACATATTCATTAGAAAACACTGAGTGGATCAATACAGCTTCCAGTCAAGATGGAGGCATAGGTAAATATGCTTTGCTTCCTCGCACAACCAAAAGAAGGATAACAACCAATTTAAAAACAAAAAACAACCAGAACTACCAGAAAATCAAACTGTCTAGAAGTCTCACAACGAAGGTGTTAAAGAAACATTCATCCAAACTGGTAGGAGGGACAGAGACGGGAAGCTGGGGAGGCAAGGACACATGACAAGGCAGCGGCTGGTGGACTGGACTGGGCGAGGAGGCATCTGGCGGACCAGGATATTCCACATTCACATACAGATAAGCTGGGAGGAACAACTAGGGAGTGAGACAGACCATGCACCCAGGGTTTCAGTGCAGGAAACTAAAACCTCAAAGCCTCTGGCTATAAAAACCTGTGGTGGCTACAGTGGCAGGAGAAACTCCCAGTCTCACAGGAGAGTTTGTTGGAGGGGCCCACAGGATCCTAGAACATACATAAGCTCACCCACCTGGGAATCAGCACCTTAAAGGGCACAATCCACTTGTGGGAAACAAGGGAAGTGACTGAAAGCGGGGAAAGAGCCAAGCAGGTGAGACTGTTGCCTCTCTGACCGAGGGAACCACACAGACAGCACCACAATGCTACAAAGTGGGTTGCCCTGCAGTGGTGAAAACCTAAGGCTCAGCCCCTTACTAAGTACCAGGGGCACCAAGATAAAGGAATATGACCCAAATGAAAGAATAGATCAAAACCCCAGAAAAGGAACTAAGAGATGAGGAGATAGCTAACCTATCAGACACAGAGTTCAAAACACTGGTAATCAGGATGCTCACAGAAATGGTTGACTGTGGTCACAAAATAGAGGAAGTGAAGGCTATACAAAATGAAATAAAGAAAAATATACAGAGAACCAAGAGTGAAGGGAAGGAAACTGGGACTCAAATCAAAGATTTGAAACAGAAGAAAGAAACAAACATTCAACTGGAACAGAATGAAGAAACAAGAATTCAAAAAAATGAGGAGAGGCTTAGGAGTCTCTGGGACAACTTTAAATGTCTCAACATCCTAATCATAGGGGTGCCAGAAGAAGAGGAGAACAAGAAATGGAAAACTTATTTGAGCAAATAATGAATGAGAACTTCCCTAATTTGGCAAAGGAAATAGACTTGCAAGTCTAGGAAGCTCAGAGTCCCAAAGAAGTTGGATCCAAGGAGAAACACACCAAGATACAACATAATTAAATCACTCAAGATTAAATATAAGGAGATAGCCTTAAAAGCAGCAAGAGAAAAGGGGGCAGTTACCTACAAAGGAGTTCCCATAAGACTATCAGCTGATTTCTCAAAAGAAATCTTGCAGGCAAGAAGGGGCTGGAAAGAAGTATTCCAAGTCATGAAAGGCAAGGACCTACATCCAAGATTGCTCTATCCAGCAAAGCTTTCATTTAGATTGGAAGGGCAGATAAAGTGCTTCCCAGATAAGGTCAAGTTCAAGGAGTTCATCATCACTGTTCCCTTAGTATATGAAATGTTAAAGGGACTTATCTAAGAAAAAGAAGATCAGAACTATGAACAGTAAAAGGACAAAAAACTTGTAACTATCAACAAGTGAACCTAAAACAAAAGCAAAAACAAACTAAGCAAATAACTAGAAAAGGAACAGAACCACAGAAATGGAGATCACATGGAGTGTTATCAGTGGGGAAGGGGAGCGGGGAGAATAGGGGGAAAAGGTACATGGAATAAGAAGCATAATTGGTAGGCACAAAATAGACAGGGGGAGATTGAGAATAGTATTGGAAATGGAGAAGCTAAAGGACTTATATGTACGACCAGCAGGGCCTACACCCACTGGGCACCTGCATGTACCAGGCTGTCAGACACTGGTCACACATCCTTTCATCACCTCCTCATAATAAACGTTCCAGGGTAAATCACTTACCCTGTTTTGTAAATGAGGAAACAGGATGAGAGAAGGAAAGTGATTTGCTTAAGGTCACACAGTTGTGACGTGATGGACACAGGATTCTAACCCAGGGGGCTTCTTCAGAAAGTGTCTTCAACCATTTTTTTCTCCTTCCACACTTGGAGGGGAGTGAGTTAGGGAGAAGGAGAACAGTTTTCTTGAGGCAAAACTTGCCATCCTCATCTTCTGGGACAGAGGTTGGCAAACTTTCTCTCTAAAAGGCCAGATAGCGCCCTGGCTGGTGTGGCTCAGTGGATTGAGCACTGGACTGCAAACCAAATGGTCATGGTTGGATTCCCAGTCAGGGCACATGCTTGGGTTGGGGGCCAGGTCCTCAGTAGGGGGCACTAAAGAAGCAGCCACACATTGATATTTCTCTCCCTCTCTTTCTTCTTCCCTTCCCCTCTCTAAAAATAAATAAATAAAATCTTTAAAAAAATAAAGGGCCAGATAGCAAGTATTTTAAGCTTTGTGGGTCATATAGTCTTTGTTGAAGCTACTGGAGCCTGTCATTGTAGTGGGAAAGCAGCCATAGACAATATGAAAAAGAAATGGGGGTGTTCCAATAAAACTTTATTTTTATACAATGAAATATGAATTTCATATAAAAGTTACATGTCACAAAGTAGTATTATTTTTACTTTTTTCAACCATTAAAAATATAAAAACCAATCTTAGCTCATGGGTCATACAAAAGCAGGAGAGTAAGTCCGATTTGGCCTGTGGGCTGTAATTTGCAATCCCAGTTCTAGAATATTTGGTGCATATATTTTTTTCACAGTTGCATGCCTCAGTGAATGAGTGACTTGGGGTTCTGAGGAGAAGCCCAGCTTTAAAGCTGAAGGAGGGTCCTCCAGAAGCTGGAGCACCCAGTGGGCAGGGAATCTGAGAGGGACCTCTGTGAATGGGGATGAAGCACTGTCAAATAAGAGTGTGAATGCAGCACACTAGGCAAGCAATCTGGGGACTGTGTCCTCAGGTATGAGAGTGGGGAGCCCTCAGAGAGCACTCTGGACATACGTCTGGAGTCACCCCCTCACTTGGGCCCCTTCCAACAGAACCAGAGTCTCTCAGGGACGGGCCTGGGCAGCAGTTTTTCTAACGATCTCCACTCATTAAAACATAACGACTCTTCATTACCTGGGTGACCATGAGCAAATTAATGCACTTCTTTGTGTCTTGGTTCCCTTGTCTGTAAAATGGGCACAATCATGGACCTTCCCTCATGGGCTGTTAGGAGGACAACATCTTAGCCCAGAGCTTGGCATGCTGTAAGTGGTCAATAAATGATCACTGTAATTACTACTGTTGTTGGCCCAGCCCTTGCATTTCACATATAGGAACACTGGAGGCGGGGCCCTCAGCCCAGGATCTCAGCCACTGATTGGCTGTGGGTGTCTTTGGGCCTGGTTCCTCACCTGGAAGGAGCAGTCAGTGTGAGTCCTGAGTGCCCTCTGGTGTGGCCCAGCAGGCATGTTGCAGGGAGGGCCCCTGACTTACCTTCGTTGCTCTCGCCAGGTGGGTGGTAGAAGGACAGCCCCAGGGAGATGATGGCGGCGATTTCCAGGATGATCAGCGTCACATCTTGCAGCGCTTCCCACACGAGCTGCAGGAAGGTTTTTGGCTTCTTTGGAGGTATAAAGTTTTGTCCAAAAATCTGCTTTCTCTTTTCCAGGTCTGGAGCGGTGCCTGGCAAACCTGTGGGCAGAGTGCAGAGAGGTTAGTCTGGAGGGCTCAGGAGAGAGACACACACTCCTGGAATTGTCCCAAGTGGGTCTGGCCACATGGCAAAGGACAGGGAAAGAAGCCCAGTGCCCAGTGCTCCCCAGAACCTGTGAATGTGACCTTATTTGGGAAAATGGTCTTTGCAGATATGATTAAGGATCTTGAGATGAGGTCACCCTGGATTATTCAGAAGAGCCCCAAGCCCAGTGACCAGTGTCCTTGTAAGAGATGGAAGAGGAGAAGACACAGTCACAGAGGGAAAGAAGCCTGTGTGGAGACGGACGTAGAGATTGGAGTGATGCAGCCACAAGCCAAGGAAATCCCAGAGCCAACGGAAGCTGGAAGAGGGAAGGACTGGAATGTTCCCTAGAACCTTTGGAGGGAGCATGGCCCTGCCAACACCTTGATTTCAGACTTCTGGCCTCCAGAACTGTTAAAGAATAAATTTCTCCTGTTCAAAGCCACCTGGTTTGTGGTCATTTGTTACAGCAGCTACCATCATGCTGACCTTGCACCTGCACCCTTGTTCCTGCTTTACACCTGTCCACCCTGTTGAGCACAGACTCAGAAGCTTCTGCCTGGGTGCAAATCACAGACTCTGCCCTTAGCTCTCTGAGTCTTAGTGCCTTCCTTTGCAATGGGGATGGTGAGTGTATATAACCCACAGGTGCTTGTGAGCATCTTATGAGATAATTCATGCAGTCAATGAGTATATGTTGAGTGCCTACTATGTGCCTGGCACCGTTCTGGACACTGGGATAGAGCAGAAAACAGACAAAGTGCCTGCCCTGAGGAGCTGACCACCCAGTAGACACACGAGACATGTTCGAGTGGTGCCTGCGGGGTGGTGGATGCTCAGCTGATGCTAGTGGTTATGGCTCCATCTTCCCTTGGGTACATTTGTGCTGTGGAAGAGGAACCTGAAACAGAAACCTCTCATGGTGGAAATTCAGGTGTGTGACAGACAGAGGCCAGATCCAGTAGAGTGGGCCAGCTTCACTGGGTACTGGGCCCCTTCAAAGGCAAGTGCTTCCCCTTGCTTCTCTCTTTCTTTTGATGCTACACTGTGTCACCCCAAATCCCTGGCATGTCATTTAATTTTTTCCTAACCAGTGACCTGGTACACTTCCTGCCTTGCTCATGCTGTTCAGTGAGCTAGGAAAAGCCTTTCCTTCCATCTATGCTAGTGAGGCCATTCTCAGGGCCCCTCTGCTGTGAGGCCTTCCTTTCTACCCCAGGCAGACTGCATCTCCCAGCTGTCACCTCTAGCATGTCCTTGACCACAGCAGGACTTACCTGTTTTGGGGTTTATGTCCCACCTGTGCCTTGGGGAAAGGACCAATTCTTTCCCTCAGGGCCTGGCACTTGAAGCCACCAACCACCTTAGAATCCTCCCGCCCACTGGATGAAGGTGACATGCTCAAGTGTTATGAGCCTGGCCTAGGATGTCAATTGTGGAAAATGCAGAACAAATAGTCCCCTGGAGCTGGGCAATGTCAATCTTGTCCCTGAGGCCAGCCTAACTGCAGATCACCTATGGTTTAATGAAGAAAGCTGAGGGGTGGACTGGGAGGGGAGAAGGAGGAACACACCTCATCAGACCTCTGCCTCAGTCCACCTGTGAGAAGGGGGACTCCAGAGGGATCCCTAGAATGACACCATTGTTAGCATGCTGGGGTTAGAGTGATGAAACTTTCTGCTGTTACAGTTATGGGAACATGTGGTCTAATGTCACATAGTTATGGGATTCTAGCAGTCTGTCATTTGTCGGCTCATTCATTCATCCACCCATTGATTCAATGCACATTTCGTGAACCTCCACTGTGGGCCCAGGCTGTGCTGGGTGCTAGGTAGAGTGATGTGAAGGGGAGAGTCCAGTGGTGCATGGATATAAAAGCTCAGTGGTTCTGGGAGCCCAGCAGTCTATGGTTCAGGGGTGCAGGGAGATGGTCATGTCCCCATCTGGGGCTTAGGTGCTGAGGCTCCTCTAATGCTGACAATGAGATCTTCATTGGGAGTGTCCAAGTGCCAGAGTGGTTGGGACCCTACAGGATAGCCCAGGGATAGCTCCTACACCCACCTTGCCTATTAGTGTAGGTAAGTTCTGCAGATCCAATGTCCTGCTTGTGCACTGAGAATGAGGGATTCCAGAGTTGGGTTATGGCCATTTTACAGATGGGTAGACTGAGGCACTCACGAGATCAAGCTGCTGCCTTGGGGAAGCTCCTTGGCCCCGAGAACCCAGGTCAGCCCTGTTCCAATCACACATGATGTAGTGTGATCCTAGGAACTGAAGGAAGGTTCCTTGTCTTTTCTCTTTTGTCCATTTCTATCCACAGCAAATGTCTGAAATTCTTCTACTTGGGCTTCATTTCTTTAACTAAAAGTACCAGTTCCTTTGGATTCCCTGAGAGGGAAAGCCATCATCAGTTCTGGATACATTGGTGTGAGTGAGTTTCAGGCTTTTTCCTGGGAGTGGGTTTTAACAAAGGGAAGAAAGGAGAACTGAAAAGGCCGGTGGGCCTTGGAGGAAGGGGGCTATGGCCAGTCAACATTGGCCTTTTGTAGCAGTTTGCTGTGCCTTTGGCCACCCAATTCCTTTCTCTGAGACTCAGTTTCCCCATCTTGACAATAGGGGAGCTCAATAGGATGAATGGGTCCTAAGGATCCAGGGTTCCAAGGTCTGCAAACCCTGAAGTGGCCCTGCTGGGGTCTGTTCATACTTTGGGGCTCCTCATAGAGTTTGGTGTAAATAAAGAGCTTCACTAGGGAGTTCGGCGGGGGTGGGGATAGCCCATGTCCATTTCCTGGGCCCCTTCTGACTGACTCAGAGAGAGGCCAGTTGCTGAATCTCCTGAGGGTCTGTGATTCAAACGTTCTGGAGTCCACAGTGTGATCAGTTGAAAATGTGATTGTTCTCCAGTTCTGGGAATCTGGCCGTGGATCAGGGGTTGGGTCACACTGGGGATTCACAGGCCCAACACTGAGATCCTGGGTCCCGGGACAGAGCAGAATAGCCTCTCTCTCATTTCCTCTACTCTCCTCAGTTGTGTCCTGCCCTGCCCCACCACAGGCTTCTGTGAGCCCTTCTGTTTTTTGGAAATAATAGCTCACAAAATAAAAATATGTGTGTTTTCTGCTAGGGCTGTTTCCATGGTAGAAATTGTTAGGCAGCTTCCACAACAACAAACACCCCAGTAAATAAATCCAGGACGGGAACCTCGAGTGTTGAGACTCATATTGGAACGCTGAGGTGGCAGATGGTAGTCAGACGGTCTCACTCACCTCTTTCTCTCAGGGGAAGGTGAGCTGAGCTGGAGCTGGGGATACCAAGCCCTAAGACTTGGGTGGGGTTTGGACTCAGATGTCAAATCCCAGTTCTGAGTGACTCTGGCTAAGTGACTCCTGGTGCCTCAGTTTCCCTATCTATAAAATGTGGGCAAGAGCAGGGCTTTCTGCACAGGAGTAGGGTGGGGCACAGTAGGATGTCTCCTCTAGGATCTGGCTTGTCTGGCACCAGGTGAGAATATCGTACTATTGTTGTCCAGTTTGAGGCAGTGTGGGTAACTCATCACTACTTCCTGGAGAGGGAAGACTGGATAGGCGGGATTTCACTAAGACAGGGAGGAGGACCGTCGAGTGAGGTTAGGCCCTGCAGAAGGGCTGTGTGACTGCAGACAAGCCGTTTCTCCTCTCTGGGCCTGTTTCCTCACGTGTGAATCAAGGATTCACTTGGCTGAAGGCTGGGAGCTGGTAGTTCTGATACATTGTATCCAAAGACAGTGTTTTGAGGATCTACAGGCGGAACCGCCCATCAGGACCACCTGTCGCCCTCTTCCCGGGAGTGGACTTGCATAGCCTCCCTGGCTTCTGGCTAAAAATTAACAGGCCTAGTTTGGGGAGCAGAAATAACTGGGGCTGGTGTGAGAGACAAATGACGGTGGTGATTCAAGTTAGATCAAAGGGCATCTCACCATTTAGCATATTAAAAATTAATACACTTTGATCAAATATTGCTGGACAAGGCCAGCCAGGCCCTGAAAATTCAGAAACACAAATGCCCAGGAATTGGTATGGGATGTGGTGTGGGGTAGTGGGGTTCCAGGCATCAGTTTCTTTCTGTGCAAGAGGAGGAGGGCAGAGCACTAAGCAAGGAGTCAGGTTTGTGGATGAACTTGGGCCAGTTGTTTCATCCTTCAGAGGCTCAGTTTTGTCATCAATAAAATGGGAGCAAAATAACCCCTAGACTGCGGTGAGCCATCCAGAGAGAAATGTGTGTGAATGCTGTCTAAACTGCAAAGGTGCAGTAAGTGTGCCTTCACAGTAAAAAATACTCCAGCACTGGGAGTTAGAGTTTGTGTGTTCTACTTATTATGTAAAAGGAGAGAGCCAAGTGCAGACTGGGGGACTTAGTCACAAAGAAATTATTTGTTGTAATGGCTTCCGGCTGTCATTGGATATTTGAGGAATCCTTGCCCCAAACTTCATCTCTATCCAGCCATCCTGGACACACACTATTTTTGTCCCCAGCCATTAAGCCTTTGCCTCTGCCAGTTCCCTAATTCCTTTGCTTAGAATGACTTCCTCTCTCTCAGCTATTTTGGATCCAGCCTTGAGTGCTACAAATGGTAGCCTCAGGCCATCTGAGGGGTTTTGTTTGGTTGGCACTGTGTTTTAAACAAATGGAAAATTGTCACAAACATTAAAAACTCAGGCTATTCCAAATAAACATCCTGATGTCTTGCTGAAGGGCATGTGCATGGACCTCTGGGAACTGAACATTGTGATTGAAATTCTCTGACCCAACAGTATTCCACCTTGGCTCTGGGGACACGGTTCCTGTTAAGGAAAGCTCAGGGGCACAGTGAGTGCCAGCTTAGGATATTTTGGGGGCACAGAGGACTTCTTTATAGGAGAGCTGAAGGTGGGTGGGTGATGTAGGTGGGAGGGAAAGGGAGAGTGTATGCAGCAGCTGGACTACTGGCCATGGGTGGCCTGTCACAGATGCCAGGGCCCTGGGTACTCAGGAGCCTCTTATTTAAAGAAGCCCGAGTTCTTCCTCCTGTATTCAGCCCTGTCAAGGTAGGGAAAGTAGTTAGGGCTGTATTAGGTAGTATGCATCCAATCACCCACTTACTCATTTAAATAATCAACAAGTATTTATTGAGAACCAACTGGGAGCCAAACATTGTTCTATATACTGGGGACACTGCAGCGGGGAAGACTGGGCTGCTGGGATGGGTTTCCTGGGGGAAGTGTAATTAGGTGAGCTTGGAAGAAAAAGCAGAGGTTAATCAGGTACAGGGTATGGGTGTGGGGCGGAAGTCTTCAAAGGCATAAGAAACCCCAAAGGGCTTGGAAAAAGCCAATGTGACTGAAGCATCCTTGGTTTGCCCCTCAGGAGAGGGAACAGATGATCTCCACAGAATAGGACACATCTCTAACGTGCCACAAAGGGTCATCATTATGCACACCTTTTGGTGAGGATGGGGGGTGATCTAACAGAGTCTTTGGCTCATGGAACTCAACTTGTTGCCCTCTTCCCCTTGCCTGCCTGCCTGGTAGCTCAGCACTGAACTTGCAGTTGCCCTCTTGGAGCTGCACTGTAGTGGCACGTATTATGCCTGGGAATCATCATCTTATTTTTCCTTTCTTCCCTCTACTTGAATTCCTCACTTGCATTGTTAAAAAATCTTTCTGTATGAGATAAACTTTCATAAGCTGCTTTAGAGGTAGGACATGAATAATCAGTCAGAATAAATAGGGGCTAGGAAGGTAAGTAAAGGCACAGACACTGGGTTAGGGGTCAGAATAATGGGTCACAATGAAACACTGAGATATGAAATATGTCTTACTCTCTGCCCTGGTAACTGGGAACAGGGCTTTGCTTTTTCTGTGTATGGGGGTGGGGTACCAAAACAAGCTACCTCATGCTGACAGGCTGGGATCAATGAAAAGTAGGGGACTCTGGTCACTGGGAGGGACTCAGAGTGAGTTTTCCAGGCCATCAAGATGACTTCTGACCACCCCTGCTCTGAGACACCTCCCCGACCACCGAGGCTGAGCATCCTTGTTTTCAGCAAAGGGACCCAGGGAATTTTTTCAACCCCTGTGGGAGCCAGAGTAAACTTTGCCCACTGAAGCTGTTTGATATTTGGGGGCCATTGTAAGGCTGAGTGGACCTGTCTGCTGTCTGAGCAAATGATTTAAAATAAAAAGTAAGCACAGTAGCTGTGTCCCTTAGACTTTCCAATGCTGCTCTGTGCTACTGTGAAAACCAGCTGCTCCCTCAGATGCTGGGGGCAGGAGGCCACGGCTGCAGAGGCAGTGGTGAGGGGGAAGGCAGAAGTAAGCTGAGGGCAGGCTGTTTCCAGGGGTGCAACTGGCCCCTTGTTTCCAGGAACTTCAGAGCTGGGTTCAAATCCCAGCTGCTCTTTGGTTCGGAGTTGGTGCCTTGCGCAAATCATTTTCCACTCTAAGCCTCAGTTTCCATCTCTGTGAAATGGGGTAAAAGTAAAAATGTCTTATGGGATTGCTGGAAGATCAGGAATATGCTGTGTGTAAAAAGTGCCTGGCAGAGATGGCCCTCATAAATGATAGATGCAGTTGTTTCTACTACCACCACTACTACTAGCTACCACACTACCACTAACTACCACACTATCAACTACTGATACTCTGGGTCTGGAATGTGCCTCCCAGAAATTTCTGTTGGCATTGCCACTGTCTTAGATGGATCAGAACCCACCACTGCAGCCACGACACACCCCTAAGTTGGTCCTGAGACCTGGTTTAGATGCATCTTTACTTGCTGGGTGACCTCGAGTATACTACTTACCTGCTATGGGGGCAGGAGGCCCTTGGGCTCTCTCTTGAGGTTTGAACAGAACCAAAGCTCGGACAGTGCTTTGTGAACTGTACAGCCCTCCTCTTCTATTGTGATCTCCCATTATGCAGGTGTGTATACTGAGGCACAGGGTCCTTCTGTTGGAAGGGCAACTGAGTCAGGCCTCTTTCCACAGAGGTCAGGGCTCACATCTGCCCTACTCCAGCCTGATCTAGTCAGGGTGGGCTGTGCCTGCTTGGAACAAATGCCCTACAGTGACCTTCCCTGATTAAGGTGGCATGAACCATTGATTCACACTAGCCTGATCCTGTCACTCTGGGGCACTTAGAACATTTCAGATGAAATGAATTGTGACTGCTTTCCCAGGAAAACTAAAGGTGGCTTCATGGTCCTGCTGCATGCATTTAAAAAACAGAAACAAGATTCAAACCATGTGGTGCCTGTGAGGCCCCTGAGAAGGCAAATGTGTGACAAGGTGTGTGTGAAAGGCTGTGGGTGCAGGTATGCACACACTCAGGATGTGGCTGTGCATCCGTGCACAGGCCTGGGCACACACAGATATGTGGCATGGGTCCACATGTGCGAAGGGAATCCACGTGCATGTGCCCTGTTACAGGCCAGGGAGAGTGGGCGGTTTATAAAGGCATCACTGCCAAACATCACTGGATGTTTGGGAATTCACAGTGTTGAAGACAAAACAGTGAATGGGAGGACAGACCTAAGTCTGAGAGTTACTACTTCCCAGTTGTGTGACCTTGGGCAGGTAACTTCCTCTCTCTGAGCCTTAGCTTCCTTCATGCAACTTGGGAACAGTGATAGCATGCACCCCACAGTGTCAGTGGGAGGAGGAAGCACACCTACTGTGCACGAGCTGGCACCTGGCATGTGGCAGGAACTTGGTAAGTATCACTGCTACTCTGATACCCCTCCCCCTGACTAGTTCCTGACTTGAGTGTACATAGGATCACCAGGGAATTTTAAAAATATTAATGTCTGGGCTCCAAACCTAGAGATGCTGATGAAAATTGGGCTTGGGTGAGGCCTGGGCCACGAGAGTCTTAAGAGTTCCCCAGGGACGCAGAGCCAGGTCAAATACTTTGTGGTTCCCAGACCAACAGCTTCAGCAAAACTTGGACGCATGTTGGAAATGCAAATTATTGGTCACACCCAGACTTGGACCTGCTGGAGGTGGGGCCCAGGCATGTGCATTTGATAGCCCTGCCAGGGGACCAGAATGCAGGCTCTGGCTGACGAACCACTGCCCTGGGGGAGAAGAAGAGAGGGAGCTGACCTGCCAGGTGCTTTGAGCCACACCAACAACCCTGGCACATGGAGGTTACTGCTGAGGCCCTGAGAGGGTAGCAGCTTGCCCAGTACACACAGTGGGTGGGGGACAGAGCCTGGGCTTAGCTTGCGACCACCTTTCCCTTCCTTCTGCAGACTTGCCGTTTCCCAAACGGTCAGTTTCCCTTCCTGAAAGTTGCCCATGATCAGGCTCACTACTTGCATTGGGGCAGCAGAAGGGGGAATAAGTGCTGCAGTTTGAAAAGCTGACAAAGTCAGACTTGAGTCTAATGGCTACTATACTCAGACCGTCTGTCTTCTGCTGGTGGCCAAAAAAGTCTGGAGAGAGAGTAACTAGCAATAAGGTGTGAGAGAAAGGAAACCAGAAGAGATCAGGCAGCGTGGGGTTAGGAGCTCACACTCAAGGTTGCTCTGACAGCATTCCTGCCCTGCTCTACAACCTTCTATGACTCCCCATTCACAGCTGCATTCAACTCCTGGGCTCACAGTAGCCTCTTTGAGGTTGTGCCAAAGAACTCTCCTGCCTCACTCTCAGTCCTACTGTGTTTATCCCACTTTCCTGCCAAGTGACTGGCCTCATGACATACCTGGCATTTGTCTGCTTCTGTGTTGGTTCATTTGGCTCCTAAACCAGGATGCCCAACCCTTCCCTCTGTCAAGCTATTTAGTCTTCTGAGACCTAGATGAAAATTTACCACCACCTCCTGAAAGCCTTCCTTGATTTTCCCAGCAAGAACAACCCATCCTTCTTGACCTTCCCTGATAGCATTTGTCACCCAGGTCATTCACTCATTAACACATTTATTGGAAATCTCTCCTGTGCCAGGTTTTGGCTCTGGGGGTCAAATGCCAACTGAGATGCACTTTTGCTGCCACTATCTTCTGGATGCTGATTTCGCCATTCCCTAGAGGAGGCCCTAAGGAAACTTCCCTCTCTTTCCTGCCTCACTGGGGACGAGACGTGGAGATGTGGATGCTGAGGCCACCCAGAGGTGCCTGTACACCTGGGTGGCCATGTGCCACCTGTAAGAGCCATTTAACAAACATGGGTTCAATATGCCACTGTGGGGAAAAAGCCCAGTGTGGACTCCCACTTGGTCTGTGTCTGTTTGGACAGTTGCTCTAAGTTCAGAAAAAATCTAATGGCTATGGTCTAGCAGGCGTGGCGGGCATAGTGGGCATGAGTACAGTGCCTGGAGTTTACGATTGCATCATGGTGTGATGGCTCCTGATGGGCAGGTGCAGGATGAAGGTGTCTCTATGATATGTCGTGGTCCCAGGTGGGCTTTTCTATGGACCCTTTATGGGTGATGACATGTAGGCAGAGTTTATCAGTTCACATGCTCACACACAGAACCAGCACCTGACCACGCACAAGTGCATGCAGATGTCGCACACAGCTGTGGACGCAACATTTAATCACTGGTGTGAATGTGCATGGCCACAGCATTGGCTGGTTTCTCTGTAGAACATGTGGACGTGATGTCCACTAGTTTATGTGCACATGGACATGGCACGGAATGGGACCAATTTTTGTAAGCATCCCAGGCACCACACCTCTAGCCAACACTTTTTTTTAACTTAAAAAAAAGATATTATTTATTTATTTATAGAGAGGGCAAGGGAAGGAAAGAGGGAGAGAAACATCAAACGTGTGTGGCTGCCTCTTGCACGCCCCCTTCCACAGACCTGGCCTGTAACTGAGGCATGTGCCCTAGACTTTGGTTCATAGACCATCCAGTGTCCTCTAAACATTTTGACACACGTGCGGGCACAGATTTCTCTACTGATTTAAATCCAGCACTTGTCTTTTCCCTAAGTCAGGATGAATTTCCACCTCAGTTTCCACTGCAGGAATTCTGTGGGCAGGGGAGTGTGGGAGTGGGTGGTGGGAATCTGGTTTGAAGGTGGTGGCCAGGTACTCATCTTGAAACTGTGGAAATATCAGTTATCTGTACCAAAGAATGGAGGGTCCAGTGGAGCTGGGGGCCCTGAATAGGGTTGCTATATAAAATATAGGACATCCAGTTAAATTTGAATTTCAGATAAACAGCAAATAACTTTTAGTATAGGTTGTACCCCATGTAATATGGGGGACATATTAATAAAAATGTTAATTATTTTTTGTTTATTTGAAATTAAAATTTAACTGGATATTGTGTATTTTTATTTGTTAAATCTGACAGCCCTGTCCTTAAAGTCCCCCTAGTCCTTTCCCCTTGGTTCCCTGACTGTTATAGCAAGGCAAGTCCATGGCCAGCCAGTATCACCCTCCTATTTGACGGGTGGGGAAGTTGAGAGATAAGGAAATGACTTGGCCCAGGTACAGGGTGGTCCAGCTGCAGAGTCAGGGCTGGACTCCTGATTCCTGACTCACCAAGGGAGAGGACACTCATCTTGCTCAAGTGAACTTTAGAGAACTGCACCTTACTGCACAAAAATTATGTCTATTTCATATTATCTCTGTCATTTAAGAGGTTTGATTCAGAATGTCCTGAGGAGACCTCTAAGAAGCCTTTATCTCATCTCTTTGGAAAAATGGAGGTTAGAAAAGCTATTTTTCTTTCCTGTGCAGCAGTCTTAATGGTTGAACACAGACTTGTCATCATGAGAGGAGCTTCCCTGTCTCTCCAGGAGGGGGCACTCTGCAGAGTTTCTACCTGCAGCCTCCCAGAACAGCTTGCAAAGGCAGAGGGGATGGAGTACTAGGCTTCACTCTACCACTTATGATACTCTGGGTAAGTGGTGTCCCCTCTCAGTCTCCCTATCCTCATATTGGAACAGAGGGTCAACCTAGTTCTGCCTACTGGGGTGAAGATGAAAGGAAGTGCGATGTGGGTAGTGCCTGGCACACAGCTGGTGTTCAGAATGTGGGCAGAAAATCCCTTTACTCCCTTTTGAACTCAAATGCCACCCCCACATTGCACTGGCAGCAGTGATAGAATATTCCTGTCTACTCATTGTTCTGTGACCTTGAGTGATCCCTTCAGAGATGTAGGACCCCCACTCCCTGCCCCCTACACTGGGGCTATGGGAGAGGGTGCTAAATGCACATGTATGTGCTCTTATGTGGTCATCACTTTACACATGTGATTTGCATTTAATCCTCCCAGACATTCTACAGGTTTAGGATTATAAACTCCATTTTATGGGTGGGTAAACTGAGGCTCAGAGAGAAAAAGTGACTTGCTCAGGGTCACACAACTAAAGCCAGTCTCTGAGGCTCCACAGCTATACTTTTTTCACATCATGCCAGGCTGCCTGCTTCAGGACCTAGCACTGAAATCAAAGCCAACAATTCCACCATTCTCCTTGTTGCTCTCGACACAGTCTTTTGCTATAAACAGAGACTTGGCAATGGACAAGAGCTAGTCCCAGGGATGCCAAGCACCTGAAAGGAAATGGGAAAACTTAGTCACCAGGCTGGGTGTTGCTAAATATTTGTGTTGTCGCTGTGGTGTGGGTTCCTCCATTAGCATAAATAAAAGTCCTGTATTTTGAAAGAAAAAAATCCAGAAGTCCTTCAAAAGCTACATTTATAGAAAAATGCATTTCTGTCTTTGGAAAGTGAGTGGGCTAAATAAACTGTGGTACATCCAGTCCATAAAATACTATGCAACAGTTAAAAAAAAGATCCATATATGTGTACTAGCATAGGCTTTCCAAGACAAACTGTTGAGTGAAAAAAAGAGCAAGTTGCACAGCAACATGTATAGTTTGATTCCATTTATGTGAAACAGAAAGCAAAACAATAGTTTATATTTTCTATGGATATATATATATATATATATATATATATATATAACCTGTAGCAAAATGTCTGTAAGGATCTACTCCAAACCCATGAAAGTGGGACCTCTGAGGAGAGGAAAGGGTACTACAATTAACTGCAGTGGTCAAATGAACTTTAGCTTTGACTAAAATATTTTAATTTTAACCAGGAAAAGGTGTCCATGTTTTATTTGAATAATTGAAAGTTTAATTTAAAGGGGGGAATCAATCTGTATTGTAAGAAAATATAGGTTTGTTTTCAGTATAACCTTTGGATGGAGTGATCATGGGGACAAACATTCCTGGGCTAGAATCTTGGCTTCATCACTTACTACCTATGTGTACATGCACCCAAACAAACACTTATTTCGGATATGACCACCCCACATTAGTCTAGGATCGCTTCAGTAGCCATCTCATCGGTCTCCCTGTTCTTACCCTCAATCCATTCTTCACCCAGTGGCTGGGGGATGTTTTAAAACAGTAAAGTGCAATGTTAATGTCGGGCCCTTGCTTAAAATGCTGAAGTGGCTTTCCCCGCACACAGAGAAAATCCACTTTCCTTGCCAAGATCTTGAAGGCCCCTTACAGTGTGGCCCCTGCTTTCTTGTGATGTCTCATCCCTTCTCCACCAGTATGCTCCAGCAACACCAGCCTCTTTCCTGGGGGTTCATATCAAGTGCTTTCCTGTCTCAGGGCTTTTGCATGTGCTGCTCCCTCTGCTTGGAATGCTTCTCTCCCCTTTGTGCCTAATTCAGCCCTTTCTTTGGGTGAACCTGCCATGCACCCAGTATCGAGCCCATTTCTAAATGTTCTCATAGCTCCTGGAAAATCCTTTTCATTTTATTATTATTTTAATAATTAATAATGTAATTTGTTTTTCTCCACATTTGGCTCCCCTGCTCACTCCAGGCTCCACAGTGCAGGGACTGCAGCTGTCTTGGTCTGATACATAGTAAATGTTCAGTCAACATGTGGCCTCTGCTAGACACACTTGCAAAGGAAGAAAGGAGGTAAGAGGTGGGCAATGCTTAACTCCGATGTCTACTCTAAGGCATTTTCAGACTGAGGACTGGGAAGCATGTCTTCTTGAGTCACTTCTTTTCTGTGTCCAGCTGCCTCAGTGCACTCTACTGTCCTTGTTGCTCATGGGAGGGATGGGGGAGCCTCCAGTTAAATGCCCCACAAAAGGACTTGGGGAAGCACACATGTCCAGCCTCAGCCTCACCCTGGGGCTTCCCTTCCACTTTCCACTTAAGTGCCTGAAGTTATTCTGGGGGGCAATTGTCAGTGAGATCCAATATCAGAAATAAAAGTCAGGAAAGTAGAAGCCTTCATTTCTGTAACACTAGCTTCTTCAGGTCTTTAAAAAGGCAGCTTCTCTTAGGGCCAGGAGGTGTCTTTTAGAAACAGGTTCTTTCACAGGAAGAAAGAATTTTGGAGAGAATGGGAGACTGGGGTGGGGGGAGGAAGGTGGTGGTGTGGCAGTTGTGAAGCAAAGTAGAAAACACTTGGAGACCCTAGAAAGCTGAGAGGAACTCCCTTGTGAAAGTTGTTTTAGGACCCACATCCATGTCCATTACCATGTTTGGACCTTGCAGCTCTATAAGGCAGGTATTAAAAGGTCTGTGTTATACATGAGGAAACCTTGGTTCACTGAGGTTAAGGGACTACCTGAGATCTCATACCTAAAGGTTGAAGTAATGATGACACCTAGCACTTACTGTGCTAGGACCCATATGGGCATTATTCCATTTATGTCTCAGTTCCCCTGTTTCACAAATGGGGAAACTGAGGTATGAGGATGTAAAGAAATCTATCCTCTGGGTTTCAACTCCAGACTCATCTGAATCCAAAGTCTAAGTCTTAACCACTGCATAATACCACCCAGAACATGAACTTGGCTCTCCTTCACTGCAGAGAACCTGTGCAAGCTCTTCCCACCAGGCTGATCCTCATCGAGGAGGTTGGAAAGGCATTATAATAGCTCCGTTTTATGGATGAGGAAACTGAGGCATGGGGAGGGGAGAAAGTGCCTCTTCCTAAGGTGAATCACTGATGGTACCTGGATTGGCTCTCTGGACTGTGCATGCCAACATGCTGCCTTCTTTGAAGAGGAATGTTTCAGAGCCTTGAACTCTGACATGCTCCTTGTACCTGGGCTACCTGGAAAGTTCTAATCACCTGGGAGGCTGGAGGCTTGGGGAGGCCTATGGAGTCAGACAGACCTGAGTTTGAATCCTAGCTCTATAAATTTCTAGCTGTCTGATCTTAAACAAGTTATTTAAGTAGCTCTGGGCCTCCGTTTCCCCATCTGTACGATGGGGGTCACTGGAAGTGACCTCCTAAAATGGGTATGTGCATTACATAAGGCAATGCCATAATACAATCAGCATGGTACTTGGTGTGGAGAAATACTTTGACTAATGGGAGCCATTGCTGGTACTATTATCTCCTAAGGAGCTGTGACATTTATTTTTATGCCCAGGGCCACAGCTTCTCAGTCCTCTGTGACTCCAAGCTGCAGGGTGGTGGGTAAATCCTGAGCACACTGGCTGTACCCCCTTATGTGCCCACCGAATCTGTTCTCAGCTTCAGGGCTTTTCCTGCAGCTGGGAGTCACTAGGTACCCTAAAGCAGGGGACCTAGAAGTGCCAGGAGCTACCCAAACTGTACCCAGTGGGAGCTGGGAATCAGGACAAATGCTCCAGCCTTGCACCCTTGGAGTGGCAATCCTGAGGTGCAGCCCGCATGCTCACTGCAAGCTTCCTGGCAGGACTGAGCCCTGTTGCCCACGGCAGTAACCAGTTCAGTAGTATACCTCACATGGGCATTTCCCTCTTCTCTGTTATCCCCTCCTCATTCTGATTCCTGAGGCCACTCCCACACAGACAACCTGTATCCCATCCTCAATTCACCCTGCTTTTGGGGGAAGTCAAATAAAGACATGTTGATCTTCTCCCATTACTGGCCACAAGGCCTACTAGGTTCCACTTTCTCTTGATTGTGGGGCTTAGGTTAGATCTCAAAGGGTCCTTCTTGCTTGAGAATCTTCTGCACACTTCTCTTATAACTGCATCATTCATTCATGAACCAATTAACCTTTCATGCGGGCCTTCTAAGGCTGTTGGGTCAGAGCTGTGGCTCTCCACCAAGTGGCGGGTGCTGCCTCACCACAGAGTGAGGGGATGAACCTGTGCTGGGTATGCAGTGCAGAGAGTGCAAAGGGCCCTGCTGATCCTATCAGTTTGGTGGCAAACCTCTCATCTCTTCTCCCTCTGCCTCTCCAGCAGCTTGTTCTCTCTCGGCCTGGCCGTCACCTGCAGGGCTGCCCTTCTAGCCCTTATCCTTCTGGGACGGCTCACAGCACCTTTTTTGGGAAGCCACCTCTGACTGCCCACTCTGATGTAATGGCCCCTCTCTGCTGCCTTGTCCCCACATAGAAGTTATTAAGTGGTATTTTAACCGACTCTTGTGATTATTTAACTTTGAGCTCCTGAAAGGCATAGCCTGTGTCATTTCATTTTATGCCCTTGGTTATAGGTTGTGCACAGTAAATACTGTGTGCCAATGGATGAAGAAAAGGCAGAGAGGGACGGGGAGAGAATGGGAAAGAGGAAGGGAGAAAGTGATGGGCGAGTGGGAAGGGGGAGGAAGAAGGGAGGGGGAAGGCAGGGAGGGCAGGAGGGAGGATGGATTGTTGGCTGTGACATTTGGGGCAATGGCTATAATGCTCAGTCTCAGCATATATATGAAACCATCTGGTTAAATCCCTCATCCTCATCATCACAGATGATACATGTCTACTCTGTGCCAGCTTCTACACTAACCTGCTCTCACATGTAAACTCACTAATCCTCGAAGTGACCCCTTGTGGGAGGGACTATCATTATCCCATGTTATACACAAGTAGTAAGTGGCAGAGCTGGAACTGAACCTGGGGAAGCCAGCTTGAGTGCTGTTCTGCAATACTATACCTTTGACCTCATTCATTCATTCAATAAACTGTGACTGTGCATCTCACTGCACCAGCATCCTACTAAGGCTGACATACACTGGTGAGCAGAAATGTCAGTTCCCCCTTCCCTGAATTTTCTACACCCACCGGGGGCCTAACTCCGATGCTGTTACCATATGCTTTGAACTGTGTGGTCACAGCATCTGATGACTGACAATGGCTCCAGCTGTGCCACTTTCCAGCTGGGTAACCTGAGGCAAGTCAACTTCTCTGGGCCTTTTGGGCTATAAAATGGGGATATTTTGTAGACCTCAGAAGGCTGATGACAGGGTTATGTGAGATAACACATGTCACACAGTGCTTGGCTAGTGTATGCATTAATAATTATGCCCTAAATTTACTGGTTAAAGCACCTCAACTGCATGAGACCAACAGCCTTGTCTCCACTCTATGGAAGAGGACACTGAGGCTCCGGGAGATGAAGTAACTTGTTTGAGCTCATACAGCTATCAGTGGCACAACCAGGACAAGAACCCAGGTCTTGAGACACCAAGACCCTATGCTCTTGTTGCCCTATGACACTGGTGCTTGTGGGTATCTCTTTTGGGAATGGCTAAGCAATTGCATGCTATTCCTACCATCATGTTGATGTTAAACTGCACACTGTTGGGGATTCTTTTGTAACTTAAATGGCTTGTGTGTCTCTCCAATAACTTGACAAAAGCCACCTCTGTTGCTGCCTGTGCAACAGAGAAAGGTTACCACTTCTTTCATTTCATGTGCCAGGCACTGCTCCCCTCTTTCAGGGGGCCTGGGGTGGTGGTGCTTGATAAAGGACTGACCAAGGCTCATGCTGATACTAGAGCCATGGTGACCACTGAGAAAACATACTCGGTGGATCAAACTGGAGCACCCATCATCATCACCATATCCATCAACTGGCTTATAGCAAAGCACACCGGGGGCACACTGAAGTCTTGGTCTAGAAACCTGCCACATTCTCTCTCAAGTGTTATCTAGAAGTGCACTATTTTTGGGGGAATATATGCCTTCTTTAGCAATCTGTTTCTGAAGTTTTGCTAATTCTAAACACTAGATAGGTTGTATGTGTCTGGTTTAGAAATCTGGTTTCTAGGATTCCCAAGGACCCACAGATCCTAGTCAACTCCTGGGTGCCATTCCTGCTGGGAGGTGAGTCTGTACTCTGGAGAGAAGGAACACCCATTCCCCTGCTCTTGTTGGTTGAAAGCTGGGACGCTCAAAGGCTGGCTGTGATGCCTCCTAGATAATTGAGAGGAGAGTGAGAACATTCTCTCTCTTTCTTCAGTTGTTAAGCTGACTGTCCTATAAAAACATAGATGACTCTGAGGCTGGCTGTTGTCCTAGTTTGCCAGACTGTGAGCTCCATGAGGAGGTTGGTGGAGACAGTCCTTTACCCAGAACAGAGCCCAGCATGCAGCAGGTGCTCAACAAATAGGCATGGAATGAATGGCTGGCAGGCCACAGATCCCACAGTGGAAGAAAAGCATGCTCTCTAAAGTCTTCAACAAACAATAAAACTGTAGTCATTTAAGATGGTCAGGCTTATCAAGAAAGTTATCAAACTGTGCCCTTGGAATATTATTATTCATAAAAATAAATGTTTTTTTCCAGCAATTGGAATGAATAAATAAATAATAACAGCTGGGTGATTATTCTTTAAAAAGTTTTTTTTTAACTCTTAAAGAGTTTAAGCATTTAAACTCTGTAAGCCTTTAAAGACTTTCTTAAAAGAAGAGTTTAAAGGCTTACAGCGGGAAAAGTTCACGGTTCTGACCTGGACCTCAAGTGGTTTGCACTTGACAATTAGCTTTGAGGACTCACTGCTCCCACCTCTGCTCCTTCATTGCCCCTTTCCCTCTTTTCTTCTGTCAGACGGTCAGAAGAAAAGAGGTAAGCCCAGTCTGAAGGCTTGCCCTGCTGCCCCTAGGACAGGGACAATAAATACATTTCATCTTGCAAGTCAACTAATTGGTAAGTAGAGGCTACATGGAGTGGAGCTCGAGGAGTCCGGGCATTGGGATTCACTAGTGATATCTGCCACAGAGGTGGGTTTAGGAAGTGGGACTTGCCTTCCAGGTATTTGCTGTGTCTCTCATCTTGTTCTTTTCTCCTTCAGTCCCTGGGCCAGGGTTTCCTGGGGCCCACAAGGTAGCCCCACTTGATTGTTTTGTCCACATCTCCAACTCAGCAAGTCTAAGACCAACCTCTTGGTTTCCTTCAAATCTATTCCTCTTTCAGACTGATTAACCAGCCTCCTTGGTAGTTCTCGGATTTGACCTTTTTTCTTCACTCTTGAGATCATCACCTGAATCTGGGCTCTCAGCATCTCTCAACTGGCTCTTCCTGAAATGGCTCCTTAGTGGGTCTCCCTCCCAGTCCCACCACCTTCTGCCTGACAATTTATGCTGCTTTATTCTCCCATAAGTGCCCATTGTGGACTTTTATGTCTCCACTCTTGAACTTGCAAAGGCTCTAAATGCTCAACAAATAGCGATTAATATCCCTTCTTCTACAGTTAAGACCAATCTCATTAATTCCCCTTTCCTACCTTCTGTGTTTACATATTGTTAAAACATTTTGTGATTGCTGCATCTGAAACATCAGATATGTGTTGTCTCCTAAGGACACAAAGATAAATTACACATGACCCCTGCTTTGAGTTGCTCACAGTCTGGGGTGGTGATGGCAGAGTGGAGATGGAAGCCTAAAAAACTAATTCCCATCCAAGGTGATAAAATGCCACTGGACATGCTTTTCCTTCCATCTTTGGTTCCTTTTCCAGGCCTCAGTCTGTCACCTTTCCTTGGGGATCTGCCTTGATGTCATCCCCCCAGTGTCTTCTCCTTCTCTCTCACAGAACCTACCATGCCCTGGTAGATACAATGGCCTATTTGCCTATACTCCTTTTCCAGCCACTTGAGCTTTTTACCTAATTTCTGTAGAAGGTAAATTGTCTAGCACACCATAGGGCCCTTATAAGAGCTGAGTTGAGTCAGCTCCAGCTTTTGAGTAAATCTTTCATGTATTCTGTTTCTCCTTGCTGACTCCCAATCAGATCTCTCAGGTAGGCCATCCCTCTATTTGATTCAGTTCAGATCTGGGGCAGACTGCTTGGCCTTGCCACTTACTGGTTGGGCATGTTAACCTCCGAGTGTCTCAGTTTTTCCACCTTTAAAATGGGGGTGATGATAGTACCTACTTGATAAGGTTCTTGTGAGGATATGATGAGTTAATATATGTTTACATGCTTAAAACAGCATGTGGCACATGGTAAAAGTACAAGCCACCACTGGGGTCATAAAGGGTTTTCCCTATATACTGGGATAGGCCCTTTCCTTTACTTTTCCTATGGGGGGCTGAGACCATTTAGTGTCTGTTTAGAATTGCCACACTCTCCTGCTTGCATCTACTTTGTATTTTGCCCCCCTCATTGTGAGTTCTGACTGGATGGGAGGGTCTGGGTTTCGAGGGGGTTGTGAGGAGGAAAGGTGGGTAGACTATTACTTTTTAAGAAGAATCATCACCCTCACTACTCACTGGGTCATACCTGGTTGCCCAGCAACAAGGAATGCACATCTTGGCTGAGGCTTACAATTTTATAGGGAAACAAAATGTTCCCAACAAACCCTCAAATCATATCCCATTAAGTTCTGTTCAGCCTGAGGCCCAGCAACAAAACCAAAAGG